>NW_028301625.1:25000000-25625000 GCF_987345545.1 Pholcus phalangioides
CCCCTCGCCGCGAGAAATGCAAATAACGACAGAATGCGCAAAGTGCGACTTGTAATGCGAAATGAAATTTTTAAATTCGACCGCGTCGGGATTATCACCCAGACCCGTATGTAGGGTCATATAACAGAGAATTTGACCGAACATGTTCGATAAGTTCCTCTTTCATCATCGAAACGCGAACAAAAAACAGATAAATGAAAACACGAATAAAACCCAAATGAATAAAAACACGAACAAAAAACAAAATTGATCAAAACATGAACGAAGCAAAAAGAACGAGAAAAACAAATATGGCGTCTTCACATGCCATTGACGAAAATTTGAAAGGTTTGATTTGCTTTTTGACACGTAATAAAGCGTGTTACGTCGGATTTCATAATCCTACACATTCCCACGTCACGTCAGCACAGTGTGAACGTACCTACAGAAGACTCATTGGTGGAACTTTTTATATCACACGCATTAACGTGTGGTAACGTCAGCGTAGTGTGTTTCATTCTCAACACCATTTATAGCACAAGGCCTCCTGCTCGAAGCTCGTGACGTCAGAACTTCACCGCACACCAACTCCGGTCACACATCGCCATACGGCAATTTCCAACCAGTGGAATTGGGTGGCAGATGAAGGCGCCATCTATCGGTGGTCGCCCCAGGCTCGGTAGGTAAAGAACTTGTTTCTAACGTTCGTTGCCTGGATTTGAACCAGGGGACCTTGACGGTAACTTTCATAGTGGTAGACGAGCATCTTACCACTGCGCAACTCTGGCGCTTCTCGTGACGTCACTGAAGAAGGCATAGGCGGAGATAAACTTGAAAGTCTGGGGGGCACGGTCATTATTAATTGAGGGGGCACGATGATAATGATGCCAATTCATATGCATCTAATGTATACACATATGCATTATATCAGTCGACTCCACCTTTGACGCTGGGGGAACAGTGCCTCTCCATGCCCACCCCCCCCCTCCCCGTTTCTCCGCCCATGGAAGAAGGTCATCTTACCTATAGCCATTGGATGTAGCAAGTCGACGCATGCGCCATCTTTACCCTTTTTTGTAGCATATCCAATGGCTATAGGTGAAATGACTTTCTTCAGTGACGTCACGAGCTTCGCAGAGCCCTTGTGCTATAGATGGTGTTAATATGTCGTGATTAATTTTACGTTAGTCTCGTATTGCATAAAAGCAGAGGTACCGGCATGAAGAAAATATTGAGAGGCTGAAAATCGCCATCCGTCCTATATAAATGGGAGCGCGGGGGGTAAAATGGTGCGGTGCATTGTATATCCATAAATTATTGGGGGGGGGGGGGTGCTCAAATAGCCTCATTCCCTATGTTCCGGTGCCTATGCGTAAGAGACATTGTGATGCCCTTCCGTAGCGATTAGCATATAATAAATTGTGTCAGCCTCATAGCGGAGGTAAACTTGAAGGGCTGGGAGGGGCACAATTTCTGTGATATCAGTGGACTACATACAGGTACAAGAACCTGCGGGATGAGGCTACTTGAGCTTCCCCCCAATAATAAATATATGTACAGTAAAACCTCCCAATAACAGCCATTAACGGGACCGTGAAAATGTGGCCGCTATTGGGAATAGCCGTTTTATTTCTAAAAAAACCCCTAAAATTTGAGATCTATACAGGGTGTCCCATCAAGACCACCAAACTCTGCGCAGCCAGATTCCTCGCTTGGAAAAAAAAATGGTTAAAGAACTGTACCTGTACACGGCCCATAGTTTTCGAGAAAAATGCGAAAGAAAAGTATGACGTCATATCCGGTGCAAGGAAAAAAAACTTTATTGGAAACATGAACATCGGTATTTGCATATGTTTACATAGGAAAATGTTCAAAATGTCCACCGCGCATATCGAGCCTATGTAAACATGTGCAAATACCGATGTGTTCATGTTTCCAATAAATTTTTTTTTCCTTGCACCAGATATGACGTCATACTTTTCTTTCGCATTTTTCTCGAAAACTATGGGCCGTGTACAGGTACAGTTCTAGGCATTTTTTATGTATTCCAAGCGAGGAATCTGGCTGTGCAGAGTTTGGGCGGTCTTGATGGGACACTCTGTATAACATGTGTAATGATAATCCGATAATCCGTTCTGTAATTGATTAGCCTACGATAATTATATAATTGATTATTTTGAAATATATGATGATATTGATACTGTTATATTATAATAATTGATATTAATCGACAGGACCGCAACTAGAGCGGAATCAGGTGGATCTGGTGCCGCGGACCAGAGGGGGCGCGAATGAAAATTTCAAATTAACTGACGTGGACCAGGACCAAGACTGTGTACCAGCAACCCCCACAAATAGTACTTTATTTCCCTCCGCGATAGACTAGAGGACTATATCAGTGTTTCTTATCACATCTCATCATGTAGGCGCACTTATTAACACGTGGCCCTTTCCCAGACCTTGCGCGAATGGGCTTATGCCAAGCTGTCATCTGATGTACACCACGATCTCAACTCTAATTTTTTAAGAATGAACTAAAGCAGCACATTCTCAGATCACTTCAGTACGCCGCAGCACATTTATAGACCACTTAAGTGACCAGGGGCGCTGTTCCAGATCACTTGAGTGACCCGCAGCACATTTATAGACCACTTAACTGACCAGGGGCGCTGTTCCAGAATGAGAGGGCCGTGGTGACCTTCCCTCTCCCAGTTCCGAATTTGATGTAAAGACTCAGCGATTGAGAAACGCATTAGAAAACTATTCATTCCAATATTATCGATGAATTTTGTAAATAGCATTAGTTACACTATCACCAGCTCCCGAGTGGCGTGGTGGTTAGTTCCTCGTAGTAGTGTATTTACGGGGGGGGGGGGCGGCGGCGAATCTTGGAGTATAGAGAGAGGGGAGAGAATTTTTTTTTTTAATTCACACATTTCGTTTCGTTAAACGTGTGGAAGTGCCATTTCTATCGTAAATAATATATAATTATTAAACCATATTGTTTATTTTTTGTGTTTTTTTTTCCCACAGACTGCCGTTGAAGTAAAAAATATATGATTTTTTAACCTTCCTATTTACAGTGTGCCACCTTCCCAAATAGTATTGTCACAAGTAGAGGTGGGAGGGTGAATAGGCGTCCAGCACTCACTTCAGATTACTGAAGGTGTTGGAAAAAAAGACAAGAGTTCAGCCGACATCTCCTAAAGAAAGGCGGGGGGTTATCTTCTTTGGAGGGCTATCTATGGAGGGTGTTGGTACAGTAAGAAAAAGAAGGAAAGGGGTTCTTTCCGTGACTGGAGGTTGCTGCACCCTTCCCGCAAAGAACATTTATGTAGCTCAATTTCGGCTCTCTCTGAAAATTAAAAAGACAGAACATTCTACTGATTTTAACGACGCCAGCCAAATGAAAATAATCTTCTGCAACAAAGATGCTTTTATTGGCGCCGGTCGGGACTTTAGCGAGAGTCTTTGGGCTATGGTTGACCATCTGGGGGTACAGTGTTAAGTGGCTATAAATTGAATGGATGAATTCGATTATAATACGTTGTTTTTAGACCAATCCAGAACAACGTCCGTCTACAGTCACTAATTGGAATATAAAGAAATCATGGTATAGAATGGTAGGCGGGGTCACGTGACTCCGTTTACTAGTCCTATAAGGACAGCTCTCTTCATGTGACGTTTTCCTGAGCAAAAAAGGGGGGGGGGAAGACAAATGTGGAGCTTGGCAGAACCCATATTATTATATTTATTTATTATGTAGCTTTCAATATTAAAGTAGCATAGGAAAAAGAACAAAAGCAGTTTAATATGAATTTCCATGTTTCTAAATATTCACTTAGATATTTGAATTCGAAAATTGGAGGAAAGTCGGGGAAAAAAAGCAACAAAAACTAACGGACAACGCTTATTTCCCAACTTTTCTCCGATTTTTGAATTGAGATACTCTGTATCTCTGTGAATATTGCACTTAGAAACGTGGAAATTTCTTCGTTGGCATCAGAAGAGACAGGGCAACAACTTTCTAACTGGGTTTTTGGGCACCGTGTGTCCATGTAAAAAGTTAATTTTTTTATTTTAATAACTACACAACCCCTTGAAACATGAATGATGTAGCTGAAATTCCTGACTTCGCACATTTACATTCCACAAAAATGACTTTAGTATACGTCACCATTTTCTTGCTATTCCCATTTTGAAAACTGTCAGGCGATTGTGGGACACTCTGTATATTCAAGTAATGGAAGCATTTAAATCACACGAGTGCACAAACCACTCGCGGACCCCATCTAGAATTTTAATCGGTCCACAAAACAATTTTGAAAAAGTATTTGATTATTTCAAAATACACTTTAGGATGTGCGGTTAAAGATAATATGTATAGATATTATGTAATGCATTATTGATTTTGTTGCTAGAGTATAACCAAGTACGCAGAAAGTATCTCGGCACTATTGATTGATGCTGAGATACTTTCATATTCGAATGTATGCACCCAAGGCCACAACTAGGGGGGAGCAGGCGGGTCTCGTGCCCCGGGCGCTGGACCAGAGGGGGCGCAAATTTTATTCTCAAACCTCTCCTTCAACATTACAAGTGGGCGCCAAAATGCGCACTTGCCCCGGGTGACCAAACATCTAGTTGCGGCCCTGCATGCACCATACATTCGAATTAAATTTATCAGTGTTTTTCAGTGATGTGTAGATACCTGCGGGCCGGAGGTTGAGCACCCCTCCCCCCATTATATGGCAATCATTATGGATCGGAAAAGGATACGAATACAGGACAGAAAAGTAAAATTTAGGCGCAACTATATACAGTATCACGTTTTTGTCTTTCGTTTGTTTATGATTTATTAGTAATGCATAGGAGGGGTGGAAGAGGGGAGGGAACGGAAAAATTTGTATAGCCCACAGGCGGAAAAAACATAAATACGGCCGTGGGTGCTCGTCTACCACCGTGAAGGTTGCTGTCACGGTCCTGGGTTCGACCCCGAGGGAGGATATAGATAAGATAATTTCCCTAACGAACTTGAGGCGACCACCAATAGACAGCGCTTTCATTCCCATCTCATCAATGGCAGTAAATTGCAATATAGCAATGTGGCTAGAGTTGGTGTTTGGTGAAGTAGTTACACTATCACAATTCCTTGTATAATGATATGGCTGTTAAATAAAATTGTGAAAAATAATTTCTAACCAGTTAATTTTTACAATTGTTCCAATGC
Source organism: Pholcus phalangioides (assembly GCF_987345545.1). Classification (NCBI taxonomy): domain Eukaryota; kingdom Metazoa; phylum Arthropoda; class Arachnida; order Araneae; family Pholcidae; genus Pholcus; species Pholcus phalangioides. The sequence continues at coordinate 25,005,210 of NW_028301625.1, forward strand.
ATCTTTATTTAAAAAAATGTATGTATGACACGATGTCGCTCTCCGTTTGTTTGTGCAAGATATACAGAAAACTTTGATTTTTTTTTTTGGAAGGAAAAATTCATCTCTGCATCTACCAGGACTTAAATATGGGCTCCACGTAAGCCGGACGAGCGCTCTAAGTACTGAGCTGCAGAGGAGACCGAACGCTCCAAGCAGTGCCGTCTTAACACATGAGCCTACTCGAGCACGGCCTGGGGGGACCTCAAGAGAATGAAAATCTCATAAAAATGAGATATAGTTGTAAATTTGCCTGGTAGGATCTTAGAAAAATCACGAGGCCCGGGAGCCCATGAGGCTCTTAAGGCGGCCCTGGCTCCAAGGAAGAAATTTTCTATCTCCTCTGTAGCTTACTGGTTAGAGCACTTATCTAGCATACTAGGCAGGGCCGCAACTAGATGCTTGGTCACCCGGAGCAAGTACGCATTTTGGCGCCTCCTTATAATGTTGAAGGTAAGGTTTGAGAACTAAATTTGCGCCCCCCTCTGGTCCAGCGCCCGGGACACGAGACCTGCCTGCTGCCCGTAGTTGCGGCTCTGATACAAGGGGCCGATTAAACACAAGGCCAACGAAGATGGGGTGGATGCGACTTTTTTCGTCTAACCGGGGGGGGGGGAATACATTCCCTACCCTAAATGAATTTATTCATTATGTTCATCCCCAGAGTGTTTGCTGAAATGTGTCAAGTGCCCAAACACATGGAGTCGACCATGTCATGACATTTTATTTTACGTCTTTTATACCTACAAGGGCTTTAGGACCGCTTTAAAACAAAAATTTACACTATGTAATATACATGTAAATATGTGAGTACATATACGTAATGTGAATACATGAATGCAAAATTTACATTAAAGATGGTAGAATTTGCACAAACCTTATATGATCGGGATGGGGGAAAATCACACTTGGAAATTCTAACCAAAATACACATAGAGAAAACAAAATATAAAATTTCAGAGAGATTAAAAAAAACCCACACGCAAACAAGAACTACGAATTTTCTTTTCCATTCAAATGCTTCTCACATTCTATCGGCCATGCCCGAGATCAGACGGAAAAGTCACGTGATCTCTAGTTTCGTTGGCCTTGTCTTGGATTGAGTCAGCCGAGGTTCGAGTCCCGGTAGAGGCAGAGATGAATTTTTATTTTAAAACAAAATCAGCATCTCCCCAAAAAATCAGTATGTTCCATGACATTCCAGTTTTCTGTATATCGAGCAAAAAAAAAATATGGTCAACCTATCCCATCTGAACTGTTATGAAACTCGGATATTCAATTCGAAGAAGAACATTTCATAAACCTTTCTGCCTTATCAAAGATGAGGCAATTTATTGTGCTCTATAAAAGCCGTGATTTGATTGGCCAAAGCTATAGCTATTGTCAAATGAAATAGCTCGTGACATCGCCATTTGAATGGTAGTTTCTGCCGGCTTACTTTAACCCTAAACATCATTGTAGAAAGCTGTAGGACCGTCTGTGAAGTTGTTGATCAATTCTTCTTCCTAAGCACGTTGTATTCGAGATAGTGATTGTCTTTCGTTAATTTTCTTGAGAGCGAGTATGTCTTCTGTGGTCGGTGCTACTCCTAAGAAAGTCAAAAAAATGGATGGTGCAGAAGTTAAAGCAGAAGGTGATGAAAGTAGAGACTATGACGCTGAGACGCAGAAAGCGTTAGAAGAGATCGATTCATGCCAGAATGAAATTGATGGCCTCAATGAAAAAGCCAGTGAAGAAATTCTCAAAGTTGAACAGAAATACAACAAGTTGAGGAAACCATTCTTCGAGAAAAGGAATGATTTGATCAAGAAGATTCCAAACTTCTGGGTGACTGCAGTATCCTTTTTAAACGTTCGTTTTACAATTTCAATTTATTTACAATGTTATTTTAAATATTATTTATGTTTAAACGATTGTTTGTTCATCATTTAAATGCGATTTCATGCCTAAATTTAATTTAATTTTGTTTTAAGTAGTCGTTGATTTTTTTCCATACGTTCTTGATTCAAACTTCAACCGGTATTAATTAGTAATGTATGGCTAGAAGAATATAAAGATTTTAATGTTAGTTTTGATTTGATATTTAATATTGTGTGTCGTGTTATTAATTTTTTGTTGTTTTTAATGACTGTCTTTAACGGTATATTAACGCAATCGTCGTATTTACGAAGCAGGAAAAAATGGCGGCAATAGTTTCATAATGGCGCCAAGTGGTAGTGAATGCATAGGCATCTATCATATCAATAGGAATCCTATTGATATGATAGATGTATATATCCATATCCTATATTAATTAGGAAGTAAACTTTCAACAATTTATTCAATTATGAAGTTTTGCCAGTTAATATAAATGTTTACTAGATTAAAATTTAGAATTTAATTAAATCTTCAAGATTATTTTCTGTGTAGAATAATTTCTAATAACTGTTGTAGGGAAGTTTTTTTGCAAGAATTTAAGTCTATTGTCACTAATATTCTAGTGCTAGATAATAAACATGCTTTATTTACATTGATCCTGAGCATTTGATCCTGTTGAACATAATGTAATATTCCAAAGCAGAATGTTTTGTGTTGCTCTGCAAGAAGTCCTCAGCAGACTGGAAATGTTCTGCCCATATACTGTTTTCTATTCATTCCTTAAAATTCTTCCAGATTGTTGCGCATATTCTGTTGAAAGTTAACTTTTAAAAATTATTAAATTATGAGATTTTACCAAATATAGAAATGTTTTATGCCTATATGAAACATATGTTTTATATGTTTGTGTGAAAAATTACCAGTATAATGCTCGTAACTTATAATGAAAAACTTCACTTACAGTAGTGTGTGTAATTTGAGTCTCAAAACGTCTAGGTATGAGGCTTTTTCAAAGTCTCTTTGTTTTCTGTTAATAATGGATTTTCTTTCATTTTGTCTTATTTTTCTTATGTGAAATACAAGTAATTTCAGTCTTAAAGGGGGTTTTTTAAACAGTCTGAACACTGTCTTTATTCATAGACTTGGTTCTTTGGTGGCCTTACAGGTGAAAACTTTCCACAGGTCCCTCTGGTAAATCTATAGTTTACAAAAATTAAAAGCATCTGTATTGTACCTTCAAGTCTTCATTCTTCCTATTAGTCTCGCTTATAAAGAGCATAGAGTAGAAATTTAGGAGACTTGGCACAGCTATCTCCTGAATTCTGCCTGTGATTGTAAAAAAATTCCTACATTTAGGAAAAATTATTCTCCAAGAATTTACCCCCAAAGAAACTGCTTCATGAGCGTTGTGTAAATTGTTGCCATTTCGTCAAAGTGTAAAAATGTATTTCGTTTTTAAAGAAAACATGAAATTCGCCAATCAGCAAGCGTCAATTCGACCTTTCGAATTCTGAAATTTTTACGATCACATATATCTGCTTCATCCATACGTTCTGTTTTGGGCCTGACTGAGATTTTTTTGGTTTGCAAGATTTTATTTTCGAGAGTTAATTTAAATTTAACCCAAGGACTTTAACCTACTGGTTGGCCATGATTAGCGATGGCTTGCACGGTGTCAGTTTTTGCAATTGGGAAATATCCTTGAAATTTCCTTTTTACTAATGAAAAATCCCTAAAATGTTTAAAAGATCCTCTTTTATATTTATTTTTGTACAGAGTTTGGATCTGCATGAAAACCCTCCCGAATTCACATTTTTCAAAGTTGGCAGCTATGAAAGCGGCCAGTTGCATAATGAATTAAGGAGAAAATAGATAAGTCCCCCACCTCTCTCACACACTTAAGTCGTTTTTTATTGATTTTCGGATAGTTTTATTAATCGAAGGTGGTATCAGTTTTGTTCCTTTCAAGTTATCGAGACGTTTTATTACAGAAAACAATTCTGTTAATGGGTAAAAATTTGGCAATAAAAAACCTGATCTGTATTGATTTTGGATATTTGATCTTAGTGATTGTGATAGAATAATTAACAGATGGATTTCTTAAGTTGGCAATATTGTGTGCCAAGTGCTTCCTAATCTTTTTGATGTCACAGAACCCAAAGCAGAATATGTCGAAATCTGCAACGTACGTCACAGAACAATCAGTATTACTGAAAAACAATCTAAAAGAATTTTAAGAAAAATGTTGGAAATACTATCATGTGAGCTCTCTCTGTAGAACATTTCCAGTGAGCTGAGGGCTCGTTGCAGAACAATGCAAAGCATTCTGCTTTGGAAGTCAATGCACTGCTGACCCCTCCCCCCCTAGGAACGTGTATGATCCCTGAACCAACTCCCATAGGGAAAGTTAATTTTTTTAAAGATAAGATAATTTCATTTAATCGGTTAAAACAGACAAAATATTTTGGGTTTCTGGGTTAAGCTAGCTTGTAAGCCCTCCAAAAAATATTACAAATTAGAGATGTAAAATTCTCGAGAATAATCTTTAGGAGAATATTCTCATGGAGGAGATATGTTCGAGAATATTCTATGGAATGAGTATTATAAATAACTTGATGAGAATATTTTCATGTTTTTATTTATATATATATAATTACACACACACACATACATGGAAATTATTTTTTGGAAGGACTTATTGAAAATAAGAATTTATCTGAAGTTATATTTATAATAGTCTTTCCAGAGAATATTCTGAAGAATATTTGTAATAACGTGCATTATAATAAATAATCTCTCTAAATAACTTGAGAATAATTCTTATTTTATGATAAGAATATTCTCTGGTAATTTATAATAGTCCTTGAAGAGAATATTCTTTCCCGATTATTCTCCAATTTTTGCATCCAAGAGAATATTAACGCAATCAGCGTATTTACGAAGCAGGAAAAAATGGCGGTAATAGTTTCATAATGGCGCCAAGTGGTAGTGAATGCATAGGCATCTATCCTATACCTACAAGGTATTTTTTTTGAGTATGCAGTGAAGGCGGGGGGGGGGGGGGGGGGAAGTAAACTTTTAATAATTTATTCAATTATGAAGTTTTGCCAGTTAATATAAATGTTTACTAGAGATTAAAATTTAGAATTTAATTAAATCTTCAAGATTATTTTCTGTGTAGAATAATTTCTAATAACTGTTGTAGGGAAGTTTTTTTGCAAGAATTTAAGTCTATTGTCACTAATATTCTAGTGCTAGATAATAAACATGCTTTATTTACATTGATCCTGAGCATTTGATCCTGTTGAACATAATGTAATATTCCAAAGCAGAATGTTTTGTGTTGCTCTGCAAGAAGTCCTCAGCAGACTGGAAATGTTCTGCCCATATACTGTTTTCTATTCATTCCTTAAAATTCTTCCAGATTGTTGCGCATATTCTGTTGAAAGTTAACTTTTAAAAATGATTAAATTATGAGATTTTACCAAATATAAAAATGTTTTATGCCTATATGAAACATATGTTTTATATGTTTGTGTGAAAAATTACCATTATAATGCTCGTAACTTATAATGAAAAACTTCACTTACAGTAGTGTGTGTAATTTGAGTCTCAAAACGTCTAGGTATGAGGCTTTTTCAAAGTCTCTTTGTTTCCTGCAAATAATGGATTTTCTTTCATTTTGTCTTATTTTTCTTATGTGAAATACAAGTAATTTCAGTCTTAAAGGGGGTTTTTTAAACTGTCTGAAGACTGTCTTTATTCATAGACTTGGTTCTTTGGTGGCCTTTCAGGTGAAAACTTTCCACAGGTCCCTCTGGTAAATCTATAGTTTACAAAAATTAAAAGCATCTGTATTGTACCTTCAAGTCTTCATTCTTCCTATTAGTCTCGCTTAAAATTATTCCCTAAGAATTTACCCCCAATAAAACTGCTTCAGAATTAATAATAATAAATAATAACTTGAGAATAATTCTTATTATTTCACGATAAGAATATTCTCTGGTAATTTATAATAGTCCTTAGAGAGAATATTCTTTCCTGATTATTCTCCAATTTTTGCATCCAAGAGAATATTCTCGTCTCTATTACAAATAATGAGAGGAAAAATGTCATAATTGTCTTTAGAAATAATGAGGAAAAATCTATATATAATGAGTGACGAGAGGAATGGAGTTGATGGATTAGAAAAAAATTGACATTTAGTAATATATGCAAGACAAAAGATTCCTCCATGAAATCCAAAATGTATCGTTTTTATAATTTGCACATCTTTGAAAAAATAAAATAAGTTACATGAATGACAGTGTTGTGAAATTGTAATGGTAATAAATGAAATTGATTCTCCATACCTCATACGGGCTACAGGCTAAACTGCCTTGGGGACTGGTTGCATAGGCAGTGAGTTGCATGGGGGAAGAGGCCATGGAAATATCCTCTCTAGCAATAATGGAGTTAATTGATCTAAATATATGGAAAATATATATACAGTGGAATCTCCACACAATGAACACTTTCTGTTAGCAGACACTTTTAAAGTGTGCAAAATAGTCCTTGATGTATTTCTCTATATATTAACGGACATTTCCTGTTACCAACAATCAGTGCTATTGCAGAACAATCGGGAGGAATTTTAAGAAAAATGTAGAAAACACTATTATAGGAACTGCAGAACATTTCCAGTCAGTCGAGGGCTCATTGCAGAACAATGCAAAACATTCTGCTTTGGGGCTTCTATCCTATGGTGTCAATTATCAAAAGGGTCTACTGTAGGCTATTGATATAAACGTCTTTTCTAGCTCTTCAAGTCCATCTCTGCTTATGGTGAATTGTTTCCTTTGAATTCAGCTTCAGTGCTAGTTTATATGCAATTTTGGAGAATCTTCAACCGTTATTTTTCACAAAGGTTTTTTGTGCAATCAACGCTGTTACGTAATTGTTTGTTTACAGATCTGAAGATTTTTCAGAGCAGATAACATTTCAGGTTATCTGCATATTTTTATTAATATGTGTAGTTTTCAAGAAATGAATTTTGTATTAGTGATAGTGATTTTAATACAACTTTTGATAATTTACTCAAAGCAAATCACTAATTTTTTTATTAAACTCGAAGTCCAGTTTACTCAAAGAATCAACAAACCTCTGCTATTTCAGACAGTCAAAAGAAATGTATCTACTAGAAAATCATTTTGCTGACAGGTCTTAATCTAGGATGCAGGGTCTCTGGTTAGAGTATATTGGTGATTTATGTTAATTAGGTCATTTTTTTAAAGAAGGGTTAAAGAAAACTGATTTCACACTAAATGTTTTAATATTTACGGTCTGGCCCCCCCCTTTTCGCAGTTTATTTTCGTTCATTAGAAACAATTTTTTGCCAACACTTCGCAATCGTCATTCATATTTTTTGTTTACAAAATTTGAGTTGTAGGTGTTTAGGATGGCTCATTTTTCTAGTGCTAATGATAATGTTTTGGAAAGACAAAAAAGTGAAGACGTCACAAAAAAATTTATTGTTATATTATGCTTGGCGAAAGTAAGTCAATTGCTGCGGTCACCCGCCATTACGAAATCAACGAATCTACTGTGAGATATATCAAGAAGAAACGAATCCGAAATTCAATCAGCCAGGGCTGTAGCTGCACCTATGGCAGCGAAAACTTTGCAATGCTTACGGGATCCATGTGTTTCTCGTACAGAAAATACTGTTTTTTGTGGGTACAGGACTGCTACAAAGAAGGTATTCCAATTGACATTAATATTATAATGGGAAAAGGTGAAAAAATTTTACTCTTCTATAAAGAAAAAGCTGGTGAAACGTCTATTCCATCAGAGTATTTTATGCAAGTAAAGGTTGGTTTCATAGGTTTAAAAAGCTATTTGGATTACGCAATGTAAAAATCACTGGTGATCAAGCCTCTGCCGATCAGGAGGCAGCTAGAAAATTTCCAAAGACTTTATTGAAAATTATTGAAGAGAATCGTTATGCGCCTCAGCAGGTGTTTAACACTGATGAAACTGTACTATTTTGGAAGAAAATGCCGTAAAGAACATTTATCACCCAAGAAGAAAACCAAACGCCTGGTTTTAAGGCAAGTAACTTACTATGTTGTTTTGTGCAAGTTCTTATGAGCACATGATAAATCCCACCGGTATGTTCAAATTTGCGAATCCGCGAACATTGAAGGGAAAGGATAAGTCAAAGCTCTCAGTATTTTGGTTTAAATGGTGTTTTGTTCCAGAAGTCAGGAGGTACTTCGAGTGAAGACATTCCATTCAAAGTTCTTTTGATATTGAATAATGTTCCTGGACACCCAGATGTCAAGTTCAAAGCTGATGGTATAGAAGTCCTTTATATGCCTCCTAATACAATATCTTTCATTCAACTCCTTTATCAGGGGGTAATGCAAGCATTCAAGGCTCATTATACATGTCACACAATGGAGATGATTGTGCATGCAATAGAAAAAGATGCAAATGCAGAAAATGTCTTGAAGGTATGGAAGAATTATATACTATCGCTAATACCGTTACTGCAATCACTAGAGTTGTAGCAGCTCTTAAGAGAGAAAGTCAACTCTGGTTGTGTTAACCTTTGGCCACAGTGTGCGTTCCAGGACACACAAATTTTTACAGGGCCAACTGAAGAGATTATAAAAGTCATTGTCACGTTATCGAAACAGGTGGGGGAGAAGGGTTCAGTGATATGGATATAGAAGTTGATCAGCTAATTAAAAGCAATTCAGCTGCATTAACCGAAGATGAATTAATGCAGCTCCTGAAACTGAAGTTGTACCAGATGATCATCAAGATAAAGTGGAGGACAAGTCTACCGTGTGTAACATACTGGAAGGGATCACAAGTTCAAATCAGCAACAGATTGTTTTCATGACATAGATGGTACGTTCTTCACATGTAGAAAAATTAATGGAGGAAAAGTCTTACATTAACATTACTTGATATGAAGAAGAAACAGCAAACAGAAATTGCAATGTTCTTTCAGAAAACATTGCCACCTCTTTTACATATCCTTCTACCCCTGCATTACCCTGCTCTTCTCCTGATGTTCAATAAATGAGATATACAAAAAAACCTATGGTTTCGATTATGCGAATACGGGGGGGGGGGGCTGACTGTATATTAGAATAAGCGGAATACATGTAGCATAGCTGTACTACTCGTGATTTGATGGATTTTAATGTTTATGTTGCCAACAGCTATGATTTTGTGATTGTAATCTCGCCATGATTTTATCTTGGGTCTCTTGCTTGAAAATGGATTTTTATTGTAGGACTGGAAACAATATTTCTATTTTGTGTTAGTGGGGCTTCATAAATTACGGAAAAAGATTTATATGCAAAACATTTTTTTCCAAGAAAAATGTTCTGAAATATTTCCTTCTAAATCTTGTATGACATGGAGCTCTTTTTCATGCTGGTAAACACACTGAAAAAAATTTTGAAAATTTAGTATTGTCCTCAAACTCTTAATTTATCACAGATAGAAAATTTTAGGTGTCTGTATCAATTTTTTAGTCACCATGGGGACCTGGTACTTATGATTTGTCAAGCTCTTGTTATGTTTATTTGTATGTATGTTTGCACTATTAGTAGTAGGGTTGTTGAAAATGGTGTAGGTTGACCTATTGTCAAATTTCACACGAGTGTGAATGATTCAAATTGTCACTTTATCACCACATTGAGAGTAGTACTATTATTCTGTGAGTGTTCTAAATATTCTTTGAGCTTTTGAATAATTTTTAGTTATATTTATTGAAATTTAGCTGGCGCATAAATTTTTTTTTGGTTTGGCAAGCACTGTTAGAGGAATGGTTTCAGAGCAAGCAACAGCTTCAATGTAGGACAAACATATGTGAATTCATGTTTGTGATAGTTGTGGGATTTCAAATTGATCTTTAAAATATTTGATCTTGAATAGCTTTTATGAAATATCCAATGAATGAATGAACGCCAGAACTTTGCCACTGGACTTATCCCGTTGCCGAGATCTCTTCCATCCCAGCTGCGTGGCAGTGTGTGGAACACTTTATTTAGTGTCAAAAAAAAACAAAAACATACATATTTTTACAACATATTTTCCCCAGACAATTGGGTACTGTCGCATTATGAAATATCCGGCAAATTTCGAATTTTTTATTGCTTTCAGAACTGGAATAAGCACAATAGTTGATCAGTTATTTCTAGGGTATTTTTCTGCAATGGAAACATGGTAATGTGCGAGTATTAATTAGAGATGGGACGAATGTTTGGGAGCTATTTGTATTCGGTTAGGCTTATTAATGCTTAGGTATTTGGCAGAATATCTGTAAATCTAAGTACATCAAATTAATTTTAACCCTGGATAACTAAACTTAAATCAGTGTTACTCAGTAAGTAATCTATTAGGCAGTCTATTAGACGAATGTTTAGTTATCTGGGGTTAAAAAATTATGTTGATTGGAATTTTTTCCCATAAATTTAAAATTTACTGATTATATTTTATTGTGTAGTGTATATCCCTTCCTGTGGAGAAGGTTATGTCTGTAGAATTTCTCGGACAAGGAAAACATGAAACTGAAAATAGAATCTTAGTGCAATAAAAGGTGGAAGTAAGCATGATTTCATGATTTACACAAGTTCAGTTACTGAAGGATTTATCTAGAAAATACCTATTGAGCTACTAAAAGGGGCAAAGAACATCTGGAAAGGACAAATAGGAAAATAAGCCATCATTTTTTTTATGATAGTCGAATCCCGTTATAATGAATTGCAAGAGGCCGGAGAAATCACTTCGTTATAACAAAATTTCGTTGTAAAGGAATTCCAGGTTTTGGCATTGTTCCTATGTAAGCTTATCTGGGGGGGGGGGATTAGAAATGTGTTCATTAAAACAAGATTTTCACTATAACTGCATTCGTTAAAATGAGATTTGACTGTATATTACTAGTTGATGATAAATAATGGTTGTGCTATTTTCTTAAATATAAAATTTGTAACAGGTGTTACAAAAAATTTATTCCATAAGTAATATTTAAAAATAGTTATATAAATTTGATTGTCGGTATCATGGCAATAAAAATCTTTCAATTACCATTTTTTGAATATTTAAATAAATTGCATAATTGAAATTAAATACCAATCATTGAAATAATTTTATTTTTAATTTATTTATGTGATGAATTTTAAGAAAATTTATATTTGGGCAAAACGTTAGTCTGAAGTATTAGTTGTATGTTGACTATTAGTAAGTATTAGACTTTGTATGTTGAATGACAATAATTTTTATGAGGATTGCTTTCACACTAATGACTTTAATGAACCTTAATTTGTATAAGTTTGTGAATCATCCTCAAATATCTGCAATCTTGGATGAAGAAGAGGAGGAGTGTCTTCATTTCTTGACTAAGTTGGAAGTAGAAGAATTTGAAGACATAAAGTCTGGATACAGGATCAAGTTCTATTTTGATGAAAACCCATATTTCGAGAATGATGTGATTGTAAAGGAATTTCATTTGGGATCTTCAGGTATGTTGTACTTCTTGGGTATTATCTAGTACAGGCATTCCTTGTGCTTTATGCGATTTATTGGATCCACTAAATCGCATAGGACTAAATTGTGTAAAGAGTGTAGGACTGAGCAATATTGAAAATTTTACATTGTGATACATCGTCAATTTTACATCGTGATATGATGTATTGATATATGCAAAGCTCTGATTAAAAAAATAAGAAAAAAATAGGGCGAGGGTATCCCCTGAGACATAATTGTAGCCTTATTGGAGAAAAAATGCAATTTTATTATTACAAAATTTTTAATTTTCTTTTCTGTACCAATCTTATAAGGTTGATTTCAGCCAAAGCAAAATGACAGAAATGACTGTAATAAAAGCAGTCTTGGGCCAAAACAGTGTACTAGCAACCACAGATAATTCTCTCTCCTCACAATATACCTGTATATTACATTTTTTTAGTCTTCCAAAGTCTAGTCTGTCACCTCTCTTTGACAATGTGCTACAAATTATGAAGACATGTAGGTTTTTAAGAATGACGCTCTTTCAAAACCACTTACAGCAGCACAGTGTAAAATTCGTAAATTACAAGGGCAATGTAAATAAGTCAAGGTGAACCAGATGGTTTTACTACATTGTCCATCCTTAATGGGATTTGTTTAACTTTTACCGTTCAATGCCAGCGTCGTAGTTTTTGACAACTAAAGAATTTTTGATTTTAGCTCATTGCAGAGCTTTGTTAACGTAGTTTATGCCTTTTCATGTTGTAAAAATAAAAACAATCGAATGCATGAAAGTCACAAAACCTAGAATACGCCTATATATCTAACTGCTTTGTTATGAAAACTGTTGTTTCACCTATATGCAAAATGTACCCCATAATGATGAATGTTAGTTGCTGTACAATGAATAGTCCAAGACCATGAAGTAGTAAATATAAAATGACTTTTTCTATCCAGATGAAATTTTAATTACCCAAAAATTGAGACAATGAGTTTTTGAACCCTCAAACTAAGGAAAAGAAATATTAAATCACTTAAGCCCCTTTCACACGGAGCAGATGCGGGTCCACATACCCTTTCAAACGAGCACTGAAGATGCAGACGAATAGCCCGCATCTTTAGTTCGAAATTTGTGCATTAAAACTGTTTTTTCGTAATTTTTGTAATTATTTTTCTCCTTCACCCCTGATTCAGTGCCTAGAGGCATTCTTTGGTGGTTTAATCTAGAGCCACATAGAATATGGGAATAAAGATGTCTTCATTCCTATCCTCACAAGTAGTCGATGGGAGAAAATGTCTTCAAATATTTTCGAAATATTTTGAAAAAAAAAAAAAATCAGTCTTTTAGGAAAAATATGGGAGAAAAATTCCAAAAACATCCAATGTTCGAAAAATCAAATCCAAAAACATGCAAAACATTTGATGTTCCAAAAAAAAAAAGAAAAAAAAATTCAGGAGGTATCAAAGAATTTGCAAGTAGTAAAAAAGGGGAGTGGTAGAGACTTTCAAAATGCCTGTGCTTAGAAATATTCACATCACAATTCTGTCTTAGACCGGGATTACACTATAAAAGTTCGTTTATAAAACTTGAAAAATTCAACCAATAGGCGGATCAGTTAAGTTCTCTCGAATGTAACAGATGTGTTTATTGGTTAAATTTTTCAAGTTTTATAAAATAACTTTCATAAACCTTTTAGAGTGAAATCCCATCCTTAGATTAGTCTCACTTCCGAAACATAAAATTTCATTTTTTTAAGTTTATAGACTGAATATCGAGTAAAATAAACTTGTAGGTATCGGGGGAACCACCAAAAATATTCAAGTGCTAGGGTCTTCAAACGACTTCATCCGGCCCTGAGTGAACACCGTACGTGGATAACGTTCTTTAATAAAAGTATTTTTTTTTTAAAGTTTAAAAAAATTAACAGATTAAAATTATTGGTTTTTTTAAATTTTTAAATAATATTTCAGGTATTTATATTTTTAAATAATTTTAAAAATTTGAAAAGAAAAAAATTAATTTTTAAATTAAATTTAAAAGTTATTAAAGCATTTAGTCAATTAAATATTCGTAATGAACAGAACGGCTTATAATTTTGGTCCCGTCAGTGGCTGTTGTTGGCAGGTTTTATTGTATAAAATTGTGAAATATGGACAAAAGGCAGTTAAAGTTGCTATATCTCCATCTCAGAAGAAAACGGAGGGATAGACGTATGTAGGTACATTATATTAATGAGCAGGGACCATCATATGGTGTTTTTAAGGGTATTTATGGCAAATAATTAAAAAAATTCAGTGAAAAATCACCTTCAAAAAGTAGCCAAAGATGCGGACGAATTCGCTCCGCATCCGCATCGTCTGAATAGCTCCGAATAAACCTATTGTCAAAAAACTTCTATGTGCGGATGCGGAACCCGCACTTAGGTTTTGACACATGCGGACGACGTCCGGACCAGCATGAACATTTCCTAGGTGCGGAGATTTTTCGGCTCGTCTGAAAGGCGCAGTATATTCCAATTGTTAAAACTTCTTCCGGACCCGTGTCTGCATCCGCTCCGTGTGAAAGGGGCCTTAGCCTCACACATACGCAAACCTCCTAAATAACCTGAAAAAAACTTTGGCTTTGCAGGGTTTAAGCTGGATAAATTCCTTTCGCAAAAAAGCGAAAATGGGGACAAAAGCTTTAGCAAAATCCTACAATGCTAATGTAATGATTGATGGTTGGATGTCTACTTGTTGCGTACCTCCTGTACGTATTTTTGCGGAAGGGGGTACCACTTCTTTTGCATTCTAAGATTTTCTTTCACATTTTGCGAAAAATGTGACCATAGCTTAAACCCTGTTGCTTTGGCAAAATCATTAATTGCAATCTACTACATTTGTATAATTTAGCATTATTTCTGAGATTCTCCTTTTCATTTAAAAAAAGTAACACAAATTTTGTGAAGTATAAAAAGTAAGATAAAACCTAGAAAAGTAGGACATTTTACCAAAAAAAAAAAGAGCAAGTGAGGGCCCTGCAATATACCATCCTGACCATAAGCAGATATAAAGGCTCCTTGTATGGGGGCAAATCACTGATAATCCAAAGTTTGATTTTGATTCGTGCATGGACCATCACGTACATGTATATACTATACACAAACTCAGTACTTATTGTTTCATAATCACTGTCCGCTACCTTTTTATTAATAAAACTATCCGCAGAATATTTGCAGCACCCCAAGGTGGCGTGGCACTTTGTTTAGAAATCAAAGCCCGCCATCATCTTCAATATAATTATAATTTGAAACATCTCACGAACATATCACTGGCATACGTGGGAAAAAAGTAGGTCCAGATTAAGGTGGTTTTCTTTTTAATAAAAAATGGAAAAACCCCCTTTGGAAGAGAAGAGATATGAATTCCCCTCCTGAGAAAATCCTGCATGCGTAACTGCCCCTACCTTCCAGTCACTGATGTATTAAAAGAGATCACTACCCCCGGCTTGTTGCATCTTCTATCTCCCCGCCCAAAACATTGCATTAATCTGTCACTGCTTCTGGTGCTGCAGTGCACTATTTTAGATTCGACTACAGTATAACAAACTTGCATGAAAGCGCTGATCTATGGGGGAATCACCCCCAAATGAAAGGCAATAAAGTGGTACTTTGGTTAACAAGCTTAATTCGTTCTGCCACCGTTCTCGTTATCCAAATAGCTCGTTATTCGAATCAAGCTTCCCCACATGAAATAATAGTAACTCGGATAATTCGTTCCACAATCATTCATTCACATAAAAATGATTAATAAAAACGACATTCAATCAATAATTAAACAATAATACATAATACAATAAAATAACCATAATATAAAAATAAACATATCCATAATTAAACATACAATATGATAATGTTTGTAAATTAACTCTTAAACGATGAGAGAGAGGAAGACTATTGTTTAGGACAATATACAGATTCACTGTTTGTAAACTTATTCTTTTTACGTGAATTTCGAAAAGAACCTTAAATCCAATGGCATTTGCTTTTTCTTATTTTTAAGGATTACTGGGAAATAGGAAAATGCAGTGTTAATTTTCGTTGCTCACATGCTGCTACAGCTATATTTGGGTGGTTCTTTTCTATAGAGTTTTGCAGATATTCCCATATTCTACACATCTCTAATCTCATTTTATAAGAGGAGGGACTTCTCTCTTCCTCAGACGAGATACCATCCATAAACTCTTGCTGGAGCATGCAAAAGAGATCCATAACATCTTCCGTCAACTTATAGATATTTTTCACCACTAGTTCTTGGATGCCATCCTCATACATCTCCAGTCCATGGTTTTCTTCAAGCGCAAAATCTCTTCTACAAGTAGTAGTTCCTGTTCATTTTCCTCCCAAAATCCTATCGTGCCCGATAAACATTAAATTTATCAAATGTTTTTTTATTCTCTGTCGGCCCCCTCCTGTAAAGAATGCGCTGTATCGGCATCGTCATTTCAACTCCAATGTTGTTACATCAGATTCCACAGATATTAAACATTGCATGAATGCACTCATTATATCAGCATCATTTAAACTCTGATAATGTCTATGATCGGAATTAACGATACATTGCTGTGTTCAAAATCGTGAAATAGGGTTATCAATGTGGGCCTTACATTGGTGATTTATTATGAATCGATACATTGCCCAGTCGTTGGGCAAATCACTCTTTAAGAGTGAGCCAAATTTAAGATGGGAGTTTTTAGAATAAGAAAAAATATAAATATTTGTTTTAATGAATTATTGAAACGAATAAATCTAGTCAATTTAGGCTCTATGAATAACATTGTTACTATGGTCCTTAAAAAGTCCTAACTTTTTATTTCTCATCTTAAAGGGCCCTTATAACTCCTTTTACTGCCAAGTCTTTATTTTTTTTTCTCTGAAGGGATGATTCTTCTTAGAATATGCATTCCCATGGTGTTGAATAGCCTAGAAAAATAAGCTTCCCCCAAGTATGAAGAGGGAGAAAAAGAAAATCCTCCTTTGTAATAAGAAACCTGAAAGGGATTAACATCCACACACACATGCAATGGTGCTGTATGTGTAGGAGGTTCATTGACGATTGAATCATGTAAAATTGTAAAAACATTGTAAAATTCCATGGAAGCGTGAGATAAATTCAGTCTGGGGGCCCCGCTAAAAATCTGCGAATTGGGTCCCGGGTCTGGGATGCTGGAATGTATTTTTGGTAAAATGAAAGCAAAAAAATTTTCCTTGCCTTCACTGGGAGGGGGGTCTGATGGGGAAGTTGACAGGTTTCATTTTGGGGGCGGGAAATGAATCTCGTTTTTTGTTTAACATTGTAAAATTTGCAACAGCAGAAGCCCAAGATAAATCCAGTCTGGGACCCCGAGTGGCAAGATGCTCATCTACCATCGTGAAAGTTGTTTTCAGGGTCCCGGGTTCGAACCCAAGTGAGGATATAGATATTTTCCCTAATGAACTCAAGGCGATCACCTATAGACAGCGCCTTCGCTTCCAACCCATCTCACTAATGGCAGTAATTTGCAATATAGCGATATGGCCAGAGTTGGTGTTTGGTAAAGTAGTAGTCTGGGACCCCACTAAGAATCTTCAAATTGTGTCCCGGGTCCTCTGTTAGGGGGGGGCCTGGGAATTTATTTGTTCGTAAAATGGATAAAAGTGAAATTTTTGTGGCCCTCACAGAGGGGAAGCCCAATATTGCTCCAGGTCTCGAGCCGTTTATGAATCTTGTTTTTCTTGTTCAAGGTTGTAAAATTTGCAGCAGCTTAAGCCCAAGATAAATTCACGTACAGGGCCCCACCAAGAATCTGTGTATTGGCTCCTTGGGTGGGGGCCCTTGGATTTTATTTGCTGGTAAAATGAATATGAATTAAATTTTCATGGTTTTCATGATTCACATTTCCCTGATAATTTAATTTTTAATAAAAAATGTTTGACTCGTATACAAATGCAGATCATGTGAAGCTGCCATGACTTGCAGAAGGAAAAACTAATTTTTCTTAAAAATACATTTTGTGGCTTCGTGAAAGATAATGTATATGAAAGAATTTGAAAGAAAAATGAAGTTTCTTGGTTATTTTGCAGTTATGAGCATATTTGCTTAAAGTTTAGTGATTTATCTCTCATTTGTTTAACATGTTATCTTTTTCTCGCAGCGGTGGCCACGGCTGAAGCAATGAACTCTGGGTCTTTTTATGATAAAAGCGAACTTTATTGTCAACTCAGCATATCTGAAACCTTACTTCTGACTTCTTTAAATCACTTAAATACCACTACCTCAACTCACTCTTCTTATTCAACGTCTCAATACCTAATTCTTATTATAATGCTCTGTTACTGTTTAAATTTGTGTTCTCAAACAGTCGCTTGTTACTTGTGCATACAGTCATGGTATCTCTCTTCCGTTTCTCTCAGCAGCTGTTCAATAAATTTCTACACATCATACTTTTAATTCTTAAAGTTGAAATCTTGGAACTATATTGGATTAGACATTAGAGAAGACATTTTAAAAGAGAATCAATCTGCATGTGTGCCATTCTTTTGTTTTTAGTCTAGTGATGCAATTATTTTGGAGGGGGGAGGTCGGCCCACATGAATCCTTGAAAACTCCTTACATTTTGTTTTGGTAACTTTGTATGAACCCTGAATAAATTTCTAATAGTTTTTACTTTTGTCTTCACTATTTCAAATTGATCGTAGTGAGTGGATGCTTTTGGAGTGCGATTTGGGGGGAAATAGGACCAGAAATATATATTGGATGTGTCAAATGAACTTTCTCTAACAGCAAGGTTTGTGTCGACGAAAGCTTTAATGAGCTCTGGTGTCCATGTTATAGGTGTTTAGTAGTGATGTGTACAATTTCAAAGTACTAGATGCAGTAACAATTGTGTCGCCACTGCTTTTGGTAAAAAGCTACAGTAGAAATTGACCATGGTGAAAAATCTGCGTTAAAAAATAAACGTTATATGGTCATCCTAGATGTATGATTAAATGTTTCTAATTTTTTTTTATTGAAGGCAAATTTCAATACTGTTTCAAACAAAATTTTTGCTTAAATGTCATTTAATACTAACTACAATGTTACTTTTGCATACTAAACTACAATGACTTTTTTTCCTAAAAGCAGGACCTTTAATTCTTGTCGTTGTCTACAAGTTGAAATGAGAACTATAATTTTTATAAAAAGTTATATCTTTAATAAATTAGCATTTCTCAGACTCTGAATTAAAAATGAGTAAATGTTGAGTATATAAATTAAGAAAATCCAATTAATATTTCATTGTTTACAAAATCATAATTTTTATTACCTGTGATAATGTCCTTGAATTTTAAAATTTTGCCTGGAAGGGTGCGTAAATGACTGGAAAAGTATGAGTGAATGCCAAACACTGCCGCCAGACTTATCCCATTGCTGAGATCTCTTTCAGCCTAGCTTGTAGCAGTCTGAAAAAGCAGCAAAACAAATTTTTTGGCAGGGCGTACACTGTAGGTATATGACAAGGCAATATGACAAGAAATGCAATAAGAACTAAATATGGATTGTTTAAAAAACAATAGTACAGCAATTTGGTGCATGTTAACAGGAGGGTGATATTATATTGAAGGGGAGGGGGGACATCCACTTCAAATCAGAGATATTGAAATGTTCCCGTGATGGATAGAGGCATCCGAAAATTTTTTTGTTCACATCAATACATCAGCACCAAGTAACCAACAGACTGCAAGTACCTCTGCCAATATTGCAACAATACCTGTCAGATTGAGACATTGGTTGGGAAGATAGTGTTGATCAGTTTGAGCAACATTCATATTTATTGCCTGTTACATTGCTCCAGTGTGCACCTAGCTTTAAATTTGTCAAAAGCTTACCCACATAATGTGAATTCAATACAAAAAGCTTGGAGAACTATGATGACCATGGGTGGAGATACGGGAGTGTCAAAGGTGGAGTCGACTAATCTAATGTGTATATATGTATTGACATCGTGTTCCCATTAGTTAGATCCGTTAAATAAAAATATTAAAATTAATAAGTAAATCATACAGGTTGGGGAAATCTGGAAACAAACGTGTCGATTCCAGCTTCAATATACAGTTTTTCGGTTTTGGAAGTTTTTATTCCATGTCCTTATGTCCTCACTGAGTATAAGGTCGTGATCTAATATTTCAGGAACACTGTCTTTTTAAAGAGATTTTTATCAAACTTTTTATTTTAAATCGTAAATCAAACTGAAAATATATTTCATACATTTCTTTTACAACAGACAGCTGTAAAAAGTATTGCTGATTTGAAAGCATTCATTACAATTGAGGGTTAAAGTTTACAAATTATTGATAATATACTGTGAAATTATTCAAATTATTGATTCATTAGTATTTAGTTTTTTATAAGATGTTTATTTTTTTGTATACTGTTTTTACTTAATGGCATTTGAATGTTTCATAAAATTGACTAGATTTCTTTAATAATTCATTTGTAAAAATATTTAGATACTACCATTTTGAAAAGGGGAGCAGGGCATGAGTTTGTTTTTTGAAATTTTGCTTAATGTGATTATTTTACTGCAGGTGACCCTGCTTCGCAGTCTACCCCAATAAAATGGAAAGAAGGTATGGATCTCACCAAACGACATAAAGATAGGCAAGGGCAGTTGAAAAATCGGAAACGTGGTCATGAACAGCCAAGAACATTCTTCACTTGGTTTGCTGATCATGGTGATGCATCTGCAGATGATATTGCTGAGGTATAGTGAAGGATGTTCTCTTTATAACCGTGTTTCTCAAATTGTGCATCGCAGCTCCTAGGGCGTCGCCAACCTTTGTCGGGGGCATCACAGCGAGCTAGAGATGTTAATTTATGTGACTTTACACCTTGAAGTGGTTCTGTAAATGATAAAAGCAACTGGACTATAACTGGGGAACTGTAGATGAGCCATGAATTGGGCAAAAATTGAGAAAGTTTGAGAACCTCTATGAAATAGTGCTAATAACTGCTTCCTCGAACTTCTAAAATATCTTATTTCTGTCAAGTTACCAATTGCTATGGAAAAATTTATTGCAGAGTAGCTTTAAAATATTCTCTAGAAGCTTTTTCCCTTATGGGGAAACTGATGCAAGTGGAGGTTAAAAACTTTCACTATTGTACAATGGTCCTTTCAAATCCAGTGGCAATTCGTGTCACGAGCACACACTAAAAAGTTACTTTAGCTAAACCTAATGCTGATAACTATAATAGCATATTTAATAACTAGTTTTCGAAGTTCCCAGTGCTTAAATTTATTTAATAGACATGTAAATTATAAATGAAATAATAAACACGTACCTCTTCGTAATGCATAGAAGGCATACTCTCATCTGAAGTTTCTAGTATATTCAGTCAGCGTTACTTAATTTCTAATGGGGGGGGGGGAAATCTGGTGTTTAGCTGTGTAGTGACCTCCTGTCTTACATCAGGGCCTAACAAATCCCAGGCACCAGTTCACCATGGCGACTAAAAAATCTGCATTGGTGGTCGAAATTTTGTATGTGTGACCAAATGGAAGCCTTGAGTACAGCAAAATTTTCAGAATTTGTGTAACCAGTTTCACCAACACTTGAAAAGTCTTGTAAAAGCGTAAAAAAGTTATTTTTGCTGCTGTTCTCTGAAAAAAAAGTTAGGCACTGTTTAGTGATGCGACTACGTCGATTACGAACGAGAACATAACTAACACTTTAATAATAAACATCCGGCCTAGACATATGTTGCCATAACAACCACAACGACATTCGAAAGCCATACTGTTGCCATTCCACGACTCGTTATAATAATAATGATGGTACATTAATAACATCTTCAACATCTTCCTCCCTTTAGGAGAAAACCATAAGTTTCTTACAATTTATGAGAATAAGTCAGTCTGGATGGAGGCTTTACCAGGCGACCCGATCTCGTGACCGTGTAACATCCATTATCCCGGGTTGTCTGTGATGACGGGCCTGCTACCTGTTTCTGTGGTGTTGGAGCCTGGCATTGGGGTGAGACCTCATCTTTGGTTGCTGGAGATTTAGGACCACTTCTGTCTGGCTTGTACTCAGGCTCTTGCATCTCAGGTAGGGATGTCATATTGTCTTGGCGGTGACAGGCTGGCTGTGAAGCTGTTTGCTTAATTCCCATATGTTGTTGGACACGTGGTTTAATGAATTGTCTGCTTCTTCTCAACATGGAGCTCTCATTTGTACGGATCTCATACGTGCGCAGACTGATCTGTGTTGTTACGCAGGCTTCTCCCAAATCGGTCTCTGGTGTAGAGGGTTCCGGTGCCACACTGTGAAGCTTCGGGATTGAATGGCACAAGGTCTTGTGATGCTCTATTATGTCGCTGAGCCATCTCATTTTGCCTTTCTAGCAACCTCGCATGGATTTCAGGAACCTGCGGTAGAGTGAATTGTAGACGCTGGCTACTGGTGGGCAGGCTCATCCGTGTAGGTCTTCCAAAGATCCTTTGCGCTAGACTGCACCTCAGTTGATCATCTGGCGTGTTACGTTGAGCTAATAAAGCCCAGGTATGGGTCCTCTCCTGAGCGAGCACACTTTTTGAAGATAGATTTCACAATTATAACAGCAGATTCCGCCTGTCCATTGGAGCGGCTGTTCCCTGGGCTCGACATGAGATGACGGAAGCCCCAGCCATTAGCAAAATCTAAGAACCACGGGTACAACTTCCGGATTCACTTTAAGCTTGACTTGTCCCGGAAATTTGCCAACTCCTTCAGAAAAAACGCTTTCCAGTTCTGGCTCCAACATCACATTGCCAACTCTGATGAAATTGCTGTGTTGTACAGATATCAAATTCATGGCTTCACATCTACTACCTCACCCTCTGTCAACTGGACGACCAGCCAGAACCATATGGAGTAGCACTTTTTCTCTCGTGCTTAGATGACGACGCCATGCGACTCTACGATGGTCTGGATTTCGCGTCCGACGAAGATGATCGAAAGGTGTCCGAGATCTTGGAGAAATTCGAAGCTTTCGCGATCGGCCAGACGAGCGAGAACATAACTGACACTTTAATAATAAACATCCGGCCTAGACATATGTTGCCATAACCACCGCAACGACATTCGAAAGCCATACTGTTGCCATTCCGCAACTTGTTATAATAATAATGATGGTACATTAATAACATCTTCAACAGGCACCAGTCAAATTTTTTATTCAATTAGTCAAACCCTGTCTTACACTCCATTTTACTGGAATAATTTATTATGAAATTAAGCTTAGAATGATCACTATAGACAATTTCCATAATGTTTCATTGATTAAGTAAATTTAATCATTGTGGAAGTTTTGTGGATGTTTCAAGGGAAAAATTTGTTAAAATCAAAGATTTTTTCTTATTCATGAAAGTATTTAAACATTATTTTCAGTCTGAATTCATAACCTGGTCAAAAATATTTGTTCACTGATGATGAAGCAAACGCAAAAGAAAGTATTAAGTAAACTTTTTACTAATACAATATTAAATATCCTCGGGGTTGGGTTTTTGCCGAGATAGTGGCAAAAAGTGGTAAAACCAGGCAAAAATTAAAAATATTACATTATGGATGTTATGTAATTATCAATCATCATAACTTGGTGGGGCATGATGATGATTTCAGTCTATAAATATAAAATAACATGCCCTGACTAATCATCGCACGAGCCGAAACCGCTGGAGCTATATTTATGAAATTGTGTCATAGAAGCTACTGAAAAAAAAAAACAGACTCGTTAAGATTTTTTTTTCAATTTGACCGATATGGGGGTTCAGAGTTTGCAAATTAACCCTATTTATATGGGAAATGAACAAAACCAGTTTAAAACCTGCTTGAAGAACTTTCACCAATTCCTGCTTTGCATCTCTCTTGCTTACGAGGGAAAAAGTCAAGCGGTTCCTATAACTTCCAATGCTACCGCTATATTGAACTTGTAAACGTGGCTGAAGAAATCATTTGAGTCAACCACTGAAGCTATAATTATAAAATTTGGTCAGTAATTTTATTTCATGACGTAAAAAAAAAAAAGTTTTTGAAATTCGATCCATCTGGGGGGGATCATAAGGGGTGGGAACTCTGCGCCGCACTGTACCAAAATTAACATCTAGTGCCATCCTGCTCCAATGGGGTATTTTCGTATTTTTCGGTGCCAAATAGTGAAGTTTGCTTCAGTATGCCCGGAATTTCGGAAAGGACGCCAAAAATTTTTTGTTCCTGCTTGCCGTGAAACGATTCCTTCTGACAAGAGCATGTTTATTCCACTGTGCTTAAACTATCAGCCCCTCATCGGGCTTTCCATCATGAAACCCTGATAATATCTGTGATCATGCAACTGAAGATGGTTTGCAATGGTCTTTCAGCTTTAAAGTGTAAATGCGAGTCAATTTCCGTTTTCACAAAAAAATTCGCCACTGGAAGCAGCAGAAATTACTGTAGTGGATCGTCATTGCGTCAAATCCAGATGTTTCATGAAAAAAATTTCCTTCTGGGAGTAAAAAACGCATGTCCGCCAAATTACGAACGCTAATTTAGAAACTTTGCCGAATAACAAGAGTTAAATTGCCAATATCGCCAAATAATGAGTCTCATTGCTAATCTCGTCAAATAATGAGTGCTGAATCGTTAAATATCGTGTTGATTCTACCGAAATTCTCTCCAATTTTGCAACAATTTTTTTCTGAGCATAAAAAGCTGAAAACTTATAGAAAATTTTCAACCCATTTGAAGTGATGCTGTTCCAGACAGCAAATAGTGCCCTCAGTAAGCAAAAATCATCTTAAATAAACTGGTGCGAAAAATTTTATGACAGCCGCTCTTTCAAACAAGGTGTCAAAAGCCTGAAACACCAAAAACAAGCTGATGAAAAGATGTTTGATAACAAAAGACAGTGCAGTTGTTTTTTTATTGTAAACAAACACATAGACTCTACACAAATACTGGACAAAAAGGAATACAAAAGAAAAAAAACATACATATATAACGAATATACACTATGTGGCCCCAAGGACTAAGTCCTTCCAGAAAACCAAAAAGATATTATTACATTTTTTACGCCGCCATTGTGAGCCGATAAGTATGCAGTATAATTATAGAAAAAACATAAATTTAAGACTATGTATAACAGTTTAGTGTAAAATGACAATCCATATTTAGTAAAAATTAAACAAGATGATGCAAGTATGTTCTGGGTACATCATCAATACGCATAAAAATATATAGTTTTAAGCAGTAATTATGAAAAAAAATTGTTAATTTTATATTTATCTGTCTTTTTATAAACAGTTTCAGAACATGTCATCAGTATGAATGCTTTTTGCATATATGTAAATTTCATATTTGTGGTTAGTATTATTAGTAAATGGTTCTTTTGACCGAAATGAATTCATAAATTTAGGGGCAGTAAATGAGAAACACTTTTGAAACAGATGTTTTTTATTTTCGGCACTTCACAATCATGTTTGAATCTCGCTGCTGTTCTATTTGTTTTTCTCTGAAGCCAATTTTTATTTTTCGTCGTAAAGTTTAGCGTTCGGTAAATATATAATTGTCTGATGTCTAGTGTGTGACAGTTAATTTTTCTATCATTTCCAACATAGGCTTGTGTTAGTATATTTCTTACCTTGTTATATATGTGTTACTTAGTTGCATGATGTTACAATGGTATGCTCCACCCCACACACACGAACCATGAGTTATAATTGAGGAAACCCATGCGTAAAAGACATCTTTTAAAAAATCCTCCCCTATTATATACTTGAGCTTGTACGAAAGAGCTGTGTGAAATCAATTTTTTTTTTTTGTTATTTTATCGCAATGAATATTCCATATCAAGGCATCCTGTATTGTTACTCCCTAAGTATTCGTATTCGTGCACTCTTTGGATTCCTTGGCAGGTGCAGTTTTGTTGTGCTTGAGGATGACTGATATGAATTTTAATGGGGATTTCTGTGTCAGACTTTCATTTTAGTAATCTGACATTTGGTCTTTTGCACGTTCAATTCAAGTTTGTTTGCAACCATCCACGGATTAATACGTCTGAGATCATCCTCTGTCTTTGTTATTAAAGTTATGTAGTCATCCTCTATGCACAGAACTGTCATCTGTAAATGAAATTGATTGACCGTTTAGTTTCAGTTTACAGAAGTTGCTTATGTAAATGAGCAATAATGTGGGACCCCTTTTTGAACCTGGAGATAACTACTCATTTTCCGATTTATAACTACTGCTTGTTGTCTGTCGAAGTAATATGTTTTGAACCATTCCAATATTCATCCTCGTATACCAGCTCTATGTAATTTTTCTGTTAATACGGTCAAATCCACATAATGAAATGTTTGTTTTAGGTCTAAATAAACAACAATGTTTAACAATTTATTGTTATTGTAGCTGGTATTTAAATAGTGACAGATTTTGATTACAGCCATTTCAGTGTTTTTATTTTTTTGAAAACCGAATTGATTCGGGGCCAAATAATTGTTATGGTTCAAAAACCTATTAGTTGTTGATTTATAAATTTTTCGATTATTTTAAATTCTCCGATTCGATTATTCTCCAGAAAACTGGAAGAACCGATATTGGTCTGTAGTTTATCATTGCATTTGGGTCTCCTCTCTTATAAATAGGGTAGACAAGAGAAAATTTTCATTCATTGTAGAAATAATTTCCACTGATTTCCACCATAGATGAATCAATAAGATGTTTAAGAAGTACAATATTGTAGGATGCAATAATTTTTAACATTTTTGGAGTTAGGCCATCGTATCCAGTTGCTTTAGTTTCATTCAATTCATTTATTGTTCTTTTCAAGAAAGGGATATCAATATCCATGCATACCATTGAGTTTATAACATCATTCCTGCTTTCACTTTGATAAGTACTTGCACCAAAATTTGTATTTAAATTTCTTTCAATAAATTCTTTAAAAATCATTTGCTAAAACTTGTGGATGCTGATGAATTGGTAGAACTTGCTTCCCACTATTTTTATTGAGCACAAAATAGTTTAAGCATTTCCATTGCTCCCGTTTGTCAGTACATTCAACAAATTTAGCCTTTTGATACACTTGTTTAGCTTTTCGTATTGAAATTTTCAAGATTTTATCATAATTTTTGTATTCTGTTTCACACGATATTATATTGGAATATTTTCTATATTTTTTATACAATTTTTCTTCATCTTTTCTATTAGTTCTTTAGTAATCCATTTATTCTTGTTTCTTTTAGTAATATTTGATGATTTAATCCACAGATTAGAGTTGAGAGTAATTATGTCTAGGAAACATTGATATTTTTGTTTGGTTTCATTTTCATAAACATTTTCAAAAGATATGTTTGAGATGAAATTTTCAAATTTTTTTATAGTTAATTTTTGTCTTGATGTAATCCGGGTCATTTTTGATACATTGCTGGTATTGATAATCAATATATCCTAGGATTGGGTAATGATCTGTAATACGAGTTACAAGTACAGTAAATTGTTTGTATAGAATTTTTCTTTGTTCTGCAGTTAGATCCATGCGAAGCATTGAAATCATTGTCTAGCCATTATGTCTAGATAATTTGATATTTCGTTAGTATTGTTATCTAATATATTAATATTTATATCTCCAGTTACAAGCATCTCTCCTAGTTTTTTAATAAATATATTAAATTCTTCATTAAACTGAGATATGGTATGTGCATGAGACCTATAAAGCAATAAAATATCAATATCGAAATCTGGTAAATTTATATATGGAGCTTTTCAGCAGTTTCCATTTGGCAAGGTTTTTTTAACACTGTTAATTGCTTTGTTTATGAACATGATATCACCACCTGATTTGTTGTATGCTCTGCAATCGGAATACATGTAATAATCATTCATGCAATCATAGTAATATAGCTCAATAATTCGTTTTCTTTGACCCAAATTTCTGTTAGACATATATCAAAACGTTCAGGTAATGATCTCCAGAACACTAAAAAATGATCAAAATTAGATCTCAAGCTTTGTATGTTTAAAATCAAGATATTGAAATGTTTATTGGATTTAGGGGGGGGGGGATATTTAAAAAACTTATATCACTATTATATCACTTATTTCCTCCAGAAAAGGTTGTTTTTGTCGATGGTCCATTGGGTTGTACTCATTGTTCATCATTACATATTTTTCCGAGGTCTTACTCATCTCTAATTCTTATGATCCTGGTGTTTTCAGACTTCCGGAGGAATATTTTGCTATCTTTGTTCCATGCATATTTGAAATCGTATTTCTTTCTGAATTCTCTCGTCAGGAAAAACAGATGCTTACTTTCCTGGGGAAAGATTTTTGTTGATGTCGATTCTGCTTGATCTAAAGTTCTGATTTATGTTTGCGGTGAGCTGGTGCGTCTTTGCTTTTTGGATCCATATCTTCGATGCTTCACTTGTAAACCGAACAATAATTGACTTTGTTTTATTTGTATTTCTCGTTGGCATTCTCTATTTCAGTACTCTCCTGTACATCTATTTCTTGTTTTATCTTCTCAACAATTTCCAGGACATTTCTGCAGCAACTTCAGGAACTCCGTTGATTTCATTATTTTGAAAAGGGGTGAGGGTTAATGAAAATATTCTTGTTAATTTTGTTGCTCCAATTTATAAATATCTGCTCCGAATCTTATATTTTGCTGTTCCAAAACTGCTCTGAAATGAACTTTATCACTTTCCACCCCTGGGGATTCAAAGGTTACATAGAAAAATTGCACCAGACTGAAACCGCTGAAGCTATAAATGAATTAGTATTTTTATTTTATAATGTTGGGACTTGAAAAAATTTTGAAAAATCTTATCAACCTCTAAGGGTTGGGTTTAATAAAGCTGTTCAAAGGGTTATGTGGGGTAATCGTGATCGAGCCGAAACTGTTGAAGCTATGAATTTGAAATTTGGTCAGTATTATATTTTCATGTAGGTACCCACTAAGAGAGGGTATTTCTGAAAAATCAGCCCTTTTCGGGGGGGGGGGGGGTGGAGGAGCCATGAGGTCTTGTAATGGTGTATGGAGGAATCATTGCGAATAATTTTCAGATTACGAAATCCACGCGAGCGAAGCCACATGTAAGAGCCAATTCATATATATGAATGCAGGGGTTTGTCCAGTTAAAATTTGGGTCTGTTTTCCAGATCCTTCACAAAATACATATTAATGAAACCATAAATTTGGTATTTCATTTCCAGGGCTCCCACTCGTCTTACTTTTCCTACTTTTTGGTAAAATGTCCTACTTTCTAGTTTTTGTCTTACTTTTCCTACTTTTTTATCAAATCCTATCGACAAAATTTACGTAATTGATTTTAATTGAGCAGGAAATTATTGATATATTGGCAAATATTACAAATGTTGAAGAATGCAATTAATGATTCTGCCAAAGCAGAAATTTTATCATTTTTTAGGTTATTTTTTTGGGGGGGGGGTGTATGTGGACCATTTGGTTGATTAATTTTTTATTTGCTTAGTTTGAGGGTTCAACAAGTATAGTAGTCATTAAAAACTTCTTCTGTCTGGATGGGAAAAATAATTTTGTATTTATTACTTCATGGTCTTGGACAGTAACTTTCATCATTCAAAATTGCGGTACAAATAGGTGAAACAACGGTTTGCATTTCAAAAAAGTTGGATACATAGGCCTATTCTAGGTTTGGTGATTCTGATGCTACCCAATAGCATTCAGTTGTCTTCTGTATTTTTAAGGCATGAAGAGGCATAAACAATATTTAAAATGCTCAGCAAAGAGCTAGAAATGGAAGTGCTTCATTTGTGAAAAATGATTACACTGGCATTGAACAGTAATATGTGAACAAATCCCTTAAAAAATTATGGACAACGCAGTAAAACTATCTGGTTCACCTTGCCTTATTTATATCAGATCTTGTAATCTACACATTTTGCACACTGTGCTTTTGAAAGTGGTCTCGGAGCATCATTCTTAAAAAAACGTACTACTTCAAAATTTGCTGTGCATTGTCGAAGAGAGTCGACAAGCTCTGCTTTTTGGAAGACTCCAAAAAAGAATGTAATATACTTATATGAGGAGAGACAGCAAAGAATTATCTGTGGTTGCTAGTACACTGTTTTGGCCAAAAATTGGTTTTGTAACCCAGTCATTTTGCTTTGGCTTGAGTCAATCTTATAGGAAACTGAAATAGTGCTATGAGAAAAAAAAGTTTATTGAAAAGTCAATTTTTTTAAAAATTTGAATTAAAAAAATAATTTTTTTTAGATTTTTTTCCATCATGCTATGATTATGTTGTCTAAGGGGGTTACCCTCCCCCATCCTACTTTTTAGTCTTGCGTTTTCTTACTTTTTCTCATTTTTTGAGTGGGAGTCCTGTATTTCTTTTGTGAAATTAACTAGATTATTTCGTTTCCTGTAAAATTATATATATATACACACACACACACATATGTCCTTATTCACTGACTGATTCATCGTCGCTGAGCCGAAACCACTAAAGTTATGAATATGAAATTTGATCAGTAGTTTCATTTCATGAAGTAAAGACCCACTAAGAAAAGGTTTTTCGAAATTCGGCCTCTAAGGGGGTCATAAAGGGGCTCAAAGGTTACACAGAGAAATCATGCCGAGCTGAAACCATTGGAACAATATTAATTTTGGTCAGTAGTTTTATTTCATAAGTAAAGACTCACTAAGAAGGTTTTTCCGAAATTTGACCCCTGAGGGGGGGGGGGGGGTTTCAAAGGTTATACAGAGAAATCGTTCCGAACCAAAACCACTAGAGCAGTGTGAAATTTTGTTAGTAGTTTTATTTCATGACTGAAGACTAAGAGGGTGCTTTTTATTTTAAAATTTGTCCTCTAAAGTGGTCATGAGGGGGTGGGCCAAAATCGCGGAAGCTATAAATATGAAGAAATTTGGTTAGTAGTTTTACTTTACCTTTCTCCCCGACATTTCACCTCCGACATCTCGCCCCTGGCACGTTTCGTCCCCAGTACATTTGGCCCCCGGAAATTTCGCCCCTGACATTTCACACCGGGGATTTCGCCCTGACCTTCCGCCTGCCCTGACCATATGAGTGACTCAGTAAGTAATCAAGTAAATCGGAAATTTATCTGATATTTCGCCAGTCCTTATCGTACGCGTGACTGTATGAGTGAACATATGAATGATGGTACAAGTGATCAAGTGAGTTGGACATTTACTCGTGACATTTTGCTTCCCCTGATCGCATGAGTGATCAAGTGAATGAATATATGAGTGATCGAGTGAATTGAAAATTTATCCCCGGACATTTCACCTGGCCTGACCATATGAAGTGACCCAGTGAGTGATCATATGAGTTACTCAGTGAGTAATCAAGTGAATCGGAAATTGACCCCCTGTCATTTTGTCTACCTTGACCGTATGAGTGAATATATGAATGATAGTGTGAGTGACCACACCGGTGCGAGTCGTAAATTTGGGAAAAATATTTTATGCTTAAACTGAAAATTCCAAATTCTTAGAATCCATTAAAGTGTGAGTCACTTGGTCACTCAGTGCTACGTAACCACCTATAAAAAGGGAGGGATGAGGAGGATCATTTTTGCAGACAAAACTCCACCCTCGCACTTTGCCAATTACTCAGTCGCTCATTGGGTCAATCATACGGTCATTCACTTTATCAATCTTTTGGTCACTCATGCAGTCATTCACTTTATCAATCTTTCGGTCACTCATGCAGTCACTCACTTGGTCACACATTCACTTATGCGCTCTGTCACTCAGTAACTCCCTTGGTTACTCACACGGTCAGTCCCTTGAACACTTGTACCGTCACTCACCTGGTCATGTATTCAGTCACTCACTTGGTCACTCATGCAGTTAACCACTCGGTCACTCATGTGGTCAGTCACTCTGTCACTCATACGGTTAATCACTCAGTCACTCCCTTGATCACTCATATGCTCAATCACTGTCACTCGCAAATTTATTCAAGCATTCACTCTGTCTTTCATTCCGTCAGCCACTCGGTCACTCATACGCTCAATCATTCACTAGGAAACTTACACCTGTATTTAATTAGCCACTCACTTGGTCACTCATTCGGTCAGTCACTTATTCACTCAAACGTTCCATCACTCAATTCCTCCCTTTGTCACTGACACGGTCAATCCCACTATCACTCACTTGATCACTCGTACAGTTAATTAATCACTTGGGCGCTCATGCGGTCATTCATTTGCTCACTCATACGGCCATTCGATCAGTCACGTGGTCACTCATATGGTCATTCACTCAAAGTCAATTGCACACTAGTTGATACGGTCACTCACGTGGTGAGTCATTCTGCCACTCGCTCAGTCATTTGTACGGTCACTAACGCACTCCTACAGTTCATTTCACTCTCAC
This sequence comes from Pholcus phalangioides, assembly GCF_987345545.1. NCBI lineage: Eukaryota > Metazoa > Arthropoda > Arachnida > Araneae > Pholcidae > Pholcus > Pholcus phalangioides. The sequence goes on from NW_028301625.1 coordinate 25,037,013, forward strand.
TTGGTCACTCATACAGTCAATCACTCATACGTTCAGGGCAGGTGAAATGTCAGGTGTGAATTTTTCGGTGGCCAAACGCACCAGGGGCGAAATTTCCGGGGGCCAAATGTAACGGGGACGAAACGTTCCAGGGGCGAGATGTCGGGGGGGGCTAAAGTTCCGGATCCCGGGTATTCTGCCTAGTGAAATGGCTCTAGAGAGAAAATGGACAAAAGGGTTGGCAAGTTTTTGCCATAGTGGGAAATAACTCCCATCAAAAAATGTTTTTGCTATATATTTTTTGTGCCAGTGGAAAAAATTGATCGAATTTTGAATTTTTGAACTTATACTTTTGTTGAAGTTCAGGGAATCGTAACTTGTTAGTGTTCTACAAAGGTGCAATATTTTAAACGAATTTTTTTAATCATGATCATGCGACAAACATGATCTTTACTGAGAATGTCAAAATGAGTCAACCAAAACTTTCCTGTGGTTACTTCAACTAACATTCCAGTCCTCTTAATGGATAAGTCCTGTATAAACTGTCCCCACTCCCTGTCTTACTAATGGGGGGGGGGCGGGCATCGGCCAAACTATTTGTCTACTTACACATCATTCTTGAGCGACTTTCTGGACTCGCGTACATAAGCGAATACATTGTTTTCGAACAGGGAAGGGGAAGTTCACAGAGGATGTTAGTGATCGAGGGGAATTGTTTACTTTCGTCCTTTCACCTATACTGAGAATACAATTTTTCCATGAACAGGGTAATCGTCACCCTACCTCTGTGCGAAAAATGCTGATTGTCGACTGTTTCATCAAAGAGTTATCAGCTTATCGTACCAGGCTCTTCAGGAAAGAAAACTGCAACACTCACTAGAATCAGAAGTAGGGAAGACAGGAAAAGTATTAATTCATATTGTATAATTTCACAGGATTTATTCATAAGTTTGAATAACTACTTTATTAAAAAAGTTCCTTTGTTACGGTTTAATTTTTTTTTTATCCTTTTGAAGAAAACCAACCTTCTATCCTTATCTTTCCCATGCTAAGGGAATTGTATGAAATATGGCTATAAGTTATGTTTGATTGGCTTTCAATATTTAATTTTCTTATAAAATGCATTACAAGTTGAATAAGTAATTTGTTGTGCAAAAAATGGTTTGCTATGAAGAATGAGTCCAAAAAATCTAAATTTTTATTTCATGATCAGTTCAAAATATTAAGTGAAACAACTTTTATTACACATCATTATTGATTACATATTAAAATTATTTAGGTTATCAAGGATGACATGTGGCCAAACCCTCTGCAGTATTTCTTAGTGCCGGATATCGAAGTTGAGAATGGACTTGGAGAAGATGATGAAAGGTAAGAATTTTACTTGGTGGGTGGATACATTTGTCTTGTGAATCACATTTCACTTTAGAATATTTCTGTTGGCCTTATAAAAATAGATGAACACTGATTGGCCCATAAAAGAATTAACTGATTTAAAGTTTGTGCAGCCATGGTTTATAATAGAATTCTATAGATTTCATGGCCTCATTTGCCTATTACACTAATTACTGATTTTAATTTTTAACTGCCAGTTTGATATTGTTCAATAAAACCCAGTTCAAATGAGGTTCATTTTATTCCAAACTTGTTGGACTTAGCAAGGCAAAGTGAAGTAATGAATCGTAAGAGTAACAATCATAAAATAAAAATATTGAACTGAAAAAAAGATCTTCATAGACAAGAAAATTGTTTTCCTGAGATGTTTGCGAATTGCTGACTTGCATCATTGGTAAGATGAATAATTTGCATATGACATGAATTATTTTTCGCTGTAGTATGATTACTACACAAATCCCAAGAGCTTGATATTTTTCAGTGACCCCATTTTGTTTGAGAATATATTCATTTGTACACTGCTCTAATGCCTTGGTTTTTGTTTTAGTAATTTGTTAAACTTCTAACAACACTATTCTGTTATCAGCTCTTATGTTAAAAGTTTTCGAGTTCAGTTTTCTAGAAACAAATGAACATTAAAATACATTGGATTTTTTTTTTCTTTTCTGATAGGAAAAACTAATTTTTCAAGAATCCATTATGGGTAAAAATTTGTAATCTTAATTATTTCTTTGGAACTGGATCACAAACATCCATTTATGTAAAAGCTCTTAAGGGCTTTTTAGATCTTTCAAACTCTTTAGCAAAAATCAGAATCCCTTTTGGTAATAATTATATAATTTGAAAATGTCAGAGTTTAAATCAAATTACTCAATTTAGGTAAACTGTTTCACACCAAAACACTTGGCTGTATGTCATATAATCACTGTTTGTGTCCCTGACACTTAAGGCGTAGATTTGGTATCTTTGTCACTGTTAGGTTGTAAGATTTGATATCCTGTTTGGATTTAGTTGTAGGTATGGCTACACAATAGAGATAGTCAAATTCCTTTGAGAAAATATCTTTCAACAAAACATAACATGTCCTGCCTTTATGCGTAAAATATCTTTATTCTAGACAATAAACTTTTATATACCTCCTATGAATTTTTGCTAATGTTCTTGAAATTGTTACCTTCTTTATCATAATGACAGTAGTGTCTGATTGGCATGAGAGTTCATGTTATAGGCTTCAACTTTGGAATGTCCATCTGAATCATTCTTAGCCCCTTCTAATAAGTTTTTGTTGGAGGCTAAATTCTTCATTAGATCAGTTGCATATCACCTTTAAAACATTGAGATCATTGTATCAGCTGCACTCGGGGGGGGGGGGGGGCTGTTGCCTCATTTAGAGCCCATGCCCCCTTTCTTCATTTGGATGCTACAAGTATTGATGTTTGTATTTATGTCTTAGTTGTAATGAGAACTCCATTAAAATTATAGTATTGCTCTAGTTTTAGATTTGAAGTGGTAGGTAATTTTTTGCCATCTGCTTCAGAGCCATTGGTTGCTGCATTAATGAGATTACAATATTTTCACGCAGTGGCAGATTAGTCGGTTGAGGCCCCGGGTGCAAAAGAAAATATTGGACCCCTTAAATTAGAAAAAGTGTAAAGTTTGGGTTTTTCGGGGCCTTTTCAGAAGTCAGAGGGAGGTTCCCGGTGCACCTGCCATTAAATCTGCCTCTGGTTTCACGACATCATAGAGCTTTAAGTTATATGATTTCACAATGGGACATAATTTTGGCATTAGGCAGTTGAGTTCTGGTGGAAGGAGTAGAAACTTCTTTCTATTAGGTAGCCTTAGATGCAGGGTTTAAGCTATGGTTGTATTTTTTGTGAAATGCGGAAGAAAACCTTAGAATGCGAAATAAATAGTAGCCACTTTCATAAAAATGCATACAGGAGGTACGAAACGAGTAGACATCCATTTTGCTAAAGCTATTTCTCTCCCCCCCCCCATTTTTGCTTTTTTTGGTAAAGGAATTTTTTATATATCTTAAACCCTGCTTATATAGATGTTATACTTCCATTAAAAAATAATTTAAAACGCCAACATTTATAATATTGAAATAAGTCATTCGCAATCGCTAAATGAGACCAAATAACAATGAGATGCAGAATGACTTTCAGCAGGATCACTGTTTCCTCTACAGGAGTCTACTCTCTGCTTGCAAATGTTTATGAAAATTAATGTTTTTCTCAGTTTTCATCAATAACTGTATGAACTTGACTGTTAAGTCACATTGAAAAAAAAAAAAACATTTTTATGTATAGTGAGGATGAAGAGGTGGATGACTCAGTAGTTGTTGTAGAGGAGGAAGGCGATGGTGAAGATGAAGAAGAGGAAGGTGAAGAGGAAGTTGGTGGGTATTATATTTGATTCCAAATATCTGAATTTCTAACTTGTTACATTTCAATGAGAGGTGGAAGGGGTAGAATTCTGTCATGGTTACAAATAATTTGCTGATAATTTCTTGCAATATATTTTTCAGGTGAAATTGAAGGAGAAGGAGCTGAAGCTGAAAATGATGAATGAATGGGAAATTGTGGGGCTCACCACTCAGCACAGTCCATACATTACCTGTTGTCTGTAGTCAGGGGCCACACACTTTCTAGTTTTTAGACATCATTTTTTTTTTTTTTGGTATCTTATTTTTTTTTAAACATCAACACTGAAGGAAAAAGAACGGGAGTTTCTTTGAAACCCTTTTTTGTTATCTAATTTTCCCCCCGATCAATTGGCTTATCTACAAAAAAAAAAATGTTTGGATTGGATAGTCCTGTCTTAGAATTGTAAATATGATTTATGTTACATGTATGCTAGTGTAATCTAAGATGTGTGAAGCTATCTTACCATCCTTTTTTTTTCTTCAGTGTTGCTGTTTGCTATTTCAGTGTTTGTCTGGTGTAAATTTCAGCCGTGCTGTCAAACCTTATTTTTCTTGTTAAATCCCTGTTTCTTGAATGTTATTCAGATTCCCTTGCAATTGGTTCTGCAAGTATTTCTATTTTTTATGTTTGCAATAAATGAAATTTGTGCTCTTTGGAATAAAATTAAATGTGTTTAACTTACAGGAGTGTTATGTGTAGCATTCCATTGTTGTCGTGTGATGCTATGTATGTGGGGGGGGGGGGGGAACTTAATATAACATAGTTGAAGTGGTATTGCTTTGCATAACACTTGCGATTTAATTTGTCAAATTTCTTTTTGAATTTTTTTGTATACTTTCTATAAATTTTGTCTAGAATTCTATAAAAAATCAAACTTTCATAACTAAGTTTGTTTTAGAATTTCTCATTCTAGACTTGCTCCAGAATTGTCTGGTGCATGCTTTTTAAGGGCCTTGTAAATAGTCTAATTGTGGTCCTTTCTTGAAGATCCTATGAAATGTTTTTACAGAGTGATATTGAGAGATGAAATAATTTGGCAAGTTTTCGAAAATTCTCTCTGCGGTTTTAAAATAGAATGTGCAGAACCACTTGTGTTTTGTTTTGTCCTTTCAATTATTTCACTTTGTACATTAAAGTAGAGCAGAGAACTCATCTGTGATTTCATCCATATTTAGTAGTGCACCCAGTTTCTATGGGACTATTGAATCAGAATTTTTTAACATTGTCATCTCTTGTTCCAATACAGCTGCCAACCTGTATGATTTTGTCTTCCAAAGTTCCAACCTGTTTTTTAAAACATGCATGTTTTTATTCTCATTGGTACAATTTTGTTTTCTGAATGAAAATTAATGTGCAAGATCAAGCAATCAAGTTTTATTTAAATTTAGAATTTTCTTTTGTCGTAAGAATTGAAGGTTTGCAAATTCATGCTTGCAAAGGTCTCCGAGATGGAAAGAAATATTCAATTTTCCAAATTATTCTTAAATTTTCCATAACTAATTTCTGATTTACCATCTGTGGTGTGGATCTATTTAATAAGAGCATGCTGGAGTTAAATTCTTTTTCAAAGGGTTGGCAGTCTTGTTATGGCAAACTAGCCACTTTTCTTTCCTGATGGTTTTTCATTATTGGTTTTTTTTTTTAATAACGCAAGTTATATGTGGAGTTGCCCGGAATTTCTATATTTGTATGTGTGTGGTCTTGTGAGCACAGTGAAAAAAGGGCTTGGATTGTATTCTATCAATATAGGGTGCGAGTACCTGGAATTGATCATACCATACTGTGAATGGAGTAAGACCGTTCGACTTTGAAGCGCTTCTGTTGAAGTGTTTCTATTTTGATCTTCCTTGTGAGGAAAAGTGAACTGTAAAAGAAAGTTGTATTGAATTCCTAGTAAACATGTGAAAACCTTTTTGAATTCAGTCTGTTTAATGTTTAGTTTCAAAATTGTGATTTACTAGTGTAAAATGAGCAATCATTTTTTTTTTCAATATTTTCTCTTGAAATTTAATAACTTTGTTTTCATGTATTGAAAAAAATTGATTGCGTGAACATTTTTGTATATATTACTACTAAATCTGCAAATAGCAATGAATGTGATTCCAGCTTATTTTATTTTTGAATGACCAAAAAGTGAATTTAAAATAGTGTGTTGGGGGGGGGGGGGTTTAAGTAATTTTATAATACTCATAAAAGCATAGGTAAGAGTTAATGAGAAATTTTATTTTTGATATAAACCATTATAATATATATGTATATAGAGACTAACTAACTAACAATCACAAACATTTTGTTTATTTCCAATGTTCACTGAATAACAGTGCTCTTGACATTAATTTTTTTTAAATTTTATATAATTTGAAACCTTTTGGACTACGTACTTGGGATATGGTGTCATGAATTTTATTTAGTTATGCTCAATTTGCATTTTTGAAATAGTGTTTAGTATCAAATCCTAGATGAATTTTTCAATTTAATCAAATACAATGAATGCCATCTAGGAACGTTATGAAGTATAAAATACCATATGTTCAATTTAAAATTACACTCGCAAGAGAAACAAAAGTAATGTGTATATTCGTGTAGAAAAATACATCTGCTGCAAAAGAGGTGTTAAAATGTCTACTTTAATACTTCCCACGTTTCACTTTGTTCCTCGTAACATGAATAAAACTGGCATTTATAGTTCAATCATATTTATAAATATAGTTAATATAACCAGAACTTTTTCGAGTTACGATAAATCAATAGGTAGTATGTAATATCTTAGTCAATGTTTATCAAGATTGGTTTTTGTTACAACTTTTAAAAGTTTATTACTGATCACTCTTAGTTACTTTGACAAATATTTCTTCTATGCACAAAATTTTATTGTGGGAATGTACAGTGCTTTCAAAAATAGTTTTACATCTTTCTCTCACTGCCAAGCTTTTATTTACATATTTATGTGAGAAATTTGGTATATATGTTCGTGAAATTTAGAAGTCTAGCATCTTTTCACAATATCCCACATTTCAGACTTCATTAAGTGACTGACCAGGTACTGGCTATTTCCTTTAAGTCAGGGCCACACAAGCCTGGCCCAATAGTCATTTGCAAATATTTGTTTCAAATACATGTATTAGCCTTCCCTGGTACAAAAAGTGACAGGCTGGCTACACACTGGCCCAATGTTCCTTGGCGAACATTTGCTTCTGAAACACACCATGTTGTGACTTAGCATATTCTACCAATGTGTGACCTGACGGATTGGAAGGTAGCAACTTTGATTATGGTTGAACCTGGAAGGTACTGGTTGTTCTGTTCGTCCAGCCTTAAAAATTTCGCGATCATTGCCAATGGTAGTGGCTTAAGGCTCTTTACCAGTGGTTCTCAACCTGGGCTATATGGATTCCCTTGCTGTCCTGGAATACTCTAAGGGGCGACGGAGAAACCTTTTCCACGGCACAGTAAAAATCAATAGGCCCGTATAAAATGGCATCTTTTTCAAATGAAGTAGACTTCCGATTTTCAGTGGGTAAAGATGGTATAGGAAAAAATGTTCCATGGAGAAACTAACTTTACGACGTATCTGGTCTTGTCGATGTTAAAATAAGAGGCTTTTAAAAGAGATACTCATCAATTACGCTCGAAAGGTCAAGTGAAAATATGGTACGAAAATAGTTACTATATTGTACTTTCAGAATTGTCGTATAGACCCATTCAGACATAGCCCAGGGGTCTCGTATGTAAAAAGCCTGTATGTTGAGATAGTGTACAGTACAATGATTTTCGAGATTGAATTTGTAGATTGCTTCCAGTTAAATATGAGGCTCCCAAAACACCCCCTTGCTCGAGGGGATCATGATGTGGAGAGACTGTCCTATATAGAACCCCTCTACCAGCGAGAACTCACTAAAATTAAGTTCAAGGGTATGGAGATCGACGTTATCCATGAAGTTTTTGTCTCAATTCATTCAAAAAATCTAAGTGAAAAAGTTCTCGTGCTCCTGGATGAGGGTAGTGGGGTCTTGAGTACTAAAAATGGTCCAAAAGAGGTCATTAAGCACTGCGTACATGGAATGTAGTATATGCCATTGTACTACCCCTAGCAGAAAGCGTTCGTTTATCCACGAAAACACTAGCAGTTTGAAACGAAAAATCTTTTTCTCCGAGTGGAAATTTTTGGTGAAAACGGTCATTCTAAATACGGAATAAATGGAAAAAATAAATTTAATTGCAATTTGACCTTGAAATTCAGTTCCATGCACTGGCAACACCCGGGAAAAAGTTATTGGAATTTTTTTTGCGGTTTAAACAAAATGTTGGCTTCAAATGTTTACGTAGTTGCAGGGTAACCAGATTGTATAAAGAATGAATGCAACGATCATTATAACGCTCCTTTCACACGCTACGGATTCGTCCGTACGGAGGATCCTTCGCATGGACATAATTGCTTTCTGCTTTATTACAGAGTATCTCCGTACGGCTGAGTGTCTGTAGCGTGTGAAAACATTCATTTAGTTGCGTAGGCCACTGTATTCTCGAAAACGGCACGACAGAGATTCGTCCGTATGTGAAAGCTACTATCCAATTGCTCACGCCAAGAATGGAATGTCTCCGTACGGACGAATCCGTAGCGCGTGAAAAAAACTTTTTGTGAAGCGATTAACGGAAATCGCAAATTAAACGATTATAAATCGAAACGGATTGGTTAAATTCGGGATTTTAACCAATCCTTGTCTGTCAATGACGAGGCTGTCGGTGAATACGGTCGTAAGAGATGGCTCCCAAAAGATATCTTCTGATCATCTCTAAAGCTGATAATCTCCATATTGGAAGATAGTTTGTCAAAAGTTGCAGGATTGTCTGTGCTTTAGGTAGAGAGTGCGCTATCTTTGTTAAAAATACCAGAGGGCTGGCGGTGTTTTTGACGCAAAAAGATCTTTAAAATAAGTGCCTGATGTGGGGAGGTAATAATGCCCACCCAGAGAGAACTTTGCTACAGGACTTGGGGGGGGGGGCGCGGGCCCGCTATATTCAAATATTCCGTGAACATCGATTGTGGGGGGGGGTGTCAATGATGCTTACGTCATCAACCACCCTTTGCAAAAATAAATATTTTTAATGACATTTACTAGTAATGCTAAAAACAATAAAAACCTTTCTCTCTAGTTTATGGGCACCTGAACTAGCCTTCCCCTATTGATGTCTTGACATGCGTTGTCCTTGAGGGATTTGTTGGACTCCAGTACATATGCGATACATGCTCTTCGAACGGGGCGAATGTGATTCACCGAGGGTGTGCATGGTGATCGGGGAGGGGGAGATTGTATATCTATTTTTGCCGTGCTATCTATGCTAATGATAAGACAGATTGCCCCCTTCCTGTACCGTCTATGCTCCTTTATGACATAGATGAGACAAGCAAAGAAAAACTACTATTCGTAAAACAATTTTCTTGTATAATTTGGAAAGCTGTGACCGCAACTCGTTTGTGCGTAGGTGGGTTTTAAAAAAAAGCAAAAAAAAAACCGTTTGGTGTATTTATTTACTATTTCCCGGAAATACTTGATCCCGTGGGGCGTGGGCCCACCTTGCACTCGGAAAGAAATTGGTAATCATTGGGCTAACCAAGACCAGGCACACTCGGAATAATTCCATTAATTGTATCGATAACTAAATTGCAAAGCAATTTCTTCAAATTACGCAAATCCTTGTTTTTAGCAACCATCTGGCCCCTAACTGATCTGCATCTCTGGAATTAAGAAAAACTATGATGAAAACGAGAGTTCAATGGTCGGTACTCCGCACCAACTAGCAACGGCAATCTATACCCCTCCTTTGATTAATGCTTATGCCAGTAATTAATAAACAAAACACAAGCTAAAAATATAGTGTGTCCAGTTTATATAATGTGAAAAATAATCTCGTGCATAGCAAAATTCACTACAGCAGTATTCTCGAAGGGCTATCCAATCAGAGGCGTATGCAGGATCGGCCTTTGCAGGGGCACAAAAGGCTTGGGGGTGAGTCGATATGAATTTCTTAGAGTTCTTAGCATTCAAATAGCATTGAAATTAACAAATTGATTATGATGACAAAAAAGGTATCTTCCTTCGATATTTTATTTTTTTAAAATATTTTTTTGCATCAAAAATAAATTTTTGATCGTCTGAAAGAAATAGAGGCTTGTGCCACTCCCTTCCCCCCCCCCCACCTTGCGTACGTTTTTGATCCCAATATGCATTAGGTGGTAGAGGGCAGAGCTGACGAAATTTTGCTGAAAAAGGGAGGAGGGTCAAAAATGGCAAAAAATCTGCTGACGTAATACTTGAATGTCCCCTTACCCCGGTGCCGAGATCTCTTTCAGCCCAGTTTCGTGGCAGAATCCGGAACACTATTGTGAGTCAGAAAGAAAAAAAGTAATTGGGTACTCTCTCTTCTCTCTCTGTGTGTGTGTGGCGATTAACAGATTTTGTGGTGATGGCAGACGAGAGATGGAAAAAAGTTCCAGGGTTTCGTTAAGAAGAATGTGAATGTACATATTAGAATGAAAGGTACATTATTTTAGAAGCAATTGGAGGGGGCCCATGCCATCTCATCTGTTATCTTACACTTATCATTTTATATACATAGGATACAACAAACAAAACAAAAATCTTATTGTATATTATAAAATATTTATGGGAAGTCATCTCGCTTAACACCTTGTTGGTGAGCAAATGGGTTGGATTGGCCTTGTTAACTTGTGGGCTAGAAGTCAGCATCAGTTTTATTGAGTAAGTTCACGCTTTTGGTGGATCTAAAAAATAACGTGTGGGGGGAATGTATATGCAATTAGGGGCCACCTCGCTTAGCACCTCATTCGGTGAGCAACATGAATACGACAATATGAGTACGCATGTGTGGTGTGTTGTGGACATGAAATGCATGAACTGAAATAGGAGGAGGGAAAAAGAAAAACATGCACATTCATATACATATAATTGCCAGGCCAAGTCATCTCGTTCTTCACCTATTTTGGTGAGCAATGTGGGATTGATTAGTTTAAATGGGGGATTGTCTAAAGAGAGTCTTAGCTAAGGATTAGCTTCGGTCTTGTTGTTTTGGTTGAATATCGCTCTGGGTGGTCATATTTATAGAAAATGAATATGTACATAAAATAAAAATTACAAGCAATTATATATTATGTGAAACCATTCGTGTCCGAGGATGATGTCACTCTCCGCTATCCATACGAAGGTTTTTAACAGCTGGCTGATGCGAAGATATATATTTAGGAAAGAGAAAATTCATTCGTGTCCTTCCTCCGAGCACTCCAGCTAGAAGAGTTGAATGGAGGACTCTTGTGGTTGTCACATTTACATCGTTGTTACGGGAATGTCATAAAAATTCGTGTTCGGGTCCCGTTAGTACATAGTATATCTTGTTCATGTAATGGTAATGTATAGAGCCCGGAAGTTTAGGCACTAAAAATGGTTGAAATATAGGCAGGCAAAAGGGCATTTATAATTTTTGGAAGGAAGGAAAAATAACTAAAAACTAAGGTATATTAAGGGCCCAAAAACTAGCTGAAAAATTGGTTGCCCTTAATCCGTCTGCTTGTTTTAATTATAGTTTATAAACTGCATTATTATACAAAAAAAGATTGATTTCGAGCCTAAAATGGCATTAGACCTGCAGGATTAGATTAATTCCAGGGCTACCATTATCAGACGCAGAGCCATAGAGAAAATTATCTTTGGGGCTCCTTCTAGTTGCGAATAATTCTCCTTTATTTGTGGAATAATAATTATCTTTCTTGTTTCAAATTCCCTTTTATTTGTTGCATTATTTGTGGAATAATAATTATCCTTTCTTGTTCTAATAACCTTTCTGCGTTCATTTGAAACAAAATCATTCACGTCTAACACCATCCGGTCGAACCAAAATTAATGCCTGGCAACACCAAGATCCCATCTCTCAGATCACTTATTCGCGTTTAAGTGGGACTGAAAGAGGGGGGGGGGTGGACTTTCTAAAAAAAACTGTTGGAAAATAAATTTAAAAAGAAAAACCAATTATATTTTTTGTTCCAATGCTCAAAATATCCAAGTTTTGCAGGTTACGGCCTCTGAAATTCACTAATGAAATTAAAACTATGTTAAAATAGGCATTTATGGCAGGAAAAGCTCAAAAAGGCATTTTTTACCAGTTTGAAAATAGGCAACAAAAGGCATTTATGGCATTTTGCCTGAACTTCCGGGCTCTAGTAATGTATTAGTAGTGGCAGTCATATGGATGTGATTTTTGTTGTTGTTTTATCTATTTCTATTATCCCCCCCCCCCTCCTATTTTTGCAAAAGTTAAAAACATTCTTTTATAAATGTGGTGGGCAAATTTTTTGTTTTTCGTTAGCGTGTATATATTTGACACGGCTTGTAATTCTTGTCGCTGCGTTTTTGTTTTTGATGATTTGAGTGAACCATTGTTTTTTTTATTGTTTTCGGAATATTTGTAGATGCTTTGTAAATTAGCACTGTAGTATAATGAACTGGAGTACCCGCCATACCGCAGGCATATTTGTCTGTTCGGCGGGGCGTTTCCGTTTGTGTAGATATTTAGGGAATGGGCCGTGTCCTGTTATGAAAATGTAGTCACCTCCCTATTCCAGTTTAATGTGTTGTATGTGATTCAAGGGACAATTTCGTGCACTTTCCTAGCTGTTGTTCCTTGGTCCTAAAGTTGCTGCCATTTCTAGAGGGTTGCTTGTTTAAGTTGTCGCTTTAGGAGGGTTAGTGGGAATGTGTTGTCCAAATGAACGACAGTTTCTGTCGAAGTAATTTCAAATTTCAACAACTCCACTAAAAATAGACATAGCGAAGCCATCTTGGTGTCGTTTTAAAGATGAAAGTTTGTGCCAATATCACTTTGACAACCATGGAAGCCAGACGTCATGAACTGTGTGCGTGCAAAAAAAATCCGTTTCCATGTGCCACTGAGATATTTGAGTGTCTGACACTGCCTATTCGTTTTTGCAGCGATGGCAATACGCTTCGTCGTCTTTTAATGTGAAGTTAGCTGCATCCCAAAACCATTTGTGGACACTCGCAATCAAAAATTCTTCTACAGTGTAATGTCATTTGATCATTTTTATCGCACCAACGGTCATTTTCTGCACACGAGGGCTAATTAGACCGGGACCTACAATTTATTGCCGATTCCGAACGGCAGCCTTTTTTATACTCACCGAGAGGTTGAGGCGCTAACATTTCTAGTTTTCTCCTACATTCGGTTTTGCCAAAAGCCCTCTACTTCTCACTGAATCCGGAGAAAACCACCTCACTTTGTTGGTCCTTCTGCGGTAGTAATCTTTTTCTGTGCTCATGTCGCCGTTTCTGTTGCACCCCTGTGTCAGGAAAGTTTCTGATAAAGACGAACCGGGTATCGAACTCACGATACCTCTAAACATCCTTTGGTACTCTAGGCGAGTATCTTATCGACCTATTCTACCGCGCCTTCCAGTGTAATGTCCATGTAGAGAACTTCTGAAATCATAGACTTGACAATGCAAAGTTCTATTAGTCCGTTGTCAGTCATGTATGTCCAAAATTAAATGAACGACAAAACAAATTGTGTTGTTTTCTTTCTTAACAATCCAGTAATTTGATTTCGTGAATTTTTTTACGCCATTGCAATCGAGACCCCGTCTGCTGTCGATTTCAGTGAGGTTAAGGTTTTTATTTGCAGTACCTAAATCTCTCTTCTCGTGAAAGTTGCTTGAAGTACAATTGTAGACAAGAACCTTGTACACTACTCAGTCTGCATTCTGTCATTTCGGGGGTGGCACGATGGTTCTTCTAGGTATAAGTGCAATAAGTTTTCTATCATTTCTCCTTATGGTTCCAGGTGTGCGACAAGCCCGGTACGAATTCTCAAGACCGCCAGTTCTCTGATATATTTTTTTCAAAGGCACTGTACATGCAGCACAGTTAAACAATCCTGCAATACATTGTCGGGTTACCCTATAATTGCGAAACATAATTTGATTTACATATTTCAAGCCAATATATTTTTTAAACAGTGATCGAACACTTTTTTTCTCGGGTATTGCCAGTTCATCAACTTATTATCAAGGTCAAACTGAAATATATTTATGATTTTTTTTTATTTATTTCGTGTTTAGAACGATTCCTTATCACCAAAAATTTCTTCTCGAAAAAAAAAGGAATTATTATTATTTTTTTTTTGCGTTTTAAACTTAGTATTGCCAGTGTTTTCGTCGATGAACGAATACTTTCTGACAGTGGTAGTATAAAATCGAAGCGTTACTGAGCTCCTATGAAATGTAGCATATTACTTGGTTCCGTTATCCGCTGCGATTGAACCAGCCATCAGCAACTCGCGGAACTTTTTTTTTTTTGAGAATTTTGCCTTTAAAAATCCCCATAGCATTTTATGAAAATTTGTTAGAGTGTGTGTGCATTTGCATACAAAAGGTATTGTACTTAGATGGGTAAAAGACGAAACGCGTAGTTTTTCGGGTAGACTTTATGAATGTACAGCATGTAGAAATACGAAATGCAAGGCGATCTTTAGTAGGCAAAAGAACTCTGAGCACGGCCGTTTTAAGAGCATCGTGGGGCCCTCGGGCAAAGTGATTTTTCTGAGGCCCCTTCCTGGCTAGGAATGCCTACCTGCTAATTTGCATGCTTGCTCTCGAAAATTTAAACACGATTTCATTTTCACGAGGCCCCCTCTACACTTCAGGTGCCCAGGTGGGCCCATTCGTTAAGACGGCACTGTCTATGAGGCTCGTCGGTCAAGTTTGGTTTTTTTTTTTTTGTCAACATTTGAATTAAAATCCCTATACTGTATTTTTTTTAGTACTGGAGACTGTTCGGACGATATAGCGTCTATCACTTTCGCAAGCTTACTCGTTATTAACTCCGGTTATATGGAATCATTTTTATTCGCTCTACGGGTGACGTAACAGTAGACTCACTAATCCGGCGCATATTAGAGCCACCTTCCAGTGATCCGGCTGGAAGGCGGTTGATAAAAAACCCCATTTACTCTATAATGTAAGCTTATATGCATAGACATGCGCAGGGTCTGATTTCTGCATGGGCAAAAGGGGCATTTGCCACCAGAATTTAAACAAGATGTATCCATTCACTAAGAAAACATCTCTGACCTTAAGAATACATATCAAAGTCGGGGCCCTGAACACGCAGTAACATGTTTTCCTTTTCCGCACAAGATGAAATCCAGCCTGAAAACGCCGGATTGTAAAGAGTCTACTGTATATCAAGTGTTGGCTGTATAAAGCATCTCGATAATTCGTGACTTACCGTGATGAAGATCTCGTGGAAACCTACATAGCGGAAAACATTGGAAATATACGTAATACTGATTCTTGCTTGTTACAGAATGCACCATGTGAATTCCATAAAGCAGAATGCAAATGGCATTTCGCTTAACATTTTGGCAAAATCTAAAAACAAAAAACTTTTTCAATAAGAGTTTTTTCAGCATCATCGATGAAAATAACTTCTTTGATATGGATGAAAGAAACTGATACAGGGTGGAAAAATTGCGCCTTTCAACATTCTAACGATACACTCGCTCTCAATTCGACATAAAATTGCGATTGTCTAAAAAAAGGAGCGTGCATTTCAATTGAATACTCGATGATGATTAATTTCCTTTAATGAAATGGGGATTAAGGATCTTGTAAATTAATTCTAAAACTTTTCTCTTCTACCGCACCAGTTCTTTTTTTTTAAATTAAAACGAACAAACAGCAAATTACAATATACAAATATATAATACAATATACAAATACAAACATATGTTACACGACACAAAAATCACACACACATATAATACATACACTATGTAGCCCCAAGGGACTATGAAGTCCTTCCAGCAGGCCTATATAATTTTAATTACATGATTAAATTATTACTCAGAAGAAATATTCTCTCATCGTCCCCACTTCCTGAGCAATCCCATAGTATTCTATACTTTATCTATAGCTGTTATCACCCCCTTTGGGAAACACTATTAAAACATCATTAAGTACATAATATAGATATAAACGATGTACATACGTATTATGTAACTGTGAATCAAATAGTACATTACCGTCAAATAGGGTGACTTTGGTACATGCTCTAATTTTTTATTTTAGATGACGCCATAGCTACTGTGAATGAAATAGAGAGGTGAGTCCAGGTCCAGCAGCAAGAATGAACCTCCGTGGTTGAAAATTGTGCCCAAATATCTCATAATTATTCCGTCTTTTTTCCCGTCTATTTTTATGATAACCTGTGTTTTGAGAGATTTCATGAAAACATTGAAAACTTTGTTTACAGCTCTTAGTGGTTACATCTTACAGTCTTGATAGAAGTTTGCTTTGACAGGTACACTTATTGTTTCAACTGTGGATGATAAATTCTCTAATTAAATCAATTTGTTAATTAATGGTTGTATGATTAATGAGATGTTTAAGAATTGTGCAGTGACATGGGGACAGTATTTTATATCAGTTTCTCCAGGAAAAGAATAAACATTGATGACCTGGATAGTCTAAACCAGTGGCTATTAATATTTTTTTCCTCCCCTTGTTGGATAATTTTTTTTATCTGTTAAAAAAATTCAGTTTTTTTCTATAATTAATTACATTAATTAATTTCTATGAAATATTTACTTATTATTTAGCGCCCTTTTCAGCTGTGCTGTGGCAAATATTTGATTTCGGCTTTATTATTATTATTTTAAAATTAACTCAAAAACGAAATTTAAAAAAAACAAATTTTTTAACATTTTTTGAGATTTGGAAGAAAGATTCATTGAATAGTTCATCGTGTATTTATTCCAGCCGAAAAACTATAAATTAATGTTTCTTTCACACTTGACCAAGTTCGTTTTGACGTTTTTCCTGAGTCATGTTCACGACAGTATCGAATCTAAGCACCACATGCTAATAACACGAGATACTAATGTAAACAAACCGCAAAATAGTTTATGTAAATTATGGTATTTTTCTCAACCGAAATGGAAAACAAGTACGATCGTTAATCGAAGAAAAAACTTTTACAACGCTAATTTCGCGTAAGAGAAAGCCAAGACATGAGATGTCGGAATATTGGTAGGATTCATATTTTTTTAAGAATTGAAAAATTCATTTCCTATCATTATTTCAATTTTCCTGAATAATTAATTAGTCAACATGTTTTAATTTTTTCCCATCTCGCACCCCCAAAAATGTTCTCCCGCACCCCCGGTTAAGAACCACTGGTCTAAACTAGGGGTCTTCAACGTTTTACTTGCTCTCGAGGGCCACATAAAAAATTTGTCGGGTTCCGCGGGCCACTCATTAATGGCGTGGAGGGGTGGGTTCCCCCCCAAAGACGATCAAAAAATAAATATATTTCAAAATATTTTTAAAAATTTAAATATTTAATTCAATTAATTTTAACAAATATTAATTTCAAATGATTTAAAAAAAGCATTTCAAATTATAGTGTCACAAAAGTATCTTTTTTGCTATATTAATATACTTTTGTTATTTGAAAATGATTTTGAAAGTTGGTAAATCTGAATTTATCTCAGATTCCTTGTGCCTCCAATCAATCCCTATGGGCCGCTAAAGGTTGATCCTACTCAGATACGACAAATTAAAATGCGACGCGTATGACATATTCTATGATTCCATTATGTAGCATTTTCATTTTAAAAATTAAGCTGAATTGGGGTCAGACCAATTATTTTATGTACTTTTTATATTGTATGAAAAAGAATGAAAATGGACAGTTTTTGTTTATACATGTTAAATTAATTACGTAACAAATCAAAAAAAAATCTTTGGTTACTTATATTACGAATGCGGGTGGGTGTAATTTCCGTCTTAATGAGAAACTTGACATTGTTTTTGCTTGACTAAAGCTTCAATGTTAGGTAAAATTTGTGTTGTTGCTTTTCGTAAAGTATCCTCCAAATGCCGATCAGTCAGACGTGTTCTAGTTTTTGACTTTGTATTCCTCATTCGACTAAATAAATGTTCACATATGTAAGTGCTGCCAAATATAGAGGACATGAACAATACATATTTGCGTATTTCTGGATACTTTTCTTCGGGCACATACTTAGAATAAAAATCAATTAATGAAGGAATTTCAAAAAACTTGCATTTCACTGCAGAATCACATTGCAAATCTGCAAATTTTAATTGTAGCTTTGGTGGAACACTTTCGATATCGACCGAGAATGTCGAGGAAAAAATGTTCATGGAAATTTCATTCTCGTGGTAGTCGGAAACCCAGCTTCTGAATTGCATTCTCAGATTTGAAATGCACTGTACATAATCGTCCGGTTTCCAAGTTATAAATCTATTCAACTCCAGTAATTTAGGAAAATGTATGAAGTTTTTGTTTTGCGGTTGACGTTCCCAAAGGACTAATTCAGTTTCGAACGCTTTCACGTGGTCATAAAGATTATGAACAAGTAGATCTTTTCCCAGTAAGTGGTAGTTTAGATCATTTAGATGACCAGTGATATCGACATGAAATTAGAAATCTCTTGTCCACTTTTCATCTTGAAACTCTCTAATAAGTTTTCCTTTGGATTTCATGAATTCATCAACTTCCTCCTTCAAGGGAAAACAGACGTTGAAACATTTTTCCCTGGCTGAACCAGCGTACTTCTGTATAATAAATAACGTCACCAAGCTCAGCTTCCAAATCTTCTAAGAGTTTTTCAAACTGTCTATGGTCAAGTCCTTTGGATCGAATGAAATTAACCGCTTTCACTACAACAGACATTACGTGTTCAAAGTTGGAGGAAAAACTTCTTGCACTAGTTTTTTTGGTGTATGGTGCAGTGGAAAGCCATCATCGTATTTCTGCATTTTTCGGCATCTGACATTATCAATGTGATTACTCCTGTCTTCTTACAGATCATAGAGGGAGTACCACCTGTAGTTACTCCAGATATGTTGCCTAAGTCCAGCTCACATTTGGCCAATGTTTCTACCAAACATGAATGTAAGTCGGAACTTCGTGTTGTGCTCCTTAAGCGCAACATCACTGGCTAACTCCTCCACAATATTGAAGGTTTTGTCGATAACACCACAAATGAAAATGGCTGCTTGTGAAATCAGTTGAATCACAAATGAAATCTGTTGCATCCATCGATTCTTCCATAGCTACTGAGTAAAACAAAAATGCCTAACATTTGGATTTATACCAATACAAATACAACGCCACAACAGGCAAAATGCCCAACGAGGTGGCTGAAAAAAAGATGCCCATAAAAATATGGATGTCATATATTTCAAAAATATAGCAACCCAATTAAAAATGCAATTAGACAAAAATTGTAAACAATGTATACACATGACAAATATTTAAAGGTCTTGATTACATCTGCTGACAGATCCTCCACGCGTCTTACTACTGTCACACCAAACAAACTAATGTTCGAAACAGCTTGAGCCTGTGATGGGTAAAACTCATCAACTGCAGACTGAAGACATTCTTCAGCAAATTCTCCATCAACGAAGGGTTTCTCACGTTTCGCAATTTTTTTTGCTATTATATAACTGACACGAACACAATTTTCAGACTGTTCATTTCTTCCGAAGAATAATGACTGTTGACAGTTCAGCTTCGATTTCAGTTCATTGACTTTTTCTCTTCGAAAATGTCCCTCCAATCCAATCCATTGTCCCTCCAAGGTGTCTCTTAA
This sequence comes from Pholcus phalangioides, assembly GCF_987345545.1. Lineage (NCBI taxonomy): Eukaryota > Metazoa > Arthropoda > Arachnida > Araneae > Pholcidae > Pholcus > Pholcus phalangioides. The sequence goes on from NW_028301625.1 coordinate 25,056,533, forward strand.
TATTGTGTTATTTCATTATGGCTACGCACTCATTGCAAATAAGGCAAACTGATTTAGCCTTGTGTTCGACGAGAAAATAAAGGGATGGCCACTTTTCTTGAAAAAATCTCATTTTTTCTTCAACTTCACTTTTTTTGCACTTATTTAAAGACTAAAAGGCTTCTGACCAAAGACCAAAAACACAAGTAAACTAACTGTACCAATCCTTCTATCAACCAATCAAGGTGCATAACATCCTTTTTATTCCTGAAGATTCTGAAATCAATACTCCTGGATCGCAAGAGATGAGAGATAACATTCTTGTTGTAACTCCTACTGCAGAACAGTTTGATGAAGGACAAAGTAGACCCGACATCAGAGTTGGGGATTTTATTTTAGGTCAAATATGAGGGAAAAAAATACCCAGGTGTCAGATTACTGAAATTTTTTTATGATGAATATCATGGAAAAAATGGTAAAGATTGGAAGTCAGAGCTGAAAGATGAGATTTGGTATTCGTTTGAATCTCGCTCTCTTGTATTAAAAAAGATAAACCCTCCAAAAAACAGGCTTCTTTGACTAGGAAGATTTACATTGTAGACATAAAAGAATAATTTCCAGTAGTCTAAATATTTGTAATAAAAACAAAATTTATGTATTTATTAGGGCTGCTCCGATTAATCGGGTCGGTTAATTGATCGATTATTAATCGCAATTAAAACTTTAGTCGAGTTTATCGACTCGATCAATCCAATTAATCTGGATTAAAATTTGCGTAAAAAGTTTGTAATTCAACTTGATTTTTTTAGCGAAACCGATAAGATGTCAAATAAATAAATGTACCCACTACCTACGTTTTGGATAAGTTAACCATATTTGAAAATATTTCGATCAAATTTTTCGGCATGGGTAACAAGCCGATTCAATGAAAACGAGTGATTTCAGTTTCGAATTGAATTTGATGGGAATTTCAGAACACAAGATCAAAATTTAATGTCTACACCGTGAATAGCAGTGTTTCGTATTCTTGGAAGCATCAGCTTCTCTCCTCACAAGTACCATTTGGGATAAGTTTCTAGAAAAAAAAGCTACAGAGAAAGACTGTTGCTTTTTCTTGTCTGTCGTCGTTTTCATACTACTACACCGCACACAAACTCCTGTCATATATCGCCATACGGCAATTTCCAACCAGTGGAGTTGGGTGGGAAATGAAGGCTCCATCCATCGGTGGTCGCCCTAGGCTCGGACGTTTTCATACTTTCGCCGACAGTGATCGAAAGTAGTTTCGAAATCAGTGACTATAACCTGAAATATACTGTATTTGAAGATTTTTTATAGAAAATCATCAAGATCCAAGAGAAGAAATTCCAGCATTTGAGAAATATTTTCAGCTAATAAATTGCTTCAGGCGGGCGGCCTTAATTTTTTTATCTATTCTATATTTGACTATGTCTATCAAATAGGCGCGTGAAATGAATACAAGATATTATTAAGCATCAATTTAATGTTATATAGTTACGAAAAATATTCGATTAAAAAATTTTGATTAACCAGTTAAAATTTTAATTGATTCCTAGCCCAATTTTATTGTTTTCGACCAACCTACCTCTTCAAGTGTCCACCCATCCTTCCTTAATCTCTTTTTGTGTTATGATCTTGACGAACAACTTTACTTGAATGAAAAAAAAGGAAAAACGATTACTGTAGTTAAATGAAAAAAATATTTTTTTCCTACATAAATGGGTTTTTTTTACCCTATGATTATGCCAAAATACGGAATAGGACGTGTTAAGTCATCCGTCAGGAAAGCAATTAAAAAACTGGATAAAAGAAGAAAAAGTGATATGTATAGGAGGTGTTCTCCCTTTGGCATAATTTTACGAAGATACGGAACATCAAATACATAGTTTTTTAGACTTTCTATGTTGACAATGCAGTATCTTTTCCAAGGATGATGTCACTCTACGCTATCCATACGAAGGTTTTTTAACAGCTGGCGCAAAGATGAATTTAGGAGAGAAAGTTCAGATAATTCAACTGCTCTTGCAGGGAATCGAACCCACGTCCTCTCACTTGCCAGGTGAGTGCCCTAGATTACTAGACTACAAATGCAACGAACATCGATCTTTCTTTAGAGCTCGTGTGTGCAATGTTCAGTTCCGTTCAGTGCACACGAGCTTCAGCGAAAGATTGACGTTTGTTGCCTTTGTAGTCTGGTATTCTAGGGCGATCACCTGGCAAGTGAGAGGACGTAGGTTCAATTCCCCGCAAGGGCAGTTGAATTTTATTTCTTTCCTAAATTCATCTTCGTATTAGCCAGCTGTTGAAAACCTTCGTATGCAGTATCCTTCCTGTGTGAAAATGTTTCAATGTAGACCAGTGCTGTGCAAAAGATGGTGCGGGGTTGCTAAAGGGGGGGGGGGAGGGTCCGTGATGTGTTTCAGAGCAAAGAAAACACTAGAATAACAATGAAACTGGTGATCGTGGCATGAATCACGGGATGCCCGTGCAAGCTCCCACTGGAAAAAAAAATCTGTTCTAAACTTCTCTCTCGTATCGATTGATACGTTGAATTAGGAAAAGAAAAGCGCGCAAATCACAACAAAGTGTATCGGAATCGGAACATATACGAGTATAAGGGGAATTGGCGTTAAAAGGAAAAAAAAAGAACATTAAATTATAACCGCTCTAGTAATGTTTAATTGGGAAAGGAGAATACACACAAATACAACGTAAAAATGAGAGAGATATAGACGGGTTTTTTTCTCAGCCTATTACATTGTGGTGTTCCAGTGGAGACCAAATGACTTTTCTTTCAGAGTTCACTTTGCCATAATATCCAGAAAAAATCTGTTTCCTTAAAGTAAAAATGGATTCGTAGAATGGACAAGGAGATCCAAGTTTAGCAGCGGCAATACCACTTGTTTTTTTCCCTAAGACAATGCATTTCAATGTTTGTTTGTTTTTTTTTTCTTTTTTGCTTCCCGCCAGGTAAGTAAGTAGGTACAGTGAAACCTCGATATAACTATACTCTGCGGACCAAGAAAAAATGTCATTGTAAAGGGGTTATCGTTATATCGAAAGGTAGCATTATTGTCAGTCATCACCAAATTAATAAATTAATGCTGTTGGTGGCGTCTGTTCTGAATTGTTATTGGAAAAAAAAACCATGATAAAATACATTTATAAGATATTTATTCTCAGCAAAAAATCTAATTGATTAGTTGATGAATAAAATTCTGCTATGAACGTGTTTAACAGCTGACTGATGCGAAGATATATTTAGGAAAGAGAGAAAAAATTCAACTGCAATTGCGGGAAATCGAACCCACGTCCTCTCACTTGCCAGATGAGCGCCCTAGACCAGCAGACCACTAGACTACAAAGGCAACGAATATCTTGATCTTTCCTTGGAGCTCGTGTGCACTGAACGGAACCGTACATGAACGGTCGGATCTAATTCAGGCCAAAGCTCACAATTGCTGACACTGCCACCAGATTGCGACTTACCCGAGGATGATGCCACTTTCCGCTATCCATACGAAGGGTTTTTAACAGCTGGCTGATGCGAAGATATATTTGGGAACGACAGAAAATTCAACTGCCCTTGCGTTCAGTGCACATGAGTTCCAAGGAAAGATCGAGATATTCGTTGCCTTCGTAGTCTAGTGGTCTAGGGTGTTCACCCGGCAAGTGAGAGGACGTGATTCCCCGTAAGGGCAGTTGAGTTTTCTCTCTTTCCTAAATATATCTTTGCATCAACCAGCTATTAAAAATGTTCGTATTGATGGCAGAGAGCGACATCATCCTCGGAAAATTCTGTTAGTTGTTACACCCTGTAAAGTAGTTTTTTTCGCAATACGTTTATGTACTACACAGAAAATGGCTGGACGTCAGCTTTATTAACACTTTCGGGTGGTCATATAGTGAAAAATACCGATGCCATTAAACACCCGGGAGCAAAAACTGTTGAGGAAATTGAAAATATATTGAAGGTGGTCTCGTTGTAGCTGTTTCGAAATACATGTATCCTTAAAAATATCTTTATAGAGGGGATTTATCGTGGCAAAGGATATCGTTGTATCGAGAAGAACTTAACATTGGAACATAGGCAATTGAAAACATGATTCTAAAAAATTATGATTGTAGAGAGATTTATCGTTTTATCAAGCATCGTTGAAGTGGGGTTTTACGGTAGTTGGCTCTTTCAGCAGTGCAAATGTGGGGATCAATCTCAATTCTAGTACACATCGGCGGCTTAGTTCAAAAAGACAACTACTCAAATGTCTGTTTTGCGATATCTGCATTTTAAAGATTACTTTGTATGGAACTTAATGGGAATCACAACGCATATTTAATTAAAGTAGGGAGCGTGTAAACAGAGTTGGGAGTTGTTGCTGTTCTGCAATATCTAGAAGCATTTTCCACCATTCTCATGGCTGGCGCAACTCAAAAATGCAATTTTTTAAATTGTCGCCTTTATGAACTGGGCCATCGACATGTCTAGGCCTATTCGTTTAGTTCTTCAGCGTGGGCTGTAAACTGTAGATGCTATTTTAAAAAGCACATTCGAGAAGATGAAATGTAAAAATACAATTAGAGTGGTTGACAGATTTCACAGTATTTAGAAAAATATACAAAGCAGAGTTTTAATATTCACACACATACAGAATTCCTAAACTTTCAACTTTCGCCCACCCTTGAGAATTATAAAAATCTCGCAGCACTATGAATTGCCGTGATGCCTTGGTTAGTAATCCTAACATTATAGTGGTCTATGCATAATTTTTATCTTTAAAATATCTCGTAGCACCTCTAATCGAACTCATAGCACCTTCGGGTGTCACAGCATATGGTTTAGAAATCGCTACTTTATATAATAAAACTTTACTCTTACGAATTGTTACATAAAAAAATTAATTCCAGAAAGCTTGGATTTTGATTAATTTACTATACATTGAAAAATATTTGTCTATTAAGAAATGAAAGAAATTTTAAGAAATTTTATGAAATTTTAAGAAATGAAACGACTTCGTTACATAGAAAAACGATGGCAAGTAGACGACAAACTGACACTACACAAAGTCACCTGTAGCACGATCTAACAACCACAATGACACGAAATTTCGTATGGGGGTTACTGAAGACACGGAAAGTAGGATTCCGTGGGAGAAAAGTTCCAAAATCTACCAGTAGGACGTATAAGTATCAGAAGAATCCACTTCACAACAGATTTCATCATTGAACCATTAATTTTGAGAATGTTATTCTGACAGTGCAAGTCACCTGTTCCAATAACACACCGAAATGCCGCGAATTGCTGAACAGTTTCGTCAATCAGCACTCTCAACAATGTTCGTTCGAGATAATTTTCACACGAGATAAAGTACACTTCTTGCATCAGTACGGCAGTTTTTAAAGCATCACAGGTGAAACACTCACCAGTCGTTTCTTTTCTAATGAATAGCTACGCCACTAACCTGATTTAACCCCAAGCGACTTTGGGTTGTGGGCTTATCTGAAGTTCAAGGTCTATGTTGGTGCAGTCCCGAACTTGGTAACCTCAAAAGGTAATTTAACACCTGCAGCGATGGACATTCCTTCAGAGACGTTAAGTTTCGCTATAGAGAGTGTTGCACACACGATGTCCACGGTGGGTCAATTCAACAATTCAGTTTCAACTATCGATATTTCGGCACATTTTCATTAAAATGTTACGCGGTGAATTTCTTTCGGCACGTTACAGAAAGATGAAAATTTTACTAATTGCTATTTTTTATTGGGTCGAGGGTGTATGAGAATTTTAATTTGTACACCATTATAATTCACGAAGTTACAGCCCAATTACCATTTCACGTGAGCGGAACAATTATAGCTTAATTTCTTCTTTCTGCTGATACTTTTTCATATTTTACTTCACTTGTGTAGAATCAGCCACCAAGTTTTATATTCCTTTCGGACACTCTCTGTGAAACAATCCGTATGCAAGAGTGTTTCGATTTATCTTTGGACTTGAATCAGGGAAAACAGCTAGGCGCGAGGTACGCACTCTGTAGATCAGTGTTTCTTAACCTTTTTCAGCTCATGGCCCCCTATGGATCACATTTTTTCTCGTGACCCCCCTGTCCTATCCAGGCCCCCCCACCCACCCAAGATTGAGATACTTTCTATATTTTTATTATGAATGAAATTTTAATAAATCGGATCAATCTCTGGAATCCTGGCTAGGCACGCACTCAAATGGGGGATTATCATCTTTCCCAGGAGTCGAATTATATGTTAAAAAACGGTCTGCGTAAAATACGGTACGATCCAACGAACATGCATGATAAATCGACCCTCATAACACACCAACCGTTGCTCTGGCTGTCCTAAATACTTAGCTGGAAGTAACAGCTTACATATGAAAATCATGGTATCAGATTTCATGATACTGCTGAATAAAGAGAAAAGCACTGCATTGCTGCACAAAACATCATATACAGGGTAATTCAAAATGAAGGGCATAAGAAGAAAACATTCTTGTGTCTGCTGTAATTAATTAATTTCACACATATCAACATGATGTTAAATCTCCAAGTTTCATTTGGCAACATTGAAAAGCTGATACCTCCTAAATGTTCATTACGAGTACTGTTATTCAAAATGAAAGCGTAAACGAAATAAAAAGGTTACAGAGTGTGCTAGAATATGCCAATACTTCTCAACGTCTTGTGCTTTTTTGACTAATTTGGGAGTACATGAAAAAGTCCCTCTCACAGGACTTAATACAATTAAAACGGCGGATAGGTGATGCCATCAATTCAATTGCCCAATCAATCTAGTATTTCAAGGAGCTTCAGATCAGGCTATGCTGGCACAGGTGCGCCAAAAACTAGCAGCATTTCTAATGAACATACAACGAGATGGCAGCTTTTCAGTGTAACAAAATGAAACTTGGAGAGTATTACCTTTCATATCATGTTGATATGCGTGGGATAAATTAATTGCAGCAGTCACAGAAATATTTTCTTTTGCATCATTCATTTTAATTACGCTGTATATACTTCCAAGTTATGAGAATGTGTAAATTACTTGTTTATTACCCAAATTGCGTGTTGGGGACTACTTGTAAATGTAAGAAAAATATCAAACAAATTAGATTTAATGTCGTACTTAATTGTTTTCTTCTTGCTTACAAAAAGTTACCTTGTCTTAAAACTGGCTGGTTTTCATTTCAGTGAAAATACTGCGTATTTTTCTAAAATTTACATCACTTACTTGGCTTACCGCCGAGACAATAATGATAATAAAAAACAGTTACATATATTAATAATGTCAAGAGACCGTTGGTGCTGAAGCCTATTAAAAATGAAACTTGGGTACGTCAATATGAGAAATAATCCATTTATTTTCAGTTTCGTTAAAGCAGAAACTCAAAGTAATAGAGGAAAGAGGGAAAAAAAACTTATCAAAAGCTTTTCAACTGATTAACACATGAATAACGAAGCTAAATACGTCAGAATATATGCTAATGGTGGGTGGGGTTTCTACTTGCCAAAACCATTTATACGCACATAATATTTGCGAATTATCGAACCTAGAAATTTATATGAAGTGCGAAATCAAAGCAAAAACAGGTAAAAATAAATTGAATACAAGAGGGATTTATTAATTTGGTCATTATCAACTGAGATCCTTAATTGTTAATTTAATTTCTCTCAAGTTAAATTCCCGACGAGAAAGATTCTGAAAAATTTCATACGTGGAGTAGCACTTTTTTTTGTTGAATGGAATATCTCTGAGAAGGGAAAAAAGGGGTATAAGGTGGAAAATTCGGCGTGTGTTTTGAGTGACAGTTTCACTGTCGGAGACGACAGCAATGCAGGAGTTCCCGAAGGTTGGCTGATGGTTTGAAAGAGGCGCAGGAGAACCCCAAGGATATCTACTAGGAATGGCAGTTTATCGCATTTTTGTTTATTTTTTCCTCCCATACACGAAAATTGTTTGCCTCGGGAGGTTGATGCATATCGTTAAACTTCAAATTGAATTATCCTCTCACTCTTCCTTTCTCCCGATAAAGGAAATTTTTTATCTAACTTAAAGGAAAATAGGAAATTTCCCGTGCGAGCGGTGAATTAAGGTAATTTATTCGCGCCAAGTGTTTTGTTCCTGTTGTACAATAAATTCAACTTCACTTCATCCACGCCAGCAGAAATAAAATAGAAATGCCTCCTTGTGATGTGTAATATTTGATGAAGAATCGAATAGAAATTCGAAAAACTCATTATTCAAAGAAAACGCGTTTGAAAAAGTCTTTCAAAATCGCTTGAGGAATATCTTCTGGGCATTCAATGAGATTATTCATCACTGTCGTGTGACTTGTTGCCGAAGCATGTTGTTTATACGGTTCGTGGAAGCCTTATTTGGTTTTTGATTAAAATTGTTATTAAAATTTTTTCATTCATATTATATAACTAGTGCCAGATTTCCCTAGAGACTAGACAGGCTGCAGCCTAGGACCTCAAGGTCCGTAGAAGTCCTCAAAAATCTCAAACTGTTGTTTTTTGGAAAAATTGCTCAAAGATAAAATTTTAACACATTGAGAAGTTTAGTGTCACTGCTATGTCGACACAATAAAGCTACAATTTGTTATTGACAAAGGACAGCCGGAGTTTGATGACGGGGCCCATTAACTTTTTTTGTGATAGCCTAGGGTCCCATCAAACCTAAATCTGGCCCTGGATATAATACTAAAAAAGTTTAATTTTCATAAAATGTAAGTGATAATTTGAATAAATTTTTTAATTTTCAATTTTATGTAAATTGTGGAATTTCATAGCTTCCGTAGAAACGACGTATCTATATGTGCCATACACAACACTAGAAAAGAAAATATGTAACTTTTTTTACTTTTTCGAAATGAACTTGTGTGTAAATGAAAAAAAAAAAATCGTTGACCGATTATATTGGTAATCTAAGTGTCTGACCCCTCTGATAATCGTGTCTGGGAGTTCGCAAAATTACAACCTATTTCTGAAAAGCAACGTGGTGGCCAACGTTCAAGGTTTTATGGAAACTTTTCAGGCTGGCGATTTTCCAACTTATGTTCGATTGATGCATTTGTGCTTTTGTTGCCTTACACCGCAGTATGAACAGTATGTAGGATAACAGCAGCCAACAGTTTCCACAGTAATGATAACATATAGAAAAAATACACATAAAGACTGAGAGGACATGATTTTCCTGATTGTATCTGTTTCATGTTGGATAAAACAGAGAAAAAAGTTATGGACATTTAATTATATGAAGTCTTCATTTGACGCGAAGAAGGTTTTTTTATGGGAAAGAAACATATTTTGCTTTTCTCGTCCTCGTTGAAAAATACTTTCGTTGAATATGTGCACTATTCATTTAAAAATACGTTTTCTAGGTAATGCTCGATCAATCTATAGAATGCAGTAATTAATAAAATTGGTAACTTATATATCATAATATTTTAATTGTATCAGAAGATAAGCACATCTATTGGCGATACCATAAACAAAAGAGCAGTTTTTTTACATGCGTTTTTGACAATGTGAAATGGAAAATTTCATGCGTTATTTTCTATAGGTGTATGAAATAATTTAGGTGACATGGAACGAACAGCAAAAAATTAGTATCCTATACCACGATCACTCTAGATTTAGACTATCAGATAATAAGTAGCATAACGTAACGAATAGATTATCTCTGCTCCGGCTACGACGCAGAGAATTTCTAGAATAGTATTTTTTTTGCTAGTTTTTCCGTTTATATCACATATATTTCATCGTCACTTAAACATATGTAGCTGATATACACTTTCAAACCAATTTTACCAACTTTCAAGCGTGTGTCTTGTACAACTACATACAAACTGGAACCTAAAAGTTTGAACGTTCTCGTATTCGATCATGACTTTGGTTTTAATATGGCGTTATAAAGTATAAGTGATGAATTAATAGTGTGCATTTGGAATACTATTCAGAATTCAACAACGATTTATAAATCATAGGCATGAGATCAGCTAATACTTGCGGTTAAAAAATTTTTTTATACACGACAATATCTAGAAGTTGAAATGACATCAATATATATACTAGAGTAAGCATATTGAATATAATATCATTAATAATAATCTGCTGGCATTATCAATCCATAAATAATTTTGTAGAAAAGTTCTTTATGAACTTTAACCCTCTATGGGGTTCACCCCCATGAAAACGTATTGAATTTTGATTTTTTACAAATATACGGATGTACATAGGTGCTGTTAGCATATTTTCAGTTTAAACTGAAAATATCAACACTGCAATTTAATTAATTAGAGGGAATTTTTTAATTAGCTAAAGTGGTTAATTTAATTAAAGAAAAAATATACAGTTTGCACACATTTATTTCAATGTTAACTATAAACAGATTAAATCTCGCTCAGCAAATTTGAATAGTCGCTACCTTGAAGATAACTTCCAATTCCCTGAATTTTATGCGATTCATGAATTTCTGAACAAGTAAAATTTCAGCAGCTCTCAAAAAATGACACCGACAAGGAACCGACTCTCTAGGTTGAAAGTTATTTTACTCTCATATAGCCGTATTTTGTACTGAAATGACACCAAAAGATATACTTAATAAAATAACAAAAAATTTTAGAAATAAATTGGTATAATGGTTTTTTTGTCATGAATTTGCCATGTATATTCAAATATACAAGGAACTTAGAGGGTCAAGAAAAAAATTAAACGTATAAATAAATGACCAGCTAGAATTAGTAAATTTACCACACAAATCAGCCCGAATTAATATCCTAACAGAATTGCTCACCACACGGGGTTTTGTTTCTTTATTGTACGGCCTTGAGTTTGTTTGAGACATATATATATATATATATACATATAAGAGGGAAAAACCCCGGAGAAAAAGGAAAAAGAAAACACCTTTCAGAAGCAAGCAATTTGTTCCCATCACTGCCATAGAAAATCCACGGAAAATGTACCGGGAATTGTAGTTTTACAGCAAAAGAAATCGCCACGTTATACTTTAATACACGCCCGTTTGGAATTTTTTCTCGCCGTGTGTGTTTGAAGGTAGTATTGGTTAGTTGATTAGAGAGGGCAACGGGAAAAAAAAGGGGAGCGCGTGGGTGTGTTGTGTGGAACTAATACCAACTCCTTCTGATCCGTGGCCGAAGTCCTGTACGGGCTTCATGCCAAGAGGTCTCAAAGAGAGAGAAAATATAAAAAATAAAATAAAATAAAAAAGTATATAGAAACACACACAAAGCGAGATCGTGGCGACAGTTTGGCGACGTCCATCTCAATATGATCGGCCATAGCAGCAACCCCTGCTCATACCCGGCAGACAATCCGGCCGGCTGCGTGCGCGAAGACTGCCACTAACAAGAAAATCCTAAGGGAGAGGGTGTGCGAAGTTTATCCCTTCGTCTTCCATTCCGTTCCCAAGAAAAAACAAGAATCCAAATATCGAGGAAAAAAAATATATATAATATCGATCCGAATAAAATAAACAAAAAAAAAACGAACAATTAAATAAACAAATTAAATATATCATAATTTCCATTTCTGCCGCCCCAACTCAGGAATCTGGATGCAGCAACCAAAGCAGGAAAGTGGGAAGAACAGTCCCATGATCAACTCTTTCCTTAATTTGTGCCGAGTGTGCCCTGTACTTTCTGATGACAAGGTATGTGAGTCCGTGTGCATTCATTATATTCATATATAAGTGTGTGTATTCATATATTAAGTTATTGTTCTCTGTTCGGCTTACTTGGGAAACGTCCGTGTAAGAAGATTAATGGCATTCGTTATGATCTACCTGACTGACATTGATATTGAATATAAATTTTTCAAGTTGATTTATTATTGGTGGAACGTGACGGGAGATATTGTGCGATCATAGAGGATTAGCCAACGGATCAAATTGGATATCTTGAGAGATTAAAAGAGGTGTACCGGACGCTTACTTGCATCTCTGAAGATAATCTTTTTTCCCCTCCCAGGCTTTTTCTCGCCTCCGCGTCATTTTCGCGGTCAGGGCAAATGATTTTCTCGCACTTGGCATTCAAAATTATCGCCTCGGACATTAACGTCAACATGACATGTTTTTTTTTTGTTGGCAGTGAAATTTAATTGGTCAGAAACTTTAATAAGTAACTTCGTTTCAATCTTTTTATTTCGGAGATACCAAAAACATATTTGAATATGTATGTTCAGTTTGGTAGACATTTCAATGAATTTCTTAGAGATCAAATTATTTGTATATAGAGCACATTTTTTCTGCTATGTATTGCACAAGAAGAGAGTAAACAAATAACAAGTATTGCTACTTGTTTATTTTCATATATTTATAGCTCTCTACGTATTTTATATACATATGTGTAGAGTATTTAAATATATCGGATACCTCATATGAAAACCAATAGTTGAAAACGAAACTAAGATTTTTGAAAATGCTATTTAAAAAAAATCAATAATTTAATTTTCTTTCAATGAAAACAGGTCTATTCAATTATTAATGTCTAAGAGCATCTAAGCAGCTGAACATACTATGTTGAACATGAGATTTTGAATATAAGTAATCATAATCCTTGTAAATTGATGTGATAACATAAGTATTCCCTTTTAGGACACCCAAAGAAGTTTTTACATTAATTTTGTTAGTATATAGAATCACAGTTGAGCTGACCTGCTCATTGAAGCCAATTAGAAGCACAGCCAATAATTTCACTTTACTCCGTTTCTCAACTGCCATATGAGAAGTTTGTTCTTTGAACTTAATATCATGGTTGCCTATTGTGATGACAAAGCCTTCAAGATCGATTTTCGGTGACATTCTATTTAGATAGATTTTCATTCACTTTCTTTCAATTTTTAGACGAGATCTTACAGTTTCATACATAATCTTGAACTTGATACTATGATAACATATTGAGACAGCAAAAAAAGACCCTCAGATACACCTTTCTTTTTCAAATTATAGCTTACCTTCATAATTATACGCATTTACTTGACATTTGCTTTCAGAATCTATTGAAAAAAATACTTTTGTGCAAGGAAATGAACGAATATGGCGTAAAAAAACTCATCACTATTATTGATTGTCTACGTATATTCAGAAATCCATTTAGAGATGAACTAGCCGATCCTCATAAAAATTTATCGAGGGCAATGCTTCATAAATTCATCATTCGCAGCAATAATGTGGGAAGAACTATTCGTGGAGAAAATGGTAATTAGATTAGAAGCAAAAGCAGCTAAAAAAAACGGAAAGAAAGTTTCAAGGTTTCTTCTCACGATGAAAATGAGATGTCAAGATGAAAAAATAATAATGGGTAAACATTTCAAGGATATAAAAGAAGGATTCATAATAGAGAGATTTTTTTTTTCCATTCGATCAATCGATCTAATAGAATCGAGAAAATAAAGACTTTTACTTGATTAAAAGATGTATCGGAATATTTTTTTTCCTTATAGAAGATTCTGCATTACTGTATCTTGGAGAGTAGCAAATAATGCGATCTCTGCTTTACTTTGAACAATTATATAATGTGTTTTTCTCATAATTTCTCTCTCAGCAGGTTAGAAACCTTAATTCCATGCAGTATTTAACCGCCAATCAATCTCGAGTAATGGGTTTTCCCAATTTTCTCTTGCGTTGTTGTAATAATGATTGATGTAAATGCGTGTAGTAAATTCTCTAGGAATGTACACCGCTTGTAAGGTATGTTAGATATTGGTGATCTGAATACCTAAAACGAATCGATTAACGGGTTTATGAAAGTATTCGATAAATTATTAGTAACATAGGTCACGGTTGGATGGATCAATAGTTTTCCGACTTGTTCTGAAAGCATATATTATAACTAACCTCATAAATAATATACCTCACCAGCTCCACATGAGACTTTTGTTTCATAAAAAACAAATATCATACACATAAATTCGATATTATTCTGATTTTTTTGTGCATCAATACATTATTGGTTTTCATTTCTATTTACTACAATTTTGTATGAATCTCGCAACAAAGAAATGAAAGTAACGTCCGTAATGCATCAAACTATTGGGAAAATGGCTGCTATGGTCAGCCATAGCAATCATGATGCAAGGAAGAATCAATGGCAAAAGCAATTGAGAATAAATATTTTCTGCAAAAAGAATTCTTCTTCTTTTCAGAAGTAATTCAATATTTTCCTTTGGGTTTTGTATAGTTTTTAGAATAAAAACTGGAATGTGAAGGACAGAGAGAAAAATAGTTTTAGCCACTCGTGTTCGACAGTTTTTACTATATATTATCAGCTGGTTTTCTGTGGTGAAGGAAAAATAACTAAAATGGTTAAGGCTTAAAATTTTTTTCAGTTGACATCTTGAAAAGCTGAAATTGTCCGGAGATATCAATCACAAAATTTGATTGATCGCTGAAACTAAAATTCGAACTTCCAACATCTTCCATGTCTAGAAAACCTCCATCCTTGTCATTTTGATGTTCTTAGAAAACTTGCCAAGAGGATTAGAGTCAGCGTGGGTGTTTATTTTTTGAAAAAAAAATAAGAAAAGGATGACTTTCTTTCAAAATGCATGCTGTAGTTTCGAGAAGAAACTCCCAACTATTTATAACGTCTCTTTTCCGTCGGACCAGAATGGAAAAACCGCAGTTGTAAAGTTGTATTCGTTGCACGTTAACAAATTCAGCAAAGAAACCAACTTGCAAGAAAAGTGGATGATTTATTGTAACCATCTCTACAATGGCTTTCACGAAAGAAATTTGAATGAGCACGCCTCGGTTTTATGCCTCTTTCTTTATCACTTGCTAGAAAGAGGTAATATTCAATGTCAACAATAATGTTTAAGCCCTTGAATTCGCAATAAAAAATGATACTGAAGTAAAATAACAAAATAATAATAACAGTTAAAAAAATACATTGAGAATTCATATCAGATAAGGTATCACTCTCTAAATTGTATGGATGAGCTCTGCGATTGCCCTCAAATAGAAAAGACTGAAACCTTCAAGTATTTAGGAATAACATTTAGTAGAGATTTGAAATGGAAAAATCATATATATATAGAAATGATCAACAATAGAATAAAATATTATAATATAAGAATATATAATCTCCGAAATATTATTTCAGAAAACTTTTTAATAACTATTTACAATGCATGGATCCTGTCCACCATTCATTATGGAATTTGTGTATGGGGAGGTGATTATGACTGTAATATCCAATTACTAAATAAAACAATAAACAAAAGCTTAAATATAATCAGGCCAAATACTCATCATCCATCAAATATCCAAATAAATGACTACAGATCAAATGTCCGTAAAACCTATGTTTATAGACTATTACTCTTTCTATTCAGAAATGCGGATTGGTTTAAAATAAGACAAACTCAAAGAAATATCAAAATAACGGGACCCAATTTCAAATAATTCTTTCTACTACCTTGGATTCACACATAAAAAATGAAAAAAATGCCTAAAAAAATATAAAACTTTGATTAAAACATGTGGAAAACATGTTAAGACAAACCAATAAACATATACTTAAAAACCATGGGGGCAATATATATGCGTGTATGTGTGTGCGTGTACGTGTAACACATACTTGTATATATTAAATGATGTGCTGCCACTAGAAAACATTTTGGTGTTATTTTTATGAATCTGCCCTGGACGGACATCGGTTCCTCTGGAGACATACCTTTGTATACAG
Organism: Pholcus phalangioides; assembly: GCF_987345545.1. Lineage (NCBI taxonomy): Eukaryota > Metazoa > Arthropoda > Arachnida > Araneae > Pholcidae > Pholcus > Pholcus phalangioides. Next base: position 25,072,254 of record NW_028301625.1, read on the forward strand.
TTTGTGTGTAGTTCATGTGTTGTGTTGGTTTTGTTATGTCATTGTATGTAGTTTATTCATACAGATAAAAGCCTTTACTCTCTAAAAAAAGATCACATAAAATTTATCAAAATCATATTTCCTTAGATGTGAATTTTTATTTTGTAATGTAATGTTTTAAGAATGCTGAATACACTGTGATATAATAACAATAAAGAAAGGGACGTGAATCATCTCTTATGCATTAAATTAGTTTGGAAATCTCGATGAATCTCTCTCAAGTTGAAAGATAGGGGACAAACATATACACAAAAAAATCATAGTTGGTCCAGTAGACATGGTTATTGATCATGTTTAATGTACGGTTCAACGTCTCCCTGGTTACTGGAATAGTTTAGGCTACTTCCAAATAGTTTTCTCTTTTGGGTATTGCCTGAAACCGTTCCAGCAGAGAGATAAGGTAACAAAGAACTCAGGAAAAGTCTTTTGATAGTGGCATGTAGTAAAACGAATATCTCTTTCTTCTCAAAAGCAGTGAACGTGCACTTCTAACTACCACGAGTTAGTTTTTAAAGAAAAAATAGTTGAACGTACATAGATTATTTATCGGGTTTTTTTTTAACGTTATGTTTGGCAGTACTACAAGAATATCTTTAAATGTCCTTAAAATATTCAGCGTATCCTTGAAGGCGCATAAACTCATCTCAGTGATTGAATTTTCGTGGTAACATGTTTCTATACGAATGTGATAACATGATTCAAAAATACTTTTTTTAAAATGCCAGACATTTTTTTAATTTTTTTGTACACAATGTGAGCAAAAGATGTTCATATTCTTATGCGTGAATATTTCGTAATATTTCGTAATTCACTTAAATTAATTAAAACATTTTTTTTTCGATTCTTAAGCTGTACCTTAAAATATCATATTTTTAAATATATTTTTTTATGTTAAAATCGTATGGCTTTTTAGATCTTTGGCTTTTCACGTATGAGTTCGAATATTGGTTTGGAGTGAAAGTATTTTTGTAACAAACTCGAACTATATTCTCTGGAGAGATTACATGGATTTATTCGGTAGCAATTAAAAAAAAACGCAAATCTAATACCGTATTTTTAACGAAATCGCAAAGATCCCTTGAAATCCCATATGAGTCTTGGTGGAAGATGCTACATATTCCACTATTGTTTCTGGCAATACCGTGAGCCATAAATCTTAATCACACATCAAAATTAATTTCGCGATGCATGACAGCTCACTCATCGCATGTCTGGGTAACCTCATCTTAACGTTTTGATATATGAGCCGGCGTAGATTTCTTCCCAGAGGTAAATTTCTTTCTCCATCGCGAAGGAATACACTGAAGTTGGAGAGACAGAATTATAAGATTATAGAAAAATTAGTAATATTTATTCTTTCTTCAATAAAGATGAACACATTACAACATATCAGGAAGTGCATTATAGATTTAAAACAAAAATATAGAAGCAAAATCTTGGTTGAGGTAGATGCGATGAGGTTTGAAAAGACATGATTAGGATGTTCTTGATATTTGTGAATGTGCCTATTAGCTGTCATGTATTTTTAATATAATGGTGATCATGTTCATAACAAAAGTCATTCTTGATAAATTGTGGTTGTATTTTACGTATTTTACAAAAAATGTAGAAAACCTTTTAAGAATCATTCGTGCATTTCTTATCGTGGAATTTTTTTGTACATAGATGTCATCAAATTATTTCTTTCACGAATGAGATCTAAAGTTGAAAGTGGACGCTAATTATCTGCATGCTGGTTGGTTCAAGTGATTCGGCCACGAATGAATTGCTGGCCTAAGAACCTCATATACTTATTATTGGAATAATATATCCAAAAAAAAATCATTGTTAGGAGTACCATTTGATCATTTTTGTCGCACCCACCACGGCCATTTTCTACATACGAGGGCTAATTAGAGAGAGAGAGAGAGAGAGATCGGGACCTACAATTTGCTGCCGATTCCGAACACGGCAGCCTTTTTTATACTCACCGAGAGGTTGGTGCGCTAACCCCTTGGCGTGGGACACCCTACGGTAGCAATTTTTTCTGTGGTCATATGTCGCCGTTTCTGTTGTACCCCTATGGCAGGAAAGTTTAAAACAAGGACGAACCGGGTATCGAACTCGCGACACCTCTAAACATCCTTTGGTACACTAGGCGAGTATCTTATCGACCTGGGCTATCGCGCCACCCTTGTTAAGAGTAGTATAATGCAATGCAAAACAGCTTCGCCCCATTGCTATGACTCGCATGGCAGCCATAATAATGCAATCTTCTCATAAAAACACACAAATGAGAAAAGCATTAAAATTAAATAAAACAAAAACGTAATAAACATGGCCCGGTTGTTGATGACATTTGCAATTTTTTTTAAATTTTGCAATACTTTTTCACTTTTAAAGCATTTTTTCAGGTTTTAGGGCATTTTTTGGCATTTTTAAGAAATTTTTTCACTTTTGAATTTCTTAAAAATAAAAAGTATGCTAAAAAAATGTAAAAAAAAACAACATTACTTTCATCACTTAACTTGTATCTTCCTTTATAAATGACGAAAGTTTAGAATTACTTCCAGGTAAATTTATTACACAGTCAAGAGCTGGCCGTACTTAACCAAACAATACATGAAAGTGAATTCAAGAAATTATGATCCTATATGGAATGTTAAGAGAGAGGAATTATCGTTATATGAGGAGAGGGAGGGAGCTGGAGGGAGCTATTGTTATAGGGAGCTGGTACAATACTTGTATGTAATACAGAGAGAATTTTGAAATCGGTATAAATTCACGTTGAATAATTTTCATCCACGCTGCATGCAGTAATATTTCGTTAGCTTTATTTTGCTTTGGGAATATTGAAGAACTGATGACGAACATCAGATCAATCTTCAGCATTCTGGTTTCCACCATTCAGTCCTTGCAGAACAGTATGGAGCTTATTTACACTATCGATAAAGTAAGTGTGCTATTACACACTGTGATTAGATCATATCTTCAATAGCATCTGTTGATGTTGAGAGAAGTTTATCTTGTCTTTTCAGAAATTTCTATTTTGGCCATTTCCTAGACCACTCATAAATTATGAATTGTTTATTTGAAAAATTTCATTGGCAATTTTTAATGAAATATAATGTTTAGAATGAATGTTGATTTTCAACAGATACAATAAGGTTTTTTTTTCTTTTACCGCCAGTCAATATAATGACTGGTTCAGTTTCTAAAGAAATTTGTTTTGTTATTTTAATAGCATTTTTTGTCATTTTTGAGGAATTTATCTTTTAGTTTTTAAGGCATTATTTAGAATTTGTAGGGCACTTTTTTGAGTTTTTGGGCAATTTTTTTAGGTCAACAACATCCGGGTCTTGGTAATAAACGTTCATCTTCTGCGCTAAATACAGAAATAAAATAAGAAAATAATGACGATAAAACTTTCATTTCAGTTTTTCTTCCTTATTCTAACAGACTGAAGGACCATTTTTAACCCTTTATATCCTGACGTTATTTCAAAGTACGAGGTTAGATAATTTCGTTTGAACTAACTAATTGTTTCAAAACATTGTTTTTTTTTGTCTTTCATTAGAACTAAAATGACCTACCAAATAATTTACATGATAATTATTACTATCATTACATTTATACTTATTTTACTTTTCATGATGTCGGATATAAAGGGTTAATCATGAAGTGGGTCATCACGAAGGGTTAATTAATGGCTTTATCCGTTATACACTGAAGAAAGAGTATGGGCAAAAAATTTCGATTTGAAGTAATCAAGCATTTTTTAACACTATTGTATTTTTTAGTGTACTATTCTAAATAGTGTTCTATACTAGTCAAAAAGTAGACTGCAGCAACTCTTTTTAATCATTTAATTTTTCTGCTGATGGCATCAACTTGACTCAATCAGCAAATGCACTGTAAATCGCGTTCAATCCCATTTTTTTTATTATCGATGAAAAGTGAAAGTATTTTTGGAGGATTAGTCTGACGAAATCTGTTAGCAAACTTAACAAACCGGAATGCTCTTCATTAGTCATTATACTTTGCGATCTAAATTTGAATGCTTAGCAAATTAAATCAAAATTGAGCATCCATTTTTTTCGTGCTTACGACTTCATATAATACCCGCCGAAACATTCTATGGTTAACGTGAAATGTGGAAACCGAAATATACTACATTAACAACGTAAGTTCAAAACTCTAAGCTTTTCTCCCAATAAAACCATGGAAATAGGAAAGGCTAGTAGTAACAGAATTTACTTTTACCGAACCTTAGGCAGAACTTTAATCACCATTAAGCCCAATTTACGAGCTACCATTTATAAATCTTCTCGAACATCCTAGAAGTTACTGACGCAAGACTTGGAAACAATAGTCGAAGGCTTTGGCTTTTCTTCACACGTAATTTAAAAGACAATATTTGCGTGAGTTTCCTATCTTTAGTGCAATTACCTAGAGGTCATTTTGATGGGCGAAGGTTCAATTCCTTTTAAAAGCTTTGGTGACTTTTCTCGCAAAAATACAATTTTCTGAACACAGAGAAGTTTAATCAAGAATTATTCTATTATTCTATCTATTACTCTATTCCATTATTGAGAAATAATTTTATCCTTGAAAAATTAATTAAATTTTGTCAGAAATTTTCTTTTACTGTTTTCATTATCATCGGTTTTGTTTTCCGCAGTGTCTATTATTCAACACGTTCTCTGCAATTAAACTTTTTCATTTTTCTTCTCTTTAGACTCGAACTAAAAATCAATATTATAGAAAAATTTCTAAATCCATTCGGCGATCAAGTCTTATACTTCGAAACAGGAAAATGGAAGATTTTTTACTGAAGAAAATTACACCTTGTTGAAGGTCTCTTTCATTATTGGAACGATGCCTGTTTCTTGTTTCCTCGATCGTTAAAAACATCGCGTTGCTCCTTGCGATGTATATTTGTGTATACTGTATATTTAAATAAATACAGTGACGTTATCCAGCAACAGTGATAGTAAAAACAAGAGTTTCCACTCTTGTTTAGTGAATAATGCCACGAATATTTAAATAGAAAACTAATATGATTAAAAACGGGGAACATTGAAATTATTGCATAGTGGAGTATATGTTGTAATGTCTGAGACAATCAATGAACTCCGTCTAACTCTTCGTAAATTAACTGTTTACTTCAAGAAAAATAATCGGTTGTTTTAACTCTTAAAAAATAAATAAAAGTAAAGTGTTAAAAATAAATCTAAGGAAGGAGTACGGAGTTTAAAAAACCAAAAAGTCTACGCGATAAAATGTGTTCTAGAATGATATAGGGAAAGTGATTTGTAGAGCAGGAAAATAGACGAAAATTCCTGTTTCCAAAAATGAAACAATTCATCTTACTCTTGAAAAAGAGATAATTGCGAGTTTGACGTTATGCATATTTTTATATATTTATAAAGTGGCAATAATTAAAGAGGAATTTTTGGGGGCTCGATAGATAAAATGTTATTAGGCCAAATTAAGTTAAAATTTGGTATATAGAAGAGACTGCTATATATACTTGGAACATTATTTTCAAATTTTTTTCCCAAGTTAGTTTTACCCGTAAAATTTCACTAAATTAATTTTTAGTATCTGTGCACTGTTAGAAACATCGGGTGCTATTTAAATTACCTTTCTGTTCAACTATAACCATGAGAAAGGTATTTAAGAGCGGGCTAAAGCGTGTTCTAAGGTACAACATCGGGTTTTGTATCTTGAAACATGTCATGTTATACAAATACAAATACAAAGGCCACAACAGGCAAATAACCCATCGAGGAGGCTGGAAAAAAGATGCCCATAAAAATATGGATGCCTAATATAGCCAAAATACAGCAACACTATGTAAAAGCACATGTCACGAAAGAAAAAGCAAATAAATAGATAATACACTGCCCATAAAAATATTATGGTTGTCTTATCTAAAAATGGATAGCTTCTCGATTTATCCCACTATGTCTACCATACTTCTTTTTAAACGCATCAATTGTGTTAGAATTCACAACACCCGAAGGTAAGCTATTCCATTTATTGACAACCCTATTAGAGGAAAAACTCCCTGCCACACCACAACCTGGAATTGTCCCTTACTAAACGATACTGGTGTCCCCTTGTAGAAGCGGTTGATTGACCGTGTATTAACAACTCATGTGTCCCATCCTATCCATCCCGTTGAAAATTTTAAACACTTCGATCGTATACCCCGACATCTGAGTTCTTCCAATCTAACCATATTCAAGCTATCAAATCTTTCTTCATAGCTCAAGCCTTGTGTGACAACAAGAGCATGCGTTGCTCTTCTCTGTATTCCCTCAACCAAGTCTATATCCCTGTGTAGGCATGGGCTCTAAAACCTTACGGCATACTCCAGTCCAGGATGAACCAGTGCCGTCTTAAGGCATGGGCCCACCCGGGCACGGTCCAGGGGCCTCAAGCGAAGAGGGGGCCTCACAAAAATTAGATCTGGTTGAAATTTTCGAGAATCTGTTTGGTAGGGCCTCAGAAAAATCAATTAGCCCGAGGGCCCATGATACTCTTAAGATGGCCCTGGGACGCACTAAGCATCGGAAAAGCGGAAGAACGACTTTAGGAGAACGCAGAGACCTTTTTAAGAATGAAACAAAGCATTCTATTCGCATTTTTGACCACCGCTGAACAATGTTCAGAAAACCTAACCCACTCGTCAATGATAATTCCCAAATTGATGACCCTAGTTGCAACCGGGACAGTAACACGATTTACCTCGTAAGTGAAACGTGGGTTGTTTGAACCAAGATGGGCGATTAAGCACTTTTCCACACTGATGGTCATGGGCCATTCATTAGCCCATGCTGCAATTATATTCAAGTTTGTCTGGAGCATATATATCCCTGTCGCTTGGATTCCCGACTACCTCCCTTAGCTTAACGTCATCTACGAATTTGCTAACAATCCCATCGATACTCTGATCGAGTTTATCGAGAAAAAGTGAAAAAAGTATACTTCCTAGAGGGACTCCACTCTTCATGCTTGTCCGAGAGGAAAATTCCCCATCTGCCATAACCCGTTGTGATCTATTTCTCAACCACGATTCTATCAAATTCAATAAGTAAGTTGCCGCCAATCCCAATCTCATGTAAAAACACTTCAAGAGTCCATGTTGGACCCTATCGAATGCCTTCTGGAAATCAAGGTAAACAACATAGACGTTTTTGCATTTCTCAAAGCCTTAGTCCCATGATCGTAGAAACAAAGGAAGTTAGTTACACGCGACTTCCCCTTCCTGAATCCATGCTGGTTTTCCAACAATACGTTCTTCTCGTCCATCCACTTTAGTAATTGCCTCTCTTTTGTGATAATAATTACCAAAATTTTCGAAAGGGAACTCGTCAAACTCACTGGACGATAATTCACCACGGTTTCTCTACTACCCTTTTTAAATATCGGAACCACATTAGCAAGCTTCCAATCCCCCGGGACGATACCGTCAGTAACACTTCTCCTGTAAATATATGTGCGACTGGCCCCACCAGTTCATTAGCACATTCGTTTTTAGAACCCTAGGATATGCGAAAATTTGGTGGGGTTTTCTGTCACATCGATAATTTTAACAATTGTATAGAATTCTCGATTTTTGAAATATTGAGTTCGCTTAGAGATATACGAAGCCCAGCAAATTAAATATGAAGTAATTATCCGGACCTATATATACTTTTGAGTTGGATATTCATGCAATAACATTTTGATTTCAACTTTTCATTTATATCTTCTCAAGCATGAAAATTAATGTCTCCGTATTGCCTTTTGATATTCAACTGCATAAATTCATGTAGGTTAAGATATTTTAAAATGAATTATAGGCCCGTAAACAAGTACATAAAAAAAAAATTCCACAGCTTTAATTAAGCATTTTTGAAAGTTGAAACAGACAGGTGCATAACTTGAAGTTCAAGGTGGGGGGGGGGGCCGGGAGGGGAGTCGAAATACCTAGCACCCCTTAAAAAAGGGGAAAAAATATATTCATTTCTACGTTTCTTTAAATATAGATTTGTTTCTTTCATGAGTCGCGCAGGAAGTCGCCATATTGGTTAACTCAGACACGGTTTGCATGTCCCACAAAGAAAGAGATCCAAAAAATCTCATTAAAGAAAACCCAGGTCATCGCCGGGTATTATAGCTAGTAGTAATATAATATAACAACATTTTTCTCCTAAAGTCATTCTTCCGCTTTTCCGGGACTTAGCTTGTCCTGGACTGAAGTATGCTGTAAGGTTTTGGAGACCATACCTACAGAGCAGGGGTAACTTAAGCGAGGGTGCAAGGGGTGCGGTACAACCAGGCGGCATCTTAGACTTTAGTTAGACACTAAAATTTTTGAAAATTTCTACACCAGAAACAAGAATGTACTCTGGAGAACAGAAACAAATTTCAAATGAATTTCTTAATAAAAGTTGCCTCGTTATGCTTCTTCTTTACGATATAAGTGTAAGTAATGATCAGGGCCGCAACTAAGGGAGAACAGAAGGATCTGGTGTCCCAGACGCTAAACCATGAAAGTGGTTCTTTTCCCGTTAAAAATTACGGGGATTAGGCGGTCAAAATTGATACTGGTCCTGACTGACAGATTAAAATTTTCTGGGGCAGGGCTGACAGTGCTCCAGGGGGATTCTCGTCATTTTTTGTTGTTCACACTATAAATTAACTATAGAGGGGCCCACTCGAGGTCTCCGTCTAGAGACTCTGCTCAGGTTGTGGGGTCACGGCAATGATCTCTTACCAATAAGTGCTGTATGTATATTAAGTTACCTGGCATAATTAAGAATGATAAAATAATCCTATATCAAAATGCGGAGCAATTTCTTTAAAAGCGGGGCGTATGGTCACATGAATTTTGTTCGGAAAAATGGTGTGTGGCATTGTATTAAACAAAAATCAGGTTTATCCCAGGGTCACCTAGGCTAATGCCATGTCAGCCACCCGCCAGGGTCTTCTTTACGGGCAGCACACGAGGCTTTGCAACCGGAAGGCAGGTAAGTTTGAGCCGCCCCTACTACAGAGGGAGATAGACTTGGTTGAAGGGGGTGCACAGAAAATCTACGCTCGTCCTTGTTGGAATCACGGGGCTTGAGTTATGGAGAGAGACTTCATTTTTTGAATATGTTTACATTGAAAGAACGCAGGTGTCGGGGATATGATCGAAGTGTTCAGTAGACACGAGTACGAGCGCCTGTGAGGGTGTCGGTCAGCCCTTATGCATCTTCACTATGAAGATTTTGGCATCTTTAGCGCATATTTTGGCATCTTTAGTGCATATTTTGGCATCTTTAGTGCATATTTTGGCATCTTTAGTGCATATTTTGGCATCTTTAGTGCATATTTTGCCATTTTTTGCGCATATTTGTATTTTTTAGACATATTTCGTGACATTTTCAGTGCATATAATCCGGGTTCTACACATGTATGTTCAAACAATCATCATAGTCTTATACGTGGACAAAAGAAAAGTGGACTTGATAGAGCATTTTAAGATAAAGCATTTTTTGGCATCTTCAGAGTATATTTTTTATTTCACTTTTTTTGTTTTTGGAAGTGAGATATTACATTACCCTCTTCTCCTTGACGATTCTTGAAATGAATCCAAGTCGACCTCTGTCAAGATGGACGGCAGCGTCAAAAAATCTCAGCCTCCACTATTTCTAGTGCTCGCTTATTATTGCACCTCCTTGCATTTAGAAAACAGAAAATGAATTTTGTGTGTGATTTAACTTGAAAGTTGATAATATACACATTTATTGGTAGATATTCTTCATAAACAAAATGCATGGACGTTAATAGAAAAACTTTTAATTACTGTGAAACTTGACAAAATTTTTGACGAAAAAATAAATAAACGTTTTTATTATTGTTGCAACGTATTCTTACTTTTATATTAAATACTTCTTAAAAAAATATTTGTGATATTCATGTTTTTTCGGGTTTTTCATCTAACTTTTACCTTATGTGTTTTTCATTCAGCGAGAATGAAAATTATGAAATATGTATTAAATTATTTTCTTCTCCAAAAAGTGTTTTCATAATGTAGTGAACAATTAGATGCACGCACAAAACTCATTAACTTGATTAATAATGCTTTATTTTTATTCCATCTCCATTATAACGCGTCACTGATTTTAAACTGTATTTGAATATTTTGGATATTTTAGGTAATAAACACAAATAAAATGTTTCGGGTAGAATATATGCCGAATTGATATTTTTAGATGCACACCCATTGTTTATGTAAATGGATATAACATACAAGAACTTCTGATAGAGCTGAAACGTGGACATTTAGAAGCAAAACAATACGTACTGCAAACAAGAAAGGAGTATAAAAAGATGTATGGTATCGCAGAGATCAAAATTAATTGTTAGTAAAATGAGTTTGATAATTGGATAAAAAAAACGGAAGTATATTATGTGTCATATAAAGGTAACATTTGAAATGGCAATGGGCTGGACACATCGCTAGACGAGAGAGAGACATCGCTATGAGAATACATGAAGTATGGATTTTCTAAATTGGTATCATGGTTCTACTTCCAAAAAGATGCCCCAAACAAAAAAGAGCGATGGTATCACCAAGCTGGCTGAAGTTAACTGGATGGGAAAAGTGTCAGATAGAAGAAAATGGGAAAAAATTAGAGAATACCTACATCCAGCAGTGGATTAAAAACGATTAACATTGATAAAGAACCAAAATTTAGACGTAACCAACTCATGCAACCAAAAAAACAACACTGGAGTGACCATGAGTAAAACGACTGACTAATATTTTATATCGTATATATTCCTTCGAAAATATTGAAGTTACCTGTCAACTGACTCTCCAGATTGACACGCCCAGTTCGAATCCTAGCGAGTAGGCATGGGAACATAAACGCCCAGAACTGCCTTCAAAATGTAGGTCCATCTCTAATTATCCCTCGTGTGCCTAAAATGGCTGCAATGCGATAAAAATGTTCAAATGATGGAAAATTTCTATCATTTGAGTTTTTTTCAAAGGTAAATGAAGCCCGAACGAATACCGACAACTATACTCTACTAGTTCTTCTTTGCATCCTTTTAATCGAGTCTGTGTTATTCTGTTCATATGACTTCCATAGCTTAGGATCATATTTCAGACCAGGATGGACAAGTTTGGTAAAAGCGGATAGCTTACGTGCAAGGGTAACATATAATATAAAGGATATATAATAACTCATAAATATAATAAAGGAAAAGAAGAATAGCTCACATGCATTATACATTTCCAAAATAAACTTGAATTGTTTCTGTTGTTTTTGTGAACAATTTGAGTTGCAGTGTACTAATTATCTAAGCCAGTGGTTGTCGACCCTCTGGGGGGTCACGTTATTGAACCAGCGGAGTCACGAGTGATTCTACAAAATGAAAAAGTCAAAATGAGAAATTTATTTTTATTTTTCGCAACATAAGCAAAAATATGTCAGAACTAAAAAATGTCTTAGCTCAGCTGAACAGCTACTTACCATTTACATGTGTCATATAATGTAATTTTATCTAATGTTCTACACGCCCCTCCATCCCATGTTCTACATGCCATCCCCTCTTCATTATATAGAGGGGGATCGACGGATCAAGCTAATATTTATATAGAGGGGGATTCAGAAAGAATCAACAGTTTTTTAAATATTTTTATATATTTAAAAAAGTTAGAAACACAGAATGATGAGTAATATGTGAATGTATAGGAAAAATGTTTACATTTTTGATTATGAACAACTAGTGACGCTAGTGTGTCGTTTATGAAGCTCTAACTGTCGTTTATAAAGAAATGAAGTTATTGAAAGTATTAGGAAGGCTCAAAAATATCTGGAAGAAGGGGGGGGGAGATGAAAATATTTTTGTTTTGAAGTACACCAGGTACTCGCTGTAACAGAAAATACTACGACTGTAATTGAAAAATAATTACATTATTTCAATTACAGTAGTACAATAAATTACAGGTGTTTCACCGTTTGCAGGATTCAAAGCTAAAACATGTTGATTTGAAATGTCATAATAAAACAGTTCTGTCAACAAAAATGATTTTATTTCATTCATTATTGATTATAGAAATTAAAGCATATTCATTAACACACAAAAAACCAAGAATGTGCCAGAAACCGGGACATATGATCACTCTATATAGTGGGGGGTCAGCAATTATTGTTAAAAGGGAGTCGTGCTTCAAAAAGTTTGGGAACCACTGATATAAGCCATTCATCTATAAAAATTTCTATTCACTCGATAAGCTCATAAGCATATAAAATGTTGGCTATAAAAACTTGAATAAACGTCACATATTCATTTCATCACCGTTACAAGATATGCTCATCTCTTTTCTGTGCTCACGTTGTTCTTCATACTAATACTTTTTTAGAACCTCACACATGACATCCATTTGAATCAGTTACTCTTCACCCACGTTGCTTTATTAAGCCTACGAATTTGGATCATCCTGATACTAGGACCTCCACTGCGACTTCAATTTGTTGTTATATCATACTACATTTTATAATTATAAATGGGCAATATATATAAAATAATGAATCGTGATTAATTTTGAACGAGCGAGTGAATTGGAATGAAATCGAGTCAGTCGAATGCTGGTATTCCAGTTATTGAATTTAACTCTCTAAACGTCTTGTATATCTTAGGAATAGAATTTGAAAACTCATCTGAACGAGTAGCATTTCAGAGTTAAGTTGAGCATCTTTACGATATGTTTAGTTGAAATGGCTAAAAAAAACTAATTCTTTGTTTTTATAATTTGTTTCTATCAGACAATAGATAAAAATATACGTATGAATCATGTATCCACGTAGGAAATGATTTTCGTTTTTATAAAATGTTGAAAAGTCGGAAAAATGGTCCGGGTTATGCGATATTTTTACAGTGTCAGGCACAAATCTCAAATCCACGAGAGTAAAAGAAATTGGCAATTCGCCCCGAAGTCATGTAGAATTGCGAATAATTTCCCCCACGCCAGTAAGCTCCTCCTTGAGAAATCCGAAATGCGGAAAGACATATTGCGTCACGTGCATTGATTTCTCTAGATATACGTAAGCGTTCAATGTTTCATTTATATCTGCCTACACGTATGTACTCGAAAATTGAAAAGAACATTGAAATGTTTGTCATTGATTAATGATATTTTGTGACATTTTACGTTATTCAAAATCTCTTTATTGTTTGATTTGCTCATGATGCATGAAGTCCATTTGATACAGAAATTCGGGACAGTGTCATGTTCAAAGAACACGAATGTATGAAAATGAAAGGAACGAGTTCTTTGAAGGCTTCTCTCTTTTTTTTCAGGCATTGTATTTATACGACCACACTTGAAGAACATGCACTAAAACTACTGTAGTTAATAGATCAACCGGAGTATAAAAGTACTATAAGCCTGTACGTGCACAAAATTTTAGGCTTTTAGTTTTCCTTGCCATTCAGGGAGTTTAATATTTCTTTGTCAGTGATTGGCCGTTTCACCCTGCCAAGTTTTCGTATTGGGCAGGACTATAACGTCACATTTACTAAATTATCCTGTATACCCCTAGGGGTGGGTCAAGGGGGCATCAGTGAGATTATCAGTGACTGGAAAATTAATTTACTACCGATTTCGTTCATGCTGCGACTGATACGTCTGCCATTCGCTTCAAAATACCTCGAGGCCGGTCGTCCACTGGAAGCGACAACATGCTATGCGAGTGGCAACAGCCGACGTTGAGTCCGATAACAAAAGACGTATGACGTCGTCCACTGACAGCGACCTCTACACACGACTTAGTTCGCGACTACGCTCTATGCAAACGAGTGTGTTCTGTTCGTTAAATAATCTTGAGGAAATATTGAAAAACTAAAATTTTTGAGAAAATTTGTAAGTCCATACTTAATGAGATATCTGACACAATATCTGCGGAGAAGGCGTTCTTGTTGTAAATAAATGAATAATTATATTTAATCGATTATACTACTAGCCATCACATCCCAAGAACGGCAATTATCAAATTTCCAGCTTCCATGTTCAAGCGAGAAGGGGTGTGAGAAAGAAAGAGAGAGACCAAGGAGAGGAAGGAAAAAATGGAGTTAATGCCGAGAAAAAAAGAAGAGTAAAAACCATATTGGGCCTGCGCAGATGCGACAAGCGCCGTGTGATACCACAGGAATCAGAAATTTCTCTCGTCTGCTGTTGTAGCCGGAACTCACTAGCTGAAGATCGCTGCTAATGGACGAAGTTCTCGTACTTTCTGTGCAATGGGATTAGTCCTGTAAATACAGACAACTGAGCGCGACTTGTTTATCGCTTGGTGTCACTGCCAGTAGACGACCGGCCAAACAGCATAACAAAGCAAGGAGAAAACTCGATGTCTTGTATAGCTGAAACACATATCAATTGATGGGAGATGGCAACACTACACATAAAAAGCATTACACCGAAGCAAACTTCACGTTAGGTTCACAACACTTACACGCACATTACAAGATGTACCGATTCGTCAGAAGTTCCGCAGAGGAATATGGACGAGGAGCATGTATGGCTTAGTAGTAGCTGAAACACATAGTAGAAATGGCATAATAAAAATCTTAAGAATTTTTATTTACATAATCCCATTTTTTTTTTTTTTGCACTTATAACAAAGGAATATCGGAAATATTATATTGCGCTTATCAACATGGTCGGTTCGAATAACAGCGTGCATCAAAAATCACCCCAATGCCTTCACTGCACAACGTTTATATTGAAGAAGAGGGTACATCTTAAGCCGGTTCTAGGGCTCCTTGATACCCCAGGATGAACCCGAAATCTTTGAGTGAAGTCGGATGCCAGTATTATCGTTATTACTAATCACTGTTTCCCATCCAGCCTTTTTCAAAGATTAGACGTCACTTTGAACAAAATACTGGTTTTGCCGCTCCAAGGTGGAAGACGATGAGTCTACCCGGTTATATAGACGCCTTGGCCTGTTCCACATCCGCAGCGCTACGTCGCTCCGAGCCATGATTTTCACTTATTTTGCTGCCAAAAAAAATGTTTTTTTGTGTAGCTCAGAGTGGTGTAGCACAGCGAGTTTGGAACCGTCTAAAATGATTGAACATTATCTTGGCCATACTCAATAGCAGATGCAATAGAATCTGTATTATATACGCCCATACACTGAAAAAGGAGTTATGCACACTGACCTATATAAGTATTCGCTAGATCTTCTTACCTACCCCCCCCCCCTCCGACGATCAAAAAACTGAAAATATTTTTGTAAAATTTAAAAAAATTTCGAAAATAAAATAACTTTATATGTTACCTTAACTAATTTCTGTTGATCTAAATTGCTTTTTTGAAGGTTAGTAACTCATTTCTTTGAAAGCCCTTGTGCTTCCCTCCAACGCGATGTGCCCTCTGCAAAGGTCGAACCTGCGTACGCCCCTGTATGATGAAACAATCACATGCTTTCAACATTCACACGAATGTTACCAATAATCTCATTTGTTGAATATGCTCGAAAGTGCCATGCTTTCGTGCTACTTAGTAACATGTGTATATTATGGGCCTTATTGTTTCTCTTTTTCACTTTTAGTTGACTAAACAAAGTTTTGTCTTGCGCAATTATAATTTCAGTGTATAGTTTGTATTGAGGCAGGCATTCGGGTAATTTGCCATATCATGAGGGAAAATTAACTACGAAATAAAATAAAATTACGAAATTTTATTTTAATTTTGCAAGTTCTAACTGGACACATTTTCTGTTATTAATTAATTTTTTACTCTAAAATACTTAAAATTAATAGATACGGAATTAGAATTTGTAAAAAGAGGAATCTAATCAATAAGGTTTTTCTTATATTTTTGTACAGGTTAATTCCGAGTACAAGCGAAACTTCACGTGGCATGACGGGTATCAGGCTGCAAAAGTAGATGTAATCAAAAATGCTCCATCCCTACGTAAGTACCAAGTTCAATCACAGGTTCCTTTTACACTCTTAAGAATGAGTATGTCTTTACAGTTTCATTC
The DNA here is from genome assembly GCF_987345545.1 of Pholcus phalangioides. Classification (NCBI taxonomy): domain Eukaryota; kingdom Metazoa; phylum Arthropoda; class Arachnida; order Araneae; family Pholcidae; genus Pholcus; species Pholcus phalangioides. The sequence goes on from NW_028301625.1 coordinate 25,088,318, forward strand.
AATGAATCATGGCACCCAACTAAAAGTTAAAGCGGTATGTACTTATAAAACGATGGTAGTCAAGTTCAGACAAGAAAGAAAGCGTTTACGTTAAAATAGATAAGGAATATCGGAACATCTAAGAAATCTATGGTAAGCATCTCAAAATTTTATATTTCTTTCTGTTTTATGTCCCAATTTATTTATTTTTCAGTTTCCTTCGAGATCTGGAAGATATCTAGTATCCCTGTAACTGTCAAACTCTGAACAAAACTGTCGACGAAACAGTTTCTTATTTCATATAAGACAAGAATCCCGTTTCGAAGCTCTGCTCGGTTTACATCCCACGTAAAGCTTGGTTTACTTGGAAACATATATAATCGCGGTGGGAATGTGCTCTCTCTTCCCAAGTTTTACATCTTCAAGGTAAATTCAATATTCGGGAATAAACCGTAAGAAATATACGGAGCATATATTTTTCAAACATACATTTTGGCATATCCGTGTTATTCCCGTTAGACACATAAACTAGCATACGTATATACTTTTCGAAAACTCATCGGGTGAATTGAAATGCGTTATTCGTAGCAAACCGCACACTTTTGAGAGTTTTATATTAGGCCTTTCTGTGTGTCCTTATTTTTCAAAATTTAATTTTTTTAATGATGATTTATTTGGGTTCAATTTTTCAATTCCTGATGAACCGAATCGCACGAAATCGCATCGTCCTCATTAATTCAGTGTTTGCGTGTTAGCTCCCTGGAAGAATGCGGTATCTATCAGTTTTTGTCTAGCTGCCCGAAAACCATTATACTATGAGTTCTCTCCCATGAGATCAATCTATGTCCCAATGTATTGATTGAATTGGAGAAAGAGAAGAAGGGGGTGAGAGAGAGGAGAGAACGTGCTTATTTGTTATTACTGTCACGAGTTCGACTTTAGATGTATACGGAAGATATGCAGACTCGATTCAGTATTTTTTTCTTATTCACGAAAACTTGTAGTTATTGCGGAAAATTGCTGCTGCTGCATTTATCTTCTCGTCCATATGAATGGCAAATAATTCTGTGGAATAGGAAAAAAGTTTGACAGTGATGCCTTTTGCGTGGAACTAAAATATTTTCTTCAAGTTTTCTTTTTGTCGTAAAATTTTAATGTAAGTGCTATATTGATTTTGGTTCTTTTCATCACCAATCGTATTGGTTGCAATGCATAAAATAAAACCAGAGTCGTAATTTAAGCACGCAATACAAATTCGTGAAGAGAGAGTATTAATCTTTATTTAAAACTTTTTTGTATCACTTAATGAAGCTCGCCGTTTAGAGGGTTCTGAATTATTGAAAACAAATACATCAGAATTTTGGCATTGTATTTCCTAATTGCATACAAAAAGCACATTTCATCACCTAGAATCTCATTTTCTTTTGCCATTCTCAGTTCTAGAATTTTTTTGAGGTATAACTAAAAAAGGTAATAATTCAAAAATTTTTACGAAATATTAGACCAGTCTGTTGCATGACATCATACAAAGTCTATTTTAATCTGATTTGTGTCAATTTCTCAGTTTTTCCATGTTACTGTATGGTTTTATAATGTAAAACAAACACTAAATAGTAGACTACTAAACATTTTTGAATTCAGAAAATATTTTTTTTAGCTATCGCTGACGTTTATGTGGTATTTCAGTTATTTTAGTTGAGAGAAAGTCAGACTCCACCCTGGCTAATTGTTAACCCCATAGACAATATTTTTCGAATTATTCGAGACTAGGTTGCGGGTAGTTGAAAATATTCTCGATTGTCAAGTATTAGAAAAATATAACCAAAACCGAGGAAATTAGGATTTTATACATCACTGATTAGCTATTTAATACGTTTCGTTCTTTTACTGACAAATACAACAAATATTCCTTGGTGTAGACAGTGAATTAGAAAACCGTATAGAAGTAGTTGTCTGGAAAAATGCAACGTTGAATATAAAATATACTGTAGCGTGTCGAATCCAACCGAAATAACACTTTCATCGATCTTCTTTTGCGTGTCCTAATATCATGAAAATTCATCATATCGACTGAAACTTTGTTTCTATAGACAAAAAAATAAAAAGCGGATATCATTTTTACCTGAGAAATTCGGGAAACTCGCCAAATTTGTATCGAATCAGGAATTTTGGTCACTGATCCTGAGGTTAATACCGCTAGTTGCTTTCCAGCGCCATTCCTAGAATAAAACGGGTGTTCCTGACACAAGCTACCGACCAGGGCAAAGAGTTCAATGTCTCAACTGCATTAAAGTCTTTGAACTTCTAACGGTACATAACATAATGCTAATTATTCGTCAATCGACATGAGGGGTGTGGTTCTTCCGACGCTATTACAGAGACTGAGTAATTCAGGTAACGAACGGGATCTGGTAGTTCCTAATTGCGAACAATTAAGCATAAAAAAAAAACGCAGATGCCCCATTTCAATTGAGGATCTCCATTAGCGATTGCATTATATAAATCGTAGGGTTCATAACATTGGCGGAAAAGGAGAAACTTTAAGAATAAATCGAATATTATTTAGAAAAGTTTTTATTGACATTAAATACTGTAAATTTGAATTGAAAAAAGGATTATATATGTTCAACGCAGGATTAACTTTATACAGCTTCCATAACAATGAAAGTTTTTCAATATTTTATGTATAATTGCTGAACCACTTCATGAAAATAGATTATTGAACAATTCAAGAGAACATTCTAAAATGTGTTCTAAAATGTTATTTTAACATTCTAAATGTTAAAATAACATTCTAAAAACATTTTATGATACTAAAAAAAAATCGCAGGGAATTTTTCTCTAATAGGGTTCTTAATAAATGGAATAGCTTACCCCCGGAAGTAGTAAATTCTAACACAATTGACACGTTTGAAAAGAAATATGATAAACATGTTGGGGTAAGTCGAGAAGCTATCCATACTTAGAATAAGACAACCATAAATACATTTTATGGGCATTGTATAATATATTTTATCATGTATATATATACATTGTTTATAGTTTTTGTAATTGCATTTTTAGTTAGGTTGCTGTATTTTAGTAATATATGACATCCATATTTGTTATGGGCATCTTTTTCTCAGCCACCTCGTTGGGCATTTTGCCTGCTGTATTTGCATTTGTATTTTATTTCTTTTATGTTATGTTATTTTATCACTAAAACAAACATTGTTGAATACAATGTTTAAAAAGAAATTCAGTTCAACAGTTTTATTGAACTTCATAAGATGCAAAATTCACAGATCTGTGAACTCTCCTGATTCAGGCAAGAGACTCTTGATTTTTTATCCTCTCACTTGCTCTCCAGAATTAATGTAAATTTTTTCTGATTTTATTGGAAAAAACATTTTCTCTGAATTTTTTGATGGTACTTTATGCTAGCGAGCGTTCGTCATAGGTTAAGGTGACTATAGAAGGTGGCCGCCTTGCATTATCTCTAGAAGCTCTCTAGATGAATCTTTCACGCAGTATATTTTTACATATACATGCTGGATTAACTCTTATCGGTATATGAACATGATTTGCATGACAATAACCGAATTTACCATTCAGAAATGTTTGTATTCTTCCTAAAAAAGTAATACATTTAGCATTTTTATGAAAACTACAGCGCAGTTCATTTACCAATCATCAGGCTGTATTTGATAACCTGCCTCCTGTAGGAAATGGAGAAGAATGACATTCTTTCTTCTTCCCTTTCTGGATACAAAAATACGGAAACAACATATGGAATTGGATGAAAGAAGTCTGGAAATCCTCTCACGACAATCTTTTGCTGTAAATATGTCGAGAGTGCTTGATTTTTCAAATTAACTCAAAATCTCCTGATTGATCTGAATCCTAAAAGTTGGCACTTCTGCACACGATTTTAATTATCACATTCTACATACATATACATACATACTGCAAAATGTGGCAATTATAAAGTACAAAATGAGAGGACATTGCTTTGAGCAAGAGTTGCATTCATACTATTTGCAAACAGAGCCAAATCAGTCAGACCCACTGCAAAATTTAATTTAATTTCATCAATTGGTATTTTTAGTTAATCTGTATTTACAACTTTTTTTAAAAAATAATGACAATTTTTGATCAGGCTACATTCCCTGCACCTCTGGGAGAGTCTCCTGATTTCTGGAAAGTTGGCGGGTTTGCAAAATTTAAATTGCATTATGCAACTTAAATTTTCATTGATATTCAGTGCAAATAAAAATTTTGCAAAGACAATTTGCGAAGAAATTTGATCAGAAGAACCCATAGTCTGTACATGACTTGCGTGTGCAAGCAAAAAATGAATATTCTGTACAATACACGTAGTTCCCCAAGATGTAGAAAATAAAATATATCGGTGAGAAAAAAAAAGAAAAGCAATACGCACACACAGATGCTTTCCTACTCTAAAATTTATCATTGAAGAATCTGTCTAGACATCTGCCTAATTTGAATATTACTTCATTGATAAAAAAAAACACCTAATGTGTGTACGTGTGTGTAGGCACATACCTATTACAGGGCATTATTATTTTTTGATTTTCAAGTAAATAAGCTTCTAATTCCTCATTATTGATTGCAAAGAGGTGATCTTATCACATTTACTCTCCCGGCTCCGCTATCAGTGAAGCTGACTTATTCCTTATATCATTAACTACTAATGTGTGAAGCACACTAAAGTACAACGAAGATAAGTTATTCAGATTGTACGAAAAAAAGATTCGATCGGATAATGAACTCACTAAAACTTCAATTTTAACTGGAGTTTTGTTGCAGAAATAAGCTTATACCGTTCATTTTATATAAGCACTTCAAGTCGATAAATCCTTGAAAGACATCTGATTTATATGTAAATAGTCATGAAATCTATTCCTGATGAATGGATAGGTTGAAAGTAGCATATGTTATGTTCAGTTTTTTAGATGCATGTAAAAATGAACGATTTGGAATGACTAGGACTTCAGAATACATCCTATAGAAAACGATTAGATTCCTGGCTCCGCAGTTTCATTTTAGGTGTAATGACGCATTACGTAGCGAAAGATGTCCTCTCCACTTGTTAATACAAGATTTACCGAAAGCTAGCTGTAATGTAGATATACTGAGTTTTAGGAAGAAAAGTCCCTCTGTTTCTACGAGAACTCGAACCCATATCCTCTCGCATTCCGGAAGAGTGCACAACCACTACGCTACAGAAGCAGATAGATCGTTTCTTCCTTGGGGTGTATATATGCTTAACGGTACCGAGCGATGGACGGTGACTTGCAATCAGCTCGAAATTGACATCGAGGCCACCAGATGGGGCATGTAGAGAAAAATATCCTTTCCACTTGTTAATACAACACATACAGAAAACTGGCTGTTATGTAGAGATACTGATTTTCCATCTGCTTCTATAGTGTGGTGGTAGTGCACTCGTCCGGAATGCGAAAGGGCGTGGGTTTGAGTCCCCGTAGAGGCAAAGGTGAAATTTTCTTTTTGAAAATCAGTATCTCTACATAATATCCAGGTCTCTGTTTGTATAATGCATTATGTTGACATAACGGCCACCACCGAACAACGGCCACGTTTTCTTGGAACAGAACACATTCTATTGGATTAACATTAAGGTTAACCTCCGAACAACGATTTCTGAATAACGACCGAGTTTGGAAATTAAAATAAAAGAAAAATTATGCATTTTTCATCACATAAGAAAAAATCCTAAAGATTTGATTTTTGAAGGAGTTTTTCCTTCCTTGAGACCTTCGAACATAAAAATAACTATGGGTTCTTTCCTACGTCAGTGGTTTCCAAAATGTGGTCCACTGATTCCGGGGTTTCCTCAAATAGATACTTACGGGTGGGCTAAACGCGTTGCAGATTGAACAAAGCTAATAAAATAAATTAGCGTTAAAATTCGGCAAATGGCTATGCGTTAGACCTAAGAGTCAGGTAAGCACCCCATTAAAAATACTGCCCTAGATAACAACAAAAAATAATTGACTGCATCGAAGGATGAATCTGATCTGATGAATGGGTCCCAGGATACAAGGATTACGGCGCAGCTGTACGCATGTTTCTTCATGAAATTTTTGAATGAAATGAAAAATCACAAATAAAGTTTTTCATGAAAATTTCACGCATCATCAATACAAAACAAATGTCTTTGTGCTAACAAAAAACTGTTTTTCTAATTAATTATAGCATAGGTTTATAATTTTACAAGCAACGAAAACATTCCATCCATGTTTCAGAAATACTGAACCGCTTAACAACGGTAACCTTCCAATAACGGCCGCACATTTGCTCGATCCCGTTAGCGGCCGTTGTTGGGAGGTTTCATTGTTGTATGACTATACAAATTTGCTATATATGTCAACAAAGTACTTTTTGTAAAAAAGTCACTCAATATATATATAATATATATATATATATTCCCATACATTTAATCTACAATACAAACAATTTCTGTTATAGAATAATAGTAGTAATAAACGAGTAAAAAACCATTCCAAACACATCAACGCTGGATTTTTCTTCTTTTACTTCTTATACTTTCTAACACCAAGGAATTTTATATTCCTTCGGGGAAAAATATTCCTTTCACATTCCTTTTACGTTTAAGAGAGCATATACTAGAAGAAAAAATAAAAGGGTTATGGTCTTCAAAATAAATTTGCTCTTCCCATTTCCTGCGAAAATATTTCCTCGCGGTTTTATTCTTTGAAGCAGGCATTAGATTTATTTCCTGTGACTTATTCAAAGCAAACTCTGTTGCTTTTCATTCCTTCATAATTCCAATGAGTTCAATTTGTCGTTAATGTTTATTTTTTCTTTACAGTATGACAATTATTCGTGTAATGCTCATTTATTTCTTCGTATGAGAAACAAGTTGTTGCCATTATCTTGGCATTTTATTTATTTTTTACTTTTGCTTCAGTTTCTGCTGAAAAATCAAGAAATTCACATCTAAAAATTGCTTCTCTAATTTTTTTTCAAAATTTTTTGGAGGGAAAAAAATCAATTTTAAGAGTTATCTCCCAATTTGTTATTTTTGTATTTTAGAATTTTCTTTCAATAACTTGTCTGAAATTTATTTTCATTTCGTGTTTTTTCCAATTATGAGTTAAAAACTTAACACTGGCGCAGAACTTTTTTTCCTGTCCTTTCAGTATTAAATTGTTTTGTAGAATTCAAACCTAAACTTTCATGGAACTTAAAAATGAAAAAAATAAATTGGAATAGTTTAAAGATGATAAATAAAATATTCTGGAGATTTTGCTTTTCTCCGTTTATCTCCTATTGATTTTTCCTTCAGGCTATGCGTGTGTAAAATCATCAAAAATGAACGATGTTGAATATCGCTGACTTTTTACTTTCGGTTTAATTTATTTTTTTTGGTTTATTATTTCGATTTAAGTAAGTATATTTTTCTTATAGAGTTTCAAAACGTGAAGTTAAATAGCAATTAAGTGTATTGAAGCTATTTCACATAAATTATTTTATTTAATTAAATTTATTATTTATTTATTTATTTATTTCATTTGTAAATGTAAAAGAAAAATTGAGGTAGGCTGCGTCATAGACACAGCAGCCTAGAATAGAATTTCTGACGTGAATATGCTTTTGTGCTTAGCCTCGTGTGGTAAGTACTGACTTTATGACCCCCAAGGGTGGGGCTGACGAGACTCCAGTATGGGGGGACTGGGAAAATTCTTGAATTTTTTTTGTTTTTTTACACTATAAAATACGAATCAAGGCAACGAGCCTGTTTCCCAGGCAGGAAGAGATAGTGAAACCGGAGTGATAGCATTGGGTTTATATTTAAAATGCACATCTAACGATACTTGCTTTTGACTTGCGTAGCGTAGGCTCGTCTTGAGATATGAGTGTTTAAAGAATTTCGTCACGTAAATTTCTGCTAATGCTCCCAGTATCGTCAGATGATTTAAAAGACATATTCACGTCAAAAATGTAAATTGATTTTAAATCAATTATGAGTGATGTATATAACGTACTTCTTTGAAATGTAAAGCCTGACACTAACGCTGACTCTAATACAAATACAAGGCCACAACAGGCAAAATGCCCAACGAGGTGACTGAGAAAAGATGCCCACAACAACTATGGATGTCATATATTTCTAAAATACAGTAACCCAATTAGAAATGCAATTATAAAAACTATATATACATGATAAAATATTTTACAATGTCCATGAAAAACAGTTATGGTTGTCTTATATGGTTGTCTCCTCATAATTAATTTTGCAGTTAGTAGCACTTACACTCTACTTTTTTAACGAAGAAAATCAAAACATTGTTAACTCGCCGACTCGTGTAAGATTATTCCAACAGATTTGTACAAACGGTGTGACTTCAAACTGAAGTGGATTCATGGTTTTGTCGAGTTATGGGTATAAAATTTTTTTCCCTTCCATTAACATTCCGATTGTATTCTTTACATTACCACTAATTTCCAAAAATTTGCTATAATTAGATTGATCAATATTACTATCACTCTTTTCAATGTCTCCGAAATATGAACGATTTAGAAAAAAATCATTTTCATACTTTCTTTTTCAGACAGATTTTATATAATGAGTTTTTTTTCTCGTAACAACGCTCTCTAAGATTTTTTTTTATCATCAATTCTTTTCCAGAATTTCCCAAACCGTCAAAGCGTAGCTTAGCTATATTATCTTCAGGTATCTCATTCAGAATATCCTGAAAGATACCCAGTCAACAGAAGCCCATGAGGCTGTGAATGATCATTCTCTTGGCTTCCATTCGTCTGCTGTCTTTTAAATATGAGAAATTATAAAAGTTTGACATATTCGTAAAGTTATTGAAAATATTAGAAAGGGCCAAAAATATTTGGAGTGGGGGAGCTCAAACCCAATATTTCTATTGGTATTATGGAGATGGGGTGGCTAGTATTTGAGGGGCTCCGGCCCATGGACCGAATACAAGTTTACGCCTATAAAGTTCGGTATCTACATGGTTCATCAAGAAAGTACGTATTCTAAAATGCATATCACAAACCTGTCTCAGAACAATATATATCGCGCTAGCCGAAAATTCTCGAATTAATTACGATAATTATATATAACTATAAATATAAATATTAATCTTACATATTTTTTATATTTTCTATTCAACGTTAGTTCCACACAATACAATTTAATTCATCGCGATATTTGCAGTAGCCCCTCTATATATTTGCTACTAGAATTTTTTAACGGTTCCAGCCATAACTGGCAATTTTTTTCCGCGTTTGTCAACTTTTTGGCTATACTTGGCAACATCCCGTGTATTTTCGATTTATATTTCCTGTATTTTACTCGCTGATGCATGATCAGCCTAACTATCATGTACATGATACAGCATCTCGTATATAGACACACAACCATCGTAACGGAATCTGGTATGTTGGTATTTATATATGATGATTTTGATTGACATTTATTGAATTCATTAAAATTTGATCAAAACGGAAAAATGCTCCAGAAGGAATTGTTGATTGTTGTTATAAACGAAATACTGATTAGTCGTATTTTATCTGAGCTAAAGGGACTAGTTAATTAATTTTTTTAAACATAAATTATTTTTATTCAATTTAAGGTAGATATTAAAATATTATGTACTCGAATATATATCGTGTGAATAGTTAATGAAATCTGCACGTATTCGTTTCACGTAATCTTGACTCGATAACTTTCGATAGAAAATTAATTTCAAAAAATTCATGTCTCATTAAAAATCGAACGTATTTAATGCTTCTAATAAAATATCAGATCAGGCAAGGATCATTATTTATATCATTGATTAGTTTTGTCTCTATAAGAAGCCGCTGCTTGTCTGAATAATTTATTATATTCTAATTCACTATCTGCCGTTTGTCTTGTTCTCAGGAGACCATCTTAACAAGTGCTTTCTTTCTTCTTTTTTTTCAATTGTGTAGCTCGTCTATGCGAAAAAAGAGCTCCGGGATCCGCCATTTCTCGCCTCAGTAAATTCATTGACTTATTCATTTCGCCTCGATTAATTTTGTTATTCTAGCCGAAAGTTCGTGTAAATTGATTAAGCAAATATAACTACCAGTTAATTCGTGTGAATAGTTAATGAAATCTACTGGGGAGCTGCTGCAATTTTTGTTTTTTATACAAAGTTTCTGGAATTCGTGCAGGTTTTTCTTCTGCTTACCTTCTGTATTGTCCACTGGGCGTGAATCTATAACAATAATTTTTCCATAAATCTTTTGTTAAGTAGGCTATGACATGAGATTTCTCAAAATGAGTGTAATGGTTTGGATTTCATTATAAAGAAAGATAGGCCCATAGCTGCAGTCCTACTGTTGATCCTGGCATTAATCTGCCAGTCTGTTATCCTTGATTACACAGTCAAATCTCGATAAGTCGAATGCGCAGCGGCCAACAAAAACTTCGAGATAGTTCAACTTATCAGAAAATATGATAATTTCAGTGGAGAAAATAAAAGATATTTATTAAAATAATAATGCTATCTATTTACGAATATCGTATTACTAAAACGTGTCAAACTACCGGGGATGACGGAATTCGAGACAAAAAAATTGTTCTAAACAAATATTGCAGTTATTGGAGTTCGACTTATCGCGAATTTACTGTACGTTTATTATGTATATGAACTATTAAATGAAACTTTCTTTCTTGTATCATTAGCTGCGAATAATAGTATTGTTGTTGTTGTTGGATATTTGTTTTGATTAATCCTTTAAGCGGATTTTAAAAATTCCCTGATCCACATTATAACTGTCACATGAAATCACTAAACCCACTGCAAAATGCCAACACTTTTTAAGCAAGAATTTTTTTCGATTTTGTGCAGCTGATAAGTGCTCTTCCCGAAACACCGAGAGTAATAATAAAAAAAACAAGGAAGCAAAACCAACTCCATGTTTTTCTATTAATTTATACTGCATGCATATTCCTATATTACCCCCAAGCGAAGGAAAAAACAGCGTCCCTCTCCTTCTGTTACTAAACTTTGAATAAAAGCTGACTCCACTCACTGGCAATTGATCTGACAGGTTGGGGGGTGAAAATATGTTTGAGAACAAAGCCCTCTGTACGGAGCTAGTTGGGCTTGGCATCACCGAAATAAGAGGGTTTCAAGGGCGCGAGATATCTCTTAATATCCGAAATAAAAGACATCAAGTTAGGCGAGATATCTCGTCATTGCTGCTGTAAAGTTTAAGCGAGTGGATCCGAATTCTGTTGGTTTCAAGCCACAGACAGTTGGACTCGTAGGAATAGTAGACAACATTCGATTTTTTCATCAAAGGTCAGTTGACAAGATGTCATCTGACGCGATTTTCGATTTTTAGCAGTTAATGAACTTAATATGAGAATGTTGACGCTATTGAATGCCATTGGCATCTCTCCAACTCTTTAATGGTTTTCGGCATGTATTCGTAGTGTTTGATGACCAACATGTTGATGACCCAAGATGTTATTGACTTCTAGGAATTCTTCGCAAAGAAAACAATACAAAGTATATTACTTTAATGACTAACGAGCACGAGCTTGAGAGTGATATATAGAATCCAAAATCTATTTTTCAGAAAAATGTGAAGAATGTGGTAAACTAGTTTTTTATTAAAACAGGCTGTGTGTGTGTATTTCTATAAAAAAAAATTATATTTTATTCAAGAGTTTCCAAACTTCATTACTGCACACCGGCTGTGAACTGACTTACCGTCGACAACTTGGGTCATAGAATCTTGTGCAGGAGCAGCTTTCAGCGATCCTCAAAGAAAATGACAACCTTGACATTGAATTCGTTGCAGCCAAGTGATGCCACTAGAAATTCGTGAAAAGAGAAAGAAAGAGCAGCAGAAAGCATTTCGCAGACATCTCTCTCTCTCTCTCTCATCGTCTATCCTATCAATGAAATTGAAGGATTTCTGGAAAAAGCGGTCCTTGACCCAAGTCTGTGAGGATGTGAAAATAAGAATACGTATCGATCGCGATTCTCTGCTTTCGCTGCTTCTGCGTTCAGTTTCAAGGTTTGTTGCTGCGGGAAGCAGTTTTATGCTGCAGAGCCCTGACGTCACGCGGTTCCGCTTGTAGAGCCTTACCCGTCGCTAGCTGTTAGTGGTATTTAGTATCCCAAGCCGAAATACACTCACTCACTCGGCGATTTCAGCCGACTTTCTTCAGGGCGTTGGTTCATATTGATTGCTACACGGCGGCAGCTGCTGGCTTCTGCCGCTGGAGAATTTCTTTACCACGTGCGATTTTTAGGAGATTAATCAAGGAATGCAAGATTTGTCCTCGCACAGCGGGGGGAAGTTTCCGCGTGCTGTGCACGCAACGTACGAGAGCAAAATACCTTTCCGGATACTTCCGGAATTTTTTACGGAGAATGTTGTTGGCCATCTTACATGAGATCACCGAACGTCTCATTTTTTTTTATAAAAGTAAACGTGAAATGTGCCTGTAGCTCTCACACATTGGCATTGCTATATTAAATCTACTTTGTGCAATTACACGGGGCTTGAGCTATGAATAGAGACTTGATTTTTTGAATGTGTTTACATAGGAAGAGCGCAGGTGCCGGGGAGGGAATATGATTAAAGGCAATGGTCGTAGTGTCAGCGATTGTGAGCTTTATGTCTGAGTTAGGTTCGACCGTTCATGTACGGTCTCGTTCAGTGCCCAAAAACTCAAAGGGAGGATTCAGATTCGTTGCCTTTGTAGTCTAGTGGTCTAGGACGATCACCCGGCAACTGAGAGGACGTTGGTTCGATTCCTTCGCAAGGGTAGTTGAATTTTCTTTCTTTCCTAAATTCATCTTCACACCAGTCAGCTGTTAAAAACCTTCGTATGGATAGCGGCGAGTGACATCATTCTTGGATAAGTCGTCATGTGCATCTGATGGCAGTGTCAGCAATTGTGAGGTTTGGCCTGAGTTAGGTCCGACCGTCCATCTACGGACCCGTTCAGTGCACACGAGCTCTGAGACCGGGTTCACACTGAACCGATACGATAAGCGATGTTACACGTCGTATTGGTTGAAAACCTGAATTTCAGGTTTTTAATTGCACATTTGTATAGTTTTTTAAATAAAAAATAAACTATAGAAGAGACTACTACACCTGAAATTAATTATTCTCACTTTAAAACATTTTACTTCATTTTCTATAGTTCAATCGGAGGTCAAAATATTGATTGGATATCAACTTTATAATATCATGAAATGTCACAAAGGCAAATATATTCATAATGTGGTACATTATTCAGGACATTTTTCGCTTAATTTAGCTATTTTTCAGAAAAGAGCAAGTAAACACGCGCAACTCGGTATGGCATCTAACTTTATAGTGATTGAAAACAACGCTGATTAAAATTAGATATAGATTGTGAATTTCGGGGTGTTGTAATTAAAAAAACTCAAATGTGCAAGAAATTGATAAAAGTTGGTGACTTCCAGGCAACTTTAACAGCCTATAGTAACAACTCAATCGAATGACGAAAAAAAGTTAATGTTTCAAACGAAAGTGCTAAAATCTGAAAACCGAGCAACTCCAATATATATACAGCGTACATAGCAAACAGGGGTATTGCATTTGACTGGGAAACTGTTGATGATAGAAGTATACTTGCGGAAAGTGTCCAAATAACGTGTAGTACTACGATATGTCATCCATGTGTTTCTAGAGATTGTATAGTTATTAAAATAAAAAAATAACCTTTTGTACATCTGCAGCAAAGTCCCCGTGTGCCCCAAAACCCAATTAGAAAGTTGTTGCCCTGTCTCTCCTGATGCCAACAAAAAAAAATCCATGTTTCCAAGTGCAATATTCAATGAGATATTCGAATTCGAAAAACGAAGAAAAGTTGGGAAAAATAGCTTTAAATGCGGAAAATCCGTTTTACCTCCCCTTAAAACATGAATGACATATCTGAGTACTAAACGTTATTTGAAACCTTTTTCTAATTGGAAGTACAGTGTACCTATAACATCAATGGTTCGCCAGTGTAATGTCATACCCCAGTTTGCTATACACCCTGTATATATAATACAGAAAATTCAAAAAAACATAAGAATAATTTCTGCTGTATATGGAAAAGAGGGTGCGAAAACAGATAGAAAAAATGAAAATTATTGAAATTGCTTCAAAATCATTGAAAGAATCAGTTGTCTTACATAAACAAGCAACGGAGTACATCAATTCTCAACAAAGCAGTTGACACATCAGTTGACAAACATCAAAGCTTTGTCGCTGTTTGTTGAAACTGTATGATCTAAAAATCGTTCATGAGCTACACATAAAAAAGTTAAACCCATTTCTGTTGCACAATTTTACAAACAGCGTGTTGTTCTGCGCTCCTCTGTGATACCGCATTCGAGGAAATTAACTTGCAAGATAAAAAAAAAGACACTCATGCACATACAAACTATTTCGAGAATTATGTAAGTGAATTTAAGTGGAGAAATATGTCGACATTTTAATATTAACAAACAAATAATCATAATGAATGATATCGATGTAAATTAATAAGCCAATGAACATAAAATGTTCTCCGCAACGTTAGACAGTTCAACAATGTGTACGCTAACTTCTCTTACATCCATTGGATTTTTCTTTTTTATTGAGGAATGTCCCTCACCATTGAGAAAATTATATATGTATGTCTCTCAGAGAGTATATTATGCTGCTATATGCTCATATTTTATATAATTTATCTCATAACATTATTCTTTAATATTTTAACGATAAATCGATTAATATTCCGGCGCAATATAGCGCATTGAAAATGTAAAAATAATTTTGGCTAGCTCTCTCTCTCTCTTTTCCGGTGAAATACCCGACAATGCGACCTTTTGAAAATACGACCTTCGGTCGTATGAACGGGAGGTCTACTCTACCACATTTTTTTAGATAAACTTCAAAGTTTTATTGATATTTTTAGTGATATTTCTTTGCATTCATTATTATTTTTTATCATCACCATTTTTTACTAAATATTCCTGATATTCTAAAGTCATGATGAAAACTAAGAAAACACCTTATGGGAACTTGGTGGGGGGACGACGACGACGTTCACAAAAGACATGCTTTCACTAGATTTACTTAACGTGAAATCCCCCATGCTTTAGTAGCGAGGCTCAAATTGAAACCTTAGAATGTATAGAATGTTATTAAGAACAAAGACTGAAACTGGATTAATTGTCATTTCCTGCTGAATGCATCGTTGAATACTATGCTCCACCCACAAGCGAACGTTTCCTATCGTTAATAGACCCTTGATAAAAGCTTTTAAAACGACTACATCGTAAATATTTTACGTCCTTTCTTAAGAGTTAACACAACGTACAATTGATTTTCCTCCCATGTTATTTACGATATATCTTATTACCTTGCATTTTATACGAACGGTGTTGAAATAAAATGCTCTGTATTCAATTTATTTTTTAAATAAAAGTATAATGGAAATACTCGTAAAGATGTGTCTGGCTGCCTAAATTTTACGCTACTTGTTTTACTCAGGTTATCGCGTTCGAAACAATAGTGACATTATTTTACACTGCTTCATAAAAGATGCAAGGATTGGTAAAACTTGGGTTTATGTATAAAATATGAAGGATAACATTAAAACATTTTTACTTCATCGGCCAAATTCCAGGAACATTATTGTTTGAATTCCGTTCCGTTCTTTTTAAATGGTTCGTTTAATTTTAAACAGAGATTCGATTGATTTTTCTATATTGTATCAAACTTTCACCCAAAGTTGTTTGTATTTCCATAGATCGCTTATCGTTATCTTTCCACTCCTTCCCGTTTTATTTCAACTAGCTTGGCGTGGATGGAGGATTTTGGAAACTGCTACGATAGAATTATCAAACGATGTGGCCAAATATCGTAGATAAAGATGCAGTATCGTGAATAAATAATCTTTTGATTTTCTTACTTTGGAAGGTGCGCTTATCTATTTATACATAGTCTATATCAAATGTTTTCACAGTATCATTGCTGTAAGTGGTCACGCCCGTCTTTATACGACAAAATATCATTCGTGCCATTCAGTTTCTTCTTCTTAAGTCAGTGGGATCGGCAATTCGAAGCTGGAAGCAGTTTGCCTTGATATATGGTTCAATGATGTTTTATGATCTTGTAACAGCTATTTATCGTACATAAATCACATATATATCAGCTACCGTATAAGCACATAAGAAATGCCAACTCTTCAGTATTTAATGTTGTAATTCTATTACTAAGCAAGAACATAAAAAAGTCAAACAAAAACTTTTCTTGAAAGAGTGAAAATATCACACACACACACACAAATATTACATATAGATCTGTAGAATAACCTCAATCGAAACGATCAAATTCCATACTATCGCACGATTTCTGAATATACATATTTTATCGCTAAGCCTGAAACAACTTTTTATATAATATGTAATTTATGATAATATCATGTTACTCTCTCTATTTTTTTTAAATCACGATTCTGTCTTCCGTGATTGCATGATCGACAACATGAACAAGATAGTAGATTGGACCAGGTGGATATATTTTACTTTGTTCGACATGATTAATGTCTTTCGTGTTATACCAATATTGGGTCAATTTCTTGATCATATCCATGACAGATGATCTTCAGAAAAAAATACTGTGTTTTGTTGACCCAATAAGTCGATTCATGTTGTCCGGAGTAATGGTTATCTAACTCTTTGATCTGATTTGTTTGGACATTTTTATTACCCGGTCGATAAGAATAAATTCTGATACGAATACTTATTTTGAAGACAAAATTAGGAATATTTAAGCCTATTTATGGATACTTTTTTTAGTGATCAAAGCCACAAGAAATGATTACCTGTACAGCATGAAAACTTAAGTCCGTTTCATCTCAAATAACTCGTAAACCCGTAAACCGTTGGCGTATTGACACATACTTTCAATTTGAAAAAGTTTTTAAATAACTCGTCCATCTTAGATGTGTCATTTATTTTACTAGGGCCGTACATGAAATACAATATGAAATACGAAATACTGTACTACTTTGTATACAAAATGAAATACTGTACCGAAATACAGTATTTCATTTTCTCATACGGTCTCCTGTTCTCTAACTTCCAACTAGAAAGTTGTTGCTCTGACTGTCTTGAGCCAAACAAAAAAATTTCATGTTTTCAGTGCAATATTCTATGAGATATTTGATTTGAAAATCACACACTGAAAATGAGGGAAAGAACCACATAAACTATCGAGAAAGCTCATTCTTATATTCTCTCAATAATTTTTAGTAATTTCGAATTCAAATATCTCAGCTAATTGCACTTAAAAACAGTTTTTTCTTTGTTGTGCTCCGGAGAGACAGTGCAATAGCTTTTTAATTGGAAAATAGAAGACGGGGCACCGTATAATAAAAAATTAAATTCTGTATCTCAGTTCATCTATGACACTTAGTAAAATAAGATGACACATCTAACATGGGCATGTTATTTCGATACTTTTTCTAGTTGAAAATATGTTTCTTTCACCAATGGTTTACGAATTATTTGGGGTGAAACGCACTTAAGTTTCCACCCTGTATATAGCCCTCGTGTGCAGAAAATGACCGTGGTGCGACAAAAATGATCAATTCACCCTGTATATTGGTTATTGACAGGATTAAGGCATTGGTTCTTAATCGGTGCTCTGCGGAGCCCTGGGCTCCCGTCCACGCGATGAAAATAAAATAAATCAGTAAATTTGACAAAAAATAATAATAAAATGGAAAAAGAAGCCTACGGGGCTCCTCTGTTGAAATTATATAATGAAAAAAGTTCCACGAGTTGATAAAGGTTGAGAATCGCTGCACTAAGACTTTCTTGAAAGATTAGATATTCATTCAAAAGTATTTATTCTCAAAGTCCAATATTTTCTTAAATTTCAACAGGGTAATTCAGATAAAATTCATTTCACTCTACGCTTTCTATACAAACATATATCGGAGCCTGTCAAATTCGATGCAACTACACTACTTATATATATATATATATATATATATATATATATATATTTTTTTTTTTCTATTTTTATTTTTTTTTTCTCTGAGTCTTATGTTTCGCCAATGTTAAGTGATCTTTATCTCAAAGACTTGCTTTGCCCCGTCGAATTCATCATTCGGTTGGAACAGACGGCTACGATCTTTTTCTTTTTTCGTTTGGCGGAGACTTTTTGATTAGAGTCCAAGGCTATTTGAATTAGTGCCAAAATACGAAATGCGAAGGAAGTAAAGGGCAACGAGCATCATCAAAATCGAGCTAGTGGTGTCATCTAGTGGTGATCAATGAATACGCATGGACAATAATGATTATAAAAAAATTGATTTTTTTTTTCCTTGGGGTTTTCTCGTTTTACGAGAATGTTTCGTGAATAAAGAAAAGTTTAGCATTGTCATGAACCTAATGTGGTTTTCAGCACATCAAGAAAAAAATACCGTGTATGGTAAAATACCTGAAAAATACATTTTGAAAATCATGTATTTGAATGTGAAATTGTACACAGTATTTTTTACTTTCTTTTCATTGCTTTTTATTGTATTCTATTGTATTCTACAATTTTATTTTATGTCACATTCTTTGCTTATTCAAATTTAAGGTAATCTCTCATAGCAAATGTCGTTTTGTTTTACGAACTTTGAACTGTAATCGTTCATGTATTTCACGAGAAACACTTTCGTTCATATGAAATGACCCTGTATGGCCAATGGGATGGGTCAAGATTATTAATATTTATATATTAGACTACGAACAGACGAATGAGAATTTTCACTGCACTCGGAAGATAGAGAAAAGTAATCCTGCTGAAGAATTTAGTTAATTTTACCCATTGCTTCAGTCACGTGCACCAATTATAATTATTTATTTGAGGTTTTTTTTTTTTCGTTTATTCAATCAGTGTCAGCTGGAGCATGAACATCGTGCAGGACGTGATTTGACTTGTCGTGACTTGAAATAAGTTATGTTACCATCAGGGTTTACCATTTTTGACCCCGTGATGGTGATTTATTTTAGAGGAAAAATAATGTTTACTTCCTTAAATATTCATCTTCATATTTTCGTACACCAAGTTTCGCTCAAATTCTCAAGTTTTGTTCAATTCCTTTATTATACTGTACTGTATATCGATATAATCTAAAGAAGTGTATTGATGTGTTTCATCGGAAAGAGAACACACACTCTAAGATACTCCTACAATTCAATCACTTACCTGACTGGGACGAGTAAATGCGTTCCAGTCTCATTTTGAAGTAATGCATAAAAGTTTTCTTCTTTGGCAACCGTAGAGTGTGGATGAAAATTTTTTTCCCATCCACCTCAGTGTAATCGTTTTTCTCTTCTCTTTGTGAAGTATTAGTAAATAAAACGAAATAGAATTGTTACTAGATGTTCGAGGATCATATCGCCTTACGGCAATTTACTACCGATAAGTTGGGTTAGAAATGAAGGGACATCTATCTGTGGTCGCTTTAGGTTCGTTACGGAAAAGAACTTGTTATCAATGTTCTTCCCCCAAGATCGAACCCACTGTCTTTGACGGCAACCTTCATGGTGAAAGACGAGTATCTTACCACCGCGCCACTCGGGGCGGGGGTAGTTCAGCAGCACTGGCGTACACAAGGGGGTTGGCCGATATTATATATATTTTTTTTCGGTAAAATATACCCCCCCCCCCGAGAAAAACCTGCGTACGCGACTGTTCACAAAGAGTAAGGCACTAAACTAATTTGATTTGCCCCATTTTCTAGATATAAACAGATTCCATTTTTAAACATTCGTTGGAACCTCTAAACATCATCGTTCAAATTTGCTGCCAAAGTTTCATCAATAAAGAAGTTAAAGTCATATCTTGTTTATACAAAAGATACTCGAAGATGCGGGGGAAAACATCATCTAACTTTTTTGATGTCTCGACAGCTCTTTTATATTACGTCGAGGAGCCAGGGTACGGTACACAATACTGGACGGCTCGATTTGTTTTTCCTGCAGTTTTTTTAAATGCGAACTGATTTTCTCATTTAAAATGTCTCGCATTTCAACGTCGCATTCACTCAGTGCTGATTTGATAATATATAGCCGTCTACTAACATAACCTCACAAATATCGATAAACAGATCCACTTCCAGGCTGCATCTACTACAATAAATTTTCGACATTACTCAAACCCTCGGTTGTGAAACAGCAGTAAGTGAACGTTTTACCAAATTAAATGGTCTATGCTTCTCTTTTCTAATACTCTTTTCTTTCGACAGAACACGTGATGCACGTATTTCATAAACGTAAGCCCATATTACTTTCATGTTGTAACGTGTGTGAAATTCGTTAGCAATTTTCATACAATTCACGGTACAAAAAATAACCAGCCAGTTTTTTTTTTTGTACGCAACGATATACATATGAATTGCAGTCAAAGAAGGTCCTCGTCAGTTTCATTTTCGTTACTACAGCTTCTTCTAGATAACCTTCATTTTTATCTGTCTGTCTGTAGCTTCATTGTTTTTAGGATGTGCTTTATAGCGATGGACGCGTTGTTATTGTTGTTGTTACAAGCAGCGTGACGTGTTTCTCTGTCTCGGTAAATTAAAACCCCAGTCGAGAGATGTTGGCCGTGGTTTAAATCATAAAAGCGAAGAAGGTGTAACTAGCAGATACCAGAACACACACACAAAAGTTAATTTCGAAGTAGGCTACTCTTGGGATATGATCCACATATCCTGTTCATTATGCATATTTTTTAAACTAATAAAACAAACAAGACCCCTTTCTCATCAAACCTGTTTACGGTCTAACAAACAACTTTTCTAAAAGAAAAAAAAAACATTTTTTTTTTCTCTTTATGGCATTTTTCTCGAATTTATCTTATGGTAAAAACATTATGGAGTGAGCAAAGAAATAAAATATGTACAGTATATAATTACTCGTGAAATTTCATATCATAAACTAATGGGTCTTAATACTCCGCCACAAGAGTTAATTATCATAATTTTTTATTCATTGTTCTTCCGCTTTCGATTGTGCATCGACGCTTGTAATCGTCTCGTAACTCATCGAGGCATATTTTCACATAAATTTATACTTGCGATTTTTTTTCTCGTTTTCTTTGATTAATGCGACAATTTTTATAAATATTTGTTCGTTTAGTTTTCGATATCGTTTTATTTACACAAACAGTTGAAATCGATAAAGCTTCTAGAGACAGCTTTAGATAAGGTAAAATAATTGAAATATTTTCTAAAAATAAAAGAACAAGCTCTTTTCATAAAATCTTATTTTATATAAAAGGCGATTCTTTCGCTAGAGGCGGTGAACGATTTTCTGTAATGAATTATGATATTGTTTCATGGTTTAAAAATTAACAGGCACATACTCTTTACACGATTTAAAATAAGACATGTTTATAATCAATGTATAAAATCGATGCTGAAAATTTCCTTCTTTTACGCTCAAAAAAACTTGAATACGTTTTTTTTTTAAATTAGTTGTTTTCGATTGGGTTTACAGTGTTTTTACGAGTATTGCATTTTGTTTTTAAATAAGCCTCAAATAAATAACTTGGCAGATTTAAGATGAGATAAAACTTTCTAGTATGGTGACGTTTAAAATTTAGTGTTGAATTTAAAAATGTAGAAGGATATATATACAGGGTGATTCCAAACTCAACGTACAAACTTTTAGGGGAGGTAGAAAACACAAAAACAAAACGTCTACACGTACTGTCCTCGTGTAAAGTATCGCTAAATAAAGAGTTTTTCCACCCATTATTGACTTGTCATTTCTGCATCTTCGTTTATTCTCCAGCTGATCAGGTTGGGGTTTCCGGTCATACATTCCTATGTGATTTTGTTTTGTTTTTGTGTTTTCAAAGTTTGTACTTTGAGTTTTGAATCACCCTGTATATAATTTTTTTCAGCCCTGATTATAAGTATGTCCTGTTTCGCATTGTTGAAAGTAACAAATTTTCATCATCTTGATAATATAATTTTATATTTGAAGTGGTTCGATAACCCTAGCGAGAGAGAAAGTCACCCTTTATATTCCGTATGGTTCTTATCGAAAAATTTCGTAATTTCTGGAATACAAGTATACTTACGTATTTAGTGTGGGCGTATAAACTTAAAATAGAACTTTCATTCATTATTTTTCGTCTATGTATCGACGATGGAACTAACATACATCAAACTTGCCAACTAGTTTATCATATTCTTTTTACGATAAATTCGAAAGAACTTCATACAAAATATAAGAGAAAAAAATGATTATAGAAGAATATTTTTCATCAAAAGAAGTTGCATAATTTTTTTTTTTCCATTCCTAAGCGAAAAAATTCCATCCACGACATCAAGTAGGACGTCATCAAGAAGACATAAAATGTTCTTTCCTTGATAGCGTGTCTCTTTTTTCCGAAAAAAAACATTTCGCCATATCTTTACTGCACAGGACACCACTCCCTTTTCAAGGATATATATGGTCAAATTGTAGTACCTATCAATGGACCACCTACACGGAATGGATCGATTGCCGAAGATGCCGAACTAACCACTAGAATTTCGTCGTTATATAAAAGGAAAATATCTATTTTATTTTATTTTTTTGCTAGAAAACACTTTTGTACAAGCTACTATATCACAACGCGTCGCGTGAATCTCGGCTTTATTTATGAAGAGACTGGGTATATGGAATGATATAAGGTTTATGCTGATGGAATATTTCCACTGACAAAGCATTTTCAGAAACTCGTGATATTTAATACGCAAAGCACCGTGTTGTTGGATGGAAGAGAAATGTCCTTTTTGTCAGAGTTGCTTGAGATATTGCGAAAAATTTGGCTCAAACAATTCGTTGTTTCCTATTACTTTACCGAAAATTTTCCAGAATGTTTCCCATTTTCTGAGTAAAGTTAATAAATATTCGAATTTCTCATCGTTGTATTCCTAGTCAGTCGTTGCGTTTATCTATTCGAAACACCAATCTGATAGGAAAAATTAGTATGACTCGATTTCGTAGGAAACTATATTTCATGAAGTTGTAGGTTTTACCCATTGTTATAAATCACAGTAGCTTTTCATATGCCACGGTTTTCAGAATCATCTCGGATTGCGTAGATAGATAATGACCAAATATTTTTGATTGTATGCAGACAGCCAATAATTCTCAATCGAGTAAATGTTTTCTTCGTCATATTTGGATACTCTGATCGTAAATTTTGGAAAATGCGAATTAGTCTCCTGAGAAACATAATGCTTGTGTTTTAAAACTTATGAAATTGTTTGCAGTAGTTTTGTGATTTCTAAACTGTGCGTGAAATAATTACGATAGAGAAATAATTTAAGGAAGTGGAAAATAACGAAACAGCCTTTTATCAGCTGTATTTTCAAGTCATTGCATCTTTCTTATTGGCTTCTGATAATTTGAGAATCTTAAGCGAATATGAGAACTACACCAAATGTTTTAGACGTTCAAATTTTTATAAACGCATTTTCAAAAAATATATATTATTACACTTAAAGAATGGACAATTAGCTGTAGATTCAATCACTGTGTTTGAAGAAATCACGCACCAATAGATTGTCACTAGGTGGAGGTTTTATATGTTTGTGATGTTAATAGTGTATAAGTAAGCCATTTTTTACAATATCAGAGTAAAAAGATGGTTTATTTCAGAAAACAGTATCAAAAGCCCTCGGGCCGTAGCTGGGGGCGGGCAACTGCCCGGGCCGCAAAATTTAGGACGTGGCAATTTTAGGTGGGAACAAAGAACACGGTTATAAAATTATCGAATTTTGAAGCTGTGGGGACGGCTGAATCATGTTTGCCCCGGGCGGCAAAAATCTTAGTTACGCCCCTGCATAGGCCTCTAAGCAAAGTGATTTTTCTAGGGCCCCCCTACCAATATACACGAAAGAAGTGCCTCCCTACCAATATACACGCTTACTCTAGAAAATTGTAACTACATCTCATAATTATAAGAGCTCTATTGTTGTATAATAAAGTATGTACTATGTAAACAGTATTGTTGTTGCAAATAGTCCCACATATATTCAATTGACGATATAGGCCCGTTTACACGCGTTAAGTGATTTAGTAGTTGACTAAATTTCAAGTTGTTAAGTGCTCAAAAAAGTGCCCACACGTTTAAGTGATTTAGTAAATGTTCATTGGATAAAACGAGCCCATGCCCACTAGCGCATGCGCATACTGCCTACTTAACCACTAAATTACTAAATCACTTACAATCTAAACCCGTGTAGACTGCAGTTATCGTCTGCATACATTTTAAAGTACTTGGCAACTTGAAATTTAGTTAACTACTTAATCACTTAACGCGTGTAAACGAACCTTAAGTTTAATGAAAATGCAGGCCCTGCAATCTGGTGGAGACATTCTTGTAACACCCTTGCTGTGTGTGGGGCCAAGTATTATCCTGATGAAAATTGCCCCCAGGCAGCCCTGAAAAAAAAAGGGCATTTCATGTGGCTATCGGATTTCTGAACATATCATTTTTCTCTGTCATTGTCCTCGCATCAATACAGTGCTAGGGATGACAGTTTGTCATTTGCGACGGACGCCACTATCAGCCCATCACATAAATTATGGGACCAGTGTCCTTCTCGACAGCAAACAGTTGACCCAAACTGAATATGGATTCGTTGCTGAAGAAAACCCAGTTGCATTCGGGTGCTTTACAGTTTTTTCTTTTAAATTTAAAAATGGAAAATAATACACTCACGACCGAACGGAAATGAGTTCTCCATTACAACAATGGTAACTACTATCACTTTCATAACGCACTTGTAACATCAATTGAAAAAGTCGTTGAGAGAGAGAGAACGACTTCTATAATAAAATTTAAACTGTGTATATTTTCGCAGAGTCAAACAGCTGCTGTTACTCTAACATAACAAATAGTTTATTCTATTTCGTGTAGTGCATAGAATAAACACACCTCACGTTTACAGCGAAATTACAGCTACGCTTTATTATATCTAAATTTTTTTCCGGGTTCGAGAGAACATTCCTACTCTGCAAACATAAAAAAGACCATTACTACTTTTACATTCAATTTTCTTTTTGCTCTGTATGATTTCTCGTTGGTTTGGTCTTTAATAGAAATGAGGTGGATAGCAAATGGAAATATAAGAACTACTTATAAAATTTTCAATGAGTTTCATCATCATGAAAGTGCGGCCGGTGATAACGATTGGAAATAAAAATAGTAAAATATTATCAAGGTAGAAAGAGAGAAAAAAAAAATAAAAATAAACCTCCGAGTCCATCATATTCTCTATCAGTCCACTCAACGGTGAAGAGCTTTGAACGCCATGAAAATACAGACTCCATATACGTAAAAAAGAATATTCTCTTGATTACTATTCATCTGTCGTCTGATATATCGGTTGGCGAGGGGGTATTAGTAGTGGTAGTTATTGTTAGATATATTTTTTCCCTCTTTTTTTTACACACAATGATGCAAGCTGATCGTCCAGCCACAAATAGGGAAATTTCGTTGAAGGAAATAGGGAAAAAGAAAACTCTTCTCCCCCCAGCTGATCCAGAAATTCGACAGGTGTGTGAGTTTTATTAGGAACTGGAATAAACGCATCCACCCAATCCCTCAGGCGCATGTGCAATTCATCAAGGCACAGAATATTTTTGCATTAAATAAGCATCTTGGTATTTAATGTTATTTTGAGAGCTTTTTTTTAGTTTTGTTTTCGATGTGAGAAAAATGTTGAACGTCAAAATTTATCTTGTTGTCATTTTTTTCCCCCGTCATGTTAATTAGAACATCGATTTTTCTCATTTGTGAGCACAGTAAACCCTCGGTTTAAGAACTTGATTCGTTCCTGAACGTTTGTATAAATCGAAACAATTTCTCACGTAGGAATCAATATAAAATAAATAAATCCGTTCCTGGGACCCCGAAGACTTCTAGTATGAATGTTTGCAATATCTCCTGTCTGCATAACGTAAAACCAACGAAAACCATTAAATTAACACTGAAAAAGTAACCATATATATGAAAGACTGACAAAAAATGACAAAACAATAACAGGCCATATTCGTTAATATCACATAAAATATCATAGTCAAAACCTTCAAAATCTCTATCTGCTACACAATCTGGCCACAACATCTTCCAAACCAAATTTATGGTTCTTTAAGACATTTATTGTCAAGCTTTGTCAAGAATCATGCAATGTAGGATATTGAAATAATATTTACTGACGTCATTGATTGTTTTATAGTTTTATGTTAAATATTACTGTAAAACAATTTTAACAATTTTTTTGAAAGTTCTTTGGTTTGGAGCTTCATAAAGTTTGAAATGACCTGCTAATCCATTGACTGGATGAGAGGTGTCGTATTTAGGAGCTGGAAATTTAATGAAATTTAATTCTTCAACACATGTATTAAAAATAGCCATGTAGCCCCAAGCTTCCAAATTATGCTTCCTTCGGGATTTAGTTCATCAACGTGTCCGCAAGACTTGCTTTTTGATTGTTTGAGTGTTCGTAAATCAAGACTAGTTCTTGAACCGAATCATCTCTAATGTTGTTCGTAAACCAAATAGTCCGCAAATCGAAAGCTTACCGGACTCAAATCCAATTCGATAATCATATACGAGAATGGCAACCGAAAATAAATAAATCAAATAATCAGTCACAAATCCATAAGGTATCTTATGATAATGAAATAAGAAGTGTGCAAAATATGAGTGAAAAATTGTTCGTAGAAAGCGTTGTTCATTTGCTTAATTGCTCGATCTTGGATCGGAGCCATTGACTAATAATGTAGGGATGTACTGATACTAACATAGTAGATCTATATCATATTTTGTAATTATAATAATGCATTCTCTCACCCCGATTTCTTGGTGTAGTTGCCAACACAGGAAGGTTTTTTTTTTGTGATATCAGAAGTTTGATGATGTGGTGAAAAATCGAGATCCTGTTCAATGCAATCATGTGATGAAATAACAAAAATAATGTAATTTAAAAAATACTGTATAATTTTGTATTATATGTATAATATACAGTATACTTGCAGTTGATGTTATTACATTTAATAAGAATTTTATAGCTTAGTGACTATTTTCACATCAAAAGATTTTTTGTCCAAATCAATTTTTCTTATTATTACACAGTTGAACTTTCTAAAGTAGTTCTTGACTGACTCTCGATTCGTGATGTATTCGGTTCGAGTGCTCAAGTGGTGACAAATATCGTGTCTTGTAATATTTTTGACTTTTGTAAAACAAAGTCATAATTTGACAGATGCATTAGAAATCTTATCTATGTATCGAGTACAATTTGTTTCACGAAGCAGAAAAAGTCAACACATCGGAAGAAATTAATTATATTTAAGAGAAGAATAAAATAAAAATATAATGTATACAGTATTATAGAATTTGTTCTCTCCGCAACCATCTTTTCGATAAAAAGATTGAAACTAAAAAAAAATATTCTTCACTTGAATGAATTGAATAAAACCTCAATGCTTCTTTGATATAAGGTATAAAAGTACAAAATGTTTAAAATTCACCATCGTTTCCACAAAAGACAATACGTCGCATTAAATACATTCAATATCAAAGTATTAAAACGACAGTGTATCCCAATATGGAAAATATATCCCATCCATGGAAATGTATCATTAATCTTTTTATAATCAGAATACTGAAAGAAGTCACGGGACCCCTCTCCCTCAAACCACCACAAGTGTCTGATGATCGATGACTGTACGGGGCAGCGTAATAATACTTAAGCGTTCCCTGATACAATATGTTAACATTTTCATCTTGCTGCAGTATGGTCGTTGGGGGAATAAAACTTAATCGGAAAATCAATAATTTAAAGTTTAAAGGTGCAAGTGGGTTTGGAGGCAAGAGGGGACCACACACACACACAGTGATTTACAGTGATACATTGGCTAACGAACGCCTCGGCTTACGAATGTTTTGGCTAACGAAGATTATTTCAGTGATTTTACTACCTCGACTAACGAACATTTTTATTAATATGGATGCACATGCTAACCTGACACAGCCGCGTTGTGCGCTGAAATTCATCATAATCAGAATTACGCTCGCTCGAGTCTGATTAATTCACATACACCTCATAATTACTTTCTAGATGTATCTCCACTTCTTTTTTATAACTTATTTCGAATCATTTTACGTGAAATAAAAGATTAAGCTAAGAGAGAATGCCTAGAAAGAAAGGAATGCCTAGTGTCTCGAATGTTTTCAATTAACACGGTAATTTTTTTTTTATATCCTGAATGGTCTGGACACGCGTTCTTTCAGTGTAAGACTCTTAGCATCAAACTGAACGGTGTGTACATCTAAGGTATTGTCTTTTTCCATCTGCGTGTATGAGACACAGAAATGAGTTGATCAAATAACAAATGAATGGTGACTACAACAGAAATGGGGTATGAAAAGATATTCAATTCCTCATCTCTTTGTAAATTCTTATATATCCGATTTTAGGTAATATCTCATAATCCGGACTTTAGTCAGTTTCAATCATTGACAAGTTTTTGTTTTCTTTCCACTGTGCTTCTTCAGTGTTTTACAAGACTTATCTTTAAATTTTGGGCAGTATCTGGAACGAAAGGCGACTGCCTCTTTTCAAATGACGAATTTCACAAAAAAAATTTAAATTGATATGTATTTATTTGAAATCGCAGCTAGTCTAGAATTTAAATTTTTTTCATTTTTACCTCTACAATAACTAGAAGCAAAGTTATTGCCAATTAAGTAAAACGAATTTAATGCTCTTAGTCTGAAAATAAAATTTTTGAATGCATTTTCTGAAGATTTGCGTTTTTTTTTTTTTTTTTTTTTTTTTTTTTGCTTTTTCACTTATTTATTTATTCAATATTGGTTGGCTGAGGCTTATACAAGGGAATGCGGCGGTGAAGTTTGACAGAGACGATTGATGTTACAAAGGAAATCGGAAACTGTTGTACAATCAATAATGTTTGACGGGAGGTTGTTCCAGTCGGTTATTGTTCGAGGAAAGAAACTGAATTTGAAACAATCTGTGGATGCAAAGATAGGTTTCAATTTTTGTGAATGGTTAATTCTTTTTGAAAAGTATGAAGCTGGAGTTAGAAAATTTTATGTGCCAATATGAAAATGGCCGTGAAGAATTTTGAAAAGGAAAGAAAATCGAGAGATATATATCTATACGGGTAAAAAGCGGTTGCATATTGAGCTGGCACTTGAGTTCAGTGACGGAGGCAGAGGATGACCAACAGTTAAGAATGAAGCGGGCGGATTTATTTTGAATAGATTCTAATTAGTCTATATTGGAGAGAGTATGGGGGGTCCCAGATTTCACAGGCATATGAGAGTACAGGAAGGATGTAGGTTTGGAAGCAGAGATGTCTGAGGTGAGGAGTTTTTGAGGTTCCGACGAAAAAAAAAAAAAAAGAGTTTTTAGAGACACTTAATGAAAGACGTAATCAACATGGAGATTCCAATGGAGGTCGGCGGAAATAATTACACCCAGATATTTATAATTAGAAACTTCGGTGATTAAGGAGTTATTGATAGTGTAAGAAGAATCGAGGGGAAGTCTTTTTGTGGGTAATTTTCATAAAAACTGTTTTTTAAGAATGTTGAATGAAAACTGTTTTTTCACGAAAAACTTTTTTTCTCAAGCATTTTGTAAAACATAACTATGAAACTTTTTAACTGTATTTTTAACAGCTTTGGCTGTGCAATGAACTAAAATCTAAGAGATATGTTTGAAACTTTTTGATTTACATGATTTTGAATTGAGAATATCAAGTATTTTTAACGAATAATGCGTATTTTTTCTCGCAAACACTCATATGTCAAAGTTTCCACAGCACTCTAAAACTTTTATTTCATTGCCAGAGAAATAATCTATGTGAAGAACATGTTGATACAAGCAGCAGTTTTTAGTGTACAATGTCTAGCAGAAGTATTGAAAATATGCTCATTTTACACATAAAACTGGCAATAACTTTTTTGCCAAAATGTTCATCAATTACATTTATTTTTTTTAATTTTATACCATATCCAAACTAAAACCACATTCAAAATGACATTAAAAAAAGTACCCCGAAGGTAGGCAGTCGCCTTAAACCATACATGCCCAACCCATGGCCCACGAGCCAAATGTGGCCCTCGGAGTATCTGATGTGGCTCGCGATCTCAAACTTAATTTTGTCAAAATGACCAAGCAGCACATAAACAAATTCTTCAAGTAACCGACGGCACATTTACAGATCATTCAAGTGATCCACAGCACATTTCCAGATTATTCAAGTGACCCACGGCACATTCCTAGACCACTTATGTTATCCACGGCACATTTGCAGATCATTTAATTGACCCGCTGCATATTCACAGACAACTTAAGTGACCCGCAACACAACCCCAGACCACTCAAGTGACCCAAGGCACATTCACCGACCACTTGAGTGGCCCGTGGCCCATTTACAGATCACTTGAGTGGCCCGCATCATTTACATATCACTTATGTGGCCCATGACACGTTTTCAAACCAATGAAGTGGTCCACCCTCTTCAAAAGAGATTGACACCTTTGCCTTAAACAATTTTTAATAGAAACCTATGGGAAATCGCGTTTCGGCTAACGAAGATTTCGGCTTACGAATGTAATGTCGGAACGAATTATCTTCGTTAGCCGAGGCATCACAGGATATGAAAATGGCAAATCTTCGTCACGTGCGAGTTAACAGTAAAAAAAGACAAAAAAAAAAAACGGGGGGAAGAGAAAGAAAAAAAAAAAAAAAAGCAGACGACGCGGCTGTATCGGTCGTCATGACCAGCAAAGAGCGGGAACTACGGCAGCATGAATAAGCCACCATTTATTATCCCTATCCGCCGTCGGAAATATCCCTATAGCAATGAAAAATTTTCCCTTAGTTTTTCGTTTGGAGGATGAGTGAGTGAGTGAGTGAGTTTGATGTTGCTGCTGCTGGCTACTTCAACAGCAGGTTGTCGACTGGATTTTGTGTGTGCAGCGAGTATTGTTCCAAGAGCGTTTATTTTGCTTGTGCTATTCAAGTCCACACCGAAAAACATTTTCTCTCTTAGTTTCGTTCTTCACACTTTTCTGTTATAACACTGGTGATGTTGATGATGGGCCCGTGTTCTTAGCAGTGTCGTATCATGTTGTGTTCCGTGTGCCATATTCTCAATGGAGTGGATACTAACAGCAGGGGTAATAACACTTTATTATATATATAATTACACGTTTATTTTTATTTTTCCAACTCGTGGCGCGCCAGATCTACTAACGGTCCCCAATCTCTTTTTATAGATTTTTTCACATGACTCACTTCATGTAAACATTCAGTTACCAACAGTATTTCCACCTCGCATGGGCATTTTCGTTTTTAAGAGAGTTATGCTTTAAAACAAGTGCCGCCGGATTGTAAAACGGAATGTTAGGGTGGACAAAAAATAAACAGGTAATTTAAAAATTATATACAATAAAAATAATATTACACACAAAAAAAAAAAATAAATAATAAAATTACTTACACGAAACTAGTTTTTTTAGAAGAAATTGTAATGTTCTTTGCGCACCTGTCGTGATGCCGGGTCACGCATATACTGTATATTAAAATAAAATAAAACAAACATATACTCATTGAGAAAAAAAATCTCTGAAACATTTATGTTGTGTCCCACAATTTCAATTAACTATTTAAGTATTTCACATTAATAAATAATTCCTCTCTTAACCCAACCGCATTCAAAATGAAGTTATAAATTTTTAATACAAGCTTGAAAAAATAACAAAACCAAAACTCAAATGCTTTCACGACATACCCGCCAGATATCAATGCGATAATTCAATATTTGGCTAAGGTATTCTTATTAACTCATCAAAACTCATCAGCCTCATATGAGTTGAGCCTCATTGACAAACTCATATGAGTTTTGACAGCCACATGATATCATGTGGCTGTAATTTTCATTTTCATTTTATGTTCATTTCTACAAGAAAATTATGAAATTAACTATTTTTTTATGCCTATTTTGTAAATGGTTTCATTTGAATACAATATTTATATAATACAAACACAAAGACCACTCTTTTTATGATCGTATGTACACAGCCACGTGTTTTAAATGCATAAATCTAATGTCTATTACTCAATCACCAGAAATTTATATATATTTTAAAAGTAAGGTAGTGTAGCTTATGCAGTTAAATGTTCGTAATTTTGGAATCTCTTCTCTTTTTTTTTTAATTCTCCGAAAATTTAAATCAAAAAATCATACGGAAAACTTGTGGATAATATTTTATTAGCAAGAGTATATTATCTCTGATTGTTATAAAACAACTATGGTATGGAAGAAGAAAATTCGTTGAAATGTTTTTTAAATAAAAAAACAAACAAAATTTGTTAAGAAAAAACAGTTTCTACAACATAAATAAAATTTATTTAATTTTTTTTATAAAAAATAAAATTTATTTAATTTTTTTTATAAAAAATAAAATTTATTTAATTTTTTTTTATAAAAAATAAAATTTATTTAATTTTTTTTATAAAAAATGAAATTTATTTAACAATTTAAAAAAAATTATTTTTCTAAAAAAAAATTTAAATAAAATTTATTACAATTTAAAAAAAAAAAAAAAAGAAATTTATTTTAAAAAATTGTGATAAAGTTTTTCAAGAAAAACCCGTGTTAAAAAATTCGAACTTTTTTCCCTTTTATAAATATTGAATTTATATAATATATTGATGAACGCCGATTCGAACAATATCCTCTTCAACTTTATTTTTCGAAAAATAAATAATCTATTTCAGTGAATATCTAATATATATTTACATTACACACGGAGTTTTTAAGTGCACATATAGGCCTATATATGCAAAATTAATAATTATTTGAATATTTGGTATTCAAATACCCGTAGTCCATCATGTATATCATGTCGACAGTATCCGTAGATTAGGAGTTGAAAACTTATCACTTAACAAACATGACAAAATATTTGTAATTGAAAATATTCTTTTTTCTTTTTGCTTGTTCATGCAGTGGTGGAGTAAAAGTTACCGGTGTAATACATTTTGTTATTCACATATTCTTACCACATTTTAAACCCGTCACGGTTTATTGATCCTTTAGACAATGCGACACAATTGGTAGTGTCGGTTTTATCAATTTCCCCAAGGAGGAATCTTTCTCAAGATTATCAGCATCACTTTTCTTGAACATGGGATGATCTTGTTGATATCAATGGTTTCGTCACGGATACTCTGTTTTGCTACATAGCCCTCCACAGTCTACCAAAACCATTACGTACTTGCTATTATTCTTGTCTGATACGATGCTTATCGGTTTAATAGCTGACATTAGTATAGCTTTCACCTGAATTTCTTCTATAAAAAGAAAAAAAACTTGAAGATTTATTGAATTAAACCATTTCTTTTCATTTCATGATCTTGAGCTTTATAAGATAGAGGTCATTGTTGCAGATTTGTATAAAAAAATCGATCCTGACTCTTTCCATCAATCAATTTAATGTTCCACATTTGAACCGTTCGGTTTGATTGGGTGTTCGATTTCACCGAATGTGGGAAAATCAATGAAGCTTATTTAAGCTTTTCCCTCGAAAACTTGGAATTCTTTTCTTTTTCAAAAGTATTTATTATACAGTTTATTTGATGGGAAAAGTTTAAAATTATGCTAATTTTGTTAAGATTAGGTGAGACCGAAAAATAGATTAAATAAAACATTGAAACGTGGTTCCTTCTCCATCATTTACAACGAATAATAACTACATTAGATATTCATATTTTATAGAAAAATACGATCTTATTCTGAAAATGTACTTTGAGATCGGAGATAATTAAATTTCCATAAAATTTTCAATGATCTTTTTAATCTTCGAAAGAGTGAATAGGTAAGGCACATCAAATATGCTAAAATAGAAAGATTCAGAGAAAAATTTTATATGCTTATTGATTAAAAAATTATTCTTTAAAATGTATTTTAATATTTTAGAAATGCATCCACATGCTGTTATGAAGGCTAGGAGTTTATTTTTATGTGAAAGCATTGTAAAATCTAATAATGTTAAAATATTGTGACACACACATTTCCCCATAAATATTGAAGTTCTACACAAGTATCCCTTCGTCTGACTGATGGTTGCTCTCTGTCCTATATACTACTGAATAACCATCGTACGACCGAGAATATTTGATTTTGTGTGTGTGTGTTTCCACAACTCAGCCTGATAAGATTCACTCACTGGAAAGTTTATGTCTTCCCGACTGTTCCAATGAAAATTGCCATTTTTCAAGCGTCACGCTGTTACTTCTGGAAGCGTGATCTGATTCCTGTATGTTTTGGTCCAGTGCTTCTTGTTAAACAGGAGTGTCAGCAAATAGAAAAAAATCAACAAAAAAAGAAGCGTTATTTGCACACAACAGAAATACGTACATGCAAACAATCAAAATAATATTGTCAAATTTTGCGCGAGAAAACAAATACTTACGTCATTTTTCACATCTGAGGTCATGAGAAAAGTATATCATTCATCATATAACCCGGCATTATTTTTGACTCTTCGTAGCTAGGAAAAGTTTCTAGACCTTAGAGAAATTACAAATTTGAACTTCAAAATTGCTCATACTAAAAAATTTATTACCGGCTCATTTTATGTAAATATTGTTATTTTTAGTAAAGGTAGTATTTTTTGCTATGTTTTTTAGCCTTGTGGTATGCTGATTTCTGAATTTAAAGTATTTGATTTACAGCTGAACGCCGATTCAAAAATAAATATTTCCAAATAATCGCCTTATGTTCGAATGATTTGTACGCCAACTATGGATTTATCTACCCCTGGTCTGGATATAGATTATGAGTGCCTGTTGTCTCAGGAATGATTTTTGTCTTTTGATTTTAGCATACTCTTTTATGAATACTCTATGTTTCAGAAATGACATAGTTAAGAGAAAGTAGTTCACCAATTGATCACAATAAAAAAATTTTGGAACACTTTCGTGGGTGATTTTTTGTTGGTTCTGTAAAAAAGCAATAGACTTACCCGTATTGTGCATTAAATGTAAAAGTTAATAAAAGAGTAATAATAAAGTTAATAAAATAATTAATAAAAGAGTAAATCTTTCGTTTTCATGTTTTGAATTAATTTCATAACCGCGAGCTCTTGATACAGTACTATACTGTATTTTATACCGATTTTACTAGCGAAACGCGAAGCAGATGAAAAACGCGGTATCCGAAATCATAATAATGGTAAGTCCAGACACCATGGCCATGCGAACTTGTGAATGAGCTTGTTTTCATCGCTGAGTCATTGTCAGTATTGTTTCGACTCAAGATTACAGTTTTTTTTACGATGCTGCGAGTCCACATTTAAGCGGATGTCTGTATGTATATTTTTATGTAGAGTGTATCACATAAAAACCTGCTTATCTCTCTCCTATGCTTTTTAATATAACTTCGGTAAAAAAAGAAACACTTTCGCGTTAGCGTTTTTCATTCAACTGCATTATATTGTACGCTGAATGACATTATACATCGCTGTTACCTACCATATAAAGTGATCTGTCATATTGTATTATTTCTGTATGTATCATACAGATGTAATACAATATTCATACACAGTTTTCATTTTCTCTCTTCTAAAATGCGCATATTTCGTCTTTTTCGAAGGTTACTTTGATCTATTATTTTCAAATTAAAAGCGATTTTTTAAAGAGACTTGACCAAAAATGCGTGTGAATAGAATACAGTTGATTTATGCCAAAAGGATATGACGAAATCCTCTCGCTTATCTAATCAATTTTCTTTGATAGAATAAGAGTTTTATTAATATTTTGAGTCAATATGAAATAAAACGTTTTGTCTCAATATTTTATACGCAATCTGGGTATTTGAAATGAGTTCAATTTGCTTTCGAAAGTAGGAATTGTGAGATAGAGTAAACAGTTGCAAAGGGCAGCATTAAGAATTAAATATTCATGTTTAAATCGTGTCTTGCAGATGTCTACTCCGTGCTGCATAAGAAACCTGGCTTCGATGTCTTGGTTGAACATCGCACAGAATACGCGAACAGAATAAATACATTTTACTAACTATGAATCGGCGTCAGTCTTACAGTAAATGCTCTCTTTATCTGCAGATGTCTTTGGCTGGGTTTCTGCATAAGTCACCAAAGTTATTTTTTTCCAAAAAAAGCAAGAGACCACTTACAAGGTAACGCCCAAGTTTATCGATTCACTCAATCTTGAAGTTATGCGTTTGCGCAAAAGTTCTCTGTCCCGTGCCGGGATTTTCATAGACAAGTCTCGTCGTCAATTACTATATACCAAAGACACCCATGCCTAAATGATCAAATGAATGCGTCTATCGAAAAAATGCAAGATAAAAAAGTTATCAATTAAGGCAATAAAGCAGTTGATCTGCTGATTTTGATTACTTAAAAACAAAACCAAAAAGAGGTTATAAAAAAAACGCAGGCCTTTAAATGCTCGAATTAAAAAACTTAATATGTCTGAAATTTTAGATTTAAAGTTCTCTCCAAGATTCTTCTCGACCATATTTTGTGGAAAACAATTCTCTTATTGAACAAGTGGATTGAACGTCCCAAAATATAACATTAGTTTTGTCCTTTTGTTTCATAAAATCAGAACATCCGAATAAATTACAGTAAAGTCTCGATAATCCGAGGCGAAAGGAACCAAGACCAACTCGGATTATACAAAAAACAATAGAAATCGACTTTTACTTTACCAAACATAAACTCCGGTCATATCGCAATTCACTGCCATTAGCGAGTTTGGTTGGAAATAAAAAGGCACCAAAGCATATCTTATCTATATTCGTTCCGTGGTTCGAACCTGGGACTTGACGAGCATCTTACCACCACGCCACTCAGGCGCTTAGACTTACGTATCGTACTTACTATTTATTCCCACCGATTTTGTTCTTAATTTAATGGTTCTCTAACCCTTTCCATCCACGACTTCCTTAGCCTTGTCATCATTTATCCACGGCATCCCAGAATAGTCTATGAATCACTTCAAAGCACTGAATAGATAGGAATTATTACATCAAGGATCTTCAACGTATGACTCATGGGATACTTGTGGCCCGTTGAGCTCTTTGATAACGTGTGCAGTAGATCCTACCTCCTTAGTGACCTTACCCCGGTGGTGACCTATCGGTTAGAAATTCTTCGGAATATGGATTGGGTCGCCGTTTCGGTTAGTAAGTAAGTTTAGTGACCCGCTGGCCTAGATAGAACGTCAAATATAGCCCGCGGTATGTAAGCTGTTGAAGTCCCTACAGGTTGGTGACCCCCCCCCCAGAAGCCGCGATGCACACTTTGAGAACCACTGTCTTAGTTCAGTAGGATTAGATCTGTCAAGACCAATGGCCTCTTTATAAAGAAGGCTGACATATTACATCCCTGGGGTCCAATATGAATATATTTTTACACTATAAATTTACTATAGAACGACCTGTTTGGAAAATTCTGGCATCGGGGGGGGGGGGGGGGAGGTCCACCGAACACTCCAACGTAGGGATCAAAGACCCTTTAAACTGAAATTACTCGCATTCGTTGGAAGAATCAAACGAAAGAAATATGTAAAGAGAATTGAGAATTTAATTTCGAAAAGTTCTAGCGCACACCTCAGATTACCTGGAACTTCAGACTTTTGAGACTCTACTGTGTATTAGGTTCATAAATATTTTTATGCAAAGGAACATCACAGATTATTTGAACTACTTTCCTGGTTATCATATATAAACATTATATTATTGGTACATTCATTTAATCAGTCAACTTTTGTACGAAAAACGTATGCTAAAAGATAACATTTATATCTAGGAAATAAAAACTTGCAGTTCCATAAGATATGGTGATTGTAATTCTAAGTTATCTCAGTGTTGTCCCGTCAAACGTTCCATTGTTTATAAAAGTTATTTCTGTATAAGCTATATTAGTGCTTAAAAGATGGAGAGTCAGCATCTAAAATATAGCGTATAAGAGAATTAGGATGAAAATTAAGCAATTTGATGTCTCACGATCGTTGCCACTAAAGTAAGAGCATTGTATGTGTGTACATAGTTTATTCATAAATAAACTGCTTTAAAAAAAGACGCAACTACTTATGACATTGTTTCACAATAGAATTTAAGATAAAAAATCAATTCTTCTTATGTCGTTCCGCTCACTATAATTATACCATTTCGAGAGAAAGCGTAGAATGCTAGCCTAATCTTATTATAATATTATTTCAGGCTCTCATACCTCATCTATAACCAACTGATTTTAGTAGTGTGAGAAATGATAGAGTAAATCTAACATGGTGGAATGAATACATTATACTTATTAGTATAATATATGGAATTATTAGGAACTGCATCGCCAGTTTGTTAGCTGAATCGTGACAATAACCCAAACAAATAAGTTTCACAATAGATTCAGATCTTGCTTTTGATCATACAAATGATTCGTTTTTGCAAATTTTTCATTATGGAGGTTATTTGTGGGATGCATTTATTTTAGATTCTGAATCGATCCGTTTACCGTATCATAACACACGTATAAGAGTGCTAAAAAATGCATTTGATTTTTTTAAACGTCTATGTAATTTCTTAAAAGGTATGGGAGGGGGATGTTTTTCCATGAGTTCTTCACAATGTGGAAACATAAAAAAAAATGATGCGAAGCATTTCTTAGCATTTTTCACGTACCTTTAATCATATATTTCATAGCAATTATTTCTTACAAGAGTTGGAGCGTTTGATTATAATTTTTAAATTTCCGAAAAAATTGTTCAATATCCGTTCTTGAACTATTCATGCTCAACGTGTGAGATTAAAAAGGAAATAAAAGCAAAAGCGAACTGCATACCAACAGTGGTCAATGTTTTGGTGTTTATCCTCCTTATTCGTCACTCCCAATTATGTCATTTCACATTTTTTATTAATATGCGTTTGCCTACCCCGTGACTAGGGATCCTATTTGGTCCATCTTCATCCAATTATTTTATTATTGGCTTTTTAATTTACTAAAAATTTAAATCAGTACGTACAATTTCTGCACAAGAGAGGAGAAACTCCGTTTCCCAATGGGGACAATGTTTGAGGGGAACATCAAATAACACAAAATTTGTGAGACCAATAAATTTTTAGCTCAAATGGTATGCAAATTTAAGCTTACTAGAGAAGCAACATAATCGCACCTCATATCGAAATAAAAATTTTTTTGCTGTATCTACAAAAAAATATCAATGTTAAATTGGCCTGAAACTTGTGCTGAAAAACATTTTTAACCCTTTTCTGTCAAGTATATAGTTATCTCATACCAATTTTTTTGGAAAAGAAATATGTGATGTTCACGGCCATTAATGCGTTTCAGAAAAGAAGTGAAAGAGAAAATTTTAAGATGAAGTTTTATGAAGTTCAAGTGATCTTACATTGGATCGATGAAGATAAAAAAAAAAGAAAACTTTCTGAACGGGTCTCCTCCACGGTTCATTCATTCATCGCTTTTACGTGTCACTGACTCTAATAAGTGGTAATATGATATCCTTGACCATATTTTTTTCCCAAGAGATCATCATCATCATTTTTTTATTCTATATTGCGTCACATTTTCGGAATTTTTTTTTTTTGGTATGAAACGTTTCCGCGTTCATCTTTTTGTATTTTCTGAGTTCTTATTTTTAAGAAACAGAAATTGTCGAATGTATTGGATCTGGTTCATTGAAAAACCGTTGGAATCCTTTACTTCCTCCCTCTCATAGTGGTTAGATAAACTCACAATTTCTGAAAATTCTGAATTTTATGACATCATTATAATTAGGCTACTTTATTTTCAAAATAATTACAACAGCTTTCGTACCACAAATTCTCAATATAATTTTGGAGCTTGCGACGATGATACTGATGTGGTATATATGTTACGGGGTGAATGTGATAAATCCAATGATTATGCATAATAACCGATCATTTTGGTAAGTTCGATAAATTTTACGAATTTACCATATTTACTGGTGATTATGTATCCACAGCTCATAGTGGTAAATATGATAAATCGTCAATGTGAATTACTTAAATTTACCTAAAATTTTGCTCAAACTTCAGTCAAAGGTGATGGATTCGATCGGTGATGTTGATTATGTTTAAAAATGTTGATAAAAAATGCTAATATTATGTTCAAAACTAATAAATGAAATAAATGTTGAAAGCTAATATTACAAGGCTGATGATAATTTAAACGTTTTTTATCTCCTTATAAAAGACCCATTTTCATTTAATTTAATTTTCGTGGCAAAATATGTGTAGCGCACCCATTCGTAAGCACCCATCACGTACGGGAGTGGTTGAATTTAAGTGATATTTCCGTACGATTTCTTCAATATTTATTATACTCACCACCTTCATAGGGGAATTGCGCATAATCAATAAAAATGATAAATGTATAAAAATTTATCAAACTTATCGAGACGATTGTGATGATTATGCAAAATAACCGACGACTATGGATATAATCACCGATTTACCGTGACCGTAACATATACATTACTTTCAGCTCTTTTTTTGAAAGAAGCTTCATAGAAATTTATTTTAAAAAAGCCTCAAAATACTAATTATTGTTATCGCCTTATATCTAAATATCAAATCATCAAATTGCATAAAAACAATTTGGAAATCATCATGGATGATACAGCGATTAATTTAGAACAGTTGAAAACTAAATGATTGCGAAAGGAAGCAAATACCGCATGTTGTGTTATCTGAAAGTCGAATTTCATCGTCAAAACGCGTTGGCTAATGCTCATTGTAGCGCTTATTGCGAAAGATACGGCTATTGTTTAGCTTGTCTGGGATGTGAATTAGTCAAAACAAAAAAAGAGACTGACATTTAAAAATTCGGAGACACATAGCAAACTACGTAAAAAATTGTCTGAATATCCAGAAAACTCTTTGAATCGTGGGTATTCACATGCATTCATCGTGGGTATTTAACTGTCTGGTGCTTTTTAAATAATCTCTAAAAGATTCTTCCTTGACTAATGAACCGAACTCTGGGATATTACATAAACAAAGGTGATTTGAGTCTGCTTTGTGTATTCTGGTCATTCGTCTCGAAATTGCAAGTGATGCGGATGAATCATTCAACTGGTTAATTTCACTGCATGAATAAGGTTTTTTTTTCATGATAATTGACAATAACGAAGTTATCTGACATAATCTTGCATTTAATGCATATCAGGGTCAATAATACCGTGCCGCATGCTTTCTTTTATTTTTTCTGAATCGAGTAATCTGTAAAACTTCTGACATGCTTGGTCACATTCGGACATAACATCATGTGGGTGGTTGTGACAATAAGAGGCTTTAAAAATGTTTCACCTAATGTAATCGACTACAGTTTTTAACATCATCTTTTAGCATACTTGAATTTTCTTGCTTAAAACTATAATTTTTTTTTCCAGCCGTGCTTTATGAGCAAAGGATAGTACTCAAGAAAATGTTATTCTGCCAAAATTCAGACCCGAGTTCTATAATTAACTGACGCTGATACATAAGTTGTTTATACAGTATATGCTGTATACGGTATATTTAACGGGATTTTAAGCGTCCAAGAGAAATAAAAAGATTTCACACACACACACAGTTAATTCTGAAATTAAAGTAATACATATGACAAAGTTAGAGCAAGAAAAAAAAAGGCGTGGGGATTCAAAAGGAGAACTATCAGTGATAGTAGCACTTCTGCGAAATAATAACACAGGTCTGCGATGAAAAACCTTTCTTAAAAATAATTAGAGTTTTTTTAGTTTTTTGGATCCTAATTGCTGGAAAAATAATTAAACAATTCCATCAATTAAATTTCAATGGTAATACCATAAGCAGCATACAAACCACATTAAAACTGTGCACTATAAACAAATATAGTGAATCGTTTCCAAAGATATTGATATTGACCAGTGATTTTAGTGCATTGATTCAGAATCTGGCATTGGTTTTTGTCATATTGGTTCTACTTTTTAAGAAAAACTAAAAATTAAATTTCAATAGTTATATACCATAAGCCAGAGCTGGACAAATCACAGGGGCTAGGTCGCCGTCGCGACTAAAAAATGGTATTGACGCCTAAAATTTTCTTCGTCTGGTTACTAAATTGCAGGTTGGGAGCAATGCAAACTGTTTGAAATTAATAGCCGCATATCTGCCAACGTCAATATGCCCAGAAAAAGTCAAAGAAAGCGTTAAGGACCTTATTTTGTACCTTTTTCTCCGGGTAAAAATTTTTTGCGTCTAAACATTTTTTCTGGCGCCTAGATTTTTTTGCGATTTGTCCAGCCCTGCCATAAGCAGTATATGAATAACATTGATACTATGCGCTATAAACAAATATAGTAAATCATTGCCAAAGATATTTTATTGATTTTAGGACCTATCATTATAATGACAGCTAGGATATAAATGTGAAGTACGTTTTTATGAATTGAGAAATAAAAATAAAACTTTCAAAATATTTACATTTGAGTTATTTCCCCAGAAATATTAAATCCTTTTGTGAGAAAATCTTACATGATAGAAAGTATTGCATATTTGGATTCAGCACTGAAAATAACAAAAATTAGTTATCAAAACTAAAAAGCTTTCAAAAAGTTTTTTTTTGTAGACCCGTGTAATTTTAAAAGAAATGTAAGATTTAAAATTTTTTGTATGACTTCTCTCAAAAAATATGA
The DNA here is from genome assembly GCF_987345545.1 of Pholcus phalangioides. Taxonomy (NCBI): domain Eukaryota; kingdom Metazoa; phylum Arthropoda; class Arachnida; order Araneae; family Pholcidae; genus Pholcus; species Pholcus phalangioides. The sequence continues at coordinate 25,131,126 of NW_028301625.1, forward strand.
ACTTCCGCCTTTTCATATTATATGGAAAGAAATTTATCCCGCAACATTTGAATGAAAATTCACTGATATACTGATGATTGAAATTCTGGATTTTTGCTACTTTTCTGATGATAAAATAACTACGCATTCAAATTTTGAAGACTTCGAAAAAACACGAGAAGTGTCCTGAAAGTTTCTGGAACCTAATTATTTTAACAGTGAAAAGTAGCAAAATCGAAAGCTTCACTCATCAAATATCACGATTAATTTTCATCTAAATGTGACGGGTAAAATTTCTTTCAGTACAAAGAGGCGCAAATTTTATCAATTTGTATTTTATTGATTGGGAGCCGTATGGAAATCCTAATTTTTATACCTCTTCGGGAACATTATTTTGAGGAAGTTCTACTTTTATAGATAAATTTCCCTCGTTTTGCTTATATTTTACTTCAAATATAGAAACCACTATAAAATTTTTATTTTTTCGGATACTCTCTAAAATTGATGGAAAAGCATTCGATTTTACAATCGTGATGGCATTGGGTAACGCTATCTATAGTAAAAAGCCTCCGCGCGAATCTCATGACGTCACTGAAACAGGTCATCTCACCTGTAGCCACTAGATATACAACAAAAAAGGGTAAAGATGGCGCGGCCTGCTATATACAATGGTTATAGGTGAGATGACCTTCTTCAGTGACGTAACAAGATTCGCACGGAGGCCTTCTGATATAGATTGTGTTGGTATGGGCATGTAACGAATACGTAGATCGTTTGATAAGTAAGGTAAGGTAATCTCTATGAGATAACACCATGATCACTATCAAATTATAACAACTGTAAGTATCACTTTTCAAAACTTGTCACAACAAGTTAGAGCACAAACAGCTTTTCCGAGGATGATGCAATCAACACATACGTTTTTAACAGCTGGTTCATGAGATGATGAATTTAGGAAAGAAATAAAATTCAACTGCTCTTGCGGGTAAGTGCCCTAGACCACTAGACTGCAAAGGCAACGAATATATCAACCTTTCCTTAGAGCTCATGAGCACTGAACAGGACCGTACATGGACGATCGGACCTAATTCAGGCCCCAAAGCTCACAATTGCTGACACTGCCACCAGATGGTGACTTATCCGAGGATGATGTCATTCTCCGTTATCCATACGAAGGTTTTTAACAGCTGACTCATGGGAATATGAATTTAGGAAAGAGAGAGAAAATCCAACTGCCCTTGCGGGGAATCGATCCCACGTCTTCTCACTTGCCGGGTGAGCACCCTAGACAAATAGTATAAAAATAAGTACTGTGCAGTGAAAAAAACATTTTTTTAAATAGTTGCAAGCTGCCCAGATCAAAGCTGAATTGGAATAAGTTCATGGGAACCACGCCATCATTAAATAAAGACCATTTATTTTTCGATCAATGAATTTGAACGGGCCGCACACATCCACCGAAGAAGAGCGTCCTGGTTGCCCGGCTTAGGCAACCACTCAGGAAATCATTGAAAATTCCATGTTATCATGGAAGATCGCAGATTGAAGGTGCTTGAGATAGCTGATGTTGTGGGCACTTCAGTAAAATGGGTTCATAATATTCTTCATGAGAAATGAAAAAGCTTTGTGTAAGATGGGTGCCACGATTGCTGACGATTGATCAAAGGTGAATGCAAAAGACATTTCAAAAGAAAATTTGACGAATATGGCTCATAATTATGAAGACTCTCTATGTCGATTTCTGATCGAGAGTAAAACATAGATTCGCCACTGTACACTAGAGTCAAAACAACAGCCAAAGCAGTTATGAAGGCAAAGGCTGTTTTCTCTGCTGGAAAAGTGATGGCCACATTTTTTGCGATTATCAAGACATAAACGGTATAGACTACTTCCAGGAGGGTCAGACAATAAATTGGGGAGCATTATGCCATACCTCTGGGAAATTTGAAAAAGAACAGCTTTCCTTCTTTCTTTTCTTTCGAACCGAGCACAACTCAGGTCTATTGCTATGGGCAATTTACTACCTAGTGAGTTGTGCCGGAAGTGTAAGGGTGTGTACCTAACAGTCTGAGTGCGTATATAGTGTATCTAGTGTTGTGTATGATTTTTCAGTGCTGCCATCAATATTTCAATAAATATTTTCAATATTTTCAATAATTTCATCTATATTACATTCAAGAGAGTGAAATAACAGCTACAGATGACACGGCCAAGATTGACACAAAACAAAGTCCAATCTCACCAAGCCAATGCCCTATCTCACAGAAATGAATGTACCAAATTCTACGGATTTTGTCTTACGTGACTTTTTTTCTACTATCAATATTTAAAGTTTTGCTTGGTGGAAAAAATTGTTCATTAAATAAAGAGGCCATAGCAGCTGTAAATAATTTTTTTGAAGAATTAGAGAAAATATAATTTTCTGACGGGATAAAGAAACTTGAACATCATTGAAAAAAGTGTGTGGAGCTTGAAGGAGACTAAGTTGAAAAATGAAATAGATTTTTTTTTTAAAAATTGGTAAACATCACTTTTTACCTTGCTTTTTACCTCTCTAATGGGATCAATCACAATAATTTTTACATAGTAAATCAAAGCCCTCTGCAATGCGGATTGCCAACGTTTAGCGTTCATAGCCTAGTCAGTTGCAAAAACCGATAAATAAAATATAAGTTTTCTTTTCAAGCTAAATTATTATATTGGCATGAAGTTTGTAGTTGATGAGCTGTATGAGTGACTTTCGCTGTTAGAATCGTCTCTTAAAGCTGGGCTGGAAGAGATCTCTGCAAATCTGCAAAAGGATAAGTTATAAGTTTAGTGGCAAAGTTCTGGCGTTCATTCATTCATGTTAGAACCGTGGACCTTGTTTAAAAGCTGTGATATAGACGCCAGATGTATATAAGGGTAAATCCAGTCATGTGTGACTTGTCGTGAGTCAGCTTGGACGAGTAGATCTCTATTGTCTGTGTCATTTTCCTCGTGTTTCGTGCTTCTTTACAACGGGGGTAGAACACAATAGAAACTCAAAAACACATATCATGCACCGGAAATTTAAAAAGAAGTAGTACTCATACACTATAAAAATGAAGTAAAATGCTAGTGCCATTGTTTTTTATACGTTGAAAATTTGACAATCTTTCATTTTTACTCACTCGTAACTACATCTTCTTCTGTTTTGCATGTGGTCAGTGACGTTGATCTTGAAAAACGATTTTTGGTTGGCTAGTTTAATGGTTTATAAAGTACAATGACTTATGTTTCCTCTTAAAACACAATGTATGTTTATTATGTTCGTGGTCATTTCACGAAGCCGACGATTTTAACCATGAGTTTTTTTTTCCGATCACTTGAATGTCTGGAACATTAGATAAGTTTTCTCTCATGTTTGTTCACATATATTTTCTCACGTCTTTTCAAACACTTCTTTCTGAAAAAACACGAAATGGCATATTTTGCTCTATTCCGTGTAATTGAAGATTACAAATATTAGCCGATGTATTAAAAAGACCCTTCACTGACTGTTGAAAGCATTATCACGTTTCTCATTTTTTTGAAGTAAGAAGAAACTCCTCTGGTTCCATGTTTTTCACTCTCTCTCGCTATAATATTTCATACGTTTAATTCAAATTACACTTTCCTGTTAAAGAAATTTTTTTTTCTATTTAACTTTATACTCAATGTTTGGGGTGTGTGTGGTGGGTGTGTGGGTGGTGTGTTGACAACTAGTTTGGTCAAAAACGTCAAGAATACTAATTAATAATTATCACAGAAACCCAAGCCACAATGACTTTCTTTTTCTGAGAAAATCTCGAAAGTTTTTTTTTTGGTTGTGACATTTTGTTTCGGCATTATTTTTACTCTTGACATTTATTGAATCAACATACTACAATCAGATGAATTTTGCATCTACGCAGAAAAATGTACTTTTATGAGGTATGTATTTTTGTGAAAAAGAGGTATTGATATTTGGTATTTAGAAATCTTAAATAGGTACTTCAAGTAGTTGTGTGTAATGAGGAATAAATTAAACTTGAGTAAATCTCGTTTTCACCTGAACGAAAAATTCAAGGTCAATCCGAACTGTCAGTAACAGAAACAACTCAATAACTGTATTTAATGGTGAGAGTCCAACCATTACTAGAGCCCGGATTCTATGCACTATAAAAGTGGCAAAATAGGGTCAAAAATATGCGAATATGCACTAAAAAAAGCCAAAATATGCAACAACAAAAAAAATCTCTGGTAAGTCGTTGAAAATTTCAAAATACGTACAACAGAAAAATAATGCGTTTAAAAATGAAATACTCTCAAACATGCAGACATTTTTTTTATATGTATTTCTATTCAGACAAATAATTTCTACGTGTTGTTTATTTGGAAATTTCTAGTTGCTAGTTACTAGTAGCTGCTCGATAATATTAAGAAAACTGCTCTAAAAAGGAATGAAGTATACGTGCACATCAATGATTCGATTACATGACGTCAAAAGTGGCCAGTTTTTTCACTTGAGATTTGATATTTGACTCAATTTTTTTCTTATACAGTAATTGGTTCGTCTTGAACAAATTTTATAAAAGAACCTATAGATAATTTTAATACTAGCTCTATCGAACGAGGATGAAATGAAGTAATTTTTAACTCGATCTCTAGGTTCTCGGCTTGAGTAACGGATATCAGCATAGGCTACAAACATGTTAAGTAATTCACTAAAAAATCCATTCTAAATGTTGGAGAGTGTCTGTATCTTTTACGTAAGCGATCATTGTGCGGGGAAAAAAATCGATGACACATCTTTATGAGCAATATTCATTCAAAAAATTATAAAAATGTGATTGAATTTTCGTAAAACTTCAAAAATATGTACTTATTCTAAAAATTCTTCAATTTTATGCATTTATATGTATTAATACTAAAAGAAGCCAAAATATGCAAATGCTTATGCACGTATGCATTTGCATGTAATCCGGGCTCTAATCATTAGTAATTCTATTTGAGACATCTAAACAAATCAATGATCCTAAAGAGACTTATGGAAGTTTGGAATGAAGATCACACATATTAAGATATTTAATTCTAGTACATTTCAGTTCTGTTAGATAGACATTGAAAAAAAAGATGATTAATGTTTATTTTTGTTATGAGTATGAAATGTGAAAAGCACTACAAATTAGATGCGAATACAAAGTATAAAACAGAGAAATTTTTTCGTTTTTTTAGAATTATATCTTAAGATATTCATCCGTCTAAAGAAAGGAAAATGGACATATATAAAATAAGCGTTACTTTAAAAAGAAATGTTCAGAAATATGTTCTTAAAAAATCGAACTTCTGTTTATAATAATGTTTTGATTTGAAAAAATTCGTACACCGGACAAGTAAATGCATGATATGATAATGAGGTTTTTGACTTCCGCTTGTGAATAGTACTTTAGGCCTTAGCTGAAAAGGAAACGCAGAATTCAAACGAATATGATGAGAGACAGCAGCTGACGTTGTTGAGCACTTCTCGCTTTTTTTTCTTGATTTTATGAAAGATGGTCTTGTTTCCTTATTTTTTGTGAGTGGGTGTCCCAACTATTTTTCATCTTCTTTCACCACTACGTGTTTTTCTTGTAATTCGTAAACTGAATATTTAAGTAGAGGAGCCCTACTTTTGTGGTGTATCTTCGAGACAAATTATTCTCGTTAAAAAAACGAGCTGCAAATTGAATGGCATACCTCAATTAATCCTTATTTTGATAAAAAAAAATGCGGCTGCAGAATTATATGAATCTTATATTCATAACTGTCTCGAATTTATTTCTGAAATGGCATACTGTTCACTTTTTTTCGGAAATTAATCTTACAAAGTTGTTAAAAGTTGCTGCCTAAGTATCGTAAGATATTCTTTTTGTTTTGCAGCACATGCAACTGTGGAACCTCCCTTGCCTCGTAAAAAGAAGCACCCTGAATTCGCATATCGAACTCATGAACTGTTATTCGATTACGAAGAAGGAGAATGCTCCGACTCTCAGGAAATAGTCACGGGATCTCATGCTGATCCAGACTCCAGGGCAAGAGTGAGTATTCAATACACATAATATACAGTGTACAAGCTGTTGAGAAATGCAAACGCTGGCTTAATCGATCGCCAACCTGGGAAATGCTTGTAGTCACTAACTAGCGCTATTTGATTTTGAGCAGGCTGTGGAGTATTGGAAAACTGATTGTAAGTTAGTTTATACGACCTTTCACTTTTGATAGATCAGTTTTTAAAAAGTTCAAAAAGCGCAACTTGAAGAGAAAGCCAGATTAATATTTTTTTCATTCAACAATCTCTATGAGATATTTTCCGCCTACATTCTTTCCGTAATATTTATTTCAGATTAAATTTTCTATGAAAATTAACGTCTCCACAATTAATTTTCGTCAGCTAAAAGGGTGTGAGGATCCAAGGCAAATGTGGAAAATTTGCTAGAGTCTAGATTGTTAAAATTTTATATTAAAACTTATCTGTTATCACAACACATTATTCTTTTGTACTTACTGAACTTTCATTCCCACCGTTGCATTCATTTTCTAATTTTGGCCCTATAGGGACAAGAGTTTATAATTTAAATCTTGATTAAAAATATAAAATATTCTTTTAATATATTATTTTATAATAAAACTATCTCTTATCATCTTTGCACTATGTGCATACTATGTACAGTGAGTGATCTTTAGATCAGAAATACCTATCTTATACAGGGTGTCCTGTAAGTGCTAATTTGGCCTTTATTCAACCGTCTATTGTAGAGGTACGAGTCTAATTTAAAAAGTGTTCAAAAATTACCCTGTATCAGTTTTGAGAGTGAAAATACAGTGTGTCACAAAATAAGAAATCTAAATTTTCATACGGTTTCCTTGTCCTTTAACTTCCAAATGGGAAGTTGTTGCCCTATCTTTTCTGAGCCCAACAAAAAAAAAATCACATGTTTTAAACTTCAATATTCCCTGAGATATATTCAAAAATCGCAAAAAAGTTGAGAAATGACAACAAAAGCTCTCTCTCTCTCTCTCTCTCTCTCGCGGACTCTTTTTTTTCTCTCTTTTCCCTCATATATGATAGCCTTTCTCCATTTTTTTCCGATTTTTGAATTCGAATATCTCTGCAAATTTTGCAGTTAAAAACATGGGGTCTCTTTTGTTGGACTCAAAAAAGACAGGGCAACAATTTTATAATTGTAAGTCAGAGGGCAGGGGAACCGTATAAAAATTTAGATTTTTTTTTTATTTTGTCACACTGTATTTTCACTCTAAAAACTGGTACAGGATAATTTTCGAACACATTCTGAGCATTTTTTAAATTGAAACCATACCTATACGACAAACGGTTGATGAGATAAAGGCCGCATTAGCACTTACAGGACACAACCTGTATACAGTTCTAGGTTCACATTTCTGTTAATAAGGGCTTTTGTACGCCCAAAAGGGAATCCACAAGTATTCAAAAATCCATAACAAATGCAAGAAACAGGGCTCCAATTATTGGAATCCTGGTTCTTGCAATAACTGCATTAGTTCTCGTGCGCGAGAAGTTGATCTGCTAGAAAGTTTCTGCAGTGTTTCTGGGATAATAAACAAAAATACCTAAACTATGCCAGAAAAATGCCTGCAACACCACTGGTCTGTTGAATTCCAAATTAAAAGTCAGTTAGCGTTTTGTTTGTTAAACAAAGGCGCACCCGTTTATCCATATGGTACAATAGAAACCATTAATTAATCAGTTCGGAGATTTCTGTCGTATAACGGTTTCCGTTGACTCTGGCTTTTGATGCTTTTTGGTCGATTTCAAGATTTGGTTTGATGCTTGTTTCTTGCTTATCATGGTTACTAAATTTGATCTTCAACTATGGAAGCCAATGGAATTGTAATACATACCAGAGGAAGTGTGGCTCAAATTGCACAACAGTTGAATCAATTGCGCTGCTGTCGTACGACGTCGTAGCTGCGTAACCATCCGCGACATACGCCTCTCTTAGGCGGTCTATCATGCGTGGTTGACCCTTGTGACTCCGTGAACCCCATGTTTGTTGAGGATTCAGTCTGTTCTGATAGCATGCTTGATCGCCATAAGTGAACAACAAAGAAAGTGTATTCCTTTTACGAAATATGCATAGCACGCTGCTAGTTCCAACGACATGCCTTCTTTTAGGCCGGGATTACACTGTAAAAGCTTCATAAAAGTTCATTTATAAAACTTCAACCAATAAGGTTATATCGGTTACATCCGAGCAAATTCAACAGATGCCCTTATGAACTTTATAGTATTATTGTAAATGAACGTTTATGGTATAGTATAAATCCCGACCTGAGAGTCATTAATTTCTGCTCTTATACCTACTACTTTACCGCACACCAACTCCGGTTGCATATCGCCATACGGCAATTTCTAACCGGTGGAGTTGGGTGAGAAATGAAGGTTCCACCTATATCGGTGGTCGCCCCAGGCTCAGTAGGTAAAGAACTTGTTTCTGGTGTTTTGCCTGGATTCGAACCCGTGGGCGTTGAAGTTAACCTTCATAGTGAAAGACGAGCATCTTACCACAGCGCCACTCCAGTGCCTCATATACCACTGAGACTAGCACTTATTGCACTTATTTTTGCGGAGGACTAAAAATAAGCTAGATTTGTTTATTCACTATTTGCCCCAAAAAAGCTATGGATTATCAAAATAGCCCGGACGTGACCGATAAACTGTAGATTAAAAATCACAAAATAAAGTGCAGTTTACTTTATACGGATTTAAATTTTTTCTATATTTATACTCTTTCTTATATAAAATGTTTTTCTTCACGAAATGTGGCATTTGTATCAGTCATTTTATATTCGTGTTTATTGACAAGTAAACAGGCCTACATTCAAGAATGAAACTATTTTCAGAATTTATATAAAAACAACAAATAATCCATCATTCACAATTCTACTAAAGAATTAACAATCAATCTTTTAGTTCATTTTATGAAATGTGTGTGTGTGTGAACCGTTTTCTTCATTTTAATTCCAATATTGTATGGTTAAATTGATGTCATACCATTTTATTAAGTGCGAAATCCGTTTTTAATGCATTTTTTATAAATTTTCAAAAAATTAAGTATTACAGATATGTAAAACGTTATACTGGCATAGGATAGCATATATTTAATCAAAAATATGCGTAAAAAATTTGAAATAAATCAACGGTTAAATAGTATTTTTAATGATACTTCGTCCAGAGCATAGTTTTTACCATCTTAAAAAGTACATATGAGATACCTTAAAATCAGTCAATGTATAACTTTCTTGACATTAAACCTTCCTAAAAATTGATGAGAATTATTTCCCTGCAAACCGCTTGCACCTCAAAAATCGTTATAAAGTGAGATAAGATTTTAATGAGACCTCACGCTTAACCAGTCAGCTTTAATGTTTTGTTATTGTTTTCAAGGTTATGGGCGTATCTTGACATTTAAGCTTCAACTATTTTAAAATTTTTCATCAAGTAATTACTTCAGAGCCACTGAATAAAGCAGACTGGCAAAAAACACCTTTGTAACTGCTCTCTTGACATTTAACGCAAGCGTGAAATTTCCCGGTTCTCAAAGCAATATCATTAACGTCGTTTTCTCTCTAGACGGAAAACTGGAACTCTCCAGTTGATAAATGATATATCTCACTCGTCTCTTCATGAAAGAAAAAATTTTTGTGAGTGGATTTCTTCTCTTTTTCTCTCTGGAGAAGCGAATAATGGTTGTTGGACTCAAAGATTGTTCGAATGTATTATGTAGCCACTGAAGTCCTTTTTTTCGTGACCCATGACGTGAGCGTAAAAAAAGGAGAAGAAATCTTATTTTATGAGTATCTTACATTTTTGTTATTTTTTGTTGTCCAGAGGCTAAACACTGTCCGTTGGGATTATTTCTGTGCATGTTGCATTCAATACGGCTAAGTTATCCATAAAAAAAAATTCTATTCAATTTACAATACAAATACAAATACAACGCCACAACAGGCAAATTGCCCAACGAGGTGGCTGACTTAAGAGCATCATGGATCCCCGAGCCATTTTTTGGAGGCCCTACCTACTACTGAATTTGATTAACCTTTCAAGGACCAATGTTTCTAAGCAGCAATATATGTTTGACTGTAGTGAAAACTCGTTACAACGATACTCGATATAACGATAAATCCCTCTACAACGATATTTTTTCAAATCTTGCTTGGAAGTGCCTGTAGTCTAATGTTAAACTTCTTATCTTTTATGTAGTTTTTATGGACATAGGGATCCATCAGTCCAGAAAAATATTTTCGTAAATTTCTCCTGTTGATAACTTTACACTGGAAAATCAGAATGAGCAATGAAAGGGAAAAATAATTAAAATCAATCTAAATCTGAATTAGGCCTGCAAAAAGGTAAAAAAATAAGTTTCATGACTGAAGACCATCCAACAATGTTCCACTGTTGAGAAATATATTGCTCCATTGAACTGTGAATATTAGTTTGGAGTTGACTTCCTGCCGGCATTACGCTCTAACTGCTTTTATTGTTATGATTTGAAAATTCCCTTTTGATACTGTCTAAATATCCTTTTTGGAGTATAAAATACAACGTTGCCGAAATTTGGAAGCCACGAGTCTGAAACACATTAACTACGTGCAAACAGTCAGTAAATTGTTGTTGGACCTTCGATGCAAGAAAAACTTTCATTAAAAGGATGATAGTGATTTTGATCAACTAAAAAAAAAGGAGGAAAGGTGATAGTCGGTGATAGTTACACTTAATTTTTGCTCAATATTTCTCAAAATGCACGTCGAGGCTTCCAGGGATGCCACCAAACTCTGTCAGGTGCGTCGTGCTTAGCCGAGGATCTTGACGTGCGCGTATTTAATGGTTAGTGGGAATCGGAATTCACCCGACGCATACATTATCGTTAGTACCATGAGGGTGCCGTGTGTTTATGATCATTAGGGCATGGAGGCTTTGTTGAAAACCATTTATTGCATAATGATACTGAATTTAGATTTTTTTTTTTTTTTGGATACTTACGATTAAAATCTTCGCCAAATGAATGAAAAAAATTTATAATACGTAGGTTAGTTAAGGGGGGGCGGGGGGTTTGAAGGTTGCTTACGTCATCAACCACCCCTTTTGGAAGATATGAAATATTCTAAGCTGCTGACGAAATTTTGCTGAAAGGGGAGGAGGGGGTCAAAATGGCTGTAAATTTGCTTACGTAATACTTGAATGGCCCCTAGGTGAAAAAGACGTCGTTTTATATATATATATATGCATTTTTGTTTTTTATTGAATCTTCAACCAAATGAGAATCCCAGATTTACTCACAATATTTTTTCCAAATTCTTCAAACATTTGTGTTTCTTTAAAGTTCTGCAGTACATGTTCTGAATATTTTTCCAGTTTTTATACCATTCGTGAAACTTTCTGAAATATCCCAAAAGGTTAGAAACATGGCGTTTCTATAAAAAGAATACGCGTTAATTTACTCCGTCAACTGTTATGCGTTTCGACTGCTGTGTAGTTGGTCTTATGACTTGTTATTTGTTGAATTACTTTGCTCTTAAAAGCTAACGACGCATGAAATTCCATAAGTGTGTATCCATTTTGTTCCTGAGCAGTCTGAAGAGAGAAACGCTGGCAGGAATCGGGCCTCACCCCGCAGCAGATCCGCAGACTCCAGCATCAGTCGCAGGTTGAGGACAGCCCCGGTAAGAATACCATCATGCTCTCTTAAATAGGACTGCATGGACATCATCTGCAATTACTGAATCTCTGCATGAAAAAAAATGTCTTTTAGCATGCGTATTCTTCAGTACTTCTGCATGTTATCTGAAGATATATTTTCCATCTGACAACTCTACCTGTGAAAGAAACTAAACTCTTTTTATTACGAATGATTTTACTTTTACTACGAATTTTAATCCATTTGTGATATACAGTGTCTTGGATGTAAATATAGTTATATGCATATATTCAACAGAATTACGTATTTTTTAAATAAATTTTCAGAGAATCATTTTCGTAATGAGAATGAGGTAATAACATTGTTTTGTTCATAATTTTTTAGGAATTGTTGAGATTATTTTGTAAACATTCTATTCAAAACGAAGAACGATTATGTACCGCTTCTTTCAGATATTTTGAAATTGCATCTGTTGAATGAGCTTGCTTCAATAAATTAAGGCATCGGTAATTCTGCAGAGAGATAACACGTACACGTTGACCAAGCATAACCAACCATATTTACAAATTTATTTCATACTTTGCCGTAAACTTTGCTTCTCTACGAGTGAAATATCATGGTAGAAATTCACTTTCAAAAATAATCTGAAGAACAATGTTCTCTAAGACGACAATAATAGTATACAAGCTCTTCGTGTAAAAAAGTTTGTTGCATTATTATTTATCGCTATGTGCGTGTACTACTTGATAAGGATAAAGTTCAGTTTTCAGTCGAAATACTGTCATAAAGATGTTTTTAGTGATAGTGAACTACAAAATCTTCTCTTATTTTATTTTTGAGAAGTTTTAACGTTCTGAAATTACAAAAATGTCAATAACTTTGAATAGAAAACTTGTCGAAAATCAAACATTTTTTAATTATTGGTATCTCAGCGAATTTTCCTTTACATGTTATAGTGTAAATTTCCTATTTTATAATAATGAAAATTGTAAATTTCCTTCGGTATAATAATGAAAATTGTAAATTTCTTCCGGTATAATAATGAAAATTGTAAATTTCCTCCGGTATAATAATGAAAATTGTAAATTTCCTTCGGTGCAATAATGAAACATGTAAATTTTACGAGTTACTGACATTTTTTTAATTGGGGACCCGTATAAAAAAAATCTTTTTTTGACGATGACTCGATATTTTACTTTTAACTCTAAGATGGAGCGTAGAATTTCCATTTTTATCCAACATTCATCGCTAAGCATCCAGTATATCTTTAAATTAAAATATAAAATGTATTTATTTGAAGAGAATGTATTGCTCTTGAGAAAGTTTTGAAACTTGGACCTGTATCTCTTGATTATACATGTCATAACTTATATAATTACATTACATCTCGTCGTTAAAACGTAGCATGTAAAATTGTTCAACGATTAACAACTCTGTAATTTTGAAACTGAATCAAAGCTGGGGTTTATTTCTTGTGATTGTAAGAACTTGGGGCCTGAAACTATGTTTTGAAAAAATATGTTAAACTTGACAGCCACAAAAGATGATCATTGTGTTCACTCTTGTGTCTTTCTCTATTTTACGTCTGTAAAAACAGATTCCTGATGAAGAAAGTAAGCCATCATCAAAAGGATCGGATGAGAAAGACGTGGAAGAGAAAAAAACTGGTGAAAAACAACCGGTAAATACATCAGCCAGTTTCTCTTTGATATTAGACAAACTGTTATGGTAGTAAATAAAAAAATCACTCTCCTCTTCTTTTTGAAGCATATTATTATGAAGATATAATTTAACTACAAAGTAGGGGCGGGGGGTTGGTTTGAAATCAACCAGCGCGTTTGGCTATAGGATACCCCCCCCCCCCCCCGTTGCTTAACACAAGTAATATTTGCAATGCTTCCAAAGAATCTGCTGACGTTTTTAAAACTTCCGAGATTCCCGTTTCTCCACATTTGTTAATAGCTCTGACAAAGAGCTATTTCATACCCATCATTGGCAACATGATTTTGAATTGTACTTTTTATCTGTTTATCGCGTGCATGAAATGATTGAAAATGTAGAAAACGTAACTTTTTTCACGTTCATTGACACTGGGAGTTGGCATGAGAGCTTTATTGACTGAAAATGTCAATGTATATACATATCCGATCATACAAACCACAACAGCTGATATATTTTCGAGCATATTTTTCTGAAAACAATACTTTATCTTTTATCTATCCAGACTGTCCTTAATTGTTTGCACAGTGGATATACCAGTAACCGTTGACTTTACAAACATCCCTTTAATTGCAAAAAAATTTTCAAATCACGTGCAGTTACTTAAAATCTGAAAAATTTATTTTAGGGGTCGTACACATAAGAAAATGAAGGAATTAACTTTTTATATTCAGTTCCGTGTACTCAAAATCTCAATTAGAAAGTTGTTGCCCTGTCTCTCCTGATGAGAACAAAAAATTTCACGTTTTTTAAGTGCAATATTCAACGAAATATTCGAATTTGAAAACGGAGAAAAGTTGGGAAAAACCAGCGTTAAATGCGGGTAAAATGGTTTTTCTGCATTTAACGCTGTTTTTCCCCAACTTTCCTCCGTTTTTTGAATTCAAATATCTCAGTGAATAGTGCACTTAGAAGCGTGGAATTTTTTTTGTTTGCACCAAAGTGACAGGGTAACAACTTTCTAATTGGGTTTTTGAGCACATAGAAACTGAATAAAAAGTTAATTCCTTCATTTTCTAATGTGTACGACCCCTGAAGTAAATTTTCAGATTTTAAGTAACTACACGTCATTTGAAAATTTTTTGTAATTGAAAGTATGTTTATAAAGTCAATGGTTGCAGAGATAGGCCTATCCACTGTGCAAACAATTTGGGACAGCCTGTATAGCAAACAGCTGCTTCAGAAATTGGTTTTTTGACTATTTCTGTCGGATCATCCAGTTTTTTTTTTAATGCTTGCTATAAGTTTTGATAATAATTTCATTTGATGATAATTTCTCATGTTCAATCTGCTTTAGCTCATGACAGGAGGTACGAAAGGAAATCCAGGAACCCCACCTCCTCAAGGTCCCGAAGGAGTACCAAAAACTACGGAATATCGCTCTCAGTTTGTAGCATGGACGAAAAGGTTGCAAGACGAAAGCGGCATTTCCACTACTGCAAGGAAATCTGCATCCATGGGTGGAATCGCTTCTCAAATCATGAAAAAAGATGCAATCGGTAATGTTTTCTAATGATTCAAAATAATTCTCCTCTCTTTCTGTCTTTCCAGTAAAATAACGAACAATCATTAATTCGCAAATAATGATGCGAGAACATTTTCGTTTCTTGTATCTCAGTATCTATTTTAACTAGTTTGCTTGCACGACCACTTACGAATAAATTAGGAAATAACGGTCTGTATTATATTTTTCCCCCATTTCATAATGTAATATTGCGAAGATTCGTCAATTCGATCTTCGATAAGCAAGGGCGAAATGATATGTGTTTTTCTATCGCCGAAACTGAACACGTGAAAAAATGGCTCCATTATTCTGTTGTGCCACCTGTAGGCTACGTGCAAGATGGGATATAGGTGGATATGATGCTATTTTCTTTACACACATATGAATTTTTTTTGCTCTATATAGGGCGAAATCCCTACCGTGGGTTTTGGGGATAGTGTTTATCTCATGTTATAATCTAACCGCGCTAAGCTGACTGTCCCAAAAGCTGGAAAAATTTTCATCGGTGTAGCAACAAAAACATTACATATTTCAGAAATATTTACGTTTGTTTCGTGCGACACAACTGCAGTATTATGTTAAGTGATGTGTTTCGTGAAACAGTCTCGTAACCATCATGGGTTCCGTGGGAACTGAAACGTTGGAAGCCTCTGTGGTTTAAAAATTTAATATTATACAAAAGTTCTAACAAAATATTCTATACAAAAGTATATAATTCTATACAAAAGTATATAATTCTATACAAAAGTATATAATTCTATACAAAAGTATATAATTCTATACAAAAGTATATAATTCTATACAAAAGTATATAATTCTATACAAAAGTATATAATTCTATACAAAAGTATAAATCAAAAAGTTAATTATAAAAACTGTTATACCGAAGGAGTTTCAAAATACTCACCTACTAAGGTTTTTTAACAGCTGGCTGATGCGAAGATATATTTAGGAAAGAGAAGAAAAATTCAACTGTCCTTGCGGGGAATCGTGCCCACGTCCTCTCACTTTTCGGGTGAACGTACTAGACTACAAAGGTAACGATTACCTCAATCTTTCCTTGGAGCTCATGTGCAATGAACGGGACCGTACATGGATGGTCGGACCTAACTCGGGCCAAAGCTCACAATTACTGACACTGCCCCCAGATGGCGACTTATCAGAGGATGATGTCACTCTCCGCTATCCATACCAAGGTTTTTAACAGTGCACCAAGCAATTGTGAGCTTTGGCCTGAGTTGGGTCCAACCGTCCATGTACGGTCCCGTTCAGTGCACACGAGCTCCAAGGAAAGATTGAGATATTCGTTGCCTTTGTAGTCTAGTGGTCTAGGGCGTGCGTTCGATTTCCCGCAAGGGCAGTTGAATTTTTTTTCTCTTTCCTAAATATATCTTCGCATCAGCCAGCTGTTAAAAACCTTCGTATGGATAGCGGATATACATCATCCTCGGGTACTCACCTACTGATCATAATTCTGAGATATTTCATCGTGACAAATTTCGTTCAGCAATTATTTATTAATGGGGAGTTGAATAATCTATTTTTGGCATATACGCCGCGACGCTTACGTTTTTTTAAATATAACTTTGAGGGCTTGCAGCGCCTCAGTTAATTTTTGTTCCTAAAAAAACAATTTTCAATAAAAAAATTTACTATTAAAATTATAAAATAACATTCAAATATCACCTGATGGCCGACAATGAAACAATTCGAACGGTTTCTGCTTTTTTACATTTCTCACCAATTTCACTGGTGCTCGTGAGGGCATTCTAGGCCAACTATGTGGTCATGAACTGCCTAGGTGTCGGGAAATTTATCTATATACAACCATACAGTCTCTCACATTCTAATAATTTAGCCCCCTTCAAACTTTGTTAATAAGGTGAATCCTCTTCGGTTGTGTGTAAAGGTATGTCTAGCGGTCGAACATCCCTCCTCAACAGGTAAATTACAGATGAGTAACCTGTGGTAGAGAGCCTTTAATTGAAAGGAAGCATTTTTATGCTTCTAGAGTGCCCATTTATTCAATCACTTTCCATAAAAATATCGTGAGTCATAATTGTACTCCATGTTTCGTTCAAAAAAAACAACTCCTTTCTTGGTACGTAGTTTTTTTTATGAGTGTGTTTTACATAAAAAAATGAGTGCATAAAATTAATTTCCAGTGTGGGATAAAAACAACCTGTTTGTGGTAAGTACTGATGTTTTATAATGGTGATTGAATTTAATTTATCATGGATTACGATCTGAATTTTTAAGCAGTAGTTATCAAGGTAATATCTCAATGAACTGCAGTTTTCGGGAATATTTATTCAGGTAAGTTATTGTGAACAATTAAGCTTGAATCAGACGTTTCCATCGTTTGAGCGAAAGTTGAAGATGCAAAGCCATTGAAAATGTCGAATATGATGAAATTTCTATTTCGCCTTTTTTTTATTTTACGTCTATGACGATTCATACATTTTCGCCTTTGCAAATCATCGTACAAGTTTAGGGTGAGACGCGAAAGAAGGCAGGATGAGCTCTCTCGCTACTTATTATTATGATTTTATTACTTGATATATGTATCCAAAATTCTTCTCCAAACAGAAAAATAATTTAAAGAATATACTGAGTATAGTCTCGACTTTTGAGTTCGAAATAAAAAAACGAAAGCACGTTTGGCATGGTTGCGTCTCGGTAGTTTCACTTTATTTATATTTCATTTGATTCAGTGCCGTTGGACGTGCCCAGTGAAAAGAATGTTCGAAAAATAGGGGAGATATGATCAGCAAAATTTTGTTTTACGGCTCTCAAAGTGATATTTTATAACATCGCTTTTTTCTTCTATTTTGTGACGTGCTACTTGTATACGTGTTGGAACTTCATCCACACGTTTAGTTTCTAAAGCCTGATACTCTTCACTGTAATTTTTTAGAAACAAAATTTTCGTTGAGCTTAAAATCGAAATCGTCAAAAAAAAAAAAAGTGCTGCATTATATACATTTGAAAAGTGAAGGTGGTCACCATCTTTTTTTAAATGCTGACCATTGCAATTTTTTCCTTCTGTTTATCTGCTCGAATTCAGTTTATCTAATAGGCGTGATATAAAATTACAAATGAAGGGGAAAACACTGACACAATTTTTAACACCCGAAGAACTGTATATACAAATCGAAAAAAAAAATGTTTGGAATAAATAAACTCCTACATCTCTATATTATACATAGTTACTTACTAACATCTATTTGTGTATGATATAATTATACATTTCAGATTGATTCTCGAAAATTATGGATTTTTTTTCCACTGAATAAAAAATAATGCACTTGATTATTTACTATATACTACTCATTATTTATAACTATTGATAAATAATTGTATAATACTTGTTTTAGACGGTGACGCAAGTGCGGCAGAAGTAGCAAGTGGAAGACCTGATGAACCGGAAGATGATGAAGACGCAGTTCTGGATGCAGTGAAACGGTAAACTTTCTTTTGTAACTTTTTCTTACGAAGAAAAGTATTTTTTTAACGTGATTAAGGGGGTTGGTGTACGCAAATTTTCTAAAAAATGCATTTTCGAATTTTTCAATTTTCAAATACTATAAAATTTTCTGCGAGTTTTTGTTCTACCTGCGCTAGAAGTATATTTTTAACATGTTTTAATATAAACTGCTGGCAGGCATTATACAGAGTCTTTATAATTAAAGTTCCACTTTGAAATGGCCATAAAAGAAAAACAAATGGACAAAATGTTATCAAACTTGGTAATAGTTTACAAGAAGTCATGGGATTCAATTTTCCGAAAAAAAAGTTCAAAAACTCACCACCAGTGAGGAATGGCGCTGTATGCAATATTGTTAAACGAAATAAGACATAAAGACATCGGTTAAAAAATTTTTTAATCGTTTCTAAAACGTGTTACAAATCATGTCCAATGTGGAGTCCACCATTTTCTGAAAGCAAGTTAAATCGCATTACTGCGTTCTCAACAGTAGCTTTTAGCTTATCAGGAGGACATGTCGGTGTATCGCATTTTTCAATTCGCCACAATTCCATAAAAGTTTCATTTTAGAAACGATTAAAAACATTTCAATCAAACCGATGTCTTCATGTCTTATTTCGTTTAACAATACTGCATACAGCGCCATTCCCCGCTGGTGGTGAGTTTTTGAACCTTTTTTTTCCCGGAAAATTAAATCCCATGACCTCTTGTAAACTATTACCATGTTTAATAACAAAAGACCGAAAACGGAAAAGACAAAAGACCGAAATGCAAATAGTTAATTTTATTATTCTGAAGAATCTCGTGAATCAAAAATAAATTTAAGAAAAACAAACAAATATGATTTTTTCATGGTTTGTTTTTTTCAACGGAATAGCTGAAAAATAGAAATTGAAAGATTTCTTATCGTAAATGCGTTTTTCTTGAAATATTTTTAATATTGTATATAAAGTCTTATAGTATGATCTGATCTGAACAACCTAGATCAGTGGGCCTGAAATTTTCCATGAGGTTTTAATAAACAGTTATCATCAAAGCATTGTATGACACTATAATTTTGTTCGATAGTACTTTAGAACATATTTATTGCTTTTAGGGGGCGAATCAAGAAAACGGAATATAAAGCTAAATTTCGACCTTTTTCTGCTTATACGTACGTAGATGGCAATTGGAAAAAAGCTACCAGATTAATCAAGGTATGTGAATTTCATTCAGCGCCCCACACCTGTACGTTACTAAACTGCACGATGTTATGATAGCTCTCAGCACAAAACACGGCTATCTGCACTTGCGTTCACATCTTATTCAATTTCACCGTCATACAATTTACCCGCACTTTCATAATGGGTTTTATTATGAGAGAAAATCCGATTGAAAAATCTTTGTTGAAGTTTGTCTTGCTGCTCAACCTTCCTAATGGGGCGATGAGCCTCAGTATCAACTAACCCTGCTTAATTTCATTGCTGTGTTAAGTTTCTTTCACTTTTTGCATGTTAATATTTTGAAATATTATTGAATTATCGTGAAATATTTTAGCTTAGCCTTTGTGGAAATATTTTATTGGAATTTCGCGTCTTCTGCTATTGTGCTTACTCCTCATGGCTTTGATTGATTGGGCTAGGATCAAAGCGCTAATTTCCATCTACAAATCCATCCATTCAGAATATATTCACATTTTACTTCTTACATCTAAATGCCAGTGAAAAATATACTGTACTTTTCTTTATCTGCATTACATATCATTAAACTGATTTATAACGACTGTTTCAATTTTCTTCCAAACATTTTAAGCAATGGCATTTTTATGGGCCCAAGGAATGGAAAAAAATTAACTCTTATATCATTTATTTGACATGGAAGACCTCAAAAGCAAGTGATGACAATGGCACACCAGCTTTTGTTGGCCTGAATGCAAACGAACATACTTGAATCGTGATTTATGGCGCTTTCTTCCTTAGTCATCAATTAATCTTTTTACATAGAGCTTGTAACCTGTGTCGTTGTTGCACAATTAAATTCCTAATGTTGAACACTTTTTCGTTGCGGAGCTCAGCGTGCATTCTCAAGATGACATTTTCTGGAGAATCAGCAGAAGACCGTTTGTTTTTTTTTTGTTAGCAGGTATTGTTTTCTTCTTTGTTAAAAAAAAGCATGGTGAAAACCAAAGAAAGAAAATCTGAATTGCTGCTTACGCTTTCATCATTAAGTAGCTAATATTCGCTGCTTCACTTCGTATATCAAAACGCTTTGAACCTGCTTCTTTCTCTAAATTTCTTAATCTCCTCTTAGAGTAATCTTTAATCGTGGTGGTGGCGTTTTATCCTTAATGTGCTGTTGTTTGCAGGATGGAACTGAGGAGGACATGACCATTTACACTTCTTTCTCGTTTCCATCTTTTGTAGATGCCGACTTCAGTGTAAGTCTCTTGACGTTTATAATCCCAATAGTAAATAAAATCTCTGCTGCTTGCATCCCATGGCTGAATGTGACTATAATATTATGCTTTTTTTTCTTTCATGTAGCTTTAGGCTTAGCTTTGCTTCTTCGAGGCCCGTAGCCTGGAACTCAGACGAACAAGCTTGCTAACAAATGTAAAACAAATGATTTTCTGTACAGAAAATCGGTTTCTTTATTATTTGGCTTCGACATATAAGTTAATAACAGTTTTGTCATTGGAATTTTCAGGGAATATGCGTTAATTTACTAATGTAGAAATAGTAAAATCCACATAAAACTCTTCTTTGTGTCATTATGCTCTGCTTTTAATATGAAGAAAAAAAAATGTTTTTCACATAACTACGCAGGTAACAAAGTTCTATACAAGATTCATCGAAAGACTGGTTATTTGTGGAGATGAAGATTACAAGGAAGAAAATGCATCACTGCCCC
Organism: Pholcus phalangioides; assembly: GCF_987345545.1. NCBI lineage: Eukaryota > Metazoa > Arthropoda > Arachnida > Araneae > Pholcidae > Pholcus > Pholcus phalangioides. The sequence continues at coordinate 25,152,406 of NW_028301625.1, forward strand.
CACGGGGACTCGAACCCCGGTCTCTCACTTGCCGGACGAGTGCTATACCATCAAAACTATGGAAGCAGATAGAGTATTTCAAACTTGGAGCGTATATATATGTTGAAAGGCACCGTACATGGACGGCGTCAACAATCAACTAATAGCTCGTGAATGACAAAGGCCAACATATATATACGCTCCAAGGTTGAAATATTCTATCTGCTTCCATAGTTTAGATGGTATAGCACTCGTCCGGCAAGCGAGAGACCGGGATTCGAGTCCCCCGTGGGGGCAGTGATGAATTTTCTTCCTTGTAATCTTCACCTCCATAAATAACCAGTATTTCGATGAATCTTGTATTGACAAGTGGAGAGAACGTTTCTATATAAACAAAGTTCTAGCCATAAATTTTTCAGAATGATGTACAGAGAAACCATTCGATAAAATATGAATTTCCGCGATATAAACACATGTATTGTTGATCAGGTTGGATAAGGAAAATGACATAGATTAATATCTCCGATTTCATTTACATTTTAAAATAATTATTTAGTAACATTGAGAATATTAGTCATGACATCAAAGTGAATTTTCATTTTCCGTGGGTTCAAGGTAAGTTACCTTTAACATAAACGGAGTTCACACGCACACGATTTAGATTATTGATTAGTTTTTAATGAGCTTAAAGCCAACCTTCAAAGCCTACAAAAACTTTGACGAGGAAAATGGAAATAACTTCAAATCACGTGTTACTGTACTCGTAGGTGCTCTTATCTGTTGCACATACGACAAAAAAATTGCAACGCAAAAAGTTGTTTTCCAATAAGATTATATACCTGAGTCTTGTATTATTATTTTTTCTGTTAGAAACGCTCATGATGTATGATTCATGTTGAAAAGCACAAAATTCTATAACATTGATCAGATAATGCACATGTTCCCCTTTAACTCGACTTGATTTTCAGTAACCCAGAGTTTTCCATATAATTTCATGGCAACATACATCATATATTTTCTTACTAACTTATTAGTATTTGAGATGTTAATCCGTCGGGGGGGGGGGGAGAATATTTTTATATGATATGTATCGACAGAATTTCTGAAAGACAATACAAATTTGCAATATCTGCTTTTTTTCAAAACTCATGGAGAAATTTCGTGAATGAATATTTCTTACGCGCAAAGAAATTGTAGTATACGCATTATTTATTTATCACCTTTCAATTATTTTTTAAAGATGAATAAAATATTTTTGTAATGCGTTTTATTGAACTCTGTCAAGCTTTTTTTTAACAATGTTCCGAAATTATTCTTAACGTAACACTACTTTATAGGCCCGTAGCCAGGAAGAATAATGCATGCACAGATTCTAAAAATATATATACCATGGTTGATTTCCATAGATTTCAACTGCCCATCTTTAAGAAAATGTTACTCATTCAACGCTATGTTTATTTACGGATCTTTAATTTTTGTCGTATTGACTGCAGGTAAAAAACGCAATACAGTACTAGTAGAAGAATTCATTCAAACGGAAAAGTTGCCAGTATTCTAATGTACATGTATGTCTTATGATGGAGACAGAAATTTAGCAGACCTGGAACAAAAAAAAAGGTCTTGCGATATTGCTGATGAAACGTAGGATAATCAATAAGAAAATTTTAACAATTGAAAGGAAAAGAAGAAACTGCCCTAATCAATTTCGTTAAGACGATTAAAAAACGTGATAACTTTCAAAATTGCTCTTTCTTCTGATAACAATCCCGACTAATATCCTTTTACGATTATTTGTTGTACATTTATCACTAGTTCATGTCCGAATAGGCCATTTGGAGATGTAATTGAAGTGATTTATATGTGTGTTATAAGTAAATTTAATGAGTGCTGGCAAACCAAACGCACTGTCGGAAGCTATTTAAAAGACAGGAAACAGATATTTTCTGGATATTATGCTAAGGTGAACTCAGAAAGAAAGGTCATCCTGTCTCCACCGGGATGCGAACCCAGGCCCTCTTGCGTACCAGGCAAGCATGCTACCATCTACACTACTGGATACACGACCTGCCTTTCTCATTTCATGCACTGTAGCGTGATGACTTTTCTTTCCGCACCACGGCATAATTACCAGAAAATATCTGTTTCCTTGATATCTTGGACTGAGGAAAAGCCGCGCATCTCTCTCTCTATTTAAAAACCTTTTATTTAATCAACAGTATTTTTTTTTTCATTCTCAACACGTCGCATTGGGCGACTGAGATCTGTGTCCAACCTCGTCTGTGTGACTGGAATTTAAAACTCATTCTTAAGCTGCAGAAACTTGCTGAGTGTGGAATTTTTTGTCACATTTTGAAAATGTAGAAAAAGAAATTATGTTCGGATTAGAGTCTTTCTTCAATCTCTTTCCTTTGTCTAATTCAAATTGGTGAAAAAATACGCCTACGGTATATAATAAATAAAAATAGAGTATATATTTCTCTTCTGGGTACATGTGGGTACATTATATATATATATCAGGAAGGGGTGTGTGATAATCCGGCTTTGGACAGGGTTGCAATATCGTACCAGTGTTGCACCTAGAAGAAACGTAAATTAATTTTACCATTGCAGCTGAAAATCACCCGCATAAATATTAACTAATGCAATTTTATGCAAGAGTTTGAAAATTTAGTTTAAATTTTATGTCAAAATAATCACTGCTAAGGTTAGGAAGTATCGCATTTCTCGGAATAAGCACCACACGAGCATAGGTGCCGTGGTTTAGGAAAAAAATTTTTATTCCAAATGTGTTTAAATTTTAGTTTTACACACAATCAAACCGGTTAAAGAATGCCTTTAATCTAGCTTTGCACACTTAGGGAATTTGACATTGTACAAATGTAGAGCTCCAGGAATTTAAAAAAAAAGCCCACCACTTAACGTATTAAAGAAAAGGTCCGCAATATAGTTTTCTTTAACGAGATCCTAAAAAACCAAAATTGACGTCATGTCTAACCACTGCCAAAATTATTTTTTAAAAACGTCAACACTACAATAGATATTATACGACATACGCGATTAATTTTAAAATATATTCAACTATTTTGTTAGTATCGACTAGTTTTTCCTAGCGCATTCTCAGAAAAAACGACATCTTCATGTCTTTGTTAATATACAGTCGAACTTCGTTTGACGAAAGTCACTGAAAAAAAGTTCGAATTATCCAATTACTCTATCTTTGATCTGTAAAATGACTACAAATTGCAACTTAATCATCAATATTCACATAGGATAATATCAATTATTAAAATTTTATCATCACTTACGAAACTGTTTTTCAAATTTTAATAATTTATAAAATTATATATATATATATACAGGGTGGTCACTATAAACCGCCCAATAATTACACACGTGATTCCTGGTGAGAAACTGATATGGAAAAGTGTTTTCAGTTTTTTGATTTGACCCATAATTAATGAGTTATAACGCTTTAAAAATTGATGACGTCACTTGAAAATCCTGCCGAATTCAGAGAACGTACACCAAACGTATAACTTGGCGTTTTTTTAAACTGCACAATGATATAACCCTATGCAATCAAGAAAGTAAACCAGTTTCTTTTCCATCTTTTCTTGTTGTGTGTATACTTTTCAAATTTTTAAGCGGGTGTTGATTATATTACGATTTTATAAGGTTGAAGATGTTTTTGAGTTATCCATAAGATTAAAAAAATCTACTGCCTCCCCGAAAATTCTGAAATTTTGCTCAAATGTGTTTCTCGCCATACTTAGTAAAATGTACCTCGGATTTCAAAGTTAACCCTAGCATTTTTTGAAACAAATATTGAATATTTTCTCATATTTTTGAAAATTTATACATTTTTTCAAACTTTAAAATTCATAAAATTCTAACGGACGATCAAACATTGAAATTCGAGATTCATTTCACTAAAAAATGCCATATAAATATTTCTGCAAAATTTCATAATTTTTGGTGTGTAGTAGGTTTCTTTCAAATTTTAAACGTATGAGCTCAAAAACTGCGATTTGTGAAAATCGCGTTCAAAGCGTTTTTTCTTGTTCACATTTACATTATAATTCATTAATTTTTTGTTTTATTTTGAAAAAAAATTGACCCGTTTGACTAAAAAATTTTTGCATCGGATTTTCACGATTGAATGAAATATTTTTTTAAGTCATGTTTGAAAATTCGACTTTTTAGGGGTCATGACACCCCTTAAATGAATAAATCATCTCCAACAATTTTAAGATGAGATTTTTTTTTTCCAGTTCCAATTCAGAAGTTCTAGAAGATTTACATGTTGCATCACAGCCTTTGATTGAAATACTACAACACAATTAACTGAGTAACACAACAAACATAATGAATGAAATCGATCACAGTTACAAATTATCACGATTACAGTTTAACAATTACAGTTTAAAATTTTTACGGCATTTCATTTATATTATGAATGTGCGTATGAAACAGTAGGCTCACTCAAAACCATATTCGGAGCAACAGACAGTAAAGACATGGTGATAAAAAAATTCGCTAATTTCGAAAATTGAGAACTGGGAGGGGGGTGGGGGATGATCTTTCGGAAAAAATTAAAAAACGAAATTCACATATAAGAGCAATGGGGCGGCAAATTGTGCCGCTGTGGTGGTCGAGTGGTTATAGTGACGGACTCGCGATGCGAGGATCCGGGTTCGAACCCTACAGTGGTGGTCGGCTGAAGTTGGTTTTCTGTGGTTCCCAACTTCGAGGCGCAAATGCGAACCGATCTCCCCGTTAAAAAGTCTCGCCACAGAGAGCAACAGTCATACAACGATAAATCATTCAATCATAACACTTCACTCATAGTTAGAAAAACTGGTGGCAGATGGCAGCACTACCCATAACAAGCGTTACAGAGAAACAAAAAACTTCACGTCAGGTTTCACTACACGTACACGCACATTCCCGCATGTACCGATTCGTTGGGGGTTCCGCGGGGGGTGCATGTGTGGTGTAGCAGTAGTAGGTACGGCCTCCAAAAAATTTCTCGGGGATCCATGGTGTTCTTAAGTCAGCCACCTCGTTGGGCAATTTGCCTGTTGTAATTTGTATTTGTAAAATCCTGAAGTCCGTCTTAAGAGGGGTCCCAGGGCAATTGCCTCCTTTCCTGAGATGACATGCACAATTATTTTCAATTGGTCATTTGTTTTGGTGCAGTTTGACCTAATTGGTCCTTGCCCTACAAAAATCCAATAAATACGCCCCTGAATAAACCTTCATTTAAAAAAAATTACAAAGTTCTGCTAAAAATTTCAAAGTAGTCCAAATCTTTCTTGTGAAAAGATAAAGTAAAAACTTATTAATATTTCATTGCGATAAAAATCAGTTGCAGTCAAAAGGAAATGAAAAATCGTCATTGCAACATGCAGAAATCGGTATGAAAATGTGGCTCGATGAATAATCAATAGAAAATATCCAAGAAACCACTAATTATTTTGAATATGCCAATTCATAAAATGACTAATTTGATTGAAAGTTTCTGATCGAAGCGATGTTATTATTTTAGTGTTTTCACAAGTCACCTTCGTCAAGCTACCGTTTTTGCAATCTTCTTTGAAGTTTATTACACGTGATTGTTTTGATGAGATTTTAAAATAACTCAAAAAATATTGTCCTGACTTGATAGTGAAAGAGAACAAATTGCCACATTTTGGCAAAAAAGTGTTGATTTGGTTAAAAAAAATTTCAAGTAGATCTCATTTGGCTAACACTTTAAAAATCTGGTGATAAATTTGCCAATATAATGGATGAAACTAATACGTAATTACACGTAACAGCAAGGTTATACTATCACACTGCATTGAGAGTAAAAGCGCCAATCGTGAAAGAAGAAGGCCGAATGGTATTGAATATTTCAGTTAATTTTCAAGAACTGACAACCCGCTACTGGCGGAGAAATGTACTTTCGTTCGGAGTTTGCCCCATAACTGACCGTTAGAAAAATGACACGTCACAAAATTTCAAAAGCTTATAACTCACTTAATATTCATCCGATCCAAAACGGAAAAAAACACTTTTCTATATTAATTTTTCACAAGGAATCACGTGTGTAATTATTGGGCGGTCGATAGTTACCACTATTATTATTACCACTAATTATGTATATATATATACATAATTTATCTTAGCTGCTACATTATTCCACTGTTCTGGAATCAGTATCACTACAGAATTTCTTGACCATGTTCAAATCCTGATTTACGGAAACAGTTTCCGAAATTTTGTTTATCATTCTTATGCTATCAAGGCTATATCCTTTGTTAGCGAATTACAATATGAACTTTCATATACTTTCTCATACTCTTAATGACGACAAAAAGATTCAGATTTTAAATGTTACACCTTGATCTATAAGTTGAAAAGCATAATCGGTATTAAATGGTACACAGTCTCAATGCATTTCAAGATGAACAATGTTAAAACGGGTATTAAATTTTCAAAAAAAAAGATTATAGAAAAACATAATTTTCAAATTTTTATTAATCTTTAAAATTTTTTATTTAACAACTGGATCGAGAAAAGCAGTGTCTGGCTTCTTGTATAATTTTTCCAAACTAAATTTGCTTATGCAGAAAGTATGGTTTTCCCCCAACTTCGAATTATTCAAAAAATTCGAAAGAAGTTCAAATTAAACAAGAAATTTTAACATTAAATTAGATAGAAAATTGTTCTCAAGGGAAGTTCGTTAAAGTTCGAATTATACAAAATTCGAAATAACTAAGTTCGAATTAACGAAGTTCTACTGTATTAGTGTGATACATGCTGCTAATGCCATGATTAATTTTTTTTCTCATTTTTGCGAAAATATTTTGGGATTTAAACAATGTTAATTCTCTTTCTTCATTACTTCAAGGATCAAGGTAAACTTAACATTCTCATTTAAATAATGTTCAATTTCGCTCTGATCCTTGGTGTTTGTTAATCCTGAACTTTTCATGGTTTGTTGATTGGTGATTTTGTGTAGCACATTTTAGCTGGACTGAATAACGAATATTTTGGTCTATTCTTGTTTGAATTATAAGGTTGGCTGCATGTTGCATTGATGTGCTACCAAAACATGAATGATTTGCACCTTTTGCACGAAGTTTTACTTTTTGGTAGAACGTCAGTGTAATTAATTGATATACGCACTAGAAAAACAACTTAAATATGGAACCATGTTACACTTGAACCGGGTGCATAAGAAAGTTTTGATAAGAAAGTAAGAAAGAAAAAATAAGAAAGTTTAATAGAAAGTTTCGATATGAAATAACTTGCGAACGGAGATGATTGTAAAAAAAAAGTGGAAAAAATTAAGAATTTCAATCATCTATTTTTTGGTATATCTCTATCTGAGTGTCAAAAATGAATTTCTTCCAGTATAAGTTTGATATAACTTTTACTTATCGTCATTTTTTAAATTGGGAGTGTCGTATACAAATTTTAATTTTTTTATCCAATTATTCCCCCTCCCAATTATTATTTTATTCGCTGCTGTTCGTGGCATCTGATCGGGCGTAATCCTTTTACTATACCGTTTTCTAAATTGCATAGCTCTGCAGCTCACTTTATATATATATATATATATATATATATATATATATTCGCAAGTTATTTTATATGGAAAAGATTTTTCTTTTGGTCCCTTTTTATACCTTTTTCAATTTTGAAATTCCACCCTACAGTTATCCAGATAAAGCCTTAGGTAAAGAACGGACAACGTTGAACGTTCCGGATGTGGTATAGATTGTTAAGTTCAAGTCTAATTATACCAGTTGTGTACAGAAGATGACCAGAAAGCGAGCAAATTAATTTCGAAAGAATCAAAACCACAAACGTAATGTGAATGATAGGTTTTTTTTTTCATTCTCAATTAGACAACACAAACCAGGCACAATTCATTTAATTAAAGCCTCATTAACCAGAAATTGTTCGATGTCTGTTGTTTTCCAATGGCTACGGGCCTATAGCTTGCATATGCGCTTATCATTGACGCTTCACTAGTGCATCTCAGCGTCTTGTTTATGTAATAAATGTTCCACATTGATGTTTTTTTTTTTTCATATATTTGATCCACTTTAGGTTGTTTAAAGTTAACTGCTTGTTCGATTAATTTTTGCTATTTTTTTTTTTTAATTTTATTATTTCTTAATTACGTTTTCCATTTTCACTTCCTGATTTTATTTTGAAGACTTTATTAAAAACCTATTATCGTTTAAAAATCGAATTTTATCTGAAAATTAGCTATTTATTTATGTTTTTCCCCGGAAAACATTGATATATCCTTTGCTCATGCACTTGTAAAATGACCCTCTTTCTTTGTGAAAGATTTTTTGCACAAAAACTTTACGCTTGCATAAAATTTTCTTCCTGAATCATCATGTTGTATGAATGTGTCTGTTCGTGTGGACGAGATATAGTGCTTAAGTCATGCGCAAGGTGTTCAATATCGATTAGGCTATGATTAATATTTTAGTGATAAAAATATTTAACTCATGTACCTAATTTTCCTGTCTTTCTGATAATTGTAATTTTGAATTACATTTTATTTACAGCTGTTTTATTCACTTGAAAAATTCATTACCGACTATTATGCATTCAATCACGTTGGTCGAAGGCGTATACTTGAACAGAGTTCAATATAGTAGTTCTATTAAGCACCTAGACCTCATTTATAATGTAATTTCTTTTTTACAGAGGTTTTATAACTTTTATTAGAATAATTAGGATGTTTTTTATAATCGACTCATGTTGGAACTACTACTTGTAAGTCTTGGTTTCCAAATCACTTTGAAGAATCAATATTTAATCTACAAGAAAATGTTGTCTAAAAGAGAAATATGAAAATCGTTTCCTAATGTGATGACACGCATACACATCGTTACATAATATGCAGTCATACTCTCGTAAAAATTAGATGACAAAATTTATTTCAGGTTTTCCTTAATAATCAAACATTAAAAAAAATCAAGTATAATTTCACTGACGATAATTACTTGCTCTCACATTTAGAATGGTTTCCCCATAATGCCGTTTTGATTACTTAACCCTTTAAGCGGCATCGACGAAATATCCCGCCCCCTTAAAAGTATCTTATTTTAGTATTGACAAGCCCAGATATTTTGCAAAGTTTATTTCTCAATGAAACGGTTTTTCCTAGATCTTCGATTTTGCACCTACTGAAAATCGAGAAAAAAACCCACTTCATTAAAAAGATATGGCATTTTGAAGGGGGTTTAGTGATTTCTGCTGTGCCTTTTAAAGGGTTAAAACATGCAATTCTTATGAATACTTGATGCTGCATTAAAAAAATTTGTTCATCTCTAAATCATTATTCCCCAAACTTTATGTTCCACCGCCCCCTTCTTCGGGAATTTTTTCTCTCATCGTCCCCAACTCAAGTGAACCCATAGGATCTTATATTATACCCGTAGATTCTATCGCCTCTTGGACCATTCCATCACCCCCTCCAGGGAGCAATATTGCCCACTTTGAGAAACACTGGTCTGAATACAATGTTGTGATGATAAAAAAACACAATAAGAAAATATTCTGCACATGATAATGTTCTCCTGTTTAAGAGATTCCATTAATTATGTATATAGTGTTCTTTAGTTTTACTTCTAATAAATTTAATTTTATATCGTGGTTTTTTTCGTTGTGGCTGTCCGTAATGGTAATCCTTCCATTCATATATGACAAAATTTTAAATATTGAAATTCAAGATTTAGATACATAAAAAAATAACAAACTCAATTTTTCCTAATTTCGAAATTTCATCTTCATACATGACATAATCTCCAAAATATTGACATCGATTGAAAAAATGAATAAAGACATGGCACACGCATGTGAGAGAATTTATACTCGTATAAACTTCATGACCTTGATCTCCGAGAGAGAAAAAAATTAAATAAATAAAAACGAACGGAAGTCTTCCTGGGAGAAAAAAGAATAATTTTCATTCACTTTAGCATTTACTTCCTGCTGTATAGTTTTGGGGTCGGAATAAAGAGTTTACTTACATTCTTAGACTCGACTTTTAACTCTGAAATCTGATCTAATTGTCTTACCTGAGTCCAAAAATGATTGTGGGGGGGGGGGGCCAAATAAACCATATGAAAAAAATCTATGCGTCAATTTCCTTAAAAATGATGCTAAAGAAGCAAAATTCTGCTCGTTCTTCGTGCTACGAGGAGATACATAAGAACTCATATTTTTTCCATCTATAAATATTATTTTCCTCTGTTCATTTGTATAGGATAGCGAAGTGCCACCGGACATGGATTCACATGCTTGGTATTCTGAAGTTGTGGAGCGACTAAAAAAAGCTGACCAATACCGTGTAAGAAGCCATGGGGCTGTTCCGTTCTACGGTTCAGCTGATCAATCGTTGCCTCCTGAACTAATTTCGCACGTAAAGGACCGTGCTGTTCTTTCTCCAGTGACGTCAACAGCGAGGTAAACTATTCATTTTCGACTTGTATGGTACTGCTCATGATGTTGCTTAAACGATTTGGCTCTTAAAGCTTTCCTTCGTAAATGGCTACAGCTTTATAGATTTTCAGTGGAATGTTGCTCCTACCTAAAAAATGAGCAGAAATGCTATCGTGGCAGCATGTTTCCAAATATAAAAAATATTCATTCTATTTCTGCGCCAAAATGATATGCATACATCTCTTAAGCTTAATCGTAAGCACATTCTGCACAATTATGCTTATATATGCAATGTGGTCTTTTAATTTGCATTCTAATGGGAGCCTTGAGTGTTGACTTTAAACATTTAACAAATTAGGAATACGATTTTGAATGAAATTTTATCTGATCCGAATTCAAGAAAAACATGAACAGTTCTTGGAAATGAAACGTTTAAAAATATTGAGCAAAAACACTGAAAATAAATTTTTGTACTTGAAAATCTTCTGATAAATATGGCAAAAATTACGTATGATTCCTCTTTATTTTTGATCCCTAATTATAACGAACTCTCAAATAAGTCATCGCCGTTTGTAATTATTCTTCTAATTTTGCTGCTCAAGAACGAACATACCTGTCCCTTTGAACAGTGAGTGAAAAGGAAATATTTTTCAACAGTTCTTCATTCACAAAGACGGCCACAGAAACCAGAGATCTTTAGGTTTTTAATATGTAGGAATTTATTCAAATGAACTGGTGCACACTATTGCTTTTCATTTACTGTCTAATTTCAATGCTTTTCTAGCTTTTATTTAGCGCTTGGGATCATTTTTCATAATTGGTTCACGTTCTCGACACTATGAATGTAAAACTGTAAAGTAAAGTCTTAGTGAAAAATAATAGAATGCAGTCGGAGCATTTTATCTATTTGGAAAAAACTGCTTTTTTTACTGGTCAAAGCTAGGTCATTTGCTTGAGAAATATCATGCTAAGGTATTTTGCGTTGCTTTTGCACTCCACCGGAATACATTAAAAAATTGAAAACAACGTGTTTTGTCTGGAGTTAGAACACTCACCCATTTTGCTGATTTTTAAAATTTTAACAGCACGCCTTATCTTGGCAGTGTCATCTTTTTTGCGGTTCCGTTCTTTCAATAAAATAAACGGGTGTTCATTTGATTGTCACAAAGTAGCAGGTCTTAAGGGGATCTTTTTTTTTTAAATAAATAACGTGATCATCACGTATTCCCAAGAGATCTTTACGATCTGTCCAGGAAATTTGTTAGTCCACATCCATGCCTGAACCCAAACTTGCACAGTCAGAAGCTAGCTCCCTAACCACTAGACTGCCAGGCGTCACCTTGACCGAGGAAGGTTTTACTATACGTATTTAACCAGTACACCTAAAAAATCCACCTTTCTCTACTTTCGTAATATAACCTATTTAAAAATTATCTCTAGTAATTTATATTAAGTACTAACTGCCACTAAGGCACAAAACGTGCGATAACGTGAAGTCAAATATCAAACCAGATCCCCCTTATTTATGACAACAAATGTCCAACTTTAACTTCATCCAGCTAAACTGAATCAGCTGGTTACAAAATTGCTGTTTTCCTCAGGACATGGAAAGATGAAAAGCTGGTCAAGGAAAAATCACGAACAGCACCGGTGCCAGTTCACCATTCCCGAAAAGAGAAAAAAGAAGCTGCGTAAGTATTTGGAATACGTGTAAGGGAGAAAAATCTCCTTCTTACACACACACACATGAAATAGTCCCACAAATTCCGCTTGCTATAGTTATATTGAATAATTAGAAAAGAAACTTAGTAATATATATATTTTTTGTTTCTTTAATTTTTCTGGTTGATTTCGTCAACAATATTCGTTGGAGGAAATGCTTAGTGATAGTCTGTTTAATATTGTTTCACTGGTCAAATACAATAATATATTACAAGTATCCACGAAATACTTAAAGAATAACCTATGTAGATTTGGATTCTACGCCAATTTGTGCGGAAATAATTAAAATTGAGGGGTCTAAAGTACAAGGGGTATAAGTGCGATGTTAAGTATATGTGTTTTATACCCCCGTATGCTCTAAACTCCTGAATTTATATCCTTATCATCGAATTTCCATACCCATCTTAACTTTGAACTCTTACAACCAATAATAGTAAGATTTCTACTGAGCGTACATTTGAACAGGTCTGAAGAAACATAACTATTTACACATAAATTACTTTTAATCAGAATGTTCCATTAAGAAATATTTTAAAAGTGTGTTCATCTATTCTATCGCATTGTGACAGTTAGATTCATCAAAATGTGTCATGTTGTATATAAAAAAAAAGCATTTCCGAATTGAAACAAATTAGGGTATAAACGTTGTTGAAATCACCCTATCCATTACTTGCAATGTGCGGTGCATTCCTGCCTGAAAATTCACACGCAATTATAGCTATAGATAGATTTCAGTCTGAATTTTCGATTGAATTTATTGACTTTTCGAAAGTTCATTCTGTATGCATAGCTTCTTGCATGGAACGTCAGTTTGTACCTCGTAGAGTATGAAAATATCATTTTTAAGTCATCTAGAGTATCAAAATTATTCATTTCCTTAATTTACAAAATTCATTTGACAGTAATTATTTTTTCAGGGAAGGAGCTGAAGTTCCGAAAGGATCCCCAAAAAAGAAGGCCGCGGTCGAGAAAACGACAGGTGAGTTTCGTTCTTAGTCACAAGAAATCTATAGGCAATGACACGTACGTACACAACTAATGCGATGTTTCTATCAACGAATCAGGCAAAATGGATTGAGATTTTATGACTTAAATCCAGCAACATAGAATGACATAAAGCTCCATAAATATAATTTCTACATTTCTACATGATGCGTGATGGACTATATACAGGAACTCTCTATAGAAGAGACACCCGTTGATAAGTAATAAAGTATTAAAGCTCTTTTCACCATCAAAGAGGATAGCTCGGTTTAGCGATACGGATCGTTTGATAAAATACGAAATTGTTTGAAGTGTGTCTGAAAACCTTCATTATACAAAAATGAAAGCTGCACTAACACGTTTGATTTCAATTTTATTTTAATGCTAAAATTTGCTACTTCCACCTACTAATTACAGACTTAATTTCAGTTCGACCGAAATCAGCAGAACCTGTAGTTCCTGCGGGAAAAGCGGAGAACAGATCACCGAAGCGAACACGACCTCGGGCTCCAAAGGATTTGCCAGTCCATGGACACGGTGACCTGTCTGGCCGAAAAAAAGCTTCAAAGCAAGGTAAAATTGAAGATGGTGCAAAAAAAGGGTAAAAATTCATATTTATATCTGTTTTTGAAAATCTGCATTCCTTTCCAGAATGTCCACAGCACCGACATAGTCAATAGACCACATTTTTGCCGTTTCATTTGAGGGGGCAGGTCATACCAGAGATTCTAACCTTGAACTAATAAGCTACAACTATAAGCAAGCTGCCAAGAACAATAAAAATTGAACAACATAAAATTAAAATTCATTGTGAGATTCAATGGTAAACTGCATATACCCGCTAGTTGGTTTAATAGATGTTTCCAACATTTTCTACAGACATTATTTTTCTCCATGAGCTCACCACTTTAGAGGCTGGATGATTGCAGAGTAGCCGAGTAGGCCAGTCTGGATTTGATAATACTGTACATTTGTAATGTAAAACTTGGTTTTTTTTTTTTATCAAATTTATCACAGATTGGAATTTTAGGTGATAATATTATTTATGCAGGTATTAGTTCTCCACACGGAAAAGGTTCACCCATGGAAAGTAAAGCCCGTCCAGTACCCAGGCCTCATGCTGCCAGCACAGCAGTTGTGAACGGAGAAGATGGTAAAGTGTGGTTGAAACCCGACACAAAGGATGAAACAGGTTAATATACGTATATCTGTTGACACACACACAATCATTAGCTCATACAGGGTGATCAGCGAATAAGCCCTTATTTCAAAATTAAATATCTCTACAACAAAGATCAATAGAATTATGCGGTGAACGGTACGTTTATTAGCAAAACTGTTAGGAAATTGTACAGAAATTTCGAAAATTTAGTTTTTTTTTTAATTTTTTAAAAATTTAAAAAAAAAAAACCTGGTGATTTTGGGGTTCCGAAAATCCTCATTTGTGTGAAGAGAAACCACTGCATTCGCCTAAAGTTACTGCATGGGCTGCGGTATGCGCCATGTGTGCTGACAAATTGTTCCAAAATTGTAACGTAACGTTCAGTAGTAATCGTTTCTCGCACGAAGAAGGGGTCGATAATGCCTCTGGCGCATACCGCAGCCCATGCAGTAACTTTAGGCGAATGCAGTGGTTTCTCTTCACACAAATGAGGATTTTCAGAACCCCAAAATCACCAGTTTTGTTTATTTCTTTTTTAATTTTAAAAAATTTAAAAAAAAACTAAATTTTCGAAATTTCTGTACAACATTCTTACAGTTTTGCTAATAAACGTACCGTTTACCGCATAATTCTATTGATCTTTGTTGTAGAGATATTTAATTTTGAAATTAGGGCTTATTCGCTGATCACCCTGTATATGTTTAGAATAAATCGCATAAAAGTTCCAGAAAAACTAGTGCGCAAGAAATTCTATGCAAAGTTACCTATGCACGTCATCGTACACATCCGACAGAGCGTATATAATGCGATAGACATGTGAAGTACACTGCTGGCCACCCAAATTGCAACACCAAGAAAGACAAGAGATATCGCAACAATATTTATTTTGTAGATAACATGTTGACCAAGCATCAAATGATTAAATTTATAGACTTCTGTGAAGTGTGGTTCCTGCCAAAATCAGTGGCCAGAGTAGCCGCCATTGTTGGAGATCACCGCTGCCACATGCCTCGGCATTGATTCAAAGAGACTTTGGATGTGTTCTTGGGGTACAGCAGACCAAGCAGCTTCCACGCGTTGCCAAAGTTGATCTGGTGTGGCAGCTGGGGATGTAATCTGGGTCAATCGTTGAGCAACCATGGACCACATGTTTTCTATCGGCGAAAGATCCGGAGAGCGAGCTGGCCAGGGAAGCAATTCAATCTGGCGATTGACGAAGAACCTTTGGACAATGCGTGCCACGTGTGGTCGCGCATTATCCTGTTGAAATATGGCTGTCGGCAAGCCCTGAAGGTAAGGAAGGACAACTGGCTCCAACACCTCGGAGATGTAGCGCTGGTTTTTTAAAGTACCGGCAATGCGTACTAGAGGAGTGCGAGAGTGATATCCAATACCGCCCCATACCATAATACCCGGTGGAGGACCAGTGTGGCGGTGCATAACGCAGCTGTTCAGCATCCTCTCTCCACGGTGTCTCCAGACTCGAATCCGACCATCGTGGTGTTGCAGACAGAAGCGTGACTCGACAGTAAAGACAATTTCATTCCATTGTGTCGTCCACATCCTTCTTTCATCGCACCATTGGCGGCGGAGACGTCTGTGGTTCTGCATCAAGGGTAGACGAAGCAATGGACGTCTTGCGGACAGACCACTCTACTGTAAACGGTGTCGAATGGTACGCGCAGACACTGGATGATGCGGTAGAGACTGAATGTGCTGTGCTATGGTTCGTGATGTGGCTGAGCGATCCGTCACTGCCATACGCACAATACGCCTGTCATCACGTGAAGTGGTGCACTGAGGTGGATGCGATCGACCACGTCGGTCCGTCGTACCCTCCTGCATCCAACGATCACATATCCGCATTACAGTTGTTTGGTTTCGTCCAACACGACTACCGATTTCCCTGAAAGATAATCCACAATCTCGGTAGGCCACTATCCTTCCTCTGTCGAACTCGGATACTTGATCAAAAGATGATCGCTGTTTTCTACGAGGCATAATTGATCGTTTTTTTGAAAAAACCACAAGAAAAACACAATTGCCGTACTTCAAATCGTCGAAATCTCCAAGCCTTAAATAGCGCTTTGAAGTGGCGCCACAGGCGCGCGTGATGTGCGTCTGCGCTGAAATTCTAATCATTTGCATATCTCACCTCCGCTAATGCATGTTGTAAATTTCATATTATTTGCATGCTTCCTTCAGGGTGTTGCATTTACGGTGGCCAGCAGTGTAGCTTATAGAGCATCAAAAAAAAAAATATTTGGTTGTCACGATTCAAGTGACGTACTCATTTCAACGCGGTTCAAAAATTGAGACACGTGAGATGTGTATCAGCGTTTCCGAGATTGAGGCAAACATATGAACTCTCAAAACGTTCATTCTAAGAATGTGCCGCGGTACAAAAATCCCAACACAACAATCTGACTTTCGAAAACAATATGATTGTGAAAAAACCTTTATATATGAACATTACCACCATGACAGACAAGAATCGTTTTACTTAGTAGGCATGCAACACCGCACCAAATAAGGTCAAATTTAGGACTGGGATCTCAAGAGGCGTTAGTGTGCGGACTGCTCATCAGTCTCTTCGATCATTTTTGTCGTACCCCGGTCATTTTCTGCACACGAGGGCTAATTAGAGCGGGACCTTCAATTTATTGCCGATTCCGAACGGTAGCCCCTTTATACTCACCGATAGGTTGGTGCGCTAATCACTAGTGTGGGACTCCCCACACTGTAGCAATCTTTTTCTGTGGTCATGTTGCCGTTTCCGATGTACCCCGCGTCGGGAAAGTTTCTGACAAGAACGAACCAGGTATCGAACTCGCGACACCTCTACACATCTTTCGATACTTTAGACGAGTATCTTATCGACCTGGGCTACCGCGCCCCATCATGGGAAGAATTTCAATAGCTAATAAACATTTCAGTTGCTGGCTTAGTGATGGAGATCATATCATTTTTTATCGTATTTGTCGAGATAATTTTTTTAACTCTCAGCTGCAATGCCGGGAAATCTCGCTTCATTAAACGCCTCTTATTTCGGCCCAAAAAATTTGTAAATTACGTAACTCCGTCGAACATGTTTTCCATTTGCCCCCCCCCCCCCCCAGCTCCCAACCTGTCAGATCAACTGGCGGTGGATGGACTCTTATGTTCATATTTTGATAACAGCATAAAAGAGACAGTGTTTGAAATCGACGACATTTAAGACAAATTATTTTTATTTACATTTTTTTAAATCAAATTTTTAAAAGCAGAGAACATCAATTGTAGAAGGATATGTTGTCACTCTTCGCTATCCATACGAAGGTTTTTGACAGCTGGCTGATGCGAAGATGAATTCAGGAAAGGGCAGTAGTGTGAATTTTCTCTTTCCTAATTATATTTTCGCATCAGCCAGCTGTTAAAAACCTTCGAACATCAATTGTTGAATCGGATAATCGCGATCATTAATTTTTCAACGAAAATATCGGATATGAAAATATATTTCATTTCCTAAAGACGTTTTGCAGGATTGTTATGAGTGCATTTAAAAGCATCTTCAAGTTGGATGCGTTTCCTTCATACTCATATAACCCCATTTTCTTCTTGGAAAAGCAACCGTCTGCTTAGAGCTGGGTTTTGTGACATGAAAATTAACATTACTTTTTCTTTTTTTTTAAGCCAATTAACACTTAAAATCAAATTTTGATTAAATGTCAAGACTCTTCGTGTGTAAAAACATTCTTTTTTTCTCTATTCTCTTGCAAAAATGATGCTTTGAAAAAATTTTCCATAAATAAAATTCTCCCAATCGTAGGATTTCTTAACTATACAAGACAAAAAATCCATCTCACATGGGCATTAAGTATTGCTGCAGTACTTAGTGTGAGAGACGTAAGAGCTTTTTTTTTTCATCTAACCAGTTCAAATTTTATCTCTTTTTATTAAAGCAGTTTTCTTGCAGTAAAATTCTGTTTTTCTTAATTATTGAAGAACTTGAATATATAGTAAAAATTATGGCTGGGAATGGATTAAAAATTTTAACTGGTTAATCAAAAATTTTAATCTATTAATCGTCTGATTAATCAAATTTTACTCGAACAGTTTCATATGTTCCAAATTTACAAAAAAAATATAAGTAATGTATATTGTGGTAACTATATAATGTTAATTGATGTTATAAAAGCATATTTTGTCTATTTCACGTATCTATTCGCTGGATGTAAATAAATATATTAGGAATGGATTAAAAGAAATTGAGGCCACCTACTCGAAGCAATTTGATATGCTGAACATATTTGTCAAATCCTGAAATTTCTTGACTTGGATCTTGTTACTTTTTTAAAAAATCAGTTACTATTTTAGGTTAGTCATCGATTTCGAAACTACTTCCGATGTTTGTACTACAGTGAAACCTCCCTATAACGATATTCGATGAAACAGAGAGAGATAGATAGAGAGAGAGAAGTAAATCCCTCTACAACGATATTTTTTCAAATATTGTTTGGAATTGCCTATAGTCTAATGTTAAACTCCTCTCGGTACAACTCTCTACTGCATACTCTTTACTGCGATAAATCTCTAACGATATTTTTTGAAGAAATTTTGAAACCGCTACAACGATATTTTTTAAATCTCGCTCAAAATAATTTTCAATAATTTTCAAACTCTTCATATGCTTTTGTTCTTCCGAGGGTGTCTAACAATATCGGTATCTTGCAACATTTAATCACCAAAAGCGTTGTTGAAGAAGTTGCTACTGCTACTTTTTGTGTGAGACACAAAAGTGCAACACAGCAAACCTTTGCACAGGGCAGTGCTAGCTGAATTTTATTAATCAATTATAGTTTCAGCTGCGAATAAATACTTGAAAGCACATTTTTTCTAGTGTTTCTTACAAAGCCGATTTAGGACAGATGTACACAACCGCATAAATTTGGGGAGACGTGATGATAATATTGCCTCCCGATAAAACGATAACCCCCACAACGATATTTTTCTTGGTCCACAGAGTATCGTTGCATAGAGGTTTCACGGTATTACTTGTTTCCACTGAAACTGTTTTCAAATGGTACTGGGGTGGGGAGGAAAGCTGATGCGTCCCAATACGAAAACTGCTGAATACATACTCACAGTTGAGACAATAAATTCTTGTGCTGGTCTAGCAGGTTGTGCGCAATTTAAAAAAGACAGCTTTCAATATTTCATAATATACGATCGAGTTTCAGCTCTTTCACGTAAATGAACCAGTCAACTCGCGTGGGCCGCGCCTGGGTGGCTCAGTGGTAAGATGCTCGTCTTCCACTATGGAGGTTTACCGTCAAGGTCCATGGGTTCGATTCCAGCTAAAAAGAACATCAGAAAAGTTCTTTACATATCTATCCTTGGGTGACCACCGATAGATGGCGTCTTCACCTCCCCCAGCTCTGTAGTTGGATATGGCGATATACACTGAAGTGCCAAAAGTCATGGGATATCGTGTGGGACCTCCTTTTACCCGGCGAAGTGCAGCAATATTAAGAGGTATCCCATGGCTTCTGGCACTTTAGTGTACGACTGGAGTTGGTGTGCGGTGCAGTAGTCAACTAATGTAAAACAAATTTTATCAGATTTTGATTTCAGACGAGCTTCAAGAACAATTATAATGTAAGTATAGTATAGTGCATGTGTGTGTTTTTTTTTACTAAGCGTGTCCGAAAAGAGTAAAAATTCTACGGAAGATTTCAAAATTGAAATAAAATATGAAAAAATATCAGTAAAAAAGAGGGAACTTCATTTGTGTGGCACCTCCGGAAAATGGGGAAAATTAGTGGGAAATATAAAATATAACAATTTTTATGCTGCCCGACGTCAATCAAAAAAAATAAAAAGTAAATACATATAATTAACAACTGATAATAAGTAAACAATTAAAGATGATAATTAACGATCCAACTAAATCCAACGGATTTTCTTTAACGATTAATTATCGTTTTTCTAATCGTTATATTTATCTATGGCATAATAAAAGTGAAATCGTTAATTATTTGCGATTAATTAACGATGTCACGCGGGGCGGTGGGATCTCGTGTGAATGAGAATAAAGGTAATCACTAGAGCCCGGAAGTTCAGTCAAAATGCCATAATATAAATGCTTTTTTTTGCCTATTTTCAAACTGTTTGGTAAAAATACCTTTTTTGAACTTTTCTTGCCATAAAAGCCTATTTTAACATAGTTTTAATTTTATTACTGAATTTCAGAGGCCATAACCTGCAAAACTTGGATATTTTCAGCATTGAAACAAAAAATAATTGCTTTTTTCAATTTATTTTCCAACTCTCTTAGTGTTAGAAAGTCCCCCCCCCCTTCAGTCCCACTTAAACGCGAATAAGTGATCTGAGAGATGCGGATCTTGGTGTTGCCATGCATTAACTTTGGTTTGACCGGATGGTGTTAGACGTGAATGATTTTGTTTCCGATAAACGCAGCCCATGTTAGAAAAGCAGAGGAAAATATTATAAATTAGTTTTCTCCCCATAAACATATTTCGCTCAGGCACTGGACTGCACTGTATATATGTATAGCTGACCGATGATCCCAAGAGGTCATCGGTTGACGTCATGACTCACACAAGGCGTGGTAGGAGCAGACAGGGCTGTGGGGTTTCATGTTGTTTTTTACACCATAAATGCACTGCAAACAGTCATGACTGTTTATTTCACAAACATACTTAGTATTCGATTAAATTCACGTCGCCCTCACGAGTCGCCCTCAGGGGTGTGTGACAGATGCGGCCACACAGTCCCGCATATGTGGTAATATAAAAGCAAAGTTACATTTTTTTACAACAATAGATCAAATTAGGTAATTAAAAACGAATAAGTATTATTAGAACAAGAAACGATAATTATTATTCCACAAATAATGCAACAAATAAAAGGGAATTTGAAACAAGAAAGATAATTATTATTCCACAAATAATGCAGTAAATAAAGGAGAATTATTCGCTATAGAAGGAACCCCAAAGATCATTTTCTCTACGGGCTCTGCGTCTGATCATGGGTAGCCCTGGAATTAATCTAATCCTGCAGGTCTAATGCCATTTTACGCTCGAAATCTATCTTATTTGTATAATAATGCAGTTTATAAACTATAATTAAAACAAGCAGACTGATTAAGTGCAACCAATTTTTCAGCTAGTTTTTGGACCCTTAATAAATAGTTTTTAGTTATTTTTCTTTCCTTCCATAAATTATAAATGCCTTTTTTTAGAGCCTATATCAGGCATTTTTAGTGCCTTTTTGCCCGCCTATTTCAACCATTTTTAGTGTGCCGAAACTTCCGGGCTCTAATGACGATATAGAAGGCATTACGAGTGAAAATGTATTAAGTAATGTCATTACTAGAGCCCGGAAGTTTAGGCACTAAAAATTGTCGAAATTCCTAAAATAAGCACTAAAAAAAGGCATTTATTACTTTTGGTAGGAACTAAAAGCAAAGATATTAAGGGTCCAAAAACTAGCTTAAAAATTGGTTTCACTTAATCCGTCCATTGTTTTAATTATAGTTTATAATAACTGCATTGTTATCCAAGTTAGATTTATTTTAACCCCAAGATAAAATGTTAGTAAACCCTCAGGATTAGGTCAGTTCCAGGGACACCATTACTAGACGAAAGCCGGTTGAGAAAATGTCTGTGGGGTTCCCTCGAGCTGGGCAATAATTCTGGTTTATTTTTTGAATTATTTTTGAAATAATCAGTATCATTTCTATAGTTGAAACATGGCCATCTTGTATTTTTGTAAAAAAAAATTAACTTCTTTATATATTAAAACATATGCGAGATTCTTTCAAGTGCGGGGCCCTGTGTGGCCGCGTCTGTCACACACCCCTGAGGTGAATAATATAATGACCTCTGGTCATTATAATCAAAAACTGAATATGTATATTTAATAAATTGCGGTGGCTGTTTGCAGTGCATTTATGGTGCAAAAAAAACAGGATCAAAACAACATGCCCCCAGAACCTGTCTGCTCCAATCCCCCTTGTGTGAGCCATAACGTCAATTCATGACCTCTTGGGACAATCATCGGTCCACTATACACATGCAATGCAGTCCAATGCCTGCCCGTTAAAAAGTCTAGCCACAGAGAGCAGCGAGCCTACAACAATACAATTATTCAATCATTGCACTTCACTCATAATTAGAAAACTTGATGGCAGATGGAAGTACTACACACAACAAGCATTACACAGAAACAAACTTCACGTCAGGTTCACTACACATACACACACATTCCAACATGTACCAATTCGTTAGAAGTTCCGCAGAGGAATATGGACGAGGTGCATGTTTGGTTTAGTAGTAGTAGTCCAATGCCTGAGCGATACATATTATGTGAAGCATGTGGAGAAACAAAAATTTCTAATTTTCCTCTGTTTTTCTAACTCGGGCTGCGTTCATGTGAAACAAATTCATTCATGTCTAATGCCATCCGGTCAAAGCAAAGTTTATGCATGTCAACACCAATCTTTCAAATCAATTGTTTCCGTCTAAATGGGTCTTTAGGGAGGGAGGGAGGGGGGGGCTCTTTCTCTGATGATAATAAATACTGAGAGTTGGAAAATTTTAAAAAAGGCAATTTTTTGAAGTTCTCAATGCTCAAAATATCCAAGTTTTACAGATTAAGGCCTCTGAAATTCATTAATAAACTTAAAAATATGTTAAAATAGGCACACACACATTTATGGCACGAAAATTTCAAAAAAGTTATTTTTACCAGAAAACTTTGAAAATAGGCAAAAAAGGCATTTATGACATTTTGCCTAACTTCCGGGCTCTAGTCATTATTATATGTATAATCTAAGAAATATATTTTAAATTGATATTATTATAATACTATAAATAGCTATAATTAAATTTTTCAATTAACATGATTTTTTTTTCAAAATTCGGCATCACAGACATGTTACCTAAGACTTCCAGACTTCCTTGAATATAAAAAGGGTTGAGTTTTAGACCGTTAACAACAGAAACATGTTTCCAATTAAGAAAAAGCATTCAAAGAACTTATAAATCGTGGATATTTTTCAAGAGTCTGTATATATGCATTAAATTAAAAAATATTATTTTTTTATACCTATATAATTTACATGTTATTTAGAGACTTTCCGTCTTCCATTTAAAGAGTCTAACAGATTAAATTCCATGTTTTTAAGTGAAACATCCGCCGAGATATCACTGTGAAACTAAAATCCAGTACTTTTGAGTGTAATAAAACTGTGAACCATTTTACAAATACAAACACAAAAGCCCCAACAGGCAAAGTGACTAATGGGGTGGATGAAAAAAGATGCCCATGAAAAATATGTATGCCAAATGTAACCAAAATACAGCAACCCAATGTAAAAGCATATATCACGAAAGAAAAAAACTAATAATTAATACTATGTAATACACTGCCCATAAAAAAGATTATGGTTGTCTTGAACATACAGAATGCATGATGCCATATTTTCCTGTAAAATTATTTTATTAGTCTAGGAGTATGTGTCCCCGTCCTTCTCTTTCAGCTATGCGCATCCCTGGGGAGCTACCAATTATTTATTACACGCACCACTTTTTTGGCAAATTCACTGTACTCGCTTACATGCAGCAACGAGTTAACAAATATGCAGTAAAAATTCATTTTTTTAATGATTCTATATTTTTTTTTCTGTTGTTAAAAAAATAGACTTGAGAATTTATAGTTTCTCCATGTATATTTCCATATACAATATATATATATATATATTCGAGTAAGAATATATGAGTTTGATGCGTTTGAATTCCTTTTTAGATGATAGTGAACAAAAGAAAGAGGAAGAAACTATGGTAAATGGTTATCCTGAAGACAGCGATAAACCTGATAGGACTTTAGTTAATGGAGAGTCTGACGAGCAGAATTCCGTCCAGGACTCTAAAATGAATGGTCATGAAGAACCAGGTACGTATACAGTTGAAGTGTGCTTCATTCTACATTTTTCAATCTCTGCATTAATAAATCTTTCTCGTAACTTTTGTTAAAATTCCTTTTATGTGGCAATGCTTTTCAGAATTCTAGTATCGTATTTTCCTGCGTATTATCCGCAGATGCGAATTTCGCTACTTTGAGAAATAAAAATATCATCCTATAGTCAATCCGCTGTGGCATATAATCCACATGTGAAAATTTCGTTCATCAATGATGAAATCTTGAAAACTGGAAGGGGCTGTTTATTACATTTTCTGTAGAAAGAAATGTCGATTTTTTCCATTCACATCTATAAATCTTTGAAAAAAATTACTTTTTGAAAGTTAATTATAAAAATATTTATTTCTACACAAAGCTCTCAAAAAAGTTGGCAGATAAGACACAGCTTTATATAATCAGCACTAAGAAATTCCAATGTTTTTTGACGTATGATAACAGGCAGAAAAATACGGTAATATGAGCTTTTCCTTTAAAAAATTGCTGAAGACAACTTCAGATTGTTAATTTAAATTTGATTTTCTTTTTTACACTCAGGCATTCCTGCTGCCATTATGAAGCCTCCCATGAGAGTACCACTCACTACTGTAAAATCTCCTGAGGAAGTGACAGGAGTCCGCTCTCCCGACCCAGAGAGCTGGACAGTTCCCCTTGAAGTAGGAAAAGGATTGCAATGGATGGACGGCAAAACTCCAGGTTAATTATTTCTTCGGCAGTTTATGACCGTATGTATTCCGGCGAATTAAGTAGCGGAAAATGAGAAATGCACACACACCACACATATGGACATACATTTTTCAAAAATACTTATACTTGGACAGCTGCTAAAAACATTCAGATAAGTATATAAATTACTGATAGGCCTAATATCTGTGTGAGTATCCGATAACATTTATATGGATCGTATCAATAAGAAAAACCTTATGTAAGGAAATATGTCATCTCTCCACATGTTTTAATACAAGATTTTCGGAAGACTGGTTATATCTGGAGATGATGATGATTTATATGCTGATATATGTGTATATATATGCTGAATGCAAAGGTTTTTAACAGATAATGATGCGAAGATACATTTGGAAAAGACAACTGCCCTGGCGGGAAATCGAACCCACGTCCTCTTACTTGCAGGGTGAGCGCCCTAGACCAGCAGACCACTAGGCCAAAGCTCGCAATTGCTGACACTGGCACCAGATGGCGACTTATCCGAGGATGATGTCACTCTCTGCTATACATACGAAGGTTTTTAACAGCTGGCTGATGCGAAGATACGTTTAGGAAAGAGAGAAAATTAAACTGCCCTTTGCGGGTAATTGAACCCACATCCTCTCACTTGCCGGATGAGAGCCCTAGACCACTAGACTACAAAGGCAACGAGTGCCTCAATCTTTCCTTACAGCAGTTGTGAGCTTTGGCCTGAATTAGGTCCGACTGTCCATGTACGGTCCCGTTTAGTACACACGAGCTCTAAGGAAAGATTGAGACGTTCGTTGCCTTTATTTGACAAGTTTTCCATTCGACCCCCCCACCCCGCTCCCAACTTGTCAGATCAACTGGCAGTGGGGGTGTGGAGATATCTCATATTTTGATAACAGCATAAAAGAGACGGTGTTTGAAATCGATCACTTTTAAAAAAAAAAATTTTTATTTGCATTTTTTTAAATCAAAGTTTTGAAGGTGGGGAACATTAATTGCCCAAGGATGATGTCACTCTTCGCTATCCATACGAAGGTTTTTAACAGCTGGCTGATGCGAAGATGAATTCAGGGAAGGACAGTTGAACAGGGCCGCAACTAGAGGCGAGCAGGCGGGTCTCGTGCCCTGGGCGCTGGACCAGAGGGGGCACAAATTTTATTCTCGAACGTCTGCTTCAGCATTACAAGGGGTCGCCAAAATGTACACTTGCCCCGGGTCACCAAATATCTAGTTGCGGCCCTGCAGTTGAATTTTTTCTCTTTCCTAATTATATCTTCGCATCAGCCAGCTGTTAAAAACCTTGGTATGTATATCGGAGAGGGATATCATCCTCGGATATGCTGAATGGTTCCGTGCAGGAACAACGACATATATACATTTGATCATTTTTGTCGCACCACGGTCATTTTCTGCACACGAGGGCTAATTTTTTAGACCGGGACCTACAATTTATTGCTGATTCCGAACGGCAGGCTTGTTTTTTTCACTCATCGAGATATTGGTGCGCTAACCCCTCAATGGGGGACTCCCTGCAGTAGCAATTTTTTCTGCGGTCATGTCACCGTTTTTGTTGTACCCTTGTATCAGGAAAGTTTTCTGACAAGGACGAACCGGGTATCGAACTCGCGACACCTCTAAACATCTTTTGGTACTTTAGGCGAGTACCTTATCGACCTGGGCTACCGCGAGCACGAAATATATACGCTCCAAGGAAGAAATATTTTACGTTTCCATAGTTTAGGGGAGTAGAGCACTCGTCCTGTATAGGAGACCGGAGTTTGAGTCCCGGTGGAGGCAGAGATGAATTTTCTCCTTAAATCATCTCATCTCCAGATATAACCAGTCTTCCGAAAATCTTGTAGGAAAAACCTTTTTGACTTCACTAATCACAATGATGCGAATATTAAATTTTATTGCTTCCAGTGTACATTTTGCATGTTTAAATTTTTTTTTTTGTGAAAATCGGATTTTAGTTTCGATGCACTAATGAAAAACTTCACCTTATAAATTTAATTGAAAAAAACTTTTATTTTTTTTTTTTCTAAAATGATTCCGTCATGTTTTCTCTCGTTACAGATGGTGGACAAAAAGTCCCTGTAAACCTATCAAAACGTTTGAAAGAGTCTTCCTTGGTAGGACTAGGGCAGAAGGAATATTTCGTCTGTGATGCAGGTAAGTTGGTAAATTACCAAGAATAAACTAAAGTACGGTATACAGTGTTTACAGTACAGTGTCTTCAGTATACAGTATATAAAATGCTCACACCTTATGACATCCTAACATATAGCACGTAAAAATGCGAGGGGCGCTAAATTGCATGCTTGCGCCGGCTGACTAAGCATCTAACTGCAGCCCTACTGCGAGCCACATGCACATAATTAAGATGCAACGTGCATAACGTTTCCCTCTTAAAAAATTTAATTCGAAAACTAGGGAAGAGTCTGTACCTGAATCCCACTGAAAACGTTTGGAGCATACTTAGAATTTTGTAAGTGCAGCAAATAGAAATCAGTGTTCGTCTTTCGATGATTGCAAAAAATCTATTAAGAAAGCGTGATATAGTATTGGTGTTGGAATCATATGAAATATATTGAAATCTATGGAGGATTGTATGTTTAAAATTATTGGAGAAAAAACAAAAGGAAAATTGTTATATAGATAGTCAAAGCTCGTGTTTGTGGAAGTTGTTTATTTTTCTTGGTTTATGATCACTCTCTAATGTATGCATGTTTTTCTTTTTATAGGCAGTGCCTCTGGTGGCGAAAGTGTCGACCTGTAGTTTGTCTGACTTTAGTGATTCGCATCAAAAATAGGAAAATATCAAATGAAAAGATGGAACTGACTTCGAAGCTAATAATGTGTTTTCTGCTTAGCTTCATCCCAACTTATTGTGTTATTATGTTGTCTTGCTGGCTGCTGACGAACTGTTATTTTTATGTAGCGTTGGTTTTATTTTCCAACTGAGCAATAATGTTAGTTTGCGAAATCTAAAACTACAGAAAAAGCTATTTTTAGAAAAAAAAGTTTTGAATTAACTGTTCTATTGGTTTACATCCTATACAAGTCGCCTTAACTATACAGGCTGCGAATTCACAAACCTATAGAACAAAATAAATATGTATTGAAATGAACAGAGAGATCTGAAAAATAAAATAAAAACTATAGGTGATTTTTATTGACTTGAAAGAATCCACGGACACAAATGAATTCTCAAACCGACATTGATGCCTCGAAGTAAAGTTAAAGTCAAACACGAAGCAAAACGTGAATCCTGTCTATCGTTAATAGACTTGAGATTTACCGTTTTCGATATGACTTTTTTACTGGCAGTGGCAACGTAATTCGTCTTCAGGCATCAGTATTGATCCCCTCCTATTTCGATCTGAATGAAATATATGTGCGTTGGGTTTGGACAGTCATTTTAAGTCTAAGAGAAATTTTGAAAAATCTTCAAAACTTATCTCTAGGATATATTTTGTTCACATAACTTTAACTGGGTTTCACGAGAAAGGAAACTCTGCCATAAGTTTGATGCTTTACCGTTCTAATTACTCTGAACCTTTGATTGAAAATCAATTGCTGCTATTGTTAAATCCACTTTATGCCGACATGATTTCCTCATTGTTCGATAAAAATTTATAATATAAATCTTGCAGAAAAATTTGAAATTAAAGGTGTTAATCTTCATTAATAATTCAAAGATTTCGGTATGACATTCACTAATTACTTTCGCTTATAGTGGGGTATAGGCAGCATAACTGCTCATCGAAATTTATAAAAATTTGATCAGAAAAGGAAAAAAACATTTATTAAATGTGTGTGCAACTAACATTATTACTCACTGCAAGACCGATTTGATGTAGCTGCTGTAAATATGTAAATACTCTAGTGTGGATTTGTTATTATCATTATTTTATTATTAATTATTATTATTTTGGTCGTGTCAAAACGTGTGAAAGATGTCAACTTCTCGGCATGGTTCCTATGAAACCCTTATTCAAGTTTAATTTAATCTTTTTTTATTTGTGGGCATCAATTCTTACAGGAGCGGAAAAAAATGAGCTAAAGTAGCTCACTGTAAAAAAGTACACGGACATATGAACGTTAACACAAACATTCCCCCCCCCCCCCATGTTAAATTTTCAATATTTCTTTCAGATCTCAGATAGAGTGGTGCAACATTGAACATTCGATTAAATCGATATTTTTCATCGCTGTGTGGATATAAATTTTTGTTTTTTGCAAGTTGTGAAGAAGTGAAACGAAGTTCACATATAATTTATATGTACATCTTGATGTATTTATGTGTAGATTGACATATCCGTAAAACAATGCCATCTGTTCATTTGGATTGACACCGTCGAAAAGGGAATTGCTATGCAATTCTTGAATAATGACAAAAATATCTTTTGAATGTATTTTTTTGAATGCTGTGCAGGCAAAGTAAAAATTAAATATTCTTCCTATTTCTGTAAGTAAATAAATCCAAGATCATCCGATTAAGAATTTCTTTTATCTTCAAGTAAAAACTCGCCGTGTCTTTCCTAACTATGTTTTCTTATATATTCCTCCCCATAATCCCATCATTCCATAAATAAATGATCCGGCAAGTAGATTTATCGTTAAGAATATTTTGATAAAAATCGCGATCTTATTATACTATCGATTCGCTGCACAGCAAGAATGAAAGATGAGAAGTAAGTATGGATTTTTATTTGTATAAGGGGAACGTTCGGCTTTCAGAAGGTAACTGAATTACATAAAAATATCAAAATTAATCGGAATATTGAGATAAAAAAAACACGATATTTCTGTGCATAATATTTGTATATAAATAAGAGAGAAACGCGAGTTGAACAAAACTTCGCCAGTGCCTATGTTCCTGTACATAAATTTTTTTTTTCTGTAGGATCCTGAGAGAATAAATTCGAGAAATAAATTACTTCGACAGAGCCAACTTCAAAAAACTTATGAGATTTAAAATTAGGTGATAGACTGTATTAAGTATAAAAAAAACTAATTCTTCATTGTCATAAGTAAAAAGGAATTGCTTTAGTTCACGTTGGTGTTTTTCAAAATTATGTGCAAATGCGGCTGCCAAAATTTTCAATGAGTTATAATCATCTTTAAAGAGAAAGCTGAGTTGCATCTTCAGAAAGTATTATGCCCGAATTATTTATTTGACTGTTGCTTAGAAATAATATGCCCAGTTTTATAATATCTCAAATATTATACAGACTCAATATGCTTTACACTGCCGTACGTTTGCTTTGTAACTGTATAGTCGGAAAACGAGTAGATGAAGAGAATTTTAGAACGTTAAATTTTCTTACTTCCCTAATTTCATAAATGGGCTATGAGTGGCCTCAGTATTTTATATATAATTAAAAAATATATAAATGAATCTTTTCAAAACATGCTATATCGATCTGCATGTCGATATTCATGCAGAATAAATAAATTTTCATCTCGAAATATGTTTATTAGCACATTTCTGCACTTATATATATTTGAAAAAAGTTCAAGAAAAAACAAAATTGCTTTCTGTTTTTTGTTCTTTGAGGATAAAATAATAATAATAAGGTGAGATTCAAGTTTGATCATTCAAATATAGTTGTTACTACTTCTAAATTTAGTAAACTCATAGGAATATATAGGTATACATACATTCCATCTTTTAGAAATGTTTATTTATAAAATTCACGTACTTAAAGATATTACTGTACACTTTTATTGATGAACCCCCTCCACAGACATCAAAGTTTAGAAATGATTCACAAGGCACAGGGGAGCATAGAAAAATTTAATAAATATTGGCTTTTAGGGAATACATAGCCGCAAGCGTACATTTCTAACTCAAAGAGCTTAAAAAAAATAGAAAAATTTGAATTCATATATACAAGTATAAATATATATATATATTCTAGCATGTGTGTATGAGACATAAAAAAAATTTAGAATCTTTATATATTTTCAGAGCACAATTTGGCAAACAACGATTTCGCAATAAAATATTTGCAATAATCAACGATTTTGCAATAAATGCATGAAAATTTTGAATTTCGTTTTTAAAGGAAGGGCCTTCATGCAGCTTTAACCCCTCTAAAAAGGCCTGTATTCACAAATAAATAATTAATTTTTGAGCTATTTGAGTGCTAAAAGCACTTGTTTACGCGTTAGGGGGAAAAGACATTTATAATACACAAGAAAATAATTAATATGCAAGTTTTAAAACCGCGATAATGCAGTTAATTAATAGCGAACAAACCCATTGTTCAAGTTATATTTCAGAAAACATTTGTTGCAGTGTTTATTCGTAAAAACGTATGTGATTATAGCGCCGCGATATTTTTTCACGTGTTTTCGTCTGAAAGCTGAGCAAAGCATTCGAAAATGTGAAACCGAAACTGATACGGAATAAAAGTACTTACGGTATTGGCAGCGTTAATTAACAAAAGAAATTGTTTGGTTGATTGTTATTGTGCCGTTTTTCCTTTTCTACTGTCATAGCTGGCAAATGATTTTATTTCATAGAAAATAATATTTAACAAACAAAAAAAAAGACAATAGATCATCCTTTTCCCACCTTATCAAAAAAAATTGCATTTTAAAATCTTACGAAATGTGGTAGTTCTTGTCGGTTATGTAATATATCTCGAACCGAAAACAAACCAATATGTTATTAGGTAGATGTGCATTGTGTGCTATAGCTTACGTATCTGGTGTTTTGTACTTAAGTGTGATGTATTTCATACAGATATTTCAAAAGATGAAAAAAATAATAATATATTATGTAATACATTCAAAGAGCTCCTGTTTAAGGATTAAGTACTGCTTTTTTTCTTAATTTTTTCTCTTTTATTTTTTGTGTTTGATTTGATTTTAGCTCTAAGCCTAAAAGTAAATTGGATGTCGATTCTTTTACGCTTCAATATCGCAAATATGTAGTTGAAATGATTGAGATTTCTTTTTTTCTAATAGTTCAAGAATAAAAAACAAAGAAATGATGTTTGTGTTCTCAAATTTTTTCAAAGCAATTTATTTCACATTTCTCTTCGTGTCCAAAAATGCTTTTCAGAAACTAAAATTGCACGGTTGATTCGAAAGTTGAAAGGAAAAAATAATGTAAGAACATTTTTATCCGAAACCAATTTTGAGTTCGAAACCAAAAGAAATTTACCACGTACCATTTGAATGAAAATTTACTGAGATATTTCTGGTTGAAGTTATTGATTTTTGCCACTTTTTGGAGTGTGGGCAATTTTTCAGACGTGTTTTTTATGCGATTCTTGTTTTTAAGCATGTGAAAAATGGCAAAAATGAAGAATTTCAATTACCGATATTTCTAAAAATTTCATTCAAATGTCACGGGGGCGGATTTCTTTCAATTCTATAAAGAAAGCTAAAATTTTACTAATTGACTTTTTTTTTATTGAAAACGTACATAAATTTTAATTTACATAGTACATTTGGGTCATATGGAATATCACTTTTATTTTTGCGTAATTCCAATTTAAACATGATAGAAACCTGTATTTCTATAAAATTTGGTTTCTTGTCTTTTCATTGATAAGCGTATTGTATTTAAAAATAAATATTATAACTAACCAAAAAAAAAAAAGGCATTTTTTTTAACAAAATTATTTTCACGTGTAATATGGAATAGGCGGACTCAAAATGAAAGAAACTAATTCGAATTGATGAAAAACAAGATTTAGTGAGTCTACGACAATGAAAAATTAAAATTTCATCGTTCCTTTTTGTAGTTGATAATGCGGTGTAGTGTCATAGTCTATTTACAAGAGTCACAAATGCAATATTCCTATTATCTCCAAAAACAGTCAAGGGGTGGGCCCACAGAAAACAGGACACAAAATTTTCCACCTTGAAGAGATATTCCAGCCCAACTCAGATAATACTTATAGCATTCCATATTACCCTACAGACCATCTGTGAAAAAATAGCGTTCCATCTAACCAAAGAGAATCGCTAGCTAAAAATGAGCGCAGCACAATAAAATACAATACTTAAGATGTACATTGTGCTAAGTTTTAAATTGTTCGGCACTTTTCCAATAATTGATAAACTCTTTGAAAACTAGTAAAAACATTTCTGGAAGTAGTAAAACAGAAATTTATTGCCCTTTTCGCGAGACCAAAAAAAAAAAATACACCTTTCTAAGTGCAATATTCGCTAAAATATATTTTGAGTTCAAAAATCTTAGAAAAATTAAAAAAGAATATAAGATTCATCGAAAGACTGGTTATTTGTGGAGATGAAGATTACAAGGAAAAAAATTCATCACTGCCCCCACGGGGACTCGAACCCCGGTCTCTCGCTTGCCAGACGAGTGCTCTACCATGAATTTTCTTCCTTGTAATCTTCATCTCCAAAAATAACCAGTCTTTCGATGAATCTTGTATTGACAAGTGGAGAGGACGTTTCTATATAGAAAAGAATAGCATAAAAATGAGGGAAAGCACAGCGTTTTCCGTTAGTTTATGCCTTTCTTTTCGAACTAAAAAAATGTCACATGAATGAATGAACGCCAGAACTCGGCAACCGGAGAATGTGCTAACCCAGAGGATGGTCGCCCCTCCTAAGAACCAGAAAATTATGGAAAAATGTATCTGTCCCTTAAAATACGGGACGGTTCAACGACTCTAAACAATAAATTGCCCCCCCCCCCCGAACACATCGCCCTGGATCCGTGCCTGCCTCGGCTTCATTCGCAGGTGGTTATATCTGCCTCCGCTCCCAATTCGCAGCTGATGGTGTCTGCCTCCACTACATTGGAAGCTAGAGATGAATACTTCGGCCGTATTCTCAGCTGGCGATGTCTGCCTCCATTTAAATCGCAGCTGAAGATGCCTGCCTAGGTTTTATTCGCTGCTGAAGATGTCTGCCTAGGTTTTATTCGCTGCTGAAGATGTCTGCCTTGGCCAGGGGCGTAGCCAGAAATTTCGTTCGGGGAGGGACCACTTTCATTTCGGGGGGGGACCAAAGTGACAGAACAATGGATTTGGCCATCTTTTTCCCTTTTTTCGGTCATTTTCTCACATTTCGGGGGGGCACCAGACCCCCAAGTCCCCCCCCCCTGGCTACGCCCTTGGCCTTGGCTCATGCGCGTATCCAGAGGGGGCAATCGTCCCTCCTAACACATCGCCCTAAATCCGCGCTTGCGCCGGACTTATCTCGTTGCCGAGATCAATCAGAGTGTCACAAGAGACATCATTCCAAACCTGTGATATGGCGGCTATTAGATGATCGATGGAAGAAAATTGCTTCCCACCTCATATACTAGTCTGCAAAGGATGTCCCACAAGTTTTTCATGGAATTGAGGTCAGAGGAACAGCTGGCCACGAAGAACATTGATATTTCGTTGCTTGAACTACTGTTTTGTGTGACCTGACACATAAATTGATGCATTATCTTGTCGGGGGGGGGGGAGAAATATGTAATCTTTACCCCACAAAGAACTTCTTTATATATGTTACTGCCAAAGCCCGAAATTGGTCAGCTCTCAAACTGGATAATTTCGTTGAATATTAGCCAGCCAGTTCGCGAGTAGCCGCTGTAGTGGCCGAGTGGTCATAGTGACGCACTCGGGTTCGAACCCCACCGTCGCCACAGTGGTGGTCGTCTGAAGTTGGTTTTCTGCGGTTTCCAACTTCGAGGAGCAAATGCGGGCTGACTTCCCCGTTAAAAAGTCTCCCCACATAGAGCAACAGGTCTACAAAGATACAATTATTCAATCACTACACTTCACTCATAATTAGAAAAACTGGTGTCAAATGGAGGCACTACAGATAACAAGCATTACACAGAAACAAACTTCATTTCAGGTTCACTACACGTACACGTTCATTCCAACATGGAGCAGTTCTTTAGATATTCCGCAGAGGAATGTTCGCGAAGTAGCCCGAGATCTTTGGCCCAAATCCGCTAACAAAAAGACATAATTCGCGGGGGTCATCGCCAAGTTGGCGTATTTTTCCGTGATAATTATGTACACCCATGAAACCGCACTGATGATGCATCAATTTTTTTTTCAAAAATTTGACAGGAAAAACTATATTTATTATTGCGTGTGTGTGTGTGTATATATATAATATATATATATATATATATATATATATATATATATAGTTTTTCTTCTGAAACTTTTTTTCTCTCTCGTCACACGGGGCTAATCCAATACAGCACTATATATAACCATGTATTACGTTTCCGATGATGAAAAAAACGAATTTGATGTCGACCGGACCCATGTTACATCACGTCGAACTTTGGCCAGGCATCTGCGACCACTACGTAAGTTGGTCGGCAAAATAATTTCTGAAAATCAGACTTCGGCCAAACCTTTCGGCAATTTCATGATTTGGCCGCACTTCGGGCTTTGGCATTCACATATCGTCCCCCCTCATGCCAGACACACGAATGTGCAATGTCCTTAGGAAAAAACAAAGACGCATATACATTAGCGCGCCAATCTTATAACGAACGACCCTCTGAAATGGCTCTAATCGTACAACTACTGTAAAATAGTGGAAATGAAAAAATTTCTTAGATTTCTGTACAGTCACAAGTGCCCATAGGCTAATTGGGACAATTTTGAACTTTTCACTGAAAAATCATCTCTTCAGTGAAAGGTTAAAATTAAAAAAAAACCAACATTCTGAGGTGTGTCTAGGCCAGTGGTTCTCAACCTTTTTGAAACCGTGGCCCGGGTGAATCAAATTTCTACGGCTCTGTCTTAAATAGTATACTCGTTCATAAGATAATAAATAATTAATAAAAACCAATTAATTTTTAATTGCGTGCTAATTATTTGATTAATTAATTGAAATCCTTTATAATTGATAAATTAAATAAAACCTCCTCCTCCTTCGTAAGGGCTTGAGTACCGTATACATATACGGGATAACTGACCTCATTCAGCCCTCTCAATGTTTTCTTCATTTCGGTGCCTCTGCCTCATTGGGAAATATAATTGATCGCAAATTAATCGAAGAGATTAATCAAATTAACATTTAATTTCATAAAATAATTTTGCATAATTTTTTTTCCATTTACAGTAGGCAATGAAAATCTTGCTATACAATTAAATTCATTTGTGCTGACTTACATCAACGCAACACTTATTAATTAGCACTTTGTTAATAAAATTTAGTGTAAAATATATTTTACGATCGAATTTTGTATTTAATCTGATAATTAATAATTTAATAGTCAGCTGAAGAACAGAAAGTTGTTAAATTTTGGATGAAACAATCTTTGCGGCATATTCACGATAGATTGTATATAAATTGTGTAACTTTATAAATTTCAAAACCTTGAGCTTGCGATTTTTCTACTCTAAAATGCGGCAGTGTTAGGTGGGAACAAAGAACACCATTACAAAATTATGGAATTTTAAAGTTGTGGGGGCGACAAAATAATTTTTGCCCCGGGCGGCCAAAATCCTAGTTACGGTTCTGGCCTTGATGACCGATTCAAAACACAATATTTTCTGTATAAATTCAGTACTTCACTGATTAGTCGCTGATGTTTACCACGCATATGTCAAATACTTTGTTCATTTCTGAGAACAGGCGAATACGTACTCCATCGTTAACATCTTCGAGTACAAGCATGGGCGGAGATATGGGGGAGGCGTGGGGGGGGGAAGTCAAAGGTGGAGTCAACTGATCTAATGTATAAATGTATATATGAATTGACATCATCATCATCGCCCTCCCCCCCCCCCCCAGACTTCCAAGTCTATCTCCGCCTATGAGTACAAGTTGTTGGCGATGAATTTTCGTATAGGCGATAAATAGAGAAGCGTTGTTCCACGTTAAAAAAGGAAGAAAGGGAAAGAAAGAAAGAAAAGAAATAAGGGTGGAGAGGAACAGTATAGAGATATATTGTATATGGCTAACGGCACACTACGGTTCGGCTGGTGCGGTTGATCTTATCAGCAACCGTGGAATTTCGCGTGAAACACACACTGCTGTTAGCAACCGGGTTTTTTTTTTATTTTTTAATGTCACGTGACATCTCGGGATTGGCTAAATTATTTTCACCAAGCTGAAGTTGGCTACGATTATCATGCAAATTCATGCTCATAAGTTGCATTGCAGTAAAACCCCTCTTAACGGACACTCCTCAGATGCGGTCACCCCCCCCCCCCTCTTTTACGGCCAAATAATAATTTACAGTTGTATAATATATAAAAGTATGTATTTCAAACCCCTGATTAACGATCACCCCTCTTTCACGGACGAATTTTTTAGTCCTGTCCCTTTTTTAGTGTCCGCAAAAGAGGGGTTTTACAGTATATACTAATAAAAATTTTCAGGTAATTAAATTATATTTAATTTTCTGTAACAATATTTGCCGTTTAAATTAATTCGGAGTTGAAGAAAGACAACCCAAAAGTTGTCCATTTTCGACCACTCTTACAATTCGAGACCAAATCACACAATTTTTTTTGTATATGATGACTGGCTATTCAAATAACATATTTTTGAAGTTTCAAAAAATTGGACATGAATTTAGCACGTTTTTATTTGTAATTAAAGTAAATTTCCAATTAACTAACTTTCTAATTTATGGAAATTAATCATAATTATAATTTCGGGAAACCCTATGTGCCAAAAAAAATTAAGGAAAAAATTATTTCTGTTGATGGTCAGGTAAAAAATTTTTCCGCCCCTCCGAACTTGCTATCCCGGCCCGCTTAACACCATGTACATACGGCACTAGGGCCGCAACTAGGGAGAAGCAGGCGGGACTGATGCCAGGGCCGTCTTAAGAGTATCATGGGCCCCCGGGGCAAGTGGTTTTCCGGAGTCCCAACCTGGTTAATCCTAGAAAATTTCAACTGGATCTCATTTTTGTGAGACCTCACTTCTCTTGAGGCCCCCGGGCCGTGCCCGGGTGGGTCCATGCGTTAAGACGACACTGACTGATGCCCCGAACTCCGAGCCAGAGGGGTGCGCAAATGTTATCCTTTCATCTCTCCTTCAATATTAAAAGGGGCGCCAAAATGCGTGCTTGCCCCGGCTCGTCCGTGAAAGAGGGGTGATCGTTAATCAGGGGTTTGAAATACATACTTTTATATATTATACAACTGTAAATTATTATTTGGCCGTAAAAGAAGGGGGTGACCGCATCTGAGGAGTGTCCGTTAAGAGGGGTTTTACTGCAATGCAACTTATGAGCATGAATTTGCATGATAATCGTAGCCAACTTCAGCTTGGTGAAAATAATTTATCCAATTCCAAGGTGTCACGTGACATTAAAAAATAAAAATCCCCGGTTGCTAACAGCAGTGTGTGTTTCACGCGAAATTCCACGGTTGCTGATAAGATCAACCGCACCAGCCGAACCGTAGTGTGCCGTTAGCCTAAGAGAGTATTTTTTAGTACAGTGCCTTGCGTTTTTCGCCTTCACCTACTTTGTGTTCTCTTTCTCACTTCTATACACGGTATATAATAGAATGATCATCTGATAAAGATACATTATATGTGTCTGTGTAAGTGGGGGGGGGGGATGAATATATAAAGCTGAGGAGAACCGCCACCATGGTTATCAGTTGATCATTATCTCTTTGAGATATCGCGAGATAAAAAGAGGGGGGAAAACCAACACCTACTTGAGAATTTTCAGAATGTTCACAGAATATTTTCTAGTGGGTGTTGGGAAAACACACACAAGTTTTTTCGTAGGGTTACAATAAACCTTCGCGATCAGGGAAAAGAGGTTGAAGACTGAGTCAGCTCGATTGAATTTATTCCACTGGCATTTGGACGCAATATTACGTCCCTCATCGCAAAGGGGTTAAATAGAGATTTGTACTGCTGGTTATAAACAGCGGCTCCCGTAGTAGAAGGCGGTTTTCTATTGCCCGGAAAGTCCCTATTACTCACCAATTATTCCAATGATTTGTAAAGTCAACCCTCTCTCAACAACGAGCTCTGGATCCGCTCATGCCACAAGCAGCATACAAATCACATTGAAACTGCCCGAAATTTAAATCACATTAATAAACTTAATGCATAAAGGTCACTGATGTCTGGTAATGTTGTGTTAAATAAAATAGGAAAGTAAATAAAAAGTTGAAAGAAAAATTTCCACGCAAAAATTAGTGGCTGCAGACTATATTGAAATATTGATATTATCCATCATCTCAAAAACTAGAGCCCCCCCGATCCGGCAAAACCAACCCAGTTTTGAAATCAGCAGCCCCAATATACCCAGTGAATTTTTTTTTCTGGCCTAAAATTTGGCTATTTTAACCTACTCACAAACGTTTAGTTTTATGGTAGTTATTAGAGCCAGTGTATTATTCGAAAAATTAATTGTGAAGAATAACTTCATCTGTATCAAAAATTTTTAATTTTTTTAGTTTTAATTTCTAATTAAATGCCATAAAATTAGAAATTACAACCAAAAAAATAAAAATAAATAAATTAGACTCGGTACTTTTTTTCTGGAGAACAAAATGTGTATGTGTGACTAACGCTTATCTATAACCTCCTGTAAAGCTGGCGTTGTGAGATACAAAGAACATATTCTGATTTTGACTTGTAAAAAAAGTTTCTTTCTTTCCTGAAAAGTGTGAGGAAAAAAAAAATTGTTTTTATATCTCTTTCGTTTTCTGGATTTCTCTGTGTGGGGGTTAATATATCTTTAGCATTTCCGAAAATGCCAAGTTATAAGTTTGGTGTACGATTGGTGAATTTGGCAGGATTTTGAAGTGACGTCATCAATTTTTAAAGCGTTATAACTCATTAATTATGGGTCAGATCAAAAACTGAGAGAACACTTTTCCACATATTAGTTCTTCACAAGGTAATTATTGGGCGGTAGATAGTTACCACCCTGTATATATAAGCGTTTAAATAAAGTGGCACCTACTCAAAGGTACTGAAAATAAAGGTTTAGATATTGTACAATATGCAATTTTTTTAAATTAAAATTATCCTGATAGTCTATAATCAGCGGCGGATTCATGGCATTACCACCTGTGGGCTATTCAAAAAAAAAAATAACCTTGTCTCTCCCCTTCCTAATTTATATTCTTGATCACCAATTACTCAAATTTGCTGCCCCTTCACTTGAACTTGCCATCCTGGGACAAAGCCCGCATACCCCCTCCCCACCCAGGAAATACGCCTCTGAATATAATCCTATATTTTTTGTTAATGTGATTCACTTGTATTGTAAGAAATTATTACTAATCATTGACCGGAGCCGTATGAGTGTCATAGTTTCATAAAACGGGCCAATTAAAGGTCTGACGTCATTGTTTTTACTCGAGAGTTGTTACTTTACGGCCGTATTCACCAACACAGTTTAAACTACAATCGCAGGTTGAACGATCAGCGATCGACACGGATTGGTTAAAATCCTTAATTTAACCAATCCGTTTCGATCTTCAATCCTTTCACCTGCGATTGCAGTTGAAACTGTGTTGGTGAATACGGCCGTGAGAGTTGAAAAAAAAATAATCAAAAATCGATTGACATTTGCAGTGGCGTTGGAGACAGGGATACTGTGGGTGCACACGGTAATTTATGAAATAGGTTACCCAGAGAATAGGCACCCAGAGAATTGATTCAGAAATCAAAATTTCCTACTTAAAGATCAAGACAAGAACCCACAAGTTCGAAACATTAAGAGGGCTGAAAACTCATTCCGTATATATGGGACTCAAACCCGTACGCAGGAGGCGGAATGATGCATTGCATAATTATGAGTTATTGGGGTAGGGAGGGCTCAAATGGCCTCAGCCCCTAGGTTCTGGCACCTATGACCAGAGTGTCTGAATATTATTTTGGCATAAATAATACTAGGCGATTTAAAATGCACATTACATTGCGAAAAAATAATTTTAAAAATAAGACTTTTTTCACAGCTGTTATATATAAACTTAGGTTGGGATTACACACACACCCATGAAAGTTTTAGAAAAGTTAATTTATAAAGTTTATAAAAATATTCTTAAAAAAATGCTTCAGTTTTCTGATTCCGAAATTCTATAATAATCTACCCAGAGAAATCACTGACACTACTGCATTTATTCCCCTTAAAAAACGCCTCAAACTTTATCTGCTCGACCTCACTAACATCGAGTCCCATTTCTGATTTCATCCTCTTAATTAAATTGTATCTTTAAATCACCTTCCATAAAATGCTGTACAAATTCATGTGCTGGCTCCATATTTATTAAGTATATCATTTACATGTTATTTTTCTTTTGTATACTTGGGGTCAATATTGTCTATATTATGAATTCATGTTGATATTGTACATATGTAATTTTTATAGCACCTCCACCGTTGCGTGAGAATATCCTTTATTATTTATATTACAATTTTTAACATTTTTATTTTCTCTTAATCATAGTAGTTACAAATAAAAAAATAGTATCTTTCTTGTATTTTTTCCCACCATATACCTGAAAATAATATCACTGTATGGGACATTCGTCTCCTTGGTTGCCAATAATATCATATAACATGTATTCACACAAATTGTAAAATAAATTTGAAATTGAAAAAATTGAAAACTTAAGTAATGCAACCGATAAGAGCATTGGTTATTTTCCAGCTAATGTAATCGATGTGGCTATTGGTTGAATTCTTCAAGTATTACAAAAATGTACTTTTCTAAAACTTTTATAGTGTAATCCCCGCCTTAGATAAATTGTCGATAAAAAATTCCTCAAAGATGTGTTTTTCTTTAATAGGGTTGTTAATAAATGGAATAGCTTACCCCCGGATAGTAAATTCTAACACAATTGACGCGTTTAAAAAGAAATACGATAACATGTTGGGTAAATCGAGAAGCTATCCATACTTAGAATAAGACAACCATAAATACATTTTATGGGCATTGTATATTTTATTATGTATATATATTGTTTATAGTTTTTCTAATTGCATTTTTAATTGGGTTACTATATTTTAGAAATATATGACATCCATATTTGTTATGGGCATCTTTTTCTTAGCCCCCCTCGTTGGGCATTTTGCTTGTTGTGGCTTTGTATTTGTATTTTCTGCATGGATATATTCAATAGTGAATTACTGAAATTGTGTTGGAGGCGCCCCGACAAACCTCACTTTTTTCCAATGTAAGAGGCCCAGTATTTTCTTTTGCGCCCGGGGCCTCAACCGACATTTACAATAAATGAGAAAAAAAAAATTAGTTACATTTATCCCGCCTATAGCAAATACCCTATTCATAAGATCACGATAAACATTTGAATTGTAAAGCAATTCAAATTTGTACTGTGACAGATTGACGCTGCGACAAATTTGCCACAACAAGTTGAGCGTGACGAATTGACCTAGACCCTGGCCTATTTTCTATATTCTACAAAGTAAAGAATATAGAAAAGAATTTGATCGCTCAGAGCATGTAACCGGTAAGTGATCATAGAAAACAGAAACAAAAATAAATAGAGGAAAAAAACTTCAAATAATAATGTAAGACTATGTATTTAAAAGAGTCAACATCATATAAAATTTATTTAAACTTTTGAAAATACAAAGTAACATGCTATATTCACTTCACTACATTTCATTGCAGCATCATTTCATTTCAAATGGATGCTATAATAAAGAGTGGGTATAACACACACACGCATCTTCAATAAATATAACACCACATTTTCGCATATTAATACTTAGTTTTTCTTTTGTTTAGACTTAAAAAAATACAGAGATTTAATAAAAAGAAATAAACTAAAACACAACTTCGTAAACACAATTGCAATATAGAAGATGATTACTTTTTGTTTAGAAATAGAACATTGAACTAGAAGAAAAAGATAAATTTTTTCATGATTCATATAGCAGCAGTGAGAGATCTTTATAACTCTTGAAGGTACAAAAAATTAGCTTATCTTCCACAAAGTTCCATTCACATTACAAATAACAAATTTAAACTATACTCCAGACCAATGGCAGTTTTAAAAACATGGCAAGCTAATAAACTATGCAAAAATGACTTTATCACATCTCATTTGTTCAATTATTTGACATTGTTCACTGTATCTTTAGAATTTTCAAAGAACCATATATTGATGTGAAGAAATAATACACATACACTTCTTCACTTCTATGCACTTCACAAAACATCTTCAGAAAAAGCAATAACCAAAGGCAAATCATTTATCATCATTACAAATAAAAAATTATTACATGCGAAACAAAAACTCATTGTTTGGTCTCTGCCAACCTTCACAGGATAAAACAAATTTTCAGTCAGTCAGTTCAGAAAAAAAATCTCCATTAAGACAAAAATATTCAAATACAAAACACCTATCAAACATCTGTTAATTAATTGAAGTTTTATCATCAAATAAATGATGCAACATAACAGCAAGACTATGAGTATCAAAGGATGAAAATAAACAATGGGAGCAAGACATAAATGATAATAGTCAGGTGATGCAAGGGATGATTATTCACACATATAATTATATTTTTACTTTGTTATTCTACAAATTTTATCTTAAAACACCTGAATAAGTAAAAAAGGTACAATCGATGTATTGGCATAATTACAAACATAACTTTTGAAAAATAGATGCTATAAAAATGACAAATAAAAATAAGATATCATGACACATCATAACTATATACATCAGTGTTTCCTGAAGTGGGCGATGGAAGCTACTGAAGTTACGAGTATAACATTGGATCCTATGGATTTGCTTGGATTGCGGGGGGGAGGGGGGGGGGCGCACGAGAGAAGAAAAAAAATCTCTGAAGGGGGTGAGAGATGGAACAAAAAGTTTGGGAAAATATGATCTACATAATATAAAACAAACCCGTATTCCTTCCTAAAATGGGTTCACATTCAAAGCTTTTCAAAGTAATTAATTGAGAGAAAAATAAAAATTTGTTTTGTTTTTTTTACATAGTTAAGTGACAACAAATACGAATAACTAAAATAAAAGATAAATATAAAAACTAAAATAAAAAAAACTGTTTTTGCCTACCTTCCTCGCTATGTACAAATACTGCCCCATTACTTTTTTGCATTGAAATCAATACTATGCTAATATAGTTTGAATGGAGGCAAATTGCATAGACACTGTTGAATGAATCCAAGTGAATTCTTAGACATTGGTGAAAATGTCATAATATTAGATTAATATTTTCTAAATCTGATCTAATTATAAATAGGAAACTATTGTGAATAGAATTCCATCCGTAAGATACTATTTTTATTTAAAAGGCTTCATTCAAAATGAAAATATCATACTAGCATTTCTTCAACAATTATGAAAAATATCTGTTTCTTTCTTAAGAATATGGTAGTTCTTTAATCCCCCCTCCACCCCGTATGTCCATATCTTCAAAGGTCAAAATTCTTTAATCCTTCAACTGCTCCCATTATAGATAGATTATAAGCTTATTAGGCTGCTGAATTACTTATTGATTTGCCTTCCTCAAATCTTTATCAATAAAAAAAACACAATACATGATCCAGTATAGTATTTTTAGACAAAAAAAAATTATGTAATCTTTAAAATATCAGCAAATTTTATGTGTAAAAATATATGTTTCAA
The DNA here is from genome assembly GCF_987345545.1 of Pholcus phalangioides. Lineage (NCBI taxonomy): Eukaryota > Metazoa > Arthropoda > Arachnida > Araneae > Pholcidae > Pholcus > Pholcus phalangioides. The sequence goes on from NW_028301625.1 coordinate 25,196,965, forward strand.
AAACAACCACTTGAAAGTGGTTTTGTCATAACTTGGGCTGCTTTTTCACTGGTTAAATACAACTCACATATTTTTTATATTTTCAGAATGAGATTCAACTATTCATCAAGACATGCTTGCAGGCATTTTGTTAGCACACGGTTGCTCTTCTCATAACTTCGAGAAACTTTCTATAAACCTGGTCTATTATCAAGGCAATTTACTACCATTTTATCCCACATGAGGAGAGTTGTATTTGTATACCTACAGTATTGTGGTTATTTAGCATTGTGCATCTTACGTGTGCAGAAGGTGCATACACCAATCTCCCTAATTTGCATGGTGTAAATATGAATGTATATATTTGTGTTGTAGGTCTTGCTGTGACGAGACGAGACATTTTGAAAAGGAAGTCAGCTGGCAACTTAAACTTGGAAAACCAACTTTAACTGACTGTACGAAGTGACGCATCTCAACTTTCACTTCATTCCACACGTCCAAACTGCCAATCACATGTTTGCTGATGGTGGGACTACATAGTGACTGCTTGTGGGGGGCACCATCTATCACCAGTAAGTAGCCACCACAGGTTTAAAAAAAACGTTTTTCTCCGGGAGACTGGACATTTTGGTATGACAATGCTTCTGTCAAATTTCTATCTGATTTCCAAGTCATCTCAACACTGACAACTGTGTGTCTTCATTCCACAAACCTCTGTCTCACACGCAAGATGACAATGTGAATGAAAACTTTACGAAAACAATTAGGGGGGTTTGATCATTTGATCATTTTTGTCGCACCACGGTCATTTTCTGCACACGAGGGCTAATTAGACCGGGACCTACAATTTATTGCCGATTCCGAACGGCAGGCTTGTTTTTTTATACTCAGAGAGGTTGGCGCGTTAACCTCTCGATGGGGGACTCCCTGCGGTAGCAATTTTTTTGCTGCGGTCAAGTCGCCGTTTTTTGTTGTACCCCTGTGTCAGGAAAGTTTTCTGACAAGGATGAACCGGGTATCGAACTCGCGACACCTCTAAACATCCTTTGGTACTTTAGGCGAGCATCTTATCGACCGGGCTACCGCGCCCCTTAGGGGGGTTTGCCTGAAGGTTTGTTCTGCTTATGGTGGTATAATCAAAATGTTAACTTTGGTGTGGAGCCAATGATGTTAAATCTATAGAGTAGATGTCTTCTAACCTTAATTAGAACCCTAGGGAGAATTTAAGGCACGTTGGCAAAAGAAATATATAAAAACAGTCAAAAGTATATGTGAAAAAGGAATTGGAAAATTCTATCAAAATTCCATGAAAAAATATAAACAGCAATAATTTGTAGACTATCCCTGATTTACTGAGCTCTAGGTTGATAAAGAATCATTGAAAGAAAAGGCTCGATTATTATTAGTGTGTAAAAATGCTTGAGGGTTCATAATCGTTTCCAGTTTTTGTCATTTTATAATGATATACTGTACTAATTGTGCAACATATATAATAAAGTATATCAGCTTATAAAAATATATTTTTAATGCATATTTCCATCCATCATATGGATCCATTATCTAAAAAATTTTACATTGATATTTATTTTGTTTTAGATATATATGAATTTTTTTTCTCTCAACTTCATTTTTTCTCAGGATGTACATGCATATATTCATCATAAATTGATAAAAAAAAGATCAGTTTTAAATCTTGCTGCTGTGGTGGTCGAGTGATCATAGTGACGGACTCGCATCGCGAGAACCTGGGCTCAAAACCCACAAGGATGTCCCACAAGTTTTCCATGGAATTGAGGTAGGTCAGAGGAACAGCTGGCCATGAAAGAACATTGATATTTTGTTGCTTGAACCACTGTTTTTTGTGGCCTGACACATGAATTGACGCATTATCTTGTAGTGGGGGGAATATGCAATCTTTACCCCACAAAGAGCTTCTTTATATATGTTACTGACAAAGCCCGAAATTGGTCAGCTCGCAAACTGGATAATTTCGTTGTATATTGGCCAGCCAGTTTGCGAGTAGCCGCTGTGGTGGTCAAGTGGTCATAGTAATGCACCTGGGTTCGACCTCACTGTCGCCACAGTGGTGGTTGTCTGAAGTTGGTTTTCTGCGGTTTCTAACTTCAAGGCACAAATGTGAGCCGATCTCCCCGTTAAAATGCCTCACCACAGAGAATAACAGGCCTACAACAGTACAATTATTCAATCATTACACTTCACTCGTAGTTAGAAAAATTAATGGTAGCACTACACATAACAAGCATTACACAGAAACAAACTTCACATTAGGTTCACAACACATACATTCCGGCATGTACCGATTCTGCAGACGAATGTGTATGAGGTGCATGCATGGTTAAGTGTAGTAGTAGTTTTAAATCTTAAGAAAAACATTTACATTTATTAATTAAACTTCAGCAACTACAACTGAACTACAACTACAAATTCAGTTATTGGTGTAGACATGCATCATTGTCATTATTGGTGTATCATTTGCAAATAAAAATCGCAGCTTTATAGCTATATTCCAATTATTTAAGACAACACCAGTACAATTGCATCACCATTAGCAGAGCTGTAGCATGCCTTCTCGGGCCCCTCTCTCCTGAAAAAGTTATTATTATGCAAAATAAATGTACATTTTTTTTTTGGGATCCAATTCAACTCAGGGTCCTGATTACCCCAGCCTAGTTATGGGCCTGACCATTATAAATTTTCCAGCGAGAAGAATATAAAATGATACCAAAGAAACAAAGCACTTACAACAGAAATTTCAGTTTTCATAGTCTCAAACATGAGTGGCTCACTTAAATTGGGTAAAAAAAAAGTTGTGTACAGTAAACAGATGCATAGCACCTTCACAGTTTTACTAATTTTCAAGTTTTATCTACATTTATAGTTACTATCACAATAAATACATTTTCATAGACTTTTTCAAATTAATTGCTTCAAGTGTAAAAGAATCAATAAGTGCTAGGAAAAAACATTGAGTATCATCAAAAAAAAACTTAAGTGCACTCTAGGTGATTATACTATAAACAGTAAACCCTCGATTATCCGAGAAGCAGATTAACTGGAATACAAACATTTGAAAACCTCACAGAAGGTGGAGAATTGAGAATGAAACTAATTCAGGAACAACATATGGTTCAACAAAGGGTAATATTATAAAATAAGCAACAAAGGGTTTTGCTTATGAACGAATATATGCTGCTTAAATTTAGTAAATTAGAAGATATTATTATATGTATGATTATTTGACTTGTTCTGAACTTTCTCTGTGTATAAACAGCAGTCTTTAATAATGAAAAACAATGAAAAGCAGAAAAAAAATATTGTAATGACAATGTCCATGAGGCCAAATTTTTTTTTCTTTAGTTACAGTTAGAACCTTTGACTTGGAAAAGCCATGGAAAAAAACATACATTTGGAATCCCTGTAACTAGGATCAAAGATGTTTGCTTATAAATGAATATATGAAGCTTAAATTTGGGTCTTAAATTATAGGGAGTCCAGGAAAATGTCTCAAATCAAACCCAGCTTCTATTGTAACTATGGATAAATGTGTTTTCTGGGCATATTTGCTTTCCTTAATTTGAATTGTGGTTGCTTGACATAACATAAGGATATGTACAATATTCATATCAGACTGGCAAAATGAATAGATATTTTATTCAAATTATTTTGCAATTACTGTTGTATTACTTGATTTTTATTCCCAGTGGTTTAACCATGCTTTTTGGTTATCCATGGCTCCCTTTCTCACCATTACCCCAATTAATCAACGTTCTACTGTATAAACGATATACTATTCCCTATAAAATAGATATTTATATGCAAGGTGGCCATAATTTAACTTTGCCTATTCAAAGCATCCTGTAGCTCAAATTGTTCATCAGAATTGATATATAAACTATTCAAAGGGTGTAAAAAAGGAGTCTATAAAAAAATACTTAAAAATTTTCTGCTAGGTGCCACTTTTCTGCAAACATCATAAAAATAACCAAAATTAAACAAAAACATTCTCAACATTTAATCATGATTTCTAGTATGCGAATGAAATCCTAGAAAAAACTCTCTCATCTCTTATGAGCAATTGTAAAAGAAAGTTTTACATGGGCACAGAAAGATGGTGGAGTTATGAAAAAAAAAATCTGTGCGTCTCAATTCATGTGAATCCGGTTTGCTTAAAGAATTTAGTTTATCACTGATGTTATATTGGCAGAATTGGAGAATGATGTCACACTACATGTAGAAAGCATCACAATTGACCAGTTGCAATCAACAGTTAAACACAAAGGTCATTGGCTTTTTATTTCAAAAATGTATGATTAAGGTTTTATCAAAAAACATTCATTACACTATCCTGCACAAGATAGAGATGACTAGTAATATTTTCATTCTTTACTTTTTTTGCCTACATTCGAAATTTTTTCCTGATTTTTTGATCAGTAAGTGCTCAACAAATGTTAAGGAAATGTTTATTTTTGGTAGTAGTGTTGGATATATTTTATAGGTTTCTTTTGCAGTTTCTTAATGAAATGCAACCCCATCCCTTTCCCGAGTGGAACTTTTCAGATTTTTTTTCATGATAGATTCCTTTTCTGCAACCTTTGAATAATCTATACCAATTTTTATGTTAATTGATGAATGGTTTGAGTTAAAGGGTATTCTGAGTAGGCCAAGTTTAATTATGGCTACCTTTTTTATACACGTTTTATATATGCAACGCAAGTTCTTCCTGTGTGAATTTTTAAAAAGATGGATTCATACCAAAAAAATTAACCCCCTCTGCACCAGATCTCAGTAAGTCACACGTGGTGAAATTTTTTACCGCCTGATTATTTTTTAAAATAACCACAGTAAAATTTTAATTGCACAGAGCAGATATTGTACTTCAATAACATGGTTCTTCTCACAGATGTCTTTAAAGTGTATATATCTCAACTCACCCCCCCCCCCTTTTATCTTTTGTCTAATGTAATTTTGTGTTTGTTTGCTCATGGGTATCGGCCTAAAACAGAAATAAAATATATACTCTAATAAAAAAAATTTTTACAATTTTAGAATTAAAATTGAAAAAGTTAAATTATTTTCAGCAGAGCTGCACAAATTTAATTTTTTTTTAATTTGAATACCGTAAAGAGGGCCTTGGCATTTAGATTTCTGAACTGGTTTGAAAAGTTAACATGGAATATTTGATTGAAATTCATAGTACAATATACAGCTCACATACACTGATACAACATTCTGCAGATATAACTGCAAATCAACAGGCAAAATCATTTAATATCTTCTGACTCCAGGATAACTATATATGCATTTTAATTATTTTTAATTTCTTTTAGTAAAATGTGTTTGAGTTTGTAGCATTTTCTCGCACTGTAAATCAAGACCTATCTTATTACCAAACCAATTTGAATGATGACAGATGCTCATATAACACAAACAAGAAAGGTAAAAAGTTAGTAAAATAAATATTCAAGAATACGGTAGCAAAAATGTACTTGCAGGATAGAGAGAAAGTGTGGTTACATGCTAAAAGTAAACAAATACAAATATTTAGACCATCTGAAACAATCTATTATGGATACACACACGTCCCCTTCCCCTCCATACAAGGTAGGGCTGACATGGCTATAGCCCGGGGGGGGGGTCCGAGACAATTACCTATAATTTCTAATTTGATTGATTCTGAATTTAATACTATAAATTCACTATAGAGGAGCCTCTTTCAAATATCTCAGCCTATGGGCCCTGCTACCAGATGTGAGTGCCATGCCAGTATATCAAAAAGTATAAAACTGCCCTCAAAAGTATGAATCCAGAAGTCTAAATGGCATGTAAAACTTATGGTTGCCAAAGACTAGTCAATCATATTTCATCTCATAAAAAATAGAATACACTCTTAGTAAATATCCTCAATTTTACTATCCACCAGCTATGACATTTAATGAGGTTATATTGCAGCATGGGCAGAATGGAGCATGTCTTTTAACATCGAAAAGTGAGTGGTCGATCATTTTGATTCCAAAAACCCATGTTTCACTTTGTGGGAGTAAGTATCTAAATTGGTAGACAGGTAACCTCTATTTTGATAGATGTGATGTCCCCAGAACATTGCTTTGCCATAGGACCAATAATGTTGTACGTGTTGAATGGTGTTATTCCAGATGTAACTAGGATCACTGATCTGGGTATTCTTATTGATGAGTGGCTTAGGTTTTCTGAGCATTGTTCAGCGGTGGTCAAAAAATTGAATAGAATGTTAGATTTCAATTCTCAAAAACGTCTCTTCGCGTTCTCTGAAAGTGTTCATTCCACTTTTCTGGTAATGAAGATTCAAAGCTGTTTTCTTTAACCTATTTGCATCCGAAAGTGGAGTAATCCACAAATTAGTGTTATAAAAAAAATTTAATATATATAATCTGCTTTTCTACTATGTAAACACTGTTTCTGTATCCATACATGGTGATTTTGGGCAGGCAGTAAATTTAGAGGAAGGATGCAAATGGATTAATTAATTTTCTAAATAAGAACTGGATGTCCTGTAAAATATGTTATAGAAAAAAAATTATAGTTATAACAGAGGTAGATGACTTGAATTCGAACCTTATCTGGGAATCAATGGTTATCGGCTGAAGTTGGTTTTCTGTGGTTTCCAACTTTGAGGTGCGAATGCCAACCGATCTCCACATTAAAAAGTGTCACCACAGTGAAAAACAGACCTACGAAGGTACAAATATTCAATCATTATACTTCTTTCACTTATGGTTTGAAAAATAGATGACGGCACTAAAATTCATGCACAACGCTAAATACACACTTAGACTGTTAAGTACACATGCATACTTCTGTCACAACTCATTTGGTAGTAAACTGCCCATGGCAATAGACCAGAGTTGTGCTCAGTTTGAAAGAAAGATGATGATGACACAACCAACTACTTTATCATATGCATCTTAGACAAAAAATTGACAGGAGAGATATGCAGAAAAAAGTAAGTAGTGCAATATCTTCACTATGTCTGTAAAACTTTTGGAAATAAGTTTGTAAAAACTTTTTATATAATGCTCATATGAATATTATTTTTTCTTATAACCAAATGAATGGATAAATGTATCTATATAATGCAAGCAGTCTATAACTGTGACTATTTCATGTTCCCAATCAATGTGCATTCATTTTCCGGAAAAGGCATTCACATATGACGAAAATGCCACTAAAGCATTATGAAAATTGTGAGTTCATGAAAAGTTCTTAATTTTATTGATTTTCAAAACTGCTGTGATAATATACATGTCAGTATACCTTTTGCTTTATGTACCAATACAATCATCTTCAGCTATCATTTCTGTAATATTAGACTAGAATTCAGTAACCACAACAGAGTACAGAAATTTTTCTAGTTCCAATTTAAGCAACCAACAATAAGTATATGAGTGACAAGAACAAAATTCTCCAAAAAAAACTTGAAACTTTTATGAAAAGACAGATTTTGTGATTCAACATCATTTTGTGGGGTATGAAAACCACAAAATTGATTAAAATTCTTGATTTTTGGTGATTTTTACATCTTTTCCGGAGTATTTCAGCATGCAAAAATAGGGTAAATCAAGAATTTTAAGCATCAGTATCTCATCACATTTTCATTTTGTTCCAGGATAAATCTTTTTCAGCATAACCTCTTTGCTCTGGAGAACATTTTTAATAGAAAGGATTTAAAATATTTACATTTTCCCGATAGTGATTTTGTGTGTGCAGGGTGAACTATAGTTTTTATTCTCTTTGAATACTTTTCTTGGAACAATGATATATACAGGGTAATTACTTAATTTCCCTCATCACATTTTACTGGTGAGCCGTTGATCCTAGAGGTATACTTTGAATTACAAAAATTGTCCAAATAACATGTAGAATGTTCTTGATTCATGTTGCAAGAGGTTTCATAGTTATTTAAATGTAGAAATTAACTTTTTATGAGGACATCCCTTGCTTACAAAAATCCAGTTAGAAAGTTTTTGACCCGTCTGTCCTGAGGCCAAGGAAAAAAGATTCCACATTTCTAAGTGTGATATTCAAATTATAAAATCACTGAAAAGGTTGGGAAGAACAGCACAAATGAGGGGAAAGAAACATCCGTTTATACTCTTCTCCAAATTTCCTCAAATTTTTGAATTAAAATATCTCTGCGAATATTGCACTTAGAAACAGGTTTTTTTGTTGGCCTCAGGAGAGATGGGGCAACAATTTTCTAATTGGGTTTTGAGGACAAGGTGTATGCATAAAAAGTTATTTTTTATTTAATAACTAAACAACACCTTGCAACACAAATGACGTATCTGAGTTTTACATGTTATTTGGACAATTTTTCTAACTGGAAGTATGCTTCTAGGATCAACGGTTTGTCAGTAAAATTCAGCAAGGGGAATTAGGCAATTCAAAAGTCACGCAATCCATCACAAAATAATTAATTTCTCAAATTCTGCTGATTGTAAATGCAATGTTTTTTCATAAACAATAGCACTATATTACTGTTCAAGATGTAAAATAGTATTCTCTTATTTTCCATGTGCAGCACTGATACTCTCAGTGGCTCTTTGTTGTATGATCAAGATGGTTTTTTGCCAGAAGAAAAGAATTTTTATGTGTGATATATACAATATTTTTCAACTCATTCGTTTGAAGCCGTTATTGAGGGAATCAAAAATAAATTCCAAATGTTTCTGTGCCAAATAAGACAACAATCTTCTGATTAGTGTCCCCTTTTTTAAGAAACTGTAAATGTGGGAAAAGTGAGTGTCCAGCATGGGATGTGAACTAGAAGACAAAATGGTGAACTCACCTTCAAAAAGTGTAAGGAAGTTGGCATTACAGATGGATATGTCATATAGGACTGCTCACAGAGCCCTGAAGAGATTTAAAGCCTATTGTGTTCGGGTTGTTCAGGTATTGGAAAGCTCCTGATCAGATGAAACGTTTGAGTTATTGTTAATGGCGCAGATCCTTCATTGATGAAAATGGTATTGATAGTATTGATTCTGTGCTCTTTACAGATTAAGTCTGGTTCCATCTAGCAGGTTGTGTTAACAGCAGAATTTGGTGCACAGAAAATTGTTAATGGTGCAGATCCTTCATTGATGAAAATGGTATTGATAGTCTTGATTCTGTGCTCTTTACAGATTAAGTCTGGTTCCATCTAGCAGGTTGTGTTAACAGCAGAATTTGGTGCACCGAAAATTTGCACGTCTATCATGAAAAACCTCTGCATTCGATCATAATCAGTGTATGGTGCACTTATCTTAAGAAAAATGGCCAGAAACCCAAAAAAAAAGAATATGAGCTTGCATTCACACAAAAGGCTCATACTTTGAACATATTGCGACATTTTGAAACAAACTTTGTTTTTGTATCCATAAATTTTGTTTCATTCGAACTAATATAATTATTTCTTGATAGCATTTTAAAAATTAAATATTTAGAACTGGTTGAGTGACTTTTGGATCATGTATTTATATGCATAAATATATTTCATATATAATATAAAACATCCAAGAAGATGAGCAATGAGATTTGAAAGATGGCTGGAGTTAAACTGGATGGCAAAAGCATCAGACAAAGAAAAATTAGACCTATAACCAGCAGTGGATTGAAAATGGCTGATGATTATATATATATATATTTATGTACATCAGAATTTTTACGGTGGCCAAAGAAGCATTTTTCATCATTGAAATGTTTTTCCTTCACGATCTGCAAAAACAAAACTAAAATTTTTTTAAATGCATAGAAAAAATAACATATCAACACAACTATTATTGAACAGTTGATATTAATTTAATGAGAATGTGATTGTAAATTCATAGCAATAATTTTTTCTGAGTTTTTGAAGAAACAGAATACAGTGAAACCTCGTTGCAACGACACTTGAAATAATGATAAAGCTCTCTACAAAGATATTTTCTCAAGTCTTGTTTGGAATTGCCAGCAGACTAATATCAAACTCTTCCTTGATACAACGATATCCTTTATCTCTTCAATAATACTTTCTAAGATTTCAAAATCTGTACAATATTTTTTATGCCTTGCTCAAAATCTAATATATTTTTAATTTTGCTGCTTGCTTCAGTGTGCATATCTGTAATTTGCACCACTTGATTCCTGAGAGTATTAATAAAGTTATCAATGTTGCTACTTCCTGTGCAGTACAGAGAGTATGATGCAATAAACAACTCCGCAGGGGCAAAACATCCAGCTGAATTTTATTAATCAATAATGATAATTTTTTTCCAGCTAATAAATACTTGTAAGTGCATTTTCCAGTGGTACTAACCACACTGATTTAAAAGAGATGTCAACAATAGCATAAATTTGGTGGTGCATGATAACTTGATATAACAATAATCTCTATACAACAATATTTTTCTTTGGTCCACAGAGTATTGTTACATCGGAACTTCACTGTAATAGACGTTCACTTGTTATAAGTTAGCTATAAAGTGATAAACATGTCAATAAATATACTAAATCAAATGAAATACATATAAGACATATTTCAAGTCATATATATGAACATATTTACTCATCATCACAGAATTTACTTTAGTATTCTAGCACCTAAGAAAACAGGGATATTGAAAAAGAAGCATCAAATTAAAAGAAAACACATTCTGTAACAATTTTATTTTAAAAAATCATTTAAAATTTACAGGTTTTCACATTCCTTACAGAAATTTGCAAAAAAATATTTTATCACAATAGCACATTGTGTGGCATCATTCAAGTGATGTAAACTGAATTGACATTCAAATATTGCTCATATTTTTTCTAAATTCTTATAAAAACCAAAAATGCATTATATTTTGATCTTTCCCTTTGTCAAAAGGAATTTTGAAAAACATTTGATTTTATTGCACATTTGTCATATGATTGATTGTGTGTGTGTGTAAAATAACAAAGTAAATTATGCAATCATAAGTGAAAATTAAATACTCGTTCCATGATATCAGCAAAAAGAAAACACCCTTCATAAAGTTAATAAGCTACAATCTTAATTGATAACAACCAATTATTTAACTTAATTGACATTAAAAAAAATACAATTATTTCTTCAAGTTCCCAAGTCTATAGAAACTGGTTGCAAACAAATTATAAAAATGATAAAAAGATAGTTACCCTTATAAAAACATGGTAAATTTTAAATTATAAAATAAAAATTCATAAATTGAAATGTCAAGATTGACCTCCAAATATACTCTGTAATTTATTGCAGAGTGAAAACCTGTAGAGATGCTAAATCATAAGACTAGTACAAAATAAACACTTATAAGCAAATAATTATTTAAGCAACCAAATATAGAAATTACAGCAATAGAAATGATTGACAAAACTTATTTTGATTGCAAACAAAACTGCTTTGATGATGACAAAAATTTTGATTTAGACAAAAAAAATTAATATTGTAAGATGTGTGTTTAGTTACCATTTTCAGGGAATATTTGGCAAAAAGTAAATGTTAAAGCACATAAATATCAAAAGTTTCATGATTAGTCCCAGAAGATTCTTGTAATGAATTTTTAAATTCTTCGGTTTAGAGATTGACAAATATAGATTGATGTATATAGTCAGAGATCTTGGTGTAACACACATGATTTCCTGTCATCCTGCTTATACAATGTCAGTTTTTAAAGATCACTGCAACATAAGTAGCAAGTTGAGAGAACTTATTACTAAGTTACACTGATTATTAATTATGAAGTAATTTCAATTCTGTCACAAGGGGCAATGTTATCTAGATATGTCTGCCTATAATTCGAACCTTTGGTGTGATTCTTGAAAAAGAATTTATAAATTTTCACAACACTTAGAAATTAAATTTGTGGAAATACATTGTTGAATTTAAAAAATGACTTCAATGCTCTAGGATCTGCTAATATCACTTTGCCTTCCATATTCATAATATGTGCATAAAATAAATATACAAAAGTAAATATTTGAAATATTTTAGAAAACTTAGGCATAAGTTATAACAACTTAGTAAACAATATGATAAATTTTTCACAGTAGTGTTTGCTTTGAACATTCCTCATCTTCTATTCATACATTCACGAAAATTAATTACAAAACAAGATACATTAACAGAGATCAATAGGCACAGTGAGGTGACTCCAGAAAAGACTCAAACATTCACAGAAAATCAAAGTATAAAAACATAAATAATGAAATGAACTTCATGAAAAAAAAGATGCATATACACATAACATTACATATATAGGAATTATGCAGGTTATGAATATATTTAAAGACATTAAAATATCCTAAGTATAAGCGGGTAAAATTATATTTTTCTTTTGTACAAAAAAAAGAATTTCGCTGAAATTAAAAACACTGGTATCAAATATTTGGCTAATAGAATAATGAGGCCCGGTGGGATACTGATACAAAAGAAACACAAAAGACAAAAATAATCTAGGTGATGGCATCCCTTCAACATCATAATTTTATACTTGAAGAAATTGAAAAACACTAACCAAAGATTCTTTGTTATGGTATTAAATTCTCCTTGTTTTGCAATCAATCAGGCTGCATAACTTCAACCAAAAAAAATTCAGATCGCTGACATTAGCCAGATATTGCTGATCTAGATGAACTGTGAATAGCTATAAATATATTTTCTTATAGTAAATTTTCAAAATAATTAGTGACTTTTAAATGTATTACATTAGGCACCTTAAGATTGGCACTTATGAGATTCTGTGCAACTGAAGTGATTCTAATAATGCCAAGGTTTCAAATTCTTTCCATTAAAAAATATATATTTTAACTTTGTTTTTTTTTCTGTAATGTACAATAAAACTTTAATTGAACTTCAAGGGTGCTTGAGATAATATGAAACTATGGCATTAACAGCTGCACTTTCTATAACTCAAGACAGCCATCAATTACCAAATAATATATAATGTCTGTTCAAATCAAATAATGTAATGAAACTAATGTGTTTATGAATGTTCATAAAATATTTTTTATGACTAATGTTCACAATAGTTAGCTTCTGAGACAACAGTTCCATTGAAAAAAACATACAGCTCATGGACCTTTAAAAAAATAATACAGTGGCACCTTGGTTGTAGCCCATTTCATTCCATAAACTTTCTCATAAGCTAAAAACTCATATATCAAAGTGAACTTTTCCATAAGAAATGATGGAGAGAGAAACTAAGAGTGTTGGTTCCATAACATTTTTTCTCGTGCCAGCCACAATTCTTACCAAAGATAGAGTGCAGGTTAATTTGTTTTACACTATTTTATTTCAATTACTTTATATTTTATACTGAAGGCTTGTGGATTTTTGGAATGATACAAGAGCAGAGGCTTCATTTTGAAATCTGCACTTGCATCAACATAATGCAAAAAGAAGAGTTTCATAGGCTTGTGCTATGGATATCCCTTCCTGCAGTCATTTCATCATATCAGACAGGTCCGAGGGACCTAAGATGAGGCCCTGAGTGAAACAAAGGCCCCTAAATTTTTGAAGGTTTTTAATTATATGCATATAATATATGAATTTTGAATTTTAATTTCCAGATAAAAAGCCAGGTTTTTAAGACAGCCCTGCCCACAATGAGAGAAAGATAAGAGCCATCTACTCAGTTGTGATCGTATGATGCTCAACAGAAAATGTATATATTCAAAGACTCGTACATTAATTCCCATCTAGGAGGCTTTGGTATATGGGTCATTCCCAAAACAAGTGCACATTCCACATTTTCGAGATGAAAAATTCAAATTTGAACTTTCGAAATAAAATTGATCTTAAATTATAGCCAATGACTTGAAGTTTAATATTTCATAAATATTTTTCACTTTTATTTTGTAATAATATTTTATTTTTTGGGTTTTATGACTGAAAATGATGGATTTTGTCCACTTACAAACACAAATATCGCTGTAAAAAAATAAATATTATTACTCTGCTGGTTTTACCCCTTAAAATAATAAAATCAGCTTATTTCTTACACATAGGCTGAAAAAAAAAAGTAGTTAAAAAAAATTTGACTTTTTTTTTCCGGTCGTTCTGAAAATAGCACATGAAAAAATGTAAAAAATAAATTTTTCTAACAACTTAAAATTAAATTTCATTTATTTCTGGCAGACAATGGACTGATAACTTATAATTTAACATCTTAGTTTGAAATGCATTTTAATTTTTTTGCCTGTGAACTGCAAAAATGCTTCCCGTAACAGAGTGGACAGAAATCTTTAACTTAGCGTAAACAATCACAATTATTCTAAATACACTTTTATTTTTTCAACAATTATATAGACAATATGAAAGGTATCCCAGAGACTCCTCTATCTATGACATCTGAAAAACATCCACGCTATGAGGAAATTCAAAAAACACATACACACACACACCCCTTCTCGTGGTTTGAATTTTGAAGCTGGCAAAATTTTTAAAATCTGGTCAAAGTGAACGTAAGAGATATCTTTGTGATCAGCTCTGAACAGCTTCCTGGCATCATTCATAGTTTTGAGGCACATAACTTTGACCTCCCCATCACCTTCAATGTCATTTTGGGCTACAACAACGTATCTGTATGTATATTTATATCATCATCATCATCAATCAACCATTTTCAATCCACTGCAGGATGAAGGTCTCCTTTAAATTTTTCCATTCTGCTCTGTCTGATGCTTTAGACATCCAGTTGACTCCTGCCACACTTTCCTGATCTCATCAATCCATCTTGCTTGGGGATGCCTTCTAGGACGTTTAACACCACGGGAGTACCAATCTAGAATACTTGTGGTCCGTCTGTTGTCCCGTCTTCTTGCAATATGTCCAGCCCATTTCCATTTCAAACGTTTAATTCTTTCCATGATATCATATACCTTTGTGCGATTCCTTATCCAAGTGATTTGTTTTCAGTCTCTCCTTGCGATACCTAGCATACATCTTTCAATGCTCCTTTGTGTTATCTGTAGCCTTTGTATCGTCTTGCTTATGAGTGTCCATGTTTCAGCTCCATAAGTCAGTGCCGGTAGCAAACACTGGTTAAAAACTTTTCTTTTCAGGCATAACAGCATATGACTCTTCAGAATTACAGTTTTTGCTCCATCCAATCCTGATCCTTCTGTTTATTTCATTAATGATTCCGTTGTCCATGGTAATTTCTTGTCCCAGGTATACATAGCTTTCTACTTCTTTTATCTGTGTTTTTGAGCAAGATTGTCCTCTTTAACGCGAAGGGGTTGAACACAACTTTAGTCTTTTGCAGATTCATTTTCAAGCCTACCTCAATACTTGCCTTCACCAATTCTTGTATCATTTTCTCTAGTTGATCAGGATTACTGCTGATAACAACGTCGTCTGCAAAACGCAAATGGTTGAGAAATTCTCCATTTATTTTAATTCCTTTTATATCCCAATCCATCCTTTTATATCCTATCAACGTGCCATGGTTTGCTTCAAAAAAATTCCAAGTACATTACTTGAAATATTTTGCAACATATTTGTCCAATAAGTAAAAAAATTTTTTTTGTTTGTACTGAGTACAAGGTCCATCAGAAAAAAGTGAACCACATTTATTTCATATTCTTCTTTCATCACTTTCAAAATCGGTTCCAAATGAACCCAAATAGATGAAGGTACATGAACGAAGAAGAGCAGAACGAAATTGGCTTCTCACATTCTGTAACATACAGCACACAGGTATGAAGACATACTTGATTTCTTGACCCACCGAAATGATGACTTGGCACTTCTGCAGATAATTTGCAATTATAATTTTCGCTGAAATCCACATGAAGAACAGTTTCATGTTTTTGTATGTTTCTAATGCAGATTTGGTAAGCTCTATATTGGTGTTGAATGTTAAAAATGTGTTTCTTGAACAATTTCACTTCTTTTTGAAAAACTTTGATCAAGTCTGTTAGGTTCCACATTCTCTGCTCTTTTGTTATTTTTGTAGCTTCTATCATTTTGCCATTTTCCACTTTTTCTTGTTTGCGCTGCCACTGTACAGTGCTATCCTCATCCAGCAATTTAGAAATTTCATTCATAGGTACCATCTTGTCATGACAATTCTAACATTTCCATCCATACATACAGGATTTAGACTCTCCGCTACATGCGATATCATCAACTATGGTTTCAGATAACTTATTAAATTTAACTTAAAACTTCAAACCTCTTAACTAAGAAAACTTTACTTTAAATCAGTTTCCATTCTGTTGCATTGGTTGAGTTTTTGGAAGACGTAAAAGAGTGGACAAATTAGCCTAAATTATTTTTTTTCATTATAAATTTAAATGATCTGTGAAAACTTTAATTATATTTTGAAGCATATCTCCATGTGCTATCGCTAGATGAAAAAATCTTAATTATTTATGATAATGACGTAACAAGTGAACATTTGACAGAAAAATCTGGTACTAAAGACATAAAATGAATATTAAGTCATTTTGCAAAAGTCAAATCCAAAATTGTTGATCAAGCATTAAAATTAAACTTTTCAATGAACTCAAAAGTGTTATCATATTTAATCTTGTATAAAAATATATTTACCAAATGACCATAACAGAGTGGACATTTTAAAATGGGAAACATTTCGGGACACGAACAAAGAAATAGTTTTTCATAAGAAAAAAAATTTTCTCAAAATTTTATTGTCAGTTTTATTCATCTATGGCACATATATCAAATGTGATTAAAAGTTTTCTGAAAAAAAATTCCAGGTTTGCACTGTCTCTTTGTTTAACACTTTTTTGAAGCTGGGACAGCCAGATTTTGACGTTTTACTACAAACAATGATTTAAAAAAAATTAGATACCATCTGAAACAAATTAAGAAACACTGCATGACAGAATTAAATGAAAAATTAGAAAAAAATTAAAATTACCACCAGAGTGTTCTGAAATTTTGTAAAAAAAAAATTACAAAGTCTCGGAAACAGTTTGTACACTTTTTTTGGGAATGACCCATACATACTATTTGTAATGCAAGACCTAGCTTGTTTATCAAATATAAAATTGGATTGGTTTAAAAAATTTTTTCATCTCATGAAACACTCATAAACTAAGTTACAATCCAAACTTTTGTTGTAGATAGTCAATCAAGTTGCTGCTGTGTGATCATGTGGGCATCAATGATGCTTTGTGTGTGGGCATCAATGATGCTTTGTGTGCAAAAAAGCCTTGTTTGATCTTGCACACATCTTCTCGCATCCAATTTAGAAGATGAATGATTGCACCTCCTAAAGACAATGTGTGTAACACACACTACTGCTAGATTTTTTTAATTTAATGAATAATGCTAGAGCCCCCCTCCCACACTACACTGTAAGATGTCTTAATATAATGTGTAATGTGGTAGGCCCTCCTTTTGGTGCACCATAAATAAAACAACTGACTACAGCATTGTCACTTCCACTGTGGCTAATATGCCAAACTCAGAAGTCGTATTAGGGAGAAATTAGAGTAAAACACTAACACCATACTACTGCTTTATCGCACACCAACTACGGTCATATATCGCCATACAGCAATTTCCAACCAGAGGAGTTAGGTGGGAAATGAAGGCTCCATCCATCGGTGGTCGCCCTAGGCTCGGTAGGTAAAGAACTTGCTTCTAACGTTCTATGCCCGGATACGAACCCATGTACCTTGATGGTAACCTTCATAGTGGAAGACTAGCATCTTACCACAGCATCACTCGGGCCCCCAATAATACCATACTACTAGCCTTTCTATGAATTATCAAATTTAACTCATCTGTGATTGAATCAAATCCCCAACCAAGTCTGCTGTCTGAATATCCAATACCACCACATATATATATATTAGTACATCACAAGTCTCAGTTTTTGCATAGTAGCCAAAAAATAATAATTCCCGCTACTCTTGATTGTATCGATATTATTGCCACCACAGAAAACAAAACATTTGATAAGAGTTACGTTCAACCATGGTTTTCAGTCTAAAATCTTTTTCTAATAACCCCAGCTGTAAAAGCTGAAAAACTGTTCATAACTTGTCTTAATTTCCAATGGGGAAACAGTCTTTAAGATGAAAAATAACTAAAAATTCTTTCAACTGCCTAACAAGTAATATGTAGATGGAATAATGATGTTAAACATGGCAATCAATGTACTCCATTGCACAGAACTCTGTTCTTCAAATTATTGCGCAAAGGGTATAAATATACGATATATTTTGAACAGAACTCATGAAATTATATCTTAAAAAATTAGGAAAATGAAAAATAGTGTAGAATTAAAAACCATGTGAATGTTCAGGTGATAAAAACATGTCATTTGCTTAAATTGGTGCCAAAATGCAACATTTCTGCTTGAGCTTTAAGACGGAAAAGTTCATCTTGAACATGATCTGTTATAATTTTTCTTTGTTCCTCCTGAAAGATGAAGAAATCCATTTTTAACACAATTAAGTTATTTATATATAACAAACTCGTACCATAGAAAATGTTTTATGAAATAATTGGGAGTAACACTGGAAAATTTTTAAAGGAATTCTTAGAAAAGGCAAAAAAAATATTAATGTACAGTTTAATTTATAATACAGTACTATATTTAATAGAGATGGGACGAAGTGATTTGGCCGAATATCAATTTTCTTAAAATTCATCAAAAATATAAATAAAATTGTCATTAATTGAAAATAATATTGGCAATTTCAAATGATTGATATTAAATTTTAATTTTAATTAATTTTATTCTAATATTAATTTTAATTTTTTATTTAAAAAACTGGTAACAGATTTTTATTGCCATGATACTGACAGTCAAACATATTTTAATTTAATATTAGTGATACCTCAGTAACGAAGATGATTTGTTCCAGAATCACTTCATTAGCCAAATGTGATTTCCCATAGGTTTCTATGGAAAATTGTTTGATTTGTTCCAAGAGCTTCTGCCCAAAATTGAAAGATAAGTTTTTAAAACACCAAGGGATGCTATAAAAAAGACAAACTGATTGAAGGCTAAAATTAATAGCTTCAAAATGATATAAATGAAAATATGCAGGAAGATGAAAGATGCTGATCTTTTTATTTTCCAGCATGTAACACAACCAACACCAGCTTTAGTCTACTAAAGCTCGTGTTGACACAACCCAATCGTGTTCATAAGTGTCCCCATTCATTTGTGATTTGGTCAGCATATTTCTGAGTCTGATACATGCAGATGGAAAAGATAATCTCCCAGAATCTGTTCAGCTTGATGTTAAGTCTTGCATTGAAAGAATGCATTCTCTGAAAACATGGGCTACCTTTGTTTTCTTTCAATGCATTTTCTATTTTGGCTGAACCTCTCATTTTATACAAAACAGTCAAGGGCGTAGAAATGTGAAAAAATGACTGGAAAAAGATGGCCAAATTTATTGTTCTATCACTTTGGCCCCCTCCCCGAACGAAATTTCTGGCTACACCCCTGGAAACCGTTTAAAGAATTTCAGAAAGAGAAGCGCAGGTACATTTAAAAAAAAGATTCCGCGATGGACATGAGTTAACCGGGCCCCAGTGACCGTAATTCTGATGATGATTGGAGCGAAAATTAAACTCCCGATGCAGATATTTTATGTTAGTGTGTGCATACCTATCATCAAAAATGTTTGTTAGCCAAAGCAGAAAAATCATGAAAAAATCTTCATTAGCCAGAAAATTCATAAGCCAAAGCATTTGTTAGCTGAGGTATCACTGAGCTTACAGAATCAATTTGTTTTTCCAACAATTTTACATCTAATTAAGAAAATGTCAACCATTATTTACTCTCAAGTGTTAATGCATCATAAAATTTACCACTCTACATGTTCTTTGTCCCTTTCTGTAGCTCAATACATTTCTTGTCTAGGTACATCCTTCAGTTAATGAATTTGTGTAATTCATGCTCACTTCCACATTATTGCGGTAGGATTCTATTTTCAGCTTCATGTTTTACTTATCGTAGAAATTCACCCTAACATAACCTCTTGCACAGATATTTTTTATGTAAATATAATAAAGATATAATTTATGTAAAAAATCCCAATTAATAAAGTTTTTTAAAATTAGTTTGTTGTGCTAAGATAAACACAGATATATTCGGCTAAATACCTAAGCACTATTCGGCCAAATCGAATATTCAGCAAAAGGGCAGAATAGGCTGAATACCAAGTAGCAGCAGAATATTTGTCCCATCTCTAATATTTAATGGTAATCTGTGTTCAAGTAACTCAGGAAAAAAATATTTTTCATACCAATAACAAAGAAAAATTTTTGTCACTCATAAAACTAACTTTAGCAACATATAAAATTGATTTCTTTAACAATAAAATTTAATTTTGTTTAAAGAAATGGTTAAAAATTTAAAACTTTGTTTTTAAAAAGGCGAAAACAATTTTAATGCTTTTATCAATCTCTGATAGGCATTAAGATTTCGGAATCAAATAAACCATGAGTTTTTGCACGAATTACCCCAAGAAAAACATTTTTTGAAGGAAATATATATGATGTATGGCATAAATATGATTTTGAAACTGAGCTTAAAAAAAGCACACTAAATTTAATATTTTGTGCGTCCACCTTAGCACTTGTAACTTATCACACATGCCATGGTAATGACCAATACAGATTTTGAGTCTTGAAACTAATAAAGCTAAAAACAACAGCAAGATAGTAGGCTTGTTTATTAAAAACAATAATACACATTAAGAGTATTTCTGATAAGCAAAATGATAGAGAAATAATGCTATTTCAAAGATTTGCACAATATCTTTTTATACTCACTGCAGTTTTCTTTTCTTGCCATAACTTTTCTCTTAATGAATTACAATCGAATGGACTACCAACCAACACAGTCACAGTCTGTAAACGCAAATCAAATTTAGAAAAATTTTAAATGACTATCGATTATACAAAAGAATTTCCCATAATTCAAATCCATTTTCTTATTAATATTGGTATGCTACAGCAACGTGATATTATTGTAATTTACACTTACTGTAATAGGCTGAGAACAAAAAAAACTTTGGTTACAGTGCTGAGTTTTATCGAACACCCTACCTCTATATCTAATACTGTACATTGAGGTTTCCATAAATTTGAATAAAACACCAAAAAATATATCTCATTCAAAAATAAACCGATGGATATAGTTTGAGTGTGTTCATTGAGAAAATTATGTTGAACAGCAAAAACGCAATATGCAAAATAGTGGTGCTACATTTGGATTACATCATGCACAAGTAGAATAGGACAGCATGTTTGAGAGTGAAGCTGTACTACAGTGCTGTTTGTGAGATGAGAAATTCATGATATTTTTAAAAAAAAAAAAATCTTTTAACATATTTCAAGAGACAAATTTTAAATTTGTCTTGAAAATTTGTCAAAAAATTTCTTTGAATTGAAACCAGGTGATGTTTCTCTTTGTGTAATAAAATCTGGGATAGCCAATTTTTTAGAATGACTTCTAGGTATCACTTGCTAGACAAACTGTGATGGGGGAAACCACTACCGCCATACATATTAGGCATTGGTCGAATATCAAAATTACATTTGATAGGACACAACAAATCTTCTCTTTTATCTAAAACAATGAATGATAGTGCTCTCAAACATTCAACTGTTTAATTTTTTTTTTATTACTGCCTTCCCCCACATCAATTGGCATGCCAGGAAATACAAATTATAAATTCCAAGCAATTCTTAAACATCTGGACTAACCAAGAATTGATTGGATTGGGCAGTTTGAACACTGTTTCTCTGCATCCTTCCTCTGTTTTACTAACTACATTAAAACAGTTTAAGCTTCATGTTTACTCCAATCTCAATTTATTAAAAATGTAAGATACACTAAACATATGGGGGGGGGGGGTGTATTCATGTTATAACTTTTAAACTATCAGTTATTGCAAAGCACAAGCTAAATAGAAATATAGGTAGAGTCACAACCTATTTCTGCAGTCCTTGATCATGTGTGGAAGATTTGACTGAGTAATGCAAAAAATTAAAGAGTTGCAGGCAGAACACAATTTTGAAATGAAAGAAATATGGTTTATATTCCTGTCACAGGTAAACTGGTGATGCTAAAAGGGAATCACCAACCAAACCTACACAGACATCCAATAGAAAAAAAAAGATAAAGAAAGTGAATGAAGGAAAAAATTGAAAATACAGCAATAAGAACAAAGAGGGAAAAAAGGATGGACTTTCACTTAGCAGACAAAACATGGTAAACATGAAAAAAAATTAAAATAGTGTTACAATCATTGGAGAAAAATCCAAATATTTGGAAATTTCCCTGATCTTCTATGACTTTTGTATCTAATCCCTCACAATTTGTTTTTTTGACTTTCCCCAATTTTCCCAGGTTGTAGAAACTCTGACACAATGATAATCCCTCTTCAATGTTTTTTTTTTGGTCTGCAGAATATTGTTATACTAAGATTTCACTATGCCATTTTTTCCTGCATATAATCAACAGATTATATATTAGTTTTAATATTATTCGTTTTTTTTTCTTTCGTGATATATGCTTTTATATTGGGTTGCTGTATTTTGGCTATATTTGACATACACATCCACATTTTTTACAGGCATCTTTTTTCAGCCACCTTGTTGGGCAATTTGTCTGTTGCGGCCTTCGTATTTGTATAACAGAAATAAATATTGAAAAAAATTAATTTGAAAAAAAAGTTTTTTCAAAGATTTATAGATGGCAGATAGATGCGAGTAGATAATTTTTTCTACAAAACATGTGAAAAAAAAACCCCTCCAAACCAGCAAAATTTGCATGTGCAGATTATATGCCACCATAGACTATACACAGGAAATTATAGTATATTCAAATCTTTGTTTTCCCTTATTATGTAAGAAAATGTATAAAAAGCAGCTAATAAACTGGTTTCTTCAGAATGGGATTGCTATTTTCATTCACAAGCACCACTTACTGACAAAACTGAAGAGCACAAAACACGGATTTCATCTGGTTTTCTAAATAAAGTACCAATTACTTTGAAAAATTGGACCCCTTCCCATAGGAACTTCATGTGGAAAATGCACCAACCAAAGACAAATCAGAATTCAAATCAACAATTAACATTTAAAGCTTTTATAATCACAGTAATTCAATGGTTGCTATTCACTTGCCTTGCCAATTTTTGGTCTGTAGGGCTCTATATTTGGAAGCACTTCATCCATTCCTGTGAAGCAGAAAATACTACTTATAAAAATAAAAGGAATAAAGAAAATATGACAAACATGATTTCAATTATTAAAAATAATTCTAGTAAAAATACTTCAAGGAACATTTTTTTTCCAAATATGCTTCTGGACATATCAACTTACTGTTTATGTCACATACATTTTTTTCAAAAGTATTTTATAAGCACTTCAAAATTTAATTACAGAATTTTTTCCTGTTCCAAGTCGAGTTTATTTCCTGAATTTACTTCATTTGGGTCATTCCACTATATTTTGGGTATCTTCCATTTAACCCTTTCAGACCTGGTATACACAAATGTGAGAGTTGCTTTTTCTCACTTTAAGTATTCTTTATTTAACTTCAGGGAGTTCAGCCCTGACTTTAAGAATAAAACACCCACAATCCTTGAAGTCAGAGCTGACCTCACAAAAGTTAAAACACGAATTATCTACAGCGAGAAAAACAACTCTCCCCCCCCCCCCATTTGTACTATCCTTTACCCTGGAAGTATGAAACAGTGTTTCTTACACATATTGTCAAGGCATGAGCACCATAATGACTATGAACACTGGCAAATGAGCTGTTTACAAGAATTGCTAAAAAGAGTGACAGCCAACACTTAATATATGCTTCACAGCATTAATAGAATGAATTTTGTGTGTTAGAAAATACTAGGCATCTTGCACACAGCTACAGTGGCACAAATTCTGAGGATGAAGTCCCAGGGAGTTTCAATGGTAGTGTCCTTAGTGTGGGGAAAGCGTCTTCTGCCACCATTGCTGCTATAACCGAGTCACCTATTCTAGAGCTAAAAGTATTTATTCTCTTACGCTCTACTACACATTGAAGTTTTGCTTACATTTTCTTACTCGCCCTGCATTTCTGAACCATCTTGTTTCAACTTTTGTGGTTTGCTATATTTATAGTGATGTATTAATTTGAGGTGACTGAGAGTCAAGGCTGTGGTGAAAGGGGGCACACCAGGGCACCTCCCCCCACCTGAATTATTTTAATTAAAAAAAGTATTGCAAATTTTCAAAAAAAAATTTACCTAGGTGCCAGAATGGTAAGACAATCGGACTAGTTGCACACTCTGCAATAAGCCGACCAATACCTAAAATAATACAAAACAATGAGCAGAAATACTTTAAAAAAATCCCATAAAAGAATGTTAATGTTGACTAGAAAATTATGGTTTTACATCATATTTATTTTCAATATTTTTATAACAAACATAGTACTGGTAACTATATAATATTAAATGATGCTAAAAAAAATTTCTATCATTCATTTCATACACCTATAGTATGTTTCAGAAGTTTAAGCACAGTATACAAATTTTTTTTCTAGAAAATTACTGAACATAAAACAAAAATCTTCTGAATTTCAATTTAAAAAAGCATAAGACTGTATAATAAATATCAATACAGAAAGATGTGACTCTTCTCTGTTCCTACATGATACGGACAACTGGATATGATACAGAGATGAATTTCAAAAAGAAAATTCAACCGACTTCTTTGGGGTATCAAACACGCTCTAAGGAAGAAAAATGATTGGTGCTTCTCTGATGTGACAGTGGTCTAGCACACTTGCCTGGATAGCATGAGGGGATGATTGATTCACCCACTGAGGCATGTTGAATTTTCCTTCTGACATTGATCTCTGCATCCTATCCAATTGTTTGTACCTTGAATAAATATCAGATCACAAAAATCACAACTGATTATGCTGAGCTCATCAAAGTGTGAAAATAAGGTGTTTCAAAAGTTTAGGCACAAACACCATTTTATGCAAATTAATGGTTTTTGGTATTAGACAATCAGGACTATGACTCGGGATCACGTCAGGTGTGTGGTATAAAAACAGAACAGATTTTCACAGCTTACACAAAATGCAGATGTCGCCCCATTTTACCAAGAGGTTTGGTTTGTAGAATGTGGATGCTAAAAGTAAAAGGTAGGAAATTACGTGTACATATTATTGTTAACAAAACTTTAACTGATTTACAACAATCTAAACATAGAATTCACTATGAGCCAGTAATATCAATTATGAGCCATAGCCATGATGCGGGAGGCTGCAACAACTACAGACAGGCAAATTGTTAGAATGTTGGATCATTCAGAAATGCCTGTCAGATAAAGTACTATTAAGCACAATATTTCTGTGTCAAAAATGATCACCTTACCAAAGATGTCTAACATATCGCTTCGAAGAAAATGACTTGCAAGCCCTGCCAAAACTCAACCCATAAAAACGAAAGATTAAACTGGACTTATAATTATAAGTACACATGTTTATAGGGACAAATGTTAACACACTTTGTTCAGAGTTGGAAAAAGGGGGAGCTTAGATGATCCTTTGCATATTAACTAACTGCATAACTTGAACAGTTAAAACTCAATTTTTCTCACTGGGAAATTAAATTTTACATCAGAATATATAACACTGTATACTAACCCCACTTCAATCGCAGAAATTCTGCTTTGGCCATGTTAACTTTCCCTTCTGGGAAAAAGTGCACCCAAGCACCAGCATTCAATCTTTCAATGCAAAAATCCATTCCTTTCTGGTATACACCAGCACCTCGAATAACAGGAAATGTTTTACCTAAAGCAAAGAACTGAGAATGCCAATCATTGGTGAAACAAATGTCATGAGCTGCAGCTGTCCACCTCATTACTTTACTACTTAAAATGTGGCGCCAATCAAGAATGCCTAAAATATAATGATGAGAAAAACACTGATTAATTCAGCTTATACTGGTCTGTAAAAAAAAATTATTTTTGAATATTAATTCAGTTGAATAATATAAAAGTTGCTTATATCACTTGAATATTACAACAGTACTTGATGATAATCAATTAGATATGTAGAACGAACTACTAAGAAATAATAGGAAATGCAATAAAAGTCTGATATAAGTGCTGCTTATAACAAGAACCTCCCTTATTATGAGCGATTTGCAATACCCCAAAAGATATAAAAGCAAATATAATTTGTATTTCCTGGCATGCCAATTGATGTGGGGGAAGGCAGTAATAAAAAAAAAATTAAACAGTTGAATGTTTGAGAGCACTATCATTCATTGTTTTAGATAAAAGAGAAGATTTGTTGTGTCCTATCAAATGTAATTTTGATATTCGACCAATGCCTAATACATTCATTGCCATAAAAATTTACGCACCCAGAAGAAGTCGTCAAAATGAAACGAAATTTTACACACGTAAGTACTACGTTGATATAAGTAAGTGATTAGAAAATCCAAGAAAAAGAATCATTTATTGCAGAAAAAAGTACAGATGAACAGAAGTTTTAGTACTCTGTTGGACCCCCTCTAGCGAGAATGCACGATGCGATACGAGCGGGCATTGAGGCATACAAGTTCCGTATGATGTCCTGAGACATCTCGTTCCACAGTTGCTGTAAATGCGCCTCTAGTTCGACCAACCTCGTAGGGTGTCCAACTTGCCGTCCCAAATGATCCCAGATATGCTCGATTGGTGACAAATCTGGGGATAGAGCAGGCCAGGGAAGGGTGGTAATGTGGCAGAGGCAGTCTTGTGACATCCTTGCTGTGTGTGGCCTAGCATTATCTTGTTGAAAAATGGCTCCTGGGAGCCCTGCCATGAGTGGCAACACATGTGGCTGAAGGATGTTATGGACTTACCGCTGGGCTGTCATTGTGCCATGGATCAATATTAGGGGTGACCGTGTATCGTAAGCAATGGCACTCCATACCATGACACCAGCTGTGGGAGCGGTGTGTCGCTGTAAAGCGAAGGCAGGATTGAAGCGTTCACCACGGGGCCTCCACACACGAACACGATTGTCATCACTGCTCAAGTTGAATCTCGATTCGTTGCTGAAGACGACCTGGTTCCATTCTGTTGCAGTCCAATCCCGTCGTGCTCGACACCACTCCAAACGGAGGCATTGGTGGGTGGGTGTCATTGGCAGCACACGTAATGGGCGCTGCGATACCAGATGTCCTTCAGCCAGGCGCCTTGCGATGGTTCAGGAAGACACAGGGGCCCGTAGTGAAGCTGCTGCCTGTGTCTGTATAGCGGCCAATGAGGCAGTTGGCTCTACGCGTGCGTTTCGGATGATGTGGCGGTCTTCTCGACGACTGGTCTGTCGAGGGCGTCCTGAACCTGGTTGCCATGTAAATGACGTCTCTTCTGTCCACTGGTCCCAACACCTCCTCACAGTAAAATCAGAACGGCCTAGTTGACGAGCTACTCGCCGAGATGACCACACCCAGCTTCCATCATCCCGATGATTCTTCCCCTATCGAACTCTGACAACTGCTCATATGGTCTTCGACGGCGGCATAACGGCATGTCTACCTCAGCATTTCCTTTGCAAACGATTAAATACACTCCAGCAAGCTCTGCTTACCTGTTTTATACTCCAAGGAGAACGAAGTTCAACGCCCTCTAGTGGCATTACGCAATGCACAATCACGCTGCATTTCCAATCATTTGCATATCTGCCCGACATGTACCTTCAGGCCAACTTTCCTTTCGATCCCACAATTATTTCTTGGTGCGCAAATTTTTATGGCAATGAGTGTATGTATGCGGTAGTGGTTTCCCCCATCACAGTTTGTCTAGCAAGTGATACCTAGAAGTCATTCTAAAAAATTTATTAATTCTATCCCAGATTTTATTACACAAAGAGAAACTTCACCTGGTTTCAATTCAAAGAAATGTTTTGACAAATTTTCAAGACAAATTTAAAATTTGTCTCTTTTTTTTTTTTTTTAAATATCATGAATTTCTCATCTCACAAACAGCACTGTAGTACAGCTTCACTCTCAAAATGCTAAAGATATAAAAGCAATCTAATGCATTTATAGCGAGTTTCAAAATTAGGAAGCATTCGCTATAACAGCTTCAAAAATTCTAGTAAGTCTATTTTATTTTTATTTTTCAAACTTACACCAAGGATGGGCTACTACTTTTATAACCACACATGCTCCTCCTAAACATTCTTCTGAAGAACTCCTATAAAAGAGGACTTGAGGGTGCTCGCAAGTGAATTGGGGTTGGATCCTCCTCCTAACTTCGAAATCATAGATCTCAAGAAGGACATTCTGGAAAGCAAAGAATATGATGAGGAGTTTTGCAAAGAGTTGCTGAAAACTATCATAGGTGATAGAAAGGAAGAGCAGCGAAGAAGAGATGAAATCGAGGAGCAATGGAGGAGAGACGCATTGGAAGAACAACGTATGAGACTGGAAATAGAGAAACTGAAAATCGAGGTAGAATCCCGATCAGGTGGAAGGACTTATTTTGAAAATGTTAAAAGTCCAGGCAGAGAGTTCCAAAACCTGATGCAAAGGTTCAATACGAGTGATGATATAAGTCTCTACCTTGTGCTCTTTGAGCGGCAAGCTCACTGGGTATCACTACCAAAGGAGGAATGGGTCACTCATCTTCTAGGACTATTACCTCATGAAATGAACCAACTGATTGCACGAGAGTCCGAGGAGAATGTGGAGAATTATGACTTTGTAAAAGAACTGTTGATGAAAAGATTTAAATTGACGGCGGAAAAGTTTCGTCAGCTGTTTGTCTCGCATCAGAAGAAGCAGACCGGTACTTGGCGAGACTTTCATCATGAATTATGCGCATATTTTGATGGCTGGACATCCGCTTTAAAAGTAACAACATTCGATCAGTTAAGGGATTAGATCATCACGGATTGAATTAAAAAACAAAGCCCAGTTGATTTCCGAGATTATCATTTAGACGAATGGAGTAATTGTCTCTCCTACTGAACTGTCAGAAAAGTTTGATGATTACGAAAATGTTAAGAGACCTGTCAAAACATTACATGCTGGTGAGTGGGAACGACAAAAATTCCCGAAATAAACATTTAAAAATTTCCAGGATAAGTTCTGTAAAATCAAGGATGGCAAAAATAAAGCAGGAGGAGGATGGAAGTTTGGAAATAGACAAACTGAGAAGAACGAAAGTCAGATGAGATGTTATGAGTGTGGCAATGTGGGCCACTTGAAGTTCCAGTGTCCCGAGTTATTCAAGAACAACAATTGCTCAACATCGTTCAATAAGGACAGCGAGAAGCAGAAAACGTCAGATACTCACATTACCGAACACAGGAACGGTACTGAAGTTGGAGAGGTTCCTACTAAACAGATGAAATTGGGGCGGGACAGGTGTGGACTAAAGGTTCCTTTGAACAGGAAGTTGAGTTGGACGGAAATAACTTTACCCTTACGTGGCATGTTGTACCCATAACACAACTGAACTTTCAAAGCAGTGATTGGAGCTAGAATCCGAAAACAGGCTTCATTGCACTTCGACGAAAGTGAAGTCACTCTTCGCAAAGAGGAGAAAGGACATTGGCTCATGCAGATATCTGAATTGGATCAAGACCAACTTGAACTGGGTCACATTTGTGATAGAGAAGTGAGGGAGAAGCTAAGAAAGACTGTTTTGTCTTACAGGCCGGAAAAGATTGAAAAAACAAATGTCTCTATGAGAATTATTCTCAATGATGAAACACCTGTATATCAGAGAGCTTGACGCCTAGTATTTCCTGAGAGACAAGCAGATCCATGAATGGCTGGAAGAAGGAATTATCAGACCAAATTCTTCTGACTATGCCAGCCCAGTGGTACTGGTGAAGAAAAAGGACAACACAACTAGGTTGTGTGTTGATTATAGAAAATTGAACAGGAAGCTCATCAAAGACAGATTTCCTCTGCCGTTGATAGATGTTCTAGATAAGTTGCAGGGTGTAAAATTGTACACCACACTGGATCTTAAAAATGGGTTTTTCTATGTAGATGTTGATGAAGACTGTAGAAAGTACCTTCTTGTTCCCTGACGGTTAGTTTGAGTTTAATAAGGTCCCATTCGGGTTAAGCACCAGCCCAAGTGTCAGAGGTATGTTTTCAGCATTTTTAGGGACCTCATGAACAAAGGTGTTGTTATTATTTATATGGACAACTTGATCATTCCCTCGGCTGATGAAAGGGAGGGCTTAGATAAGTTAGAAACTGCTCTGAGATTGGCGTCAAAATATGGCCTCGAGATCAAATTTAAAAAAATGCTAATTTTTGAAATGACAGGTTGAGTGAGTTCCTTGGCCATATTGTAGAAAATGGGTCGACACACCAGTCGAGGAAAAGACACTAGCAGTGAAAAAATTTCCTGTCCCATGAAGCAAATCCCGAGTTATTAGGACTTGTAGGATATTTCAGAAAGTGGATACGCCAAGATCGTCAAACCACTAAGTGATTTGTTGAGAAAAGACCATTCATTTGATCTTGGTCCTGAACAAGAAGAAGCATTCACGAAGCTCAAAACATTACCAACCAAAAGTCTAGTGCTAAGTATTTTTCAACAAGGGCGGAGAACCGAGTTGCATACAGATGCCAGCAAACATGGTAACAGTGCAGTATTACTACAAGAAGCTGATGACGGAAACTTACATCCAGTTTACTACATATCGAAAAAAACAAGTCCCGCTGAGGAGAAGTACAGTAGCTATGAGCTAGAAGTACTAGCAATTATCGAAGCCTTGAAGAAGTTCTGAGTATATCTGTTGGGTAATATTCAAAATTGTCACAGACTGTTCAGCATTTCAGAAGACCATGGACAAGAAAGATCTTGTTACAAGAATCACTAGATAGGCTCTTCTTCTGGAAGAATTTGATTATGAAATCACTCATAGGCCTGGTCATAGGATGCAGCATGTCGACGCCTCAAGTAAACACCCAGTCATGATAGTTGGGAATGACACCTTGATGCGAAACTGAAGAATGCCCAATTAGAAGATGAACAGATTTGTGCCCTTAGAGCACTGCTTGCTGACAATGAATCTGAAGAATACTGACAGAAAGTTATTCTCAGTTGTGTTCCATGCATATTGGCAAACAAAAAATGTAGGGAAAAGGAAGGGTTTTTGAGCCCAATCCCAAAAGCAGATGTACCACTAGAAACTTATCACATTGATTTCATAAGTCCCTTACCTTCAACGAATAAGAATTATCAGCATATGCTAACTGCTGTAGATGTGTTCATGAAATTCACCTGGTTGTATTCAGTTAAGTCTACATCAGCAGAGGACACCTTAGAGAAGTTGAGCCTCAGCATTCGCTTCGAAAGCTTTCAGTGATTATTGTGCTGAAAAAGGGCATCGTGTATTTGGAGATTGCCACAGGTGTTCCTCGTGGGAACGGACAGGTAGAAAGAATCCACCATACTTTAAATACCAGTCCTAACCAAATTGACTCTTGACAATGCAACAAAGTGGTTCAAGCACGTTGATAAGTTGCAGAGGGTCTTGAACAGCACGACTACTGCTACTGCAGCTGATCTCATGAAACGTTATTAGAAATGTATACGAATATTTGTGTTTTGAATTTTTTATGCTGATACAAATTTTATGTTCTGAATTTTTCATGCTTATACGAATATTGTGTTCCATTTAAAATGTCACTGAGGTCAGTGAGCCGCAGGATGGCTGAGCTGTAGGATTTTTAGTTGTAGTTCTTTTTTGTTATCGGTAGATGGTGCTGCGGCACGCAGGGGAATAAGTAGTATTGTAAAGATTAGTTTTGGCAACAGGAGTTCGCTGGGAGAAGTCAGCGGGAAAGGCTGCGTTTTTTGTTATGTATGTGTGTGATTGTCTTGTATGTTTTGTGCGCATAATAAAGGTTTGGAAAATAGATGCCGTGTTTCTCTGTGAAGAGCCCACATTAATAAAATTTATAGATAGCAAAAGAAAAAATAGAAATTCTTTACCTTTTTTGATCTTTTATTCTTTAACTTATTATGGTAAAATATACTGGTAAACTTTGATTTATACTAGAAATTTTTATTTTAGACTAATCAGAGCAACTGTTAGAATAGTTAGCTTTTCTTCACAATAGAACTCGATTGCACATTAATTTTACATATACATGAAATTTAATTTTAGTGTTGTAATTCTTCATCAGTAGTTCATGATACAGCTACAAGGTAATCTCGAACACTGAATCCACTTTTGACTTGGGGGCAGGGAAAAGTAAACAGAAGGTTTTTCAACAAAGATATTTTGCTTAAATTTGAAGCCCTAAATTAGTGGGGGTCCATGCAGAAATCAGGTCTAGCTCAAACAGTCCCTAACGTTTCAAAAACCTTACTCTACAAATGAACTTCCCCAGCATAACCTTTGTTACTTAAACTGTCCCGTTTTGGTACATAGGATTTTATGGTGACTTTTAACCATATGGCAATGCTATTAACAAGCCCTTTTTTTAGAGAGTTTGGGTGCCATAAAAATAATCTGTTCTTCTCTATCAAAATTTTCATGGTGTTGATTTAACTGAAATTAGAGAAGAGTAAACAAGGGTTTAATAACATTATTGTCTATAAACGCTGGAAGGGCCTGAAGAAAAATGATGACTTAACCGGAGAGACGAATTATTAGGGTGACGACTTAACGAGGTTTTCCTGTAAATACCTATTATCTGAGATATAGATTTGTAATAAGGATGGAGAGAGTTTAAAATTTAGGCAATTTGTGTAAAACATCTAAAACAACATACCCCATAACATAGGATCATCAAGACAAGAATGATGATTGCAAATTGTTAACAGAGGTGTTCCTTTCGGCCTGTTATCAATTGCATCTATTAGAACTTCTCTATTATGAACCCTGAATGTATTCAAACAGTCTGAAAAATGGAAAAAATTACTCATTTTACAAGATATATTCACTATATCTTGTCATTTTATAAGATATATATTCACTATATCTTGTCATTTTATAAGATATATATTCACTATATCTTGTCATTTTATAAGATATATATTCACTATATCTTGTCATTTTATAAGATATATATTCACTATATCTTGTCATTTTATAAGATATATATATATTCACTATATCTTGTCATTTTACAAAATATATTCTCAAGACAGTTTGAGGTATTTTAACATAAAAAGGTTATGTAAGATATATGTTTAAGCATTTTAGTTTTTATATTTTATGTACGAATAGGTTTCTTTACAGAAAACTTAATTAATAATAGCAACTAATAACCTATGAAAATAAGATAATTAAAATAACTTGAGATTATTTCGCAGATAGCAACATATTTTTCTGCAAATGTTTTTCACAATTTCACTGCACATTTTGTATTAGTTAATTGTGAGAATGCATTCTGAATAAATCCATAATTTCAAAAGTAATTAATTTAGCATAGTAATCTCTATATACAGGGTGTATAGGTAACCATGGTATTTTACTAGCAAATCGTTGATCCTAGAGGCATACTTCCAATCAGAAAACGTATCCAAATAACGTGTAGTACTCAGATATGTTATTCATGTTGCAAAGGGTTGCATAGTTATTAAAATAAAATATTAACTTTGTTGAATAAAGTATTTTTTACTTACTTTTACTTTTAAAGTACTTTATTAACTTTGTTAATAAAGTTGAATACGAGTAAACTGTTTTTCCCCACATTTAATGCTGTTTTTTCCAACTTTCCTCAATTTTTCAAATTCGAAAATCTCAGTGAATATTGCACTTAGAAATATGGATTTTTTTTTTTTGGCATCAGGAGAGACAGGGCAACAACTTTGTAATTGAGTTCTTGAGTATAGGGTGTCCGTATAAAAAGTTAACATTTTTATTTTAAGAGGTATACAACCCCTTGCAACATGAATGGCATACCTAAGTACTACACGTTATTTGGATGTGTTTTCTAATTGGAAGTATGCCTTTAGGATCAACGCTTCGCCAGTAAAATATATGCCCTGTTACACAGGCACCCTGTACATATAATCAACTGTCACTCACTATATATGTACATGATATCAATGTGAATGTACAATTTTGACCAATCTTCATGAATTCCTTCATGTATATATAAGCGGATATATTAAGCAGTACTAAGCTTCATCTATACTTAGCAGGATTCGACTTAAGGATAAACTACTTGAGTATTTTTTAAATTTGATCATTTTTGTCACACCAGTGTCATTTTCTGAACATGTAACATAATTCACAGACCCCTGGTGGAAAAGTCTGAAATAGTCTCTATGCTCTAATTTGTTTGTTTTCTGGAAATAATATGCGAAATATAATTAATATATGAATGTTTATCTTTTGTTCCCTGATCATGGTTGGCCATGTCATTTATACCACAAGTAAAATGTCTACCCTTCCTCAGAGCAAATGAGCTCACCCTTTCCCCTCCATGAGCATGTACAGTGATAGCAAGAACAGAGCAGTTGTGAACAAGCCAGTCGGAATACTGTTGCAATATTTCCGCAGCAAGACCAGAAGTGGTTAAAAATTGAATGTGCTAGAGGTCGCAATGCACAATGGTATCACCAAGGACTACTACTAAACCCCACAGGCACACACACACTGTCTATATTCATTCCTGTATGGAATGAAAATTTAACAAATACAATGCCACAACAGAGGAAAAACGCCCAAAGAGGTGGCTGAGAAAAAGATGCTCATAACAAATATAGATGTCAGATATTTCAAAAAACAGCAACCCAATTAAAAATGCAATTACAAACAATATATATAAAGGATAAAATATTATACAATGCCCATAAAGGATACTTATGGTTGTCTTATTCTAAGTATGGATAGCTTCTCGATTTACACCAACATGTTTATCGTATTTCTTTTCAAACGTGTCAATTGTGTTAGAATTTACTACCTCCGGGGGTAAGTTATTCCATTTATTAACAACCCTATTACAGAAAAATTCCCTGTGACACCATAATCTAGAATTGTCCTTCACCAATCAATACTGGTGTCCCCTTGTAAAAGCAGTGGATTGATGGTGTAATAATAATTCATGGTCCATCCTATCCATCCCATTGAAAATTTTGAACACTAATCATATCTCCCCAACACCTGCGTTCATCCAATGTAAACATATGCAAAAAATGAAGTCTCTCTTCATAACTTGAGCCCAGTGTGCCAATAAGGGCATGTGTAGCTCTTCTCTGCACCCCTTCAACCAAGTCTATGTCCCTCTGCAGGTATGGTCTCCAAAACCTTACAGCATACTCCAGTCCAGGACAAACTAAGCCTTGGAAAAGTGGAAGAATGACTTTAGGAGAACGCGAAAACACTTTTTTGAAACTGAAACCGAGCATTCTATAAGATTTTTTTACCATCGCTGAACAATGTTCAGAAAACCTAAACCGCTTGGCAATGAGAATTCTCAAATCGGAGACCCTAGTTGCATCCGGGATAGTGAGATCATTCAACTCGTACGAGAAACGTGGGTTGTTTGAACCAAAATGAGCGACCATGCCCTTGTCAACGCTAAACGTCATGCTCCAATCCTGTTTAAGTTGGTCTGGAGCAACTCCCTACCGCTTTGATTCCTGACTACCCCCGTTAGCTTCACAGCATCCGCGAATTCACTGGTAATCCCATCGATACCCTGATTGAGTTTATCAATAAAAAGTGAAAAAAGTATGGGGCCAATGAATGAGTACATGTTGTAATGTGTGTGTATATGTTGTGAACCAAAACATGAAGTTTGTTTCTCAGAAATGCTTGTTGTGTGTTAAACTAGTGATGTCATCTGAATTTGGAAGCAGACAACTTGTCACCAAGGACTGCAAGAGGCTTGCGGTGCATCACCTTACTGAACAATAGCAAGGTGGGTAAGAGCCTTCAGAGAAGAACGCAAAAATATGTGTCAGGCAATAGATCGCTCTCTTTGTACCATCCAGAGATTAGGCAGCACCAATGGTATCCAAAGGCTTTTGCATTGCAAATAACACATTGTATGCAACACTGGTGGTTACACCAGAGGTCTGTAAAACTTGAAACTTTGCATGTATATTATATAGGGTGTTTCAAAAAGAATCATTTGATTTTAAAAAATCAAACTATTCAGCTTTTAATCCGT
Organism: Pholcus phalangioides; assembly: GCF_987345545.1. Classification (NCBI taxonomy): domain Eukaryota; kingdom Metazoa; phylum Arthropoda; class Arachnida; order Araneae; family Pholcidae; genus Pholcus; species Pholcus phalangioides. The sequence continues at coordinate 25,233,070 of NW_028301625.1, forward strand.
TTTGATAGAATAATGTATAGATAGAAAGAGGGAAATCTAGAGTTTCACGCAGTTTGCCGACAGGTAGCCCTAATGCTCTTCCTTCGGCCGCCACTTCAGTGTTTGTCAAGATGGCGACTGCACAACAGAAATCGTTTTGTTCTAAGTTTCACAAAGTGTGAGTCCGTAACAACTGCTTTTCATCGACAATACCCTGGTGTTGAACTTCCAACTACTCACAGCATTAGTCGATGGTATAAACAATTCCGAGACTCACAGATTCGACACCAGATGTCTCCAAAGCCAAGAAGATGGTGCTAATCAACTGTCTCGGATTCAAGTATTATCATCTGCTTTCCAGTCTCTCACTTCATCGAAGACGTACGAGGACCTGCTAAAAATCTTGAAAGATCACTCTGCAAAAGGATGAAGTTTCTTTGTCGCACACAACACCCAGGTGAGCCAATTTCAAATTATATCGCTACATTAAAAGAACTTCCAAAAACCGCCAAGTTCAAACCTAGTTATGAAAATGCAGAGTGCTGAAAAACCTGTTATCAACCTCATGCTATGTGCTAAATTTTTACGATGATTGCAGGAGGCCAAAATCCGCGGAAGAATCCTACAAAAAGCTGAACTATGCTCTGTAAAATGCTCATAATTTTGTTAGCGATTGAAAAAGGCCACATCAGTAGAGTATGTATTACAGACCTCCTGAAATGGAAAAATAAAGGCAAATCTGAAGGAAATAGTGTTCATTATGTGGAAAATCCTGATCACTTTCAAGTAAGCCAAATTGTTGATATATGCACCGACACAGCTGAAAAAGACGATAGAATATTTGCAGTCATTCAGTTAAATGGGAAAATTTTTCATTTTGAACGTGACTCTGGTAGCTGTGTGAGCATCATGAACATAACTACAGGCACTTAAACCTAAATTATCCAATCCTGTAAACAAATATATTTTTATGAAGTTATACAGGTGAATTTTTCAAACCCATTTGATGCGTCAAAATGACTGTATGCTACAATGCTAAATCCAGTGAAGAAGAATTATACCTTGTCAATTTGAAGAAAGAACCTATCCTTAGTGTAAATTGGATATCAACACATAAATTATATTCATGATTCCACAAGTGTGAAGCATATTCCAGTGTATGCTGTAACAAGATCTGTTCCTAGTATTGTCAATGAAGCGCCCGAGTCGCATGGTGGTAAGATGCTCGTCTAACACTGTGAAGGTTGCTGTCATGGTCCTGGGTTCGAACTCGAGCGAGGATATTGATAAGATATTTTCCCTAACGAACTAGAGGCAACCAACAATAGACAGCGCCTTCATTTCCAACCCATCTCATTAATGGCAGTAAATTGCGGTATAGCGATATGGCCAGAGTTGGTGAAGTAGTATTGTCAATGAATACTCTGATGTCTTTCAACAGCCAGTGGGCAAGATTCCAGATGCACCAGATACATGCACCCTAAAATTATGGAAAGATACCAAACCAGTGTTAAACTAGGGTCTAGGTCAATTCATTGCGCTCAACTTGTCAGGAGACAATTCGTTGCGTTCAATTTGTCGTAGCGTCAATTAGCCGTGCCACGAACTCGTCGCAGTACAAATTTGTCACACTCATTTCGTCACGGTACAAATTTGTCGCAGACTCATTCCGTCGCTGTACAAAGTTGTAGCAAAGTCATTCCGTCGTGACAAATTTGAATTGCTTTAAAATTCATATGTTTGTTGTGATCTTATAAATAGGATAGTTGCTTTAGGCGTAAAAAATTAAATTAATTTTTTTCTCATTTATTGGAAATGTTCCCCCTTCCCATCTCTGTTTCAATTTTTAAAAAATGAAGGAAAGTATTCATTGAAGTCATCAAGGGACATTGAAACGTACACCAAGATTGGGATTCAATAAATTTTTAAAATTTAATTTTCACCATATAAGCCGCATTTCTGCCGGGATTTCCGTTTCTCGTAGTGAGGGGCGTTGGGGAGCACACCAAGATAATAAATTGGGATCAAATAAATTTTGAAAATTTAGTTTCCATCGTATAGGCAGCACTTCCTGCTTTCAGGGGGGATTTCCATTTCTTGCAGCGAGGAGCGTTGGGGGTGCACATCGAGATAATACACTCATGTCCATAAATTAAGGATAATTCAGAATCACACGGAAATTGAAATCTAAAGTAAAAATTTCACCTGTAGAATTATCACACACATCTGCAAGAATGATATGCAAATTTCAAGAAGCCACCAGATGATGCCGATAGTACGTGACAATGACGAGAGTGTAAGACGGGGGTATATAAGGAATGGTGGCAAAGAAGTGAAATTGTTCACAAGAGTTCTGTAAGGCGCTCAGTGCCATAAGCGAATAGTTATGAGACAGAGGACACATGTGGATGATTTTTTACGTGGTAGAATTATCGGCCGCCTGGAATGTGGGCGTACTCAGATGGAAGTATCCGAGAAACTTGGAATTGCCCAAAGTGTCATCTCTAGGCTTTGGCAACGATTCCAAAATAACGGAAATGTCAGTAGACGTTACAGTACAGGTCGCCCCCGAGTCACAATGCCGAATGAAGACCGGTATTTGGCAGTAACTGCCAAAAGAAGCAGACGGAGCACAGCATCCGACCTGTCTCGTCAGCTATCTGCAGCCACGGGTACCACAGTTTCAAGGCAAACCGTGTACAGACGTTTGGGATATATTGGTCTATATGCTCGCAGGCCTGTCAGATGTGTTCCGCTCACAGCAACTGACTGTCAGCAGCGATTAGCCTGGAGTAGAGAACATGAAATGTGGACACCGTCACAGTGGGCTTGTGTGATGTTTTCTGACAAGTCCAGGTTTAGCTTGCAGTCTGATTCACGTCGGACTTTCATATGGAGAACGCCAGGTACCCGTTACCACCAAGACAACATCATTGAACGACACCGTTACGGTGGTGCAGTATTGCTTGTTTGGGGTGGAATTATACTGGGTTCCAGAACAGATCTACATGTTCAAACCAGAACCATGAAAGCCCAAATTTATCGGGACATCATTCTGGAACAACATGTACGTTTGTTTAGGGGTGCAGAATTTGTGTTTATGGATGACAACGCCCGTCCTCACCGAGCAAACATCCTAAACGAATGCCTTGAATCTGAGGATATAACCCGTATGGAATGGCCAGCATTCTCACCTGATTTGAATCCAATAGAGCATGTGTGGGACATGCTTGGCCGACGAGTTGCAGCCCGTCAACCACCTCCTACATGTGTACCGGAACTTCGGAGAGCATTGCTTGCTGAGTGGAGTGATCTTCCCCAAGATCAGATCGATAATTTGATACTCAGCATGCCTAGGCGTTGTACGGACTGTATTTCATCGCATGGGAGACATACAATGTATTAACCATCATACCAACCATGTAATAGTAAGTTTCTGTAAAGGAGATATTTTTTACAATTGCTCCAGAGAGCAAAAATCGTAGTTTTTATGAATGGTATCGTACATACACCATCGTTTTTGTTCTTTATCTTTTGGTTAATAATGGGCTTTATGAATAAGTAACGTTTGTTTTGTTTCTGAACCTTTATTTGCCGGAGCTGGCATTATCCTTAATTTATGGACATGAGTGTAAATTGTGATCAACATGCCCCCCCCCCAGCACGATTTGCGTAATTAACTATTAAATGTATCCATGCAGAGAATATATCTTTAAGGAATTTTTTATTGACAATGTATCGATATTTCCTGGGTGGGGAGGAGGTATGCGGGCTTTATCCCAAGATGACAAGTTCAAGTGAAAGGCCGTAACCAAAATTGAGTAATTGATGATCAAGAACATGAACTAGAAAGAGAGAAGGGAGGCAAGGTTTGAATAGCACCCACACACAGGTAGGAAAACTACACTGCTCAAAACAATTAGGGGAGCACATGGTTTTAACAAAATTACGTGAAGATGTATACCGATAAGTAACATAAAATGAATCATCCATAATTTAAAGCCTAGCAGGAAACGGAAGAAGAAAACTTCGTATGCAAATCAAAGTTCATGACGTCAAAAACCAGAAAAAGGAGATAAGGGCAGAAATCGGGATGTTGCAGAAACGTCTGTTTTACTGCCGTAACTGTGAAATTCGATTGCGCATACTTTTTTTTGAGACAAGGTGACTTGAGGATGTCTCAACAACGTGATTTACCAGAATCCATGGCATGGCGTGTTATAGGCAGACTGGAATCCGGGCAAACACAACGTAGTGTCGCGGACGCTGTTGGAGTCGCCAGAGGTGTTGTTGCAAGGCTGTGGAATCGATTCCAAGAAACAGGAAATGTTAGACGTCGACCAGGGCAAAGTCAGCCACGCGCCACTACAGCAACTGATGACCGGTATATACGGTTAACAGCCCGTCGAAACAGAACAGAGAATGCTACGCAGCTGCAAAGACGGTTGCTCTTGGCAACAGGACGAAGGGTGTCCAGCCAAACAGTACGTAATCGGCTTCATGAGGGAGGGCTCTATGCACGTAGGCCAATGGTCTGCATTCCGTTGACCCCACCTTTTTTTAACGATACGTATGAGAAGATTTCAATTTATTGTAATTTAAATTGAATTCAAACAATTTAATTTAAGAATTACTACATTATTTTTTGTCATCCGTATAATCTGTATCTCTATTTTATGATACAACATTAAACTCAAATAAAGAAAATTGATAATAGGCTAATTCATTCAATTGCATTAAAAGTTTTTCTAATTTCGGAACATGAATTATGGGGGGAAAACTTTTAAACACACATGCAAACCAAAATATCATTTTCACGTTCGGTTTTGCAATATTCCATGTTTTTGCCAACAGAAAAATGTAGACGAAGCACACCAACCTTGTACCAAAAACGAATGAAAACTATGTGAAAATATTCAAACAAGCCAGCCAAAGATATGCGACTGATTATAAACATAAGATTAATGGTTATATTTTATCTATGCGACTGACCCATAGTCGTCTTTCTTATTGGTGATTACATGGTCTTTGTCGGTGCTCATCCTGTGGGCAATATGAAAACTTCATCGAATCGTCATTCATAAGCACTGTACATTTCTACCCTTGATCTGCGCCCAACTCCCTTCGCTGTGAGAAATAGAAATCCCAACAAAAGCGGGAAGTGCAGCTTACATGGTGAAAATTAAACATTAATTTAATTGAATCATTAATTAATTAGATATTTCAGGTCCTTATGGAGATACTGAAATTTTATCACAGCAAAAATCAATTATTTAACATTTCAAATTTTTATAAGTGAATTTTCAAATGTAATTAAATTTTTATATGCAGTTAAATTTTTAAATGTAATAGATATTGTAATTTTAATTTTGATGACCTTTCCGTTAACTGCGTGTACACTTTTGTTCATGTTTTTGACCCCAAAGCAGAATGTTTAGCACTGTTCTGCGATAGTGCTAAACATTCCCACCTGACTGGAAATGTTCTGCGGTAAAAATTCCCATACATGTAATAGTGTTTTTTTGCACTTTTTCTCAAATTCTTCCAAATTGTTCTGCAGTAGTGCTAATTGTTCTGCGACGTACGGCGCAGATTTTGGCACATTCTGCTTTGGGGGTTTTTGATTTCACGTGTAAGACAAAAACCTACATACAAGCTCGCGTGGAACATGTACAGTGAAAGTTCGATGAATTGATTCTGCGCTATAACATATAAATTGACGTCACAATATATATAATTGACACAGCGGCAAACTTGTACAGCTACGGATTGGAGCTGCGACAAATTTGTACCGCAACGAATTGGAGCTGCGACAAACTTGTAATGCGACGAATTGGAGCTGCTACAAATTTGTAGCGCAACAAATTGACCAGCTATGGTTAAACTACGTCCAGCACCATGTGCTTTGTGTGAAAAAGTTTAAAAAGAACTTGATAACTTGGGTGATCAAGGGATCATAGAAAAAGTGGATCATTCAGAACGGGGAACTCTACTTGGCATTGTGCCAAAATCTGACGGTTCTGTAAGGCCCTCTTCACACAGGTAAACTAAAATCGAACCCAAGTTGTCTCAACTTGAGAGTTGAGTTGACTTGAACGAGCTGAGTTGCCCGTTCTCCCTCACACTGCGCTACTAAAAAAATATTCAAAGCCCGGGGAATTGAGTAAAAATAGCCCAGTCTATAGTTCTTCTTATCTTCCAGTACTATCTTGTTAACCGGGATAGGAAAAATCAAAATTTATCTAAATTTATTTATTTATATTTAAATAAAAATCGTTACAAAGAAATAAGTAAATTAGTTTCTATTATAAAAGTGAAATATCGCTACTGAATTTCAGCTCACAGGTAAATACACAATTTCTTTATTCAAAATGATATCATTTTGAAATGAAAATAAAATGGTAAAATTATATAATTTTTTAGTATAATTTCATTTGCTTTGAGTGATTTCAATGGAAAAAAATTCACAATAAAATATGTTTTTCCTCAATAAGTATGCCTCTCAGTAGGTATATGTTGGATTGATTATTATAGAAGTTTATTGTTTATTAGTTAAAGTATTGTCACGTAGGTTTCATTAGATGAAACGGCGAAAGCTACAGTTCCGAGAGGCAAAAAATAAACTGTAGGCATAACTAGAGACAAACAACATGAATTTACATTTAAGGGAATGATTTCCCCAAATACTCACACACACAGATGTGCGTGACCTAAATTAGACATTCCAAGCAAGGGGGAAAATCAGGGACCATCCCTATACAACACGTGCTTGTTTTGGTACATGTTGTGAAAGTAGACGGTATTTTGAAAATTTCTGGAGGTGCTTACCCAGGGCCGTCTTTTAAGAGCATCATAAGCCCTCAAGCTTTTTTTTTTTTTTCTGAGGCTAATTTTTCCTACTTGGCAAATTCACTTGGTTACTCCTGAAATTTTTTACCAGATCTAATTTTCGTGATGCCCATCTTCTTTTGAAATGTGCCCGGGTGGGCTCATGTGTTTACCACAGACTCATCATCTGGGGGGATCAGGGGTTATTGCCCCCCCCCAAAGCTTTCAAAAATACACTAGAAATGATATATATACATACAGTGAGTATATGTTCTTTGCCCCCCCAGAAAAAGCTGAAATGACAGGCCTGGTTTACTATTTCATTCAGTGGCGTCATAGCCACAGTAATTTGTGACATGGATCCGAGCACTCCCAGAATTGATTCAGAAATTAAAATTTCCGATATAAAACTAAAGACGAGCACCCACAGTTTAGAAATAATTCTGATGCCCGATTTCATTATAATTTCAAAATAATACCAATTTAAATAAAGAAATTGTGCATTTACCTGTGAGCTGAAAGTCTGTCGAAATTTCATTATATTCTTTCGACTAATAATTATAATTATATATAGCCTACTCTGGATTAATTTTCAATTTATTCGAATGATGAAAATATGAAGGAATGCTAGAGGCGGTTTCTTGGTTTCTTCAACAAAAGTTGGCAGTGACTAGCATGCCAGTTGCCAAGTGACTGAGTCACGGTCAATATTTTGACGGCAATATGCCAATTTCCTCATGTGAGGGAGTCCAGAGCGATATACGTACTCGTCTTCAGGAAAAGGTTTCTCTTATCAGTTGCCGGACTTCAGTTTCCCCGTGTGAAGAGAGCCTAAGACTTTGTGCTGATTACAAGGTGACTGTAAACAATCAACTTCATGATGACAGATACTCAATACCCAAGATCGAAGACATATTCAACAAGCTACATGGTGGCACCACTCTTCTACATGGATCCTGAATTTGTCAAAACAGAATCATTCACAGACCTTCTGGAGTCTTAATCATGCCGAAATGTCCATCAGTCAGGCTTTCGTGCAATTCTTTTAACTCTTTCACACGACTCCTTAGCAGGACGAGTTGCCACTGGAACGTATTTCCATCCTCTGACTCCCATTTGCGGTACAGCACGCCATCTCCCATCACCAGGGAGTCCGATAGCGCCCAGTATCTTTTGGTCATTGGACTGGAAGAGGCAACGTCTTGCCACACTGGTTTATTTCTGGTGGATTCTTTCAAGTCCATTACCTGTCGTATGTCAGGATCTTCTAGCTGGGCCTTCTGGGTGTTCTTGTTGCTCCAAAGGTCGTCACTTGAGACGTTATCTGTCTCACTACAGGATTCACTGTCCCGTACTTTTCTTCAGCCTTAATGCAATGGCAACGGTTCTGTGGACCTGGTCCTCTTATCAGGGTGTCAACATTTTTATGCAATTTTTCTTTTTGAGGATGGATCTTCCTCTTCATGCCAAAGGGGATGAAACCTTTTACTGCTTCCGGAATGGCCATCACTCTTTCGTTGGAGGAAATTTGCCAGTTACGAATTATCCAGTTAAAGCAGACAACAAGCAGGAAATAAACAAACAAATTTGTTTTGTATCACTTCAATTGCTTTATTACACTTAGATTTTTTTTTGTAAATTTACATATTAACAGGTTAACCTTCAATTTTTTTTCATTAATAACAATTTTACATTTAAGTTTTTCTTTGAGTTCAAAAATTTGAATTCAGTAGATATGGTTCGCTCTCACCATGGGAAGTCCATGTTCTGCTGAATATCACCTTTCTGGTCATAGACCAGGGTAGACACAATGCAGATCCATCCAAGTTAGTACTGCTAATTGAAGAACAAAATTCCGGAGTTTATAGCAAATCACAGCCAGCCAGCAATAGGCAAAGATCTCTCAGAGATTAGAGATGAAAGTCCTTGGAAACTAGTAAATTGGTGTAGATCGACTCCTTCACCAATGATCCATTCAGGGTTTCATCATCCAGAGCAGGCCAATAATGAGCTGATCAGTGCTGTAAAACTCGTAAAAGCTGTTAGACTTTCATTACGAAACCTTTTGTGATAAAATCATTTCCACCGAACCAGCCGGGAAATATAGAACAACAGTTATTCAATTTATGACATGACTTTTTTTTTAGTTTAACAACCTCAACTGATCGTTTTGAGCTAACAAACAAGAAGTTATCAGAGTTAAAATGCGGAGAAAATAGAGCGATTGTGACAACATACTGCCAGTATTTAAAGGGAAAACTCTCGGCCGCACGTGTCTAAACAAGCCAATTGGCTTTAAGGTCATATCATTTACATATGATCACAAGCCGGAAACATCACGATCAGCCTTGATCGTCGCCACACAACCACCGCTGCCAATGAAAACAAAAAGTAAACATTTATGTATTTATGCAATGACGATTTCAGACTTTTACACTGGGGACCCATGGATATGTTACAGACCACATCCAAGTAGAGTGATATTTTCCCTCAGTGTGTGCAACTGGTCATTTCTCATGTCCAAAAAAATCTGTTTCCTCAGGAAGTCCAGTCCGATGATACACTGCTCTTTTATGTCGGTCACAAAGACGGTGTGTTGATAGGTGACCGTGGCAAACTTCATCAAGACTTCCACTTTTCCTTGCACAGTCATTCTCTCTCTCCGGTGACTGCAGCGGCAACGATGGTGATACGTAGAGAAGTCGTCGCTGGAATTTTTGAGCCAGGTCCGTCCTGACGATGCTCACGTTGACTTCTCTCTCTGTGTCGATTACCATTCTACATGGGAGTCCATCAATTTCGCCTCTCACGTAGAGTACATGGTCTCCACCATGCAACTGTGAAACATGGTGCACTCGGCATGGTGCATCTCCCATACTGGCAGCTGCGACTGAGCATGTGCTTCGCAAGTGGCCTTTTTCAGGGCTTTTCCAGTACACCCATGACTTGTCTTTCCGGGTCCCACGATCTTTGGTGGCACTTTTCAGGAGATCTTCCAGCTCTCTGATGATATCCGCTGTAGAGTCCTCAGCAACAGCACTGCTGTCCATTCATCTCTCCCCTCAAAGCTTGCTGGGCTGCTTCGAATTTCATAGCGTAGACAAGAGCACTTTTCAAGTTCTTATATTTGCCCAGACACAATGCCTGCTGGATGTCTGGGTCCTTGATGGAATTGTTGAAGCTCTACAAGGCCAATCCCTCTCTAATGTCTGGCGGGCAATCGAGATAAGCCAACTGCGAGAGCCTCTCGATGTCCATAGCCAGTTCTTGCAATGTTTCACCAGCCCTCTGCTGCCTGGTCTTAAATTGCAGCCAGTGAAAGTCCTTGAGATAATTTTCTCCGAACCTCATCTCAAGCGTGTTCGTCAGGGCTGGATAGCTGGATCGGTCTTCAGCGACAATCATCTGTAGAACCTTGGAGAGTGGCATCTAGGTGGAAGGCCTTGAGCATAAAGAGCATACAGTCCTATCCGTTTGTGGAGGCAATCCTCTCGAACTTGGTCCTGAAGATCGACCACAATGTCTTCTCGTCGTATGTCGAGGGCTTTATGTTCGGCCACGTGACATCCCCAAAGCAGAATATGCCAAAATCTACAACATACGTCTCAGAATAATCTGGAAGAATTTTAAGAAAACACAATTATGGGAACTTTTACTGCCGAACATTTCCAGTCAGCCGAGGGCTCGTTGCAGAACAATGCAAAACATTCTGCTTTGGAGCATGATGTCAGCTATGGTCGGCAGGACAGGGTGAGCGTCCGCGGAAAGCAGGTTCTCAAAATTTCTTTTCCAGCTCCAGTGTCCTTTTTGAGAGCTTCTCGTCAACTGCATTCATCTCTTGGAAGAGTTCCTTCTTTACGACGTCGACCATTCTGTCCACTCTAATTTCAACACAGCGATGTCTCCCTTCACTCCTTTGATGGCAATGTCTTCTTTCACTTCTGTGACAGCAGTGTGTTTATGTCCTCCTTCACCCCAGCCATGGCAGTATCGACGTCGTCCTTCACACCGGCGATAGAGGTGTTGATGGCAGCGATGGACATGTTGACAGTGGCAGCAGATTTGTTCATCTCTTCCACAATGCCCAATTTCATCTGTCACATCAGAGACATCAGCTGGTTCAGCTGTTCTCGCATCTTGTTCATTTCTCTTGTTTTCCCCATAAAGTCCTTGAAGCATCCCACTTCTGACACCAAATTGTTCTGGATAATTTTTCACAAGTCCTTGAAATAAGCAGAGGATGAAACAATCTTCAAGACGTCACAATTTACAGAACAGCAATTTTTACATGTATTTACAAGCAGAGATACACGCTAACCAAATCAGAGTTCTCTTATTGAGCATAAAATCCAACAACTCTCTCCCACTGGCTATCGCATGATTTTTATAGACATGACGAAAATTCTAGAATTCTTGCATAGTTCTGGTTTTGTGGCTGGAGACCTTCTAGATAAATCTAGAAGCTTTGAGCATATCTTGACATTTCCAGTTTGGCAACAGATTGTCTCGAGGGGTTCTTCAAATATTATGCTATGATATTTTTCGTAACTATATATCAAAGCTGGACAAATCCCTGGTGCCAGGTTGCCACAGTGACTGAAAAATTGGTATTGGTGCCTAAAATTTTCTTTGTGAAGTTACTAAATTACAGGCTGAGAACAGCACAAAAAGGTTTGGAATTTATAGCAGTATATTTGCCAAAATGAAAGATATGTCCTGAAAATGTCAAAAGAAGCATTATTTTATGCCTTTTTCCTTAGGTAAAAATATTTTTGGTGCCTAAAAAGTTGTTGCGGGTTATCAAGAGAAAGCGTTTTTCGGTTAGCCAAAAAAGACAATTTTGACAGAGGTGATTTTGATAAGGTTGCTATAAAACTTTGCCATGGTGAAAAAAAGGGAAATAAAACAGAGAACTTGTTTTAATATATTCCATTGATGTTTGGACGGAATATTACACTTGTGATCTTAAACAGGTTGAATAAAATTGCTAATTTCTTCCGATTCATTACATCTGGGTTCAATTGTATATTTCTACCCCCTTGGGGTGTGGAGTTATGGAGGTTCCACTGTATAAGCTGCCTACTGGGTCACCCTTCCCTTAGGATATGTATGAGCTGCCTGTGCATTTCCTACTGGCATGGGTGTTTTTCATTGTTCTTCAGCATCATAACTTTAGTGGAAGTGAATGCATCTACATATGTATATCATCACATATACTTTTGTTGCTATAAGATACATTGTAACTTAAATTGTGACAAACTCAAGATAGGTGTTTCTTGCAAACACACAGTGAAGTGCTAAACACTCACCTGTCATGATTTTGCTGATTATTCCAATGGTGGGAATAAGAATTGCACTTCCTAAATGCCACCAAGAAAAGTTCTGAAACTTCGAAGGAAAAGGCCATTTCATCACAGAATGACAATTTTCGATGGTAGGCATGTCTTCCAGATCAGTGTTTACATCTTCATCATCGCAACGAGTGCTTTCTGTTTTTAAGGGCATGCGCGACATGGTGCTTGAAGAGCAGCTGCTCATTGGCTGACTTTGCAGGAAAAGAAAAACTTCGGATCGATCATCCGACATGACCAGCATCAACGAATTCGAAGTTTGAACTGAAACAAGTTCAGCCTGCTCCGTCTTCTTGCATCAAACCCCCAACAATCAAGTCACGTTCCTATTGGTCGAGGAAATTACGTCACTTTATCTCTAACTCCAACGTCATTTCCTCTCATGAGGATTTCCCGGAAGTAGTCATTACTACGATGACCATATGACCCCTTATTTTACGGGACATTATACATACAGTGGATTATTAAAGTTGCGAAATTATGTCATGTCATGCGATTTGAGAACTCTGCAAAATAAAAACGACCAATCAGAATGACTTGTAAATTTGCATGAATATTCCTGCAACATAATTTTGTTTGGTGAAGGGAAAAAAACTAAAACTAATTTTCTGATAGGTGACACTGTACCATTGAGAAGAAATATAAGCACTCTATTTCTGCTCTAAGCACTGTACCAGGCTTATAAGAAATTTAAACTGGTGGGGCACTGGAAGCGAAGTAAGCTCCAGGGTGTTCGTACAAATGATATACAGTCGAATCCCGTTATAACGAATGCCAAGAGACCGGAGGAATCACTTCGTTAAAACGAAATTTCATTATAAAGGAATTCCAGGTTACCTAGCATTGTTCCTGTGTAAACTTATTTGGGGGATTAGAAAAGTGTTCGTTAGAACGAGATTTTAGCTATAACGGTATTCGTTAAAACGGGATTCGACTGTAGTTGGCGAAAATTTCAAATTTTAATAGCAATATTAATTAATAAAAATGTTAATCAATAAAAATGTTAATTAATAAATTATTAATCAATAAAAGTATTAACTAATAAAATTATTAATTGTTAAACTCATTAATTAATTATAACTCTCTCTCTGTTAATGCATAACATATGCAAAACAGGGAGGTTTAAAACAATATAAAAAACATATGCGAGGTAGAAAATTATTGCATGTACAAAAGGATGCAAGGTGAAATTGCATAGCATATGCAGAACAGGAGTTTATAACATTTGCAAACATAGATAAATGAAGGTACGCAAAAAATGTACTAAATAGGCAAAAACAAGAGTGTGTGTGGCATGTGTGATCGAAGAGGGTTGCGTGGTGCTGACATTGATTAAAAACAATATAAAAACATATGCGAGGTAGAAAATTATTGGAAGTACAAAAGGAAGCAAGATGACATTGTATAGCGTCATAAAATTATAACGTTTTTCAAAAAAAGAGATTCATCTCTTTATCGAAAACAACTAGAAACCGGACTTAAAACAACCAGAATTAATTTTAATCATTATTCGGATGACCATACATCTCGTATTTCCAGGAACATTCCTGTATTTTCACGTGATTTAATAATAGACTACTAGTACACCAGAAATTTTTTTGAAAAAGACAAACAACTAGCAACTAGATGGGTATTTTTCCACCCAAAATGACCAAGAACAGGGCCTGGTCTAGTTGGAAAATATATAAGTTGTCAGCACTGTTCTAGCTTGAGCAGGCACTAAAGAAACACATGCTAGCACTGAAACTTTAGAATGGAAAATAAAAACAAGAAAAAATGCTACCTTTTTTCCGATGTTAAAATATACATGTTGATTTCTATCCTTTTTCAACGATAACAAGAAAACAATCCAAAAAGAACACAACAAGAGATGTGAAACAAATATTCAATTTTAAAAAAAAAATCTTGACAAAAAGCAATTTTACACAAGTCCGCATTTGCGAATAATAAATTCCCAACATGAAATTCCCTGTTATAATCATCTCAAATTTCATCTTACGTAACACAGCTTCTCCTAAAAAGGCGTTGTGTGTGGCATATAATATCTTTATTGTCTTTTATGAGCCCTTTCTGTAAGTGAATCAGGAGCTGAACGATAACTCTTAACTATTTTATTACGGAGTAATATTTACAACCCATTCCCGGCATGATGTCATTCCCTTGAAGTGTTGCCACCTTCGTCCAACATAATACTGCTTATTTTCTGGTGTTGCCATGACAATACCCCAGGTCTTGATTGGTATTTTTTATGGGTGGTTACTGTATGGCCCTTCTTGAGAGTGGCCATTGGCTAGCTTCATCACAAAGAGATACTGTCACCAACGCATCCCCAAAAAACAGATGCCATGCCATTCTCCCCTTCCTCCACCTCTAATTTTTACAAGCATTTGAGATTCAATAGTAACGGAATCACTCTTCAAGTATTTTATACTCACATAGTGGGGTTCAGTATACACAGACACACTCATAAAACCACAATACAGTGGAATGCTCGTTAATATGACTCTCATTTATATGACTTTTACTCATTCATTATACACGTTTGTCTTCGGTCGCAGTTTATTCCTATACATATTAATGTATATTATATATGCACGGCATTTTCATTTCAACTGAACCCCGAAACTCGGTAAAAGTTTCATTGCGGTCAATAGGATTTCAATTTTTTTGTAGGTAGCAAAAGACGTCACTGAAATGAATATTTTTACGAATATTATCGCCAGAAAAGCCATAATTTTTAGTATGATTGTAAACGGATACATAAACATTCAGCAAACTGATGACCCCTTTAAAGTGGAGTCTAAAATGGTTTGTTTATTGTAAGTTTTTGTGAACTACGGGGAAACGCGGCGAGCCATAAACAAAATAATTTACATTTGTCGAAAAGCAACTGTACTAGATGTACAGACCATACTTCTTCTTCACATACTACAAGTTCTTTCCGAGTTTTTTTTCATTGTGTTAGTGCTTCGTTTCCCATCGTTATTCCTGAAGCATTTGCAACTGGTCTGCTGGTGAAAAACAAGTACAATATATGAGTTCGTTCTTTCATTTCCAGTAGAATTTCCTTTGGCTGTGGTACCTCTTGCTTGCTAGCTGGCTACGTGGAATCAGCTTATAATTTCTGAAAAAAATAAAACCCTTCCCCCTTCCTTTCTCTCTCGAACGTAAAATGAAAATTTCGACAAAAAAAATTCTGGATCTATGAAAGAGTGAAACTTGTGAATAAATTAAATATGCCGAGTTACTTTTGGAGACGGTTGCAAAAAAAAAAAATATAATAAAAATAAATCTGTAAATATAAACAGTATCGTTCGCAGAAAATCTTGCAAATTTGTTTTTAGTTTTCTTTTTTTTTTTTTTTTTTTGTCATTTGTAAAATAATCGTAAGAATCCTGAAGAGAGAGAGATTAAAGTAAAGAGGCAAAGTCATCATTGGATTAAATTTATCAAAAAATCATAATTTGAGATGACCTTTCTTTGTTTTCTTCATATTCAGATGCCTTTTAAGTATAATCCGAAAGTTAAATAAAAATTATGGGACAATCACGGCTAAATAAAAACCATGCCGTGATTTGGTCTTTTGAATGTTGTATAAACGGGGTACTCTCTCTTCAGTATTTATTTTCTTTCTTCATTCTCCTCTCTTCGGATCTGAAGACCACCCAATGTCCGAATTTGAATGGTTTGTGCTACTACAATGATGTTTATCTATCTATATTGCTCTTAAATAGAATGTGTTAACCCCTGCATCTGATGACAACCTAGTAACTTTAGATCCTTTCTACTCCGAGGGTTATACTATATAACTAAATCGTTTTCACTTTAAACAGCATAAAAATAAAATCAATCAATGGTCATATCCTTCACCTCGGCCATCCTCCATCTGTTCTTTGTCTGACTTTTTATTAGAGCAAAAGACCTATTCCAGAGAAGTCGGTCCCTGGAAAACTTATCTTTTCAGTTGGACTTTCCATTTCCTTCTTGAAGAAAAGAGATCAGTCATAGAAAATCGGCCTCGCAAATGACGAAATCTTTTTGTGAGTTTTTTCTTCGACTCCCTTCATATTGGTAGGGTTTGAAGTTGAAGCTGCTTCAGGAAAACAACAAAATGGCTCTGCCCCACCGGTGGTCATTTTTTATCTTCACTGGTGGGGCAAATAGAAAGGCTAGTGGGGCAAAATCCCCGCCAGTTAACATGTAAAAAAAAGGCTTGCAGTGTACTTGTGAAACATGAGGAAACACAATGGAAACAATAAGGCTTTTCGGATCACGTGATATTTCTTGTTTCTTTGAGGGACATACAAACCGTAGACAAGGTAACCAATATGGCGACTTCCTGCGCGTCTCGTGAACGACACAAATATAAGTTAAAGAAACGTAGAAATGAATTTTTTGTTTTGATGGGTGCTAGATATTTCAAAAATTTTCTTGAAGTTCAAGTTATTGATCTGCCTGTTTTTGCTTCAAAAAATGCTGGATTAAAGCTGCGGAATCTCTATAACGTAATTTATGGACCCATAATTAATTTCAAAACATCCTGAACTATACGGATTGATGCAGTTGAATATTATAAGACAATATGGAGACATTAATTTTCATTTTCATACTTGAGAAGATGTAAATAAAAAGTTGAAATCAATGTTATTTGATGAATATCCAACTCAAAAGTAGGTCCGGCTAATTATTTTATATTTAATTTTCTGAGCTTCGTATCTCTAAGCGAACTCAATATTTGGAAAACTGAGAATTCAATTGAGTTTTTTAAATTACTGATGTGGCGGAAAACCCCACTAAATTTCCGCATTCCTACGGTTAAATCGACAATTTAACATTGATTTCTATGGGGATCATCCATTGCTTCTCCCTGAAAGTGATGCTGATGATTATGACGTCTATTCAAAAGTCTCATACACAACCAGAGCAAAATGGCAATTTAATTAACTTCGCAAAAAATTTCATAATTCATGGAAACAGCAACTCACAAAACCATGGCCCCCACATCCTGGGGTAAGGCCCCTAGGCTGGGATCTTTGGTGGGCCCCCAAGCCGGATTTTTCATGGGCGTCGCTATAGTGAATTTATAATATGAAAAATCAAAAAATAATTGTTTTTGTCCCGGGCCCCTAGGGCTGAAGCCCTATCAGCCCCACCCTTGTGGGGGCCATGCACAAAACAAACACCAGCCATGACCCACCCGTTTTGCCACAGTGGGCAAACAGGACACGTCCCTAGGGCGCCGAAATTAGCTCCTTTCTGTTTTTTAAGCACATCCCACATTCCCCTTATTCCTGCGTATGCTTTTACCTTAGTACTATGTACAAAGGGCTTCAAAAATCATATTTGTCAGGGGGCGAGAACTTATGAGGAACAGACCCTGACACTAGCAACTTACACAAGAAACGTTCAATATTTTGTCCACCATTTTCTGCTACGAGTTTAAAACTCAAAAATGCATATTCCACAACAGATCGGAGTGTATGTTCAACGAAGATCGGGTGGTTATGCTGTGGCCTGTGGAGGTACCTCAAAACATTGTGTACAGCGGTCAAATTGCGAACTTGGTTGAGTTGAAGGTCCACATTAGAGTACGACCATAGCGCAGGCTCGGAAACCTGCAGAATCGTAAACCAGAGTGCATTATGTTCGCACCCTTACGCATCACATCCACAGCATTACCATCGGCACACTCTGCTCTGTTGTGGAACATGAAGTTTTACACTTCCAACTCGTAGCAGAACACTGACCGTGTTTCACAGTGTGTCACTTATCGGTAAAAATTTGTAAGTTTTTTTTTCTTCGCCAAACAAAAATCCATTGCTCTCTCTCTTCAAGTGTATTCATACAAATTTTGAAGTCATTCTGACCAGTGGTTCTTATTTTACAGTTTTGAAATCACAACTTGAATTTCAATCACCTTGTACATCAGACGTTCTTTATAATGACCTCCTTTGACTTGTTCATGGAAAACAGATGTTATATTGAGAGGTCGTTATATCGAACGCTTAAAAAAGTTAGCTTCTTAAGAGAATTCATATTTCGACAAAATAAATACTTATTTCAGTATTTTTTTTATAATGCTGCAAATAATATAATATATCAGTAATAATTCAATAAAGAAAAAACAATATATCAGTTTCAGTGGAAACGCATCAAGTTAAAAAATAATGATAAAATTGTAATAATTAATTTACATGCACACGTACCTGTGTATCGAATTCTCCAATATCAAGGGTCAACGTCAAACACAATTTTGACAAACGAAAAAAACACGGATTTTGTACATTCCTTTGCAAATAAAAGGGACGAGGCAGAAATGATTTCGGTCGTTGTATTGGATTAAATGGTCTTTGTTGTTCGTTGTATCGGGTGAAAAATAACATGGTATGACTAGGAAAAAAATTTAAGACTTATCACACCGGTCGTTATAATAGAACGGTCGCTATAACGCATGGTCGTTATAACGAACGACCCTTGTAGTACTTTTTGCCGTATCGGCTTTTTCCATAAAAAATGCATGGCCACGGTCTTCCAGGTCGATGAGATAGTGCTCCCTTACAAATATTTATACCAAAGGATGTTCAGGAGTGTCGCGAGTTCGATACATAGTTCGTCCTTGTCAGAATCTCCTCCTAATGCGGAGGTACAACGTAAACGGCGATAGATGATTATACAAATTCCCCCACCGAGGAGTTAGCACACAAACATTTCGGGGAGACATGAAAAGAAAATGTTGAGCGCTGCCGATCCGATTCGGCAATAAGCTGCAGCTCCTGTTCTAATCAGCCCTCGCGAGCAGAAAATGACCGTAGTGCGACAAAAGTGTCCATAAAAATGCATAATTTTTTTCTCGTTTTTTATATGAAACTCAGTTTAACTTGTAATCTTCACCCAAATCGGGAATAAATGCATAACTTCAAAGTGGTATTATGATAGTTTGACTATAAATATATTTACAGTACATAATTTAATATAGGAATTTCTCTTATTTATGATGATCAACGTTTTTTTAACGCTTTTCGTGGCACAGTAGTAATCACTAATTCCCCTATAAAATGGCATATCTTATTTGTGACGGTGCATACGGCCGTAATGAAGTAGACTTTCTTCCGAATTTCCGCTGAAGCAAAGATAGGGAGTAGGGAAAATTGTTCCATTGAGAAATCAACTTATCTGATCTCACCAATGCTAAAATAAGAGGCTTTTGAGGAGGTGAGTTATCTCGTCAATGCCGTCCTACCGAGCACAACTCCGGTCTATCGCCACGGGCAATTCTCTACCGACTCAGTTGTGCCGGATGTGTGTGTACCTAACAGTTTGAGTGCGTATATAGTGTTGCGTGAGAATGTTTAGTGCTGCCATCTATATTTCAAATTGTGAATGAAGTGTAATGATTGAATACTTATATCTTTTTAGGCCTGTTGCTCTCTGTAAAAAGATATTTTAACGGGGTGATCGACTCGCATTAGCGCATCGTCGTTGGGACTTCGAGGATCAACTTCAGCCGACCACCACTGTGGTGTCGGTGGCGTTCGAACTCGTGATGAGAGTCTATCACCATGACCACTCGACCACCACAGCGGTCTTGCTCAAAAGGTTCATTTCATTTCATACCGTGCACCGCCCAGGCTTTATCGACCATTGTCAATTTTAGCCATTGCCCCGGATGAGGGGGTTGGGTGGTGTCGGGTGATCAAAAGGTTAATGAAATACATTTTAATTTACGCAATCTGCAATAGCCTTTTACTTCCAACCCATTAGCATTTTTTACCAATTCAAAAATAATTGGCCATTTTCCCAATGATTAGCAGCTTTTAATGAAAATGTCTTCAGCTACAGACTTGAAACACAATGACGTTATATTACGTCCTTCTCTTGAATTCGAATGATCCATAAAAAGATGTACGGAAAATTTTTGACGTAAAGTCAAAGTCTTGCTGAATTTTCACGTTAGTTTCTCATTTTATGTCGTAGTTTTTCATTTTAGCTTCTCCTTTTATTAGTCATAAAAATATATTTTTTGCTGTTTTTTTGTATGACACAAAATACAGATGAATGGATACGATGCGGAGAGAATTTTGGGAGGAAAATTCCATGTGCCTCTGCAGGGAATAAAACCATCGACCCCTCGCAATCCAGGGGAGTGTGACAGTACGCAACAGAAGCATTGATATTTTCCTTCCTCAGAGCATATCGTCACCCTTATGCTAGAAGCATGAATGTCCAAATTTTCACTTTTCTATCAGCTGGTTGGATACCTCGTTTTGCAATCTAAAGTTGTGCCTGAAACGCGAATGTGTATCCCTATTGAAACACATGTTACAAAACATTTTGGGAAAATAACTTCCATAGCTTAACATTGGTAGAGTAAACATTCACAAATGTCTCTCTCATTTCCCTCGTTCTTTTTTTTCCCAAGGACATTGCACATTCGTGTTTCTAGCATGAGGGGGCGATATGTTCTAAGGAAGGAAAATGTCAGTGTTTCTGTTGTACATTGGTATGTAAGTTGGTGTTATGCAAGCAGGGCCGAGCTTGAATTTTTTTTCGGCTCGGTGCAAAAACAGATTGGCGGCGTGAAGTTTTCTAAAGTGAAGTTTTCCAATCCCCCAGTAACCATGAACACCCATGTCACGCCAGGTTTACATGGGCACGCGAGAATGAACATCAAACTACTATTCATGGTCATAAAAAAAACAACATTCGGCAATAAATTCGGACAAGAGTGCCAGCTGGCAGCTGACCAGCAAAAAAATGCAAGTGAGCACCCAAGGGCTTAAAGGTTGGAGGTGTGGAGGGGTCTAGAGTACTAATTATCTATCCAGGACTGAATCTAGATACTCTTTCAGCCGGGCAAAGTATGCATTATGCCTACCTCACGTAATTTAGAATAATTTAAAAACGAAGAATTTAGCACCACCCTCTGTTCCGGAGCACTATATATATAGATCCACCTTCAATTAGTGAAATCCCTAATCAAAAGGGTTCGATGTCTGAATTTTAGAGGTCTTAAACAGAATTTTAAGCTATTTGCTTTGTTAAAACGCTTTAGTCAAAATGTAATCAAAGTATTTTTGTCCCATTTTGCAGCCCCTAAAATTTAGCAGCCTGGTGCGGTCGCACCCTGTCTGCAAGTACGTAAATTGGTATCATGCAAGTATGTAAATTGGTATCATGCAAGTATGTAAATTGGTATCATGCAAGTATGTAAATTGGTATCATGCAAGTATGTAAATTGGTATCATGCAAGTATGTAAATTGGTATTATGAAAGTATGTAAATTGGTAGATGATACTTCCTGTCAGGTGGGGGAGGCCCAGAACTTTGCTTAAGGGGATTATGATTCTCTAGAGACAGCTCTAGAATCAACCTTAGAATTTTTTTCTTTTCGGACTCTTTTTCTTCGCGAAATGACTAGTACACAGCACTACTCATTTGAACCAACGGAACAAACAATTAAATTAAGATCGTCAATTAATTTAAATGATCGACGTTTTGCTGCAGTCGTTTTTACCTAATGAGTATCGTAATTTAAAATTACGATTTTCGATGCGAAATAAATTCATTTGAGCTGCTGATCTGACAAAAATGAATATGTGTATCTTCAAAACTTTGATCTTTTATCTAAAAAAAGCATCCTCTATTATATTGTAATATATTTTTAAATTTTTTTCTGATGTTAATGTTGAAGTAAATTTTATTGGGGGGAATGGTAGAGTTTGTAAAAGGTAGCATATACGCATACGAAATTGAACTGATATCCGTAAAAATAAACAAAAAGAAAAAATTTCGACTCAATTAGAGGCAAATAAACCTGGTCAAAACTACACAACAGCTCCATTTTGCATCACCAAAAGAAAAAGACAGCATTGGAAGCTTTGTTGCCGGAAACCAGGATCATTATACCTTTATTTTCTTTGTTTTGAAGGGGGTGTATTTAAAAATATCTTCTTTCTCAGACAATTTGACTTCTCATTTGCCATTCTCATGAAAAATATTAATAATGTGCTATTTAAAAAAATAACAATAATATAAAATAAGTAAAAATTTTTGTTTCTTTAGACTGTTTTCCTTATAATTTTGAAGTCTTTTTTTTTTTAAGACAGAAGTGGGGAAAAAATCGTTTTTATTCTTCTTTCCTTAAGTACAGAAAACTGGCTTGCCTGCCATGAAGATCCCTTGATATTGGTCGAACGAGGACAAAGAGAAGTAGAGCCCTTCAATGTAATTTTCCTCAAAATTTTCTTCGTACGCAGAGTTAGGTCTTTGTCTACGAAGACAACTCAAGATAAGACAAATTCAGCGACATCGTGACCTTGCAATTGAAATAACCGCACTTACGCAAATCACAGTTCTATCGTTAAGAGTCATAAACAGTTGCAAAAGCTATGGAGTTTCCTTCAAAGATCTTGCAAAAAATATTCTAATTTTGCATATCTAATGACAAATAATCATCAAATAATCATAATAAGACATCTAGTTTAACAAACTAATTTGATCCAGGACAGCCAATTACTAATACGAGGAATATTCTTGGAAAGTACGAATCAAAAATTACAAAACTGGATTCCCTCAACAGATTCAGCTAATGCATGAAAAGATTGTCTCATAATCGGGCCCGAACTTCGGCAGGTGTGGAAGTTGCGGTCGCACCGGGCCGATAAAAATAGAGGCCTCAATTTTACCCAGAGAAAACAATTTCCTTTCTCAGCAAATAAAATGGGAAATATTTAATGAAAAAAATTAATTTTTTTCCCCTTAATCTCTTCACGTACAAGCTTTTGGGAACAAAAGTTGAGATCTCTATTCAGCATCGGCGATAGTTAAAAAAAATTTCTTGTTCGCGCATGTAAGAATAAGGTAGAAGAAAAAGAAGGAAAGAAAAAAAAGAAACGGAAGGGGAAAGACAGTATAATGTGTAGATAAGCAGATTAGATTTCGCCCTCGCACTCTGTCTTTCTCACTCTTCTCTATATATTCTCTTTCTCTTATATACAGTGTATTTATAGTAGAAAGATACATTATATGTGGGGAAAGATCACTAAACACACAGGAGTATAGAAAGAACGGGGAGGAAAAAGGATATTTTCGTGAAAATGTCAATCATGTTCAGAGAGAGTGAACTGGAATTAAATTTTTCGTACTATAAAATCATGTGATGGGGAATCTTAGCTTATGTTTAGATATGTCAGCAATGCAAAAAAAATTGTAATCCACATCCGTACTTAATCCGGGTCCGGGTCACAATCTCGATAGATGAAATCCCGACAGGTCAAAATCCCAACGGGGTCGAATTGAAAATTTTGATCTTCACCGTATAAGCTGCATTTTCCGCTTTCTGTCGGTATTTGCATTCCTCCCAGCCGAGAACATTGGGCCGCATACCAGGACAATAAATTCCGATCAAATAAATTTTTAAATTATTTCCGTATAAGCCGCACTTCTCGCTTTGTGTCGGAATTTCCTTTTCTCACAGCGAGAGGCTTTGGGGCACATACCAAGATAATAAATTGCGATAAAAAATTTGTAAATTTATTTGATTTTTAGACGTGATAAAATTCAAAGTATTTCGGGTTGCGACATTGTTGGACGACATTGTTGTTATCAGCAGTAATCCTGACGAACTAGAGAAAATGATACAATAATTGGTGAAGGCAAGTATTGAGGTGGGCTTGAAAATGAATCTGCAAAAGACTAAAGTTATGTTCAACCCCTTCGCGTTAAAGAGGACAATCTTGCTCAACAACACAGATAAAAGAAGTAGAAAGCTATGTATACCTGGGACAAGAAATTACCATGGACAACGGAATCATTAATGAAATAAACAGAAGGATCAGGATTGGATGGAGCAAAAACTGTAATTCTGAAGAGTCATATGCCATTATGTCTGAAAATAAAAGTTTTTAACCAGTGTTTGCTACCGGCACTGACTTATGGAGCTGAAACATGGAAACTCATAAGCAAGACGATACAAAGGCTACAGATAACACAAAGGAGCATGGAAAGATGTATGCTAGGCATCACAAGGAGAGACTGAAAACAAATCACTTGGATAAGGAACCACACAAAGGTATATGATATCATGGAAACAATTAAACGTTCGAAATGGAAATGGGCTGGACATATTGCAAGAAGACGGGACAACAGATGGACCGCAAGTATTCTAGATTGGTACCCCCGTGGTGTTAAACGTCCGAGAAGGCGTCCCCAAGCAAGATGGATTGATGAGATCAGGAAAGTGTGGCAGGAGTCAACTGGATGTCTAAAGCATCAGACAGAGCAGAATGGAAAAATTTAGAGGAGACCTTCATCCAGCAGTGGATTGAAAATGGTTGTTGTTGCTGATGATGATGGTGGTGGTGGTGGTGGTGATGTCAACATTTAGAAAAGTCAGAATTATTCAAAAAAAAATTATTCATGGCTTGCTCTCATGGGCGGAGATATCGGGGCACAGGGGCAATGCCCCTTCCCCCCCCCCCCCCCATCATCAAAGGTAAAGCCGACTGATCTAATGTATTTGCGCATATATGAATTGACATCATCATCATCATGCCCCCCACCCCCAGACTTTCGAGTCTATCTCCGCCTATGCTTGCTCTCTCTATATTCTCAGCTTATGAGAAAAAAAATCAAGGTTTCAAAGTTGTCATCGCATTACGAAGATCTAAAAACCTAATGATCTTATGTGGTTCATTTTTCATCAAATATATCGCCTCTGAAATTGAAATTTATTGAGCATTAAGAGGGGACAATCTTATTCCCTGTAATGATTCACAAGAGCAAAAAAACATGTAAAAATTGTATACTACGTGTTTACTACAAAAATACAGGAATCTCCAAAGCGATTAATGTTGCAGATCAAATTCAGTCTAGCGTGCAGTAAATATCTGATATAGCGAAAACTGTATCCAGAATTTAGGTAAATCTTTAGGGAAAAAGTAGTATCCAAATATTTAAAATATGGATTAAATTTGCTGTTTTTTATTTTAAGGTAAAAAATATACTTAGAAGTGAATCTCCAAAACGACAAACTAAAGTTGCAAGATCGGGGCGAGATCCACTCAAGATTGTTGCAGTGTAAATTCAATGTTATATTCCCCATATAGAGTGAATGACTTCTCCCACCCCGCCCAATTCTTTGTTCCAAGCTGTATGTTATGCAAGTCTTCAACGGTTTTGCAACCGTTCTAACAGTTGTAACGTACGGGATAATAGCTAACTTTAGTTATACTGAAAAAGCAGACGTTCATTTCATTTACGCATTCATTACGCAGACATGCATTTTATTCATGTATGTCTACTTTTTCAGTATTACTAAAGTGCGCTATTATCCCGTACGTTACAACTGTTAGAACGGTTGCACGCTGGAATAACTTCACAGGGCTGGCGACCGTGCCTTTTATTCACTGTGACGCAGATTTGCATACAGTTTCTTCTTCTTCCCCCAGGTTACATTTGCATGCATGTGGTGTTCTTCTCCCGATAAATTTCAACAGGAATACCGTTTTAACGTTTGCGGAGCGGCCGTTTCGAAACGCGCTAGCGCGTTTGCGTTTCATGTTAAACCATGCATTCTTTGATGACAATTGTTTGTATTGGTGTGTACTATCACCTCTTAAAGTTTTTCCCATCTTTTCTGAATCACCCTGTATTATTCGTAAGACCTCGTGTTCCTCAAATGGTGGCTATGCAAGAGAGCTGTTCAGATGGTCGTTTCGGGTTAGTATTGATGTACACACCTCTGGAAAAGGCTTGCCAGATGTTGCTCTGCTATATCTTTTTGTGTGGAGCTGGACTGCATTGGAAGTTGCATCTGAGTTTGCCTAGGCGGAAATACTGCCTTATAGGCCGTTGTAGTTTGCGTGCAGAGCCTCTTCGAAGAGCTGGATTTGGTTTGTATTACTGCTTGTTTGAAAAGTACTCGAACCCTTCGAAAGGAGGCCATAGTGTCATGAATATCCTGTCCAGTCCTCTTCATACGGTTTAGTTTTCTCTCGATGGCTCGTACTTGCCTTTTTTGTCGTTTGAGCTCCTCCATCCACCATTTGATACTCTTAAGGTGCGAGTGGGTTATTTTTTACGACCTAAGATAGTCTTGCGGTTAATGTTTATTACTTCCATCAGTCTTGTGGTATGCTGCTGTAGCTGGTTTTGATAGGTAATCTGCATCAGTTCCTCCTGAAATCTCTGAAGTCTGAAGTACCGCATGCATACTCCCTTGAAAACGACTTTATCTTCTTTGTGTAGTGTGAAACTTTACTGTTGGTAGAGAGTAAAGCGAATCATTTCTAATATTGAGAAAGATCTGGATATACTTGTGCGTTCTCACTTATACAGGGTGGTAACTATCGACCGCCCAATAATTACACACGTGATTCCTTGTGAAAAACTAATATGGAAAAGTGTTTTCCGTTTTTGATCTGACCCATAATTAATGAGTTATAACGCTTTAAAAATTGATGACGTCACTTAAAACTCCGGCCAAATTCACCAAATGTATAACTTGGCGTTTTAGACAATGATAAAAATGTATTAACCCTGCTATACAGAAAAAGAAAGAGATATAAAAACCAGTTTTTTTTCCCTCGCACTTTTCAAGAAAGAGAGGAAAAACGTTTTCTCTACCGGCTTCGTGTCTGGTAATGGTGGCCTTGGAATTGACCTAATCCTGACGGTCTACTAACATTTTATCTTAGGCTTGAAATAAATCTATAACTTGGAAGTTAGACTTAACAAGTCAGAACAGGTTGTTTGCATCTCACAAAGCTAGCTTCACAGAGGTTATATATATAGATAAGCGTTAGTCGTTTTGTTTTATTCTCCAGAAAGTACTGCGTCTAATTATTTATTGTTATAATTTCTGATTTGATGGCAGTCAGCATACAAGAATATTGTGACATGCACCTTATATTAGGTGAGTGCCACGGATCAGTCTTGCAAGCAGCAAGGTTATACAGTCAATGGTATCCAACGCGAAAGCACCCAGACCATAAAGTTATTTTGCGACTGAACCGCCGATTGCGCGAGTCAGGGTGTGTATTACCACAACCAAACGTAGACGCTGGGCCAATATCGTCCGTAAGAACACCGGTTTTCGAAGATAACGTGTTGTCGTTGGTTGAATTGGATCCAACGACCAGCAGTCGAGTGATCGCACGAGAATTAAATTCAAGTCACGTAAGGGTCTTAAACGTTTTGCACGATGAGTTTTTGCATCCGTATCATTACACACGGGTGCAAGCACTTTCATCAGAAGATTATCCGAAAAGGAAAGAATTCTGTCAATGCCTGCTTCAACAGCATTCCAATGACAGCACTTTCCTAAATAGGATTCTATGAACTGACGAAGCAACATTTACTCGTGAAGGTGTCTTTAACAGCCGTAACAACCATATCTGTGATTTTTCAAATCCCTATTGAACACGTCCAAATGCTCATCAGGTTCGTTGGGGAATTAATGTTTGGTGAGACATTATAAACAACAATCTTATGGGACCATATCTGCTTCCACACCGTCTGATTGCTAAAAACTACCTCGTTTTCTTCAGAGATTGCCTCCCAGACTTCCTTGACGACCTTCCCTTGGCTATCTTGCGAAATCTTTAGCTGCAGCATGATGGGGCACCGGCCCATTACGCATCGAATGTCCGCGAGTGGTTAAATCAAGAATACTCAAATCGGTGGATTGGCCGCGGTGGTCCAATACAATGGCCTGCTAGATCCCCTGACCAAAACCCTTTAGATTTTTTTTATGGGGCCATCTTAAAGCTCATGTGTATAAGCATACGCTTGACTCGCAAGAAGATTTCGTAACCGCCTTGCATGCGGCAGTGACGACAGTGACACCGTCCATGCTGGAGCGGGTTCAGCTCTCCATCCCACGCCGTGCTTCTGCATGCATCTCAATGGACAATCACTTACTAATGTAAGATGCAATCTTCCTTTTAGCCACTGTTGTGGTTGAGTGATCATAGTGACGGACTCGCATCACGAGGTCCCGGGTTCAAACCCCACCGTCGCCACAGTGGTGGTCGGCTGTAGTTAGTTTTCTGTGGTTCCCAACTTCGAGCCGATCTCCCGTTAAAAAGTCTCGCAAAAGATAGCAACAGACCTAAAACGGTACAAATATTCAATCATTACACCTCACTCACAATTTGAAATATAGATGACAGCATTGAAACGTCAGACACAACGCTAGACACTCAATCAGAATATCAGGCACACACACTCACATTCCCGGCAGAACTCACTCGGTAGTAAATTGGCCATAGCGATAGATCGAAGTTTTGTTCGGTTTGAGAGAAAGAAACTTTCTCTTACTAAACTGACCTTAAAAAAATGTTCAGTAATGAAATTATTCTTCAAAGTTTTCGAATAATACTGGCTCTAATAACTACCATAAAACTAAACTTTTGAGAATTAAACGTTGTGATTAAAATATCAAAATTTTAGGCCTGAAAACAAAACATTTTCATGTTTCGAAGGGAATTTTAATGGTTTTAGGGTGTATTAGGGCACCTGATTTCAAAACTACTGATGGTTTCGGTACAGTATCAATATTTCAATGTAGTCTGTGCAGCCACTTTTTTTACAATTTTTATTCACTTTCCTATTTTATTCAACACATTATCACATTTATATCATTACCAGACATCGGTGATCTTTAAAGTTTAGTGAGCGTGGTAGGGCCCAGGTCGATAAGATACTCGCCTAAAGGTACCAAAGGATGTTTAGAGGTGTCGTGAGTTCAATACCAGGTTCGTTCTCCGTTCTCGTCAGAAACTTTCCTGACGCAGGAGTACAACAGAAACGGTGACATGACCACAGAAAAAGATTGCTACCGCAGGGAGTCCCACGTTGAGGGGTTAGCGCACCAACCTCTCGGTGAGCATAAAAAAAGACTGCCGTTCGGAATCAGCAATAAATTGCCCGGTCTAATTAGCCCTCGTATGTAGAAAATGACCGTGGTGCGACAAAAATTATTAAATGATGATTAAGTTTATAAATGATACACACACATATAGTACAGTTCCAATGTGATTTGCATGCTGGCTTATGGCCTGAGTGGATCGAGAGCTCGCTGTTGGGAGAGGAGGATTTAAAAATAAGATTTTTTATGATATAAAACACAAAAATAAATAAAATGAGCTAGTCACACTGCGAATAGAGTGACCATACCTCCTTCATTTTGTCTCGTATTTTCCGTAATAGTCTCGTTATTTTTGTTTTCCTCCGTCCCGAATTTTGTTGAAAAAATGTAGTGTGGTTTTTCCTATGTTTTAGTCAAAGTTTTCTTTAATTACCAAAATTCTTTATTTAACCAAAAACGTTGATACAGGTAATTTTCAACGGATTGATTGTATGCAATATCATATAGAAGTTCCGAAAATTTCATGAATTATCGCATTTTGCTTCGCCCCCCCCCCCCCAATAGATACGCGTTTTGCTTATGGTATTACCATCGAAATTCAACTTTCATTCGCTCAAAAACTAGAGCCGATCTGATAAAACCAATGTCAGATTCAGAATCAGTGCTCCAAAAACACCCTAAAATCACCTTGAACCACTAAAATATCCTTGAGAAAAAAAATCAGAGTTGAATAGTGGGAATCAACAGAAAAATTCGAAACCAAAAATTATTTTGAATGCGTCAATTCGTAACGTAATAAGTTTGATTAAAAGTTTCTGATTGAATCGTTATTATTTTACTGTTTCCACTAAGTCACACCTTCGTCAAGCGGTCGAACATAGTGAACTTTCTAAAAAAGCCATGTTTTCGTTGCCGTACCACTGAGTTCGTTGAGAGAGAGAGAGAAAAACGGGCATTTTTTTTTTCTTCATATAACTTATAGAAAAAGTAAATATAGAAGCAAATTGAACGCAGCTCCGGATTTGAGTTTGTATTAATCCTGTTTTGAGTCTAATTTTTCAAAACTTTGTAATTCAATACAGTCCCAAATATCACATTTTTTTCAATCTTTGTGTTAATTTGTTTGGCTACTTCAAAAATAGAAACTATATAATCAAAAAATAGACCATTTAATTTAATTCAATATATACCGTCTTTAGAAAAGTTTTCGGAATTTGCAATGGGTGAAACAGATTGGGGGAGATGCCTGGAGGATTCGGGGTCGTGGGTACGCGAACTGAAAATGGTTGGGAACCCCTGCCCTATATATGATCACCTTAATCCACTGTAATTTGCAGTAGTGCTTCATTTCTTGCCATTGGCGATTTTCAGTGATTTTAGTAATATTTGGCACTTTTGCATAATTTGGCATCAATTTTTGCAATGCTTGGATAGTCCCGTATTTAGAATCCCGATGAGGCTTTTCGAATAGACGACATAATCATCATCAGCATCACTCTGAGGGACATACACTAGATCGGTGGTTCTCCACCTTTCTGGACTCGCGGATCCCTTTTCAGTATATAATTTCTATGGCAGAGCCCTGTTTCATTCGAGGAGCATTTTTTGCATATAATTTTTATGGTGGAACCCTGTAGGCCTCTTATTTTTTATTTATCTATCAAAGTTACTGATTTGTTTTAATTTCCTCGAGTCGTCGATGAGCCCCTGGGAAGTGTGCACGGAGCACCGGTTGGGAACCGCTGCACTAGATGATTCCTATAGAGACAATGTTAAAATTGCCGATTTTAGCGTAGAAATGCGGAAATTTAGTGAGGTTTTCTGCCACATCAATAATTTTAAAAATTGAATTGAATTTTTCATTTTCGAAATATTGAATTCACTTAGAGATACGAAGCCCAGAAAATTAAATATAAATTAATGAGCCAGACCCACTTTTGTGTTGGATATTCATGCAATAACATTGATTTCAACTTTTTAATTATATCTTCTCAAGCGCGAAAATGAGAATTAATGTCTTCGTGTTGTCTTATATTATCCAATTGCATCAATCTATATAGTTTATGATGTTTTGAAATTAATTATGGGCCCATATAAATTACATTGAAGAAATTCCGCAGGAAAATTGGAAGCATTTTTTGAAGGAAAAGCAGGCGGATCTATAACTTGAAGTTAAAAAGGATTTCGAAATATTTAGCTCCCATTAAAAACAAAAAAAAACGATTCATTTCTATGTTTCTTTAATTTAGATTTGTTTCTTTCATGAGTCGCACAGGAAGTCGCCATATTGGTTACCAAGTATGTCCCTCAAGAAAAAGGGAAATATCACGTGATCCAAAAAAAAGCCTCATATTTAAGGTGACCATACGTCTCCTGTATTTCCTGGGACAGTCCCGGTATTTTCTGTTTTTTTTGTTGTCCCGACTTTTTGGTGAAAGTTTCCTGGGTTTTCCGTATTTTACACGAAGCCTACTTGAATTTTTATTCTTTATTTAAGTCAAAGATTGACATTATTTTTCAACTCATAAATTATTTAATGATAATTACAACTATAAATGAGAATATTAATCTCCCTCATTTGTCTCGGTGAATGTTTTTTTACGTGTGGAATTCATTTTAATCTACTGCAATTTGCAGTAATGGTTCCTTTCCCGCCATTGCGATTTTTCCGTAATTTCAACAATATTTGGCAACTTTGTTTGGTTTTGGCGTAATTTTTGGCAATAATTGGCAATGTCCTGTATTTTTCCGTATTTGGAATCCCAATCTCCCGTATTTCTCCATATTTAGAAAATATGGTCAGTCAATTCATATTCCACATTTTCCTTTAGAAAATATGGTTAGTCTTATGTGATATGGCCATCGGGCGAAGACCAAAAATCTTTCACCAGAGCATAAACTCAGAGTCAAGGTCGTTCATTAAAAAACTATGTTTGTTTACAATCATGAAGAAAAACCCGGGTGATTTGAGTGAGATGTGTTATTTTAATAGGACATCGTTGTGTATTGGTTCAAATATATTTCTTTCCGTGGTTATAGTACTTCTAAATAAGCTGGTTTATGTAAAAACGGGCTTTCCGAACGTTACTTTGACTTTTATACATTTTGTTCTGACTTTTGTTGGTTTGCAATTTTGTGAAAAGTTTAATATTTTTAGCTCAAAAAGATTGCCAATAGTGCAGCTTCTTCCTGTTGCCATATCATTTTGTGGCTTCGTTGTGTTCACCAATCTCTCTTTGGGTCATAACACTGTAGGAACATATCAAATATTCAAAACATTAACAATGCCCACAGTGATGATAATTCAAAAATTTTTATATAAAAGAACGTTTCCTTTGAAGATACAATTGACTTTGGTAGGATCATTGATGCATTGCATACATTTATAGTACTCTTACTTGTAAATTTGAACTTCTCTGCTTTGTTTTTAATTTGGAATTAAAACTCACGTGAAACAATATAATAAAACAAGAAAAAACCATAAACGTTGAGTACATGCAGGGCTGGATTAAGACATTTGAAATGTCAAGCACTTGAACAATTTCGGTGTCGCCCCTCTGGTCCCTACAAGTATATTTTACTTGATACTGAATCTATAAATTAAAACAAATGAAATTTAAAATTTCAGAAGTAACTAATCTAAAGCGCCAAATTATGTACGATGTGAATATTTTCAAGTATGGATATTGAAATTCTCCCCCCCCCCCGTTCCTTTTTTATACTTGCAAAGTCCATAATATCTCATGGATTTCTTTTTCTTTTTTTGCAACATCTTTGGAATTTTTTTGGAATTTTTCTTTCATAGTTTTCAAAAACACAGCTTGAATTTTTAGATTTTTTTTTTAAAATCTTGAAAACATTTCAAGATATTTTCTCACATCGACTGCTTGTTAGGATTTCATAAACCGACTTCAAAAGCAACCACTGAATCATAATATGTCCGATATTACAGTACTAACAGGTACCTTATTGTTGATGAACCACAGTCATTCAGTACCTAAAATTTAGAGGATCTAGATCAAACCACAAAAGGGTGGCTCTAGGCTGTGTAACCTATGCCAACGCACGAAGCACTGAATCAGGAGTGAAAGAGAAAAATAATTACAAACATTGCAAAAAAATTAAAGTTATGCAAAATTTTTTAAACCATATGAGTGCACTGTACTTGATGATTTGCAGAGAAAACCATGATTTTGGATGTGTTTCATCAGGCTGGGAACACAGCTGCTAGTTTTTGGGATTATTCTACTGGTGCTGCTTATACGCAGGAGGGGCATCGAAACTGTCCCACACAAATTAACGATAAGATGACGATCCTGAATTCATCATTACTCATTCGCTCCATATTCATTGCATCATCTCTGAAACCATGCAGTTGATCTGCTAATGACTCATAAAGATTTGTACATTTTTAACTCCACATCCGTATTCTATAGAACTTGATTTACTCTTGATGCGTGGGGGACTCGACCGGAAACAGCCAGAGGACCTCATAAAAATTAGATATATTCACAGTTTGCGAGAGTTAGCATGTAAATTGATAAGTAGATATTTTTAGCTAAGTAAAGAGACCTCAGAAAAATCAGTTTGCCCAAGGTAGTTGGGCCTTTGATGCTGTTAAGAAGGCCCAAGCTTACTTTATGAGAATTGCACGAAATTTCATTCCAAAAGCTCAGCATTAACGTTATCCCCTATTTTGCAATATTATTAGTTTTCTGCATTTATGCCATTCATTTGTTGAAAGTCTTCAGCTATACAATCAATCAAAAATTCTAGGATATTATGCTGGATGCTTGGTGCTGGAAAAAAAAAAAATTTGCATAAAAAAAACATTTTGATAACTTTTTGTGGTGCCCCATTTTTTTTCTGATACCCTAAGCACTTGTTTATTTTGCTTAATGGTTAATCCGGCCCTGAGTACATGCATTATGTGGCTCTCAAGAGAGACCAGTCCTTTCAGAAGGCCACAAAGTGTCAATAATTAATATTTGCTGTCACTTGTCAAATCAAGTGTGCGACATATCTATCTATATATGTATATATATAATCTCATGCAGAAAATATGCAATAAATTATATATGTTTACAATGGAACCTTCTCAACTGGCTCAGCCTGCAAGAATTAATCATGTTAGAACCAGTGAGATAAAAATTGCTCAAAATTAATTGAATCGCTAAATGTAAAAAGGGGTCATGTCACATTTTCTCAAGTTTTCAGGAGAGGCAAAAAGATCTTTTTTTAGTAAAAAATTTAATTGCAAATTTAATTGCATGTGGAATGCATTTAATGAAGCCTTGAGAGAGGATTTTAAATTTTTATTACTTAAGAATAGCCACGACAGAGTAAAATCTGATACGGACATGACCTTTTTTTACAATTAAACATTTTAGAGCCCCAATTCTCTAATGAAAAGTCTCAGGAAAACACATAAATAAACAAATGTATGCAATGAAACAAACTTTATTTAGCTTTTATACTATACAAACTTTCTATTAGACAGGGATCACAAAAGTACTCCTCTTCCGGTTGCATCTAATGAGTTAATGGTTGGTGCACAAAAAATCTGATCCCAAAAATTATTATACTCCATCCGGATGTATTTTTTGTTTTATTCAAGTCATCCCTTTTACTTTGGTTATTGGAAGTTTTGTCGATGAATAAGCTTTGCTTTGGAGTATTATTAGTGGCACACCAAGGTTTTTTTAGTGGGAAGATTTGTGAGCCAATACCATTGACATATTGCGTACTTTGATGCATTCTGGTTGATCAAATCCATATATATATATTGGTCCACTGTGTACAATCTCACATTCTTCTTGATAAGTATTTTTATCAGGGCGAAATCCCTATCACGGTAAAAAAGAATGCCCTCTGATGGGGAAATTTAATTTAATTTCCTCAAAACGTTCTGACTCTACTAAGAACATCAAAAAAACCTCATCAATGTGTTATTATTCTTCCCTCCACAGTTGTCCATAAAAAGTTACAAGATCTTTCCATTTTCAGCTCCATCAATATATTTTTTCAAAAAGAACATAACTTCATTAGGCCCTTTGTCTCCATTTGTTCCGTCATAAACGAAACATTTCATTTTACCATCTCTTAGGTTATGAATACCGAAGGTATTAACACTCAGCTGCCTAAAATAGTAGATATCTTGCACTGGAATCCGAGGTAAGGATACAGCCATATAGTCAATACACAGATGGAAAATATCGCTGTTTTCTTAGCAAAGCTTCTATTTCTCTCTTTAGCTTCTATCATTGCATCATAAAATTTTTTGCTCCTTTTCTGTACTAATAATTACAACATAATTACATAATAACAACTACTACGTTTTAAACAAAAAACAATAACAAATAACAACAAAACAATGTAAATGAAGAAAACCTTCTTATGCAGGTAACTCAACAGGAAAACCCTGCTGCCACATGTTAGCGGTCTTGAGAAGTAAATGTCCTGGACTTGACACCTTTTTACTTTTAACATCCGTTTTTTTCTCAGCATCTAGAGGCGAGACTTGACCCATTTTACCATAAAACGATGCGTTGGCGTCTCTATTACATGAATCCATCAAAACATAAAAATTGAAAAAATGTGACATGACTCCTTTTTACATTTAGTGATTCAATTAGCCTATACATGTATAATTGTTTCAGGTAAGTTATTATAATATTGCATCGTGTGAATGATATCTAAATACAGTGAACACTCAGATCTGGATGTGCCAGATTACCAAAATTACTGGATTACTGGAAGTTAGTTGAAAAAAAACCTATTTTTGAATAATATAAACTTTGCACAGACATACAGCAGAAAGTTTTCCTCTTGTATGCTCAAAGAAAAAAAGAAAATAAAACCAGCCTAAAAACACTGGATTACTGGATGGGCAAATCATTGAGAGTCTATTGCACAGTGGAAATCTGTTTATACGACGGGCAAGAGTCCGAGACAAAACATTGTATAAATGTGAAATTACATAACTGAAACTTCTTTGAAATGGTCCCCCCTTCACAGATCTCGAAGAAAATATTATAATTTAATGGTTTCAAGGTTTTTGCGGAGGCAATATGCATGTGAAGAGCTATTTCAGCGAAACATTTTTGCAATCTGTAAAAATTATGGGGATTGGATGAAAATGATATTTTCTAAAGATTTGGAGTTCAGGTCAAAGTGAAAACAAGAAATAATTGAGGTTGTGCATAGATAAATGAAGTATTTCAATATTAACATTGAAATGTTAAAGAATGAATAGCGACCGAAACCAAACGTTGTATAACTGTGAAAGTCGTATAATTGAGAGCCATATAAAGATAGTGAATTCAATATAAAATGCAGAGAGGTTTCACTGTATTAGGCAAATAAATTGAAATAAAAAATTTAGGAGGTTATGCTTTTTATAAATTCAAAGACTACAAAAGACAAATTGCTCAACAAAGCGGCTGAAGAAAATAAAGAAAAAACCCATAATAAATGTGGATGTAAATATTTCTCGGTAGGCCCATAGCAACCCATAATTGAAGAAATCATAGCAAAGATGGAAAAATAAATTCAGCAAAATAAAATACACTTCCTATATCAGGATTGGTGAATTTTTGCCACAGGTAGAAAAACCATCCCAGCAAAAATAGGTTTTTCTCAAGTGGCAAAAATTGATTTTTCCTCCATTTATGCATATGAGGCATTATTGTGTATTTGATTAATTCTCTAAATACAAATAAGATAGTTTTGAATACAAACTTCACTATAAGAATTAATAAATTTTTGAGTTGGTGAATTTTTGCCATTGCTGAAAAACTGCAGTAAAACATGTCCTGAAAATAATGGGATTTTTCCAAGCATCAAAAATTGGTACTTCCCAGATTTTTTTTTTTTTCTAGCATTTCAGGAAAAATTCTATACAAAAAAAACTGTTTGAAACACACTAACTCTGGTTTAAGAATATATATATGCTTATTAATTTCATCAATCAAAGAAGGAGCATAAATTATATTTTACAAAAGTTTTTAAAACATCTAATACCTTACCATTCATGCAATTGTGTTTGCTATGAAAGTAGCAAATTTTGTTCAAAGTGAACAATTCTTTCTGAAATAGACAAATTATAGTAATACCCCGAAGTTATGCAATAGGTGAGACCGACGACAACCATGTAAGTCGGGGTACAGTTTTTCCATAGAAATGCATGTACAGAGTGTACCTGAACTCATCGGGCCAAACTTTAAGGGAAGGTAATATATACATAAAGAAGCATTTTTTTGTATAGCAATGTGGGGTTGGAAATGAAAAATGTTGGTGGAAAAACACGAAATGCTAAGGAAATGAAAAAAAGCTTTTTGTTTACATCATTGTGCAAAAGTCTTATTAAAAATGGTACATCTTTGAAAGGGTGTGCCAATCACTTACTAGATGCTGCCAGGCCTGTAGCGATGTTGGTAGTGGCACATTTGAGCACTTACTGTAATTATTAATGTAAATAAAAAGTTTTTTCATTTCCTCAGCATTTCATGTTTTTCTGCCAACACTTTTCACTTCCGACCCCACATTGCTATACAAAAAATGTTTTTTATGTGTATTTTACCTTCCTTTAAAGTTTGGCCTATGAGTTCAGAGACACCTGTAGATATTGGTTAATTCGGATCAAATTTTAGAAAGATCACCTGTCTTTTTCTTTTTTACTATGACTATAATGCTATGGTACTCTTCTATGTGAAAAGTAGGAATTATTTTTAAACTTTGCATTGGACTTCAGATATAAAATTGTCTTCTAAAAATAGCAGATACCAAACAAGCCTTGGGATCAGCTGCGGATCCAGGGTGATGTGTTGGAGGGGGCAATTTTTTACAGTGAAGGTTTCGATCAGAGAGGTCCAACCCAGTGTCCGCAGACGCTAAACATGTTAAAATATAAAAATTAATATTTTTAAAAATTCATTAAAAATTTAAATTAATTTAAAATAATTAATTAAAAATTAAAGGTAGTTATATATATATAATTAAAACTAAATTAAAATTTATAACTTATTAATAAAAATTTTATATTTTTCCATAAGCTAATTGCTTGCAGCAACTAGTGTTACAATTAATGAATAAGCTGTTTTTGACAATAAATTTGGTTATTTGTTCCGTCTACCCTCACAAAAAATACTGTACGCAAAAAAAAGTTTGAGGGGCAGACTGAATAATGTGTTATATTTATAAACATTGTGAGGAATTTTGATTCACATTATTGTATGCCCATACTGAGTTGGCCTTTGATGCGCGAAGGGATCATTTTCCAAGGAGGGGGAAAAGGGGAAGGAAAAACTCGCTAAAATAGCGCAAAAGACGCGAATGGAAAATACCAACCTCCTTTTCCCTGCGACCTTTTTACTGAAAGAAGATAAATGGAATCACCCATCGGGACGTTTCATGATGTAGCCAGAGGCCAACTCAGCATGGGTGTACAATACCAGCTAAAAAAATTTATATTAACAGTATTAAGTGCAATTGTACAAATAAATGAAAACTCTGTGGATGAAAAGAGAGAAGAATATCAAAAGCAAATGAAGAATTATTATTTTAAAATGTTCCCAGAATCCTACTTCCTTGTCTTTTTCTTGATAAAAATTAAGGTTCACGGTTAACTGAACAAAATAATATGCACAAATAAAAATATATCCGCCTGTATTCTATAAACATTTTGTTCCAGCTTTTCATTTCAAAGTAGGTAGATACTTTCTTTATTAATGTAACTTTTTGATCCCTGTGAAAGTATTAAACTTTTCACTTTGTGACGTTTCGGCAACAATCAAGCAAAACAGTATGAATAAAATAAGGATCTCGATCAACCAGAAGAAACCAATTTTGAGCTATCCTTCGGATACCCTAAATCTCTAGTTTAATAGAAACAATCCTTGAATGCTTGTGGGAAAAAATTAATCCAAACCTGACACACAAAAACCAAACCAGTTATAAATTAAATATGTATTGTGGACACACAATGATAGTCCCTTACCCGCAGTCAGTCACACTGCACTTACGGAAAATGCATGTGACCGCTCAACTTTAAATGGCCACATGCATACTATCAGAAAAAAAGCTGAACCTACACGCCGTAGCTTTTGCCTTCTCATGTGTAGGGGCCATGATAAGACAGTTTTGGTTTCAGTACAGCACAGGATAGTTTTTTTTATCTATTCAGACTCAGCATGCCGCCACTGGTACCGGCCAAATAAGCTTTGTTTACATCAGTGAGGGACCCCCAGGTGAGCTCTGTGTAGTCTCTGCTTGTCTCGTTTGATATTCTATGTATTTGTCGGCAAATTTGTGAGGGGCCCTCAGTTGGCTCATACTTTATTCATATCAGCTCAGTACTTGCCACCAGGCACTGAACCTGACCAAAGGGACTTTGTTTCCATCCAGAGGGACCCCTAGATGGGCGCTCTGGGGACTCTGCTTGATTCACTCAGTACCTTGTGTAGTCTTTACTGGGGCTGGGAATCGATTAAAATTTTTAACTGATTAATCAAAAATATTTAATCGATTAATGGAAATTTTAATTGAATATTTTCAAATGTTATTCATCCATAGCAAAAGTAGTGTTGGTAACTATACAATATTGATTAATACTGTAAAAACATATTGTATTCATTTCACGCATCTATCCACTAAACAGGTGTAAACAAATATAGAAATAGATTAAGAAATAAAGGCTGCCTGCTTTAAGCTATTAAAATATCATTTCCCTTTACCAGAAACATGAATGTACACAAGGGCGTAGCGAGGGGGGGGGACTTGGGGGTCTGGTCTCCCCCCGAAATGGGAGAAAATGACAGAGAAAAGGAAAAAAGATGGCCAAATCCATTGTTCTGTCACTTTGGTCCCCCCACCCGAACGAAATTTCTGGCTACGCCCCTGAATGTACAGATTTCTAGTACTTGGAAAGCGACTTTTGAATGTTACTCTACGAAAGTTATTCTTTTAAAATTTCTTGTAAGGAAAAAAGATGGCCAAATCCATTGTTCTGTCACTTTGGTCCCCCCACCCGAACGAAATTTCTGGCTACGCCCCTGAATGTACAGATTTCTAGTACTTGGAAAGCGACTTTTGAATGTTACTCTACGAAAGTTATTCTTTTAAAATTTCTTGTAAATAGTGTTTCAATAGGGGATATGCATTTGCGTTTCTTGCAAAACTTAGCAAATATAAGTGATCCAACCAGCTGATAAACCCAAAAGTGAAAATTTGTACATTCATGTCTCAGGCATAATGGGGGGGATGATATGCTGAACATGCTTGTCATATCCTGGAATTTCTTAACTTGGATCTTATTGTTTTTTTTATCTGTAATTTTAGAAATCATCACTAGTTTTCATTGAATCAACTTGCGTTTCTTCATGTCAAAAAAATGTTATGAAAATATTGATTCAAATATGTTTAAATACAGTCACTTCTCTGAAATGTTATGTATAGAAACATAATTTAAAACATTTAATCGGTTTAGTCAAATAAATCAAGTTAAATTAGAAACTTTTAATAAAAATTTTAATTGAATTTTTATCTTATTGATCAAGTTGATTAACTCAAGTAAAATTTTAACTGTGATTAACAATTGATCGATTAACCGACCCAATTAATTGGATCAGCCCTAGTCTTTACCCTTGATCTCCTTTGCGTATGCACTGAAAAGGTCATGAACCTCTGCTGGATACTCAATATACAGCCGAGCTCCGCTCCCTTCAGCAACTTATGGTGTTCGCGAATACGCTTTGAAGACTTGGCGATTTGTTTAAGGAATGTCAAGCGTTGTTCTTTCAATTACTCACATTCTAAACAATTTGTCTTTGTGTGAAATATGACATCCATATTTGTTATGGGCATCTTTTTCTCAGCCACTTCGTTGGGCATTTTGCCTGCTGTGGCTTTTTATTTGCATAAATAAATGTGGGAAGTATCAATTTTTTTTATGCTTGGAAAAACCCCTATTTTTGTCAGGACGTTTTTTACTCTAGCTTTTTCCAGCTATGGCAAAAACTCTTACCAACCCTAAAAATGATTATATTAAACCAAAATTTGAGTTCAAAACTGTGATTGCATAATAAATTGAAAAATAAATGCATAACAATGCCTTACATGTATATATGGGGAAAGAATCTGTTTTTCCAGGGCAGTTTTTACAATGGTTTTTCCACCTATGGACTTGCAAAAACTTGCTAACCCTTATACAGTGAAATCTTGATATAATGATACTCTTTGGATCAAGAAAAAAATATTGTTGTAGAAGGATTTATTGTTATCTTCTCGATTTCGTATTATATCTAGGATCATTAGAGAAAATCAATACAAAAGAATTGTATATTGTTATAACAACCATGATTGTCCCAGATGACAGGTGGTCGTTGTAGTGAAAGGAAAAATATAGGATAGTTATATGAAAACATTAGTGACTTTTCCTACAGGCCATTGTAATGGAATGATCGCTATAATGTGGGGTCATAACGAGCATCAACTGTATCTCTATTTATTTGTACATGTATTTTCCATCAGATTTCTTCACAATACAATGTTATAAAGTTGATTGTTATTGTTTCAAGACTATTACATATAGCACACACATTGAGTCAATTTTTTTTTTTTTTTCGTCATTTTTGCCCTGGTTTTTAAATCCTTGGCAAAAATCCTGACCCTGGCCTATATCAATATGGATGTCATCAATTAAACATTAATAGATTCTTGATTTTTCCTGATGTTAATACTGTATTTTCTGAAATA
Organism: Pholcus phalangioides; assembly: GCF_987345545.1. Classification (NCBI taxonomy): domain Eukaryota; kingdom Metazoa; phylum Arthropoda; class Arachnida; order Araneae; family Pholcidae; genus Pholcus; species Pholcus phalangioides. Next base: position 25,274,851 of record NW_028301625.1, read on the forward strand.
TGTCAAATGGGGCTTTGAATATAATACTTGACAACAGAGAATAAGCTATTTCAACTTTGAAAAGAGAAGGTGAGCTTTCAAAACAGAGTTTATAAGAGTATCCATACTTCTCCGGCTGTTATGCTGTGTTTGAGGCTTTTTATCAACAGATGTGTTTTGTCCATTACTCTGGTGGTCATCATCGTGCATATGACGCTTAAGACCATGATCTACTGCCATTTTGGTTGAAGATAGTGCAGAATCTGCATTGTCCTTGTGACATGAAAAAAGTGACGTATCTATGTTGGTATGACCATGGCCTTCATATCCTGCTGCAAGGGCCTTAGCCCGATATTTCACTGGTCTCTCTATAGTGAATTTATAGTGTGGAAAACAAAAAATTATGAGAATTGTCCCAGGCTGGAGTCTTGTCGGCCCTACTCTAGTGGGAGCCATGGGCATGACATGGCAGATTCTGATTTGGTGGGTTTGGTTCAGAGTCTTTAAATTTAAATGCGGGATTGGAACTAGAGAGCATTGGTTTCTTTTAACCATCTTGATCTTGGTTCAGACCCCCTCCCCCACACTCAATCAGAAGCCACTACATCATACCAACATAGATACGTCACTTGTTCCACTTCACAATGGCATTACAAATTCTGCAGAGTTTTCTACCGAAATGGCAGTATATTACAGTCTTTCGAGGAGGTTTTTTTGTCTCCTTGTTGTATTGCAGTAGTGGATGAAACATCTGCTGATAAAACGTCTCAAACATGGCATAACAGCCTAAAAAGTATGAATAGGCTACTCTCTCTCTTAGTTCAACTCTGTTAGAAAAAAAATTTCTGCAACCCCACAACCTGTAATTGATCCTAACCAATCAATGCTGGTGTTGATAGCCCCCACAAGGGTGCACCAGCACAGGGGCCTGGTATGATACTTATTATTTTTTGTTTTTTGACAGTATGAATTTACTATAGAGGGGCCTGCTGCATTATGTGGGGCTACGCTGGTGTCCCCTTGTCAGAGCATTGGATTGACAGTACATTAATGACTCGAGGTCCATCTTATCACTCCCATTGGATATCTTAATTCAATCATATCTCCCTTTGTGACACCTACTCTCTTCTAATGACAACATATTAAAAAAATCATGAAGTTTCTCTTTATAGCTCAAGCAGTGTTTATCATCAAGAGCCAGTGTAGCATTTTTCTGCACTCCCTTCAGGATCGCAATCAAGGTAGACTAGGGTGGGGGAGGAGTGTCTAGCACTAGTTCACCCTGTAGATGGACCAGGAAGGGCACCAAGTTTACTCTTTAATCAATTAAAATTATGAGTTGAGGACACCAAAATGGATCCTTGCCTCAGGCAACAGAGTAAATTTTCATTTCTAATGGTGGCCTTGATTCCCTTGACCAAGTCTATATCTTGCCCTGACCATTATTCTACAGATTTGAACCATGGGGTCATAAAAATGGTGAAATATGTTAATGTATGTTGTGTTATACTTTGTGCATTTACCATTTTTCCCGGGTAATACCAGTTATTTTTGCTAGTTATTTGAAAAGCCTGATGTTCTTTCCAAAGATTTAGAAACATCTTCAGTTTACAAATATTTTTCTTATGATGTTTATATTAAAAATATATTGAAAAATATATTGAAAATTAATTTGGTTGCTTATGAATTGAATAAGGAACGATTATGTATAATATTAATAAAGAGTTTTTTTTTTACAGATTCCAATTTGCATAGGTGTCACTCTGAATTCAGCCTATGATATCAAGTTAAATTTTATTGGGACCTCATTTGCTTTTATTGCTGTTGTGATTACATCTTTTTATCAAGTTGTGAGTTTCTTTGCATCAGTTAAAAACTTTCAAAAGAGAATATTAGAAAGCACACCCCTTATATTCTTATATTGTGAAAGAAAAAGCATCTTAAAAACTTGTTATAATGAAGGATTTCTGAAATATTTTATTTTCTTTGTTACTCTCTTCTCTCTAAGTATCTATACATTTACTATTGCATCTCTCTAAGTATCTAATAAAAAAATTAAATATATATGCCCTTTTTGTTTCACACACTTTAATTACACCCCCATGCCGAGATTATAGTGTTATTTTGCAGGGAAAAACGTAAACCCCACCCCAAAAAGAAAAAAAATTGAAACCTTCCCCCCTTGAGAAAATTCTGCATACGTCCATGTTTAAGGTACTTACTGATTTTTTAACTGAAGTGTTATATATGAGTTCGTATACAGGGTGATTATTTAATTCCCCTTCATGCATTTCTCTGGTGAATCATTGATCCTAAAGGCATAATTCAATTTAAAAAAATTGTCTAAATAATGTGTGGAACTTAGATACATCATTCATGTTGCAAGGTATTGTATAGTTATTAAAATAAAAAAAATAAACTTTTAATTATTAAAATAAAAAAATTAACTTTTTATACTGACACCCTGTCCTAAAAACCTAATTAGAACGTTGTTGCTCTGCATCTTGTGAGACCAAAAAAAATTTCACATTTTTGAGTGCAATAATTGCAAAGATATTCAAATTCAAAATTTGTTGAAAATTTTGGGAAAAAACACATAAATTAACAAACAACACTTCTTTCCCTGATTCATGCTGTTCTTTCCCAACTTTCTTCTGCTTTTTTAACTCAAATATCTCTGTGATTATTGCATTGAAAAACGTGGAATTTTTTTGTTGGCTTCAGGAAAGAAGGGGCAACAACTTTCTAATTGGGTTTTTAAAGACAGGGTGTCTGTATAAGAAGTAAATTTTTATGTTTCAATAACTATACAACCTCTTGCAACATAAATGATGTATCTGAGTTCTACACATTATTTTTATAATTTTTCAAATTGGAAGTATGGCTCTAGGATCAACAGTTTGCAAGTAAAATGGGGCAAGGGGAATTAAGTAATCATCCCTGTTTAAGATGTTGCTAGGACCATGTCATAAAAATGTATTTACTCATTTAATTGTGTCAACATCCCCAAGTTATTTTAAACTTTGAGTTTCAGCAAATTTTTCACGTTATGTTGAAAATACCTTGAAATGAGCATTTCTAAAACTTTGTCTCATTCTTGTGTGTTGAATTTGAAATATGGACCCTCTTATAAATAAGATTTTGAATGGATGTGTAATGCAAATATGAGGTAGTTTTTTTTTTTTTTTTGCAGTTTTTTAGTTATTGATATTTCTAGTCAACTTGAGTGATATATTACCAATAACAAGACAGAAAAAAGTCAGTTGTAGAAAAAAGTCAAAATTATACTCACATGAATTTTTAAAAGAACTTTAATGGAAAAGTTTATACAGATGGATATATGATAATTTCTTTTGAAAGCATATGGTGAGCAGTGTGACAGGGATTTAAAGTGGGAAAAACAAGTTTTTCTTTATGTACTCTCTTAATACATTGCTTGTGGGGCACATAAAATTATTATTTTTTGCACTCTTGCTGGAGCACAGATCTCGAAAATATTGGTTATCTTGGCTAACTACACAGTGTAATGTTTATGTACAACACTTCCTTGCACTTTGTTAAGTATGCTCGTGGAATTATTTGTGTCTGACATATCTTTTTGCAAAGTGATATTCATGGCGCAAATTTTTGAAAAAGTGATTGATATTCATTGTGTGAATTTATTATTTTAAATTGAAACATTTTTTTTTATTGCTTCCTTGTTTATTTTTGAAAAAAAATTTCAAGTCAGTATTATAGAACTCTGCGCCTAAAATCGTTATGTGAATATTGCGATGTTTATTTTTACATTGAATACCAATAAAATGAGTAACATGAACCACAATAAAAATGTTTAAAAAATTAACGTATAAAAACGTAATTTTACATGATCTACTCTCTATCAAAAGTTCACTATAAGCCTAACTTTACATGACCCGCAAATAATATTAATCTCTGAGTCCCTTCTTCATTCATTTAGATTTCTTTCTATTCAATAATTCTGATAATATTGATAATCTTACTATGATATAACGGATCATTAATATAATTAAAATTATTATTACATAAATAAATAATATATTTATTTAATGTAATAATTAATAATTAACACATTCATAATGTAATAATACATTATTATTTTTTTTTTTTTGTGAGTCAATCAATGTGTAACTCCTTGATCTTCTCAAAGAGTTTCATTCCAGACTGCTCTGTTTTTAATTGTTCAAAAAATAATAGGTTTTCTTCGAGTTTTTTTCTATAATACCCAGCTTTTTGACCCACAAGCCTCCACTGCATCAATAGAAAAATATACATATATACATGTTTGTGTTTCAGAATATTAGAATATCCTAGAAATTTACTAAAGCAGTTCATGAATACTTAAATAAACAATGCGGTTGTAATTTCCATTTTCATAGATGTTCTTCTTGGGCATCAGAAAATTGTAACACCCTGAAAGTTGTTTCAAAAAATTAGAACACCTGACTCAAAATGGATTATTACATAAACAGAGCCTGTTCTGGACATTTTTCAAGTGCAAGCGAATGATATTTTGGTAATAAAAAATTGCCCTACCCCTTCAGTTGGTGCCCTAAAAAATCTCTGCCTTTCAGTTGGCAACATCTGCAGCCACGTAGTTTGCAGGACTTGAATATTTTCTTTCAAATTTATATCAACTTGATCGAATAAGTGTGTTGTATGTCTTTCGTAGTTATGTATGTGAACCTAGAATAGTTCAATCTGTGTGCTTTACAGCTAGAAAAACCGGGACATTTCTGCAAGCATAAAATTACACATGTATTTGCTTGGACAGAGAGTATCAGAAAACTCATGTTGATATTGTACGAATATATTGCACTGTGGCCATCTTTGACCTTGACAATGGATTTTCTGCATCAAGACATTATTGAAAAGTCTCTAGCACAGATCTGGATTGGACCTCGATCATGAATCCCATCATCGCTATTGTAGAGCCAATAGCAGCTGATTTGCAATTAATCAGTTTTTTAGCATGACTTCATGATCAGATATCACAAAACAACCAAAATATTGATGATGTTTGATTCTTTTCCATCTTAAAAAAAGCCTTCAGCTGCTCGAGCAAAAAAATAAATACCAATGAATCTGATGGACTTCTCTTGATTGAGATGTACATTTGGCTCTCCACTTTTTGATTCCACAAGTTGAATACTTGTATGTAGATGAAAACTTCATTTACCATCAACATTTTTAATGGTAACAAAATCCTATGTGAATTGCTGAAGTAAGGAAACAACTTCTTGGACATGTCAAATTTTGTTGGCAAATGAAGTTTTCATCTTCATACAAGTCTTCAACTTCTGGAATCAAAATGTAGATAGCCAAATGTATACCTAAATCAACAGAAACCCATCTGATTCATTGGCATCTACTTTTTGGCTCCAGCAGCTAAAGACTTTTTTAAAGATGGAAAAGGCAGATTGCATCAAGAATTCGGCGAAGTCCATCAAGCATCATCAATACTTTGGTAGTTTCATGATATCTGATGATTGTACCCTATGCTAATCTTATCAAGCGGTTGTGGAGTCAAACTAAAAAAACGGATCAATTGCAAACCAGCTGATATTGGCTCTTCAATGGCGATGATGGGATTCATCATTGAGATCCAGATCTGTGCCAGAGCCTTATCAATTTAATGTCTTGATGCATAAAATCCATTGTCAAGGTCAAAGATAGCTGCAGTACAATATATTCATACAATATCCACACACATTTTCTGATACTGTCCAAGCAAATACATATGTAATTTTACGTTTGCAGAAATATCCCTTTTTGCTAGTCATAATGTGCAGCTTGAACTATTCTATTTACATACATAACCAGGAAAGACATACAACACTTATTCGATCAAATTAATACAAATTTTGGCTGAAAATATTCATGCAATAATCCATTTTAAGTCAGGTGTTCTAATTTTTCGAAACCACTTTCTGGGTGTTCTAATTTTTGAAATAAAAGAGGAAAAAATGATCTATCATTTTAGGATTCATTCAATTTACTTTATGAGTTGCCACTGATATGTTCAAGAAGAACCTCTTAGAGTATGTAAATGTAAATTATAATTGTTTTGTTAATTTTGGCTTTCCAACTTGAGCATTCACGAACTGCTCTTGTACATTTTTCCTGGGTGTTCTAATTTTTTGAAACAAATATGTATACTGGCAAGTGAATAAGGAAAAGATGTAATGCATCTCACTTGTTTCTGAAAGAGATATTCTGTCATCTCATCTATGTTGTAGTAGAGTATTTTTAATAAGATATGAAAAAATATTGCTGATTGATATTGTGTTAATCCCTATGTTATACTAGAACCTATTCTGAAATCTGTTGTGTATTACAGACTTTCAACCTATTTAATAGCTATTTCATTCTTTTCTGATAATTATTTCACAATTTTTTTCAGTGGGTTGGTGAGAAACAGAGAGAATTTCAAGTGGACTCTATGCAGCTTTTGTACTATTTGGCTCCTTTATCTGCAATGTTTCTCTGTGTTTGTTTGCCTGTAATAGAACCTCCATGGACTGAAGGAGGTTTATTTGTTCATCATTGGTCATTTGGAGACATAGTGAGAAAATTTTATGTATATGTGTGAAGGGAAATTAAAAATAATTGAGAGAATCAACAAAAGTATTTTTTAAATGTTTATGAATTAATTCTTCAATGATAAATAAGACATGCCTATGTTTGTTGCTTCTCTAGCATGCATGAAAACAATGTTCAAAAATAACCTCAACCCTTTTCGACTCAGTGTGCCCAGTCTGGGCACACCCAAAAATTTCCTTTTCAAATTTTCCCTGAAAATAAACAAATGAAATGAAAATTAGTTTAGGGGTTACTTTGAACCATCTTCTTCAACACTAGATAACAGCACCACACAAGCCGACCCATACTTTTGGGCTGTGTTTGTTTTTTGAAAACCCTTATTTTTCAAAGAAATGGATTTAAATTTCAAAGAATTTTCTTTTCTTTTTTTGGGAATAAAAAAGATTTCCAGAAAAAAAATTCTATGTTATGTTGTTGGCTGTACACTAATCTCTCTATTCTGTATAAATTTTAACTTTTTACATTCAAAGCTTGCCTAAAATCGAGTTCCAAATTCAGGATTGGGCACACCCACAAAATTAAAACTGTAAGTGTAATCTTTACAAGATTATACATGCGTACTCCTCTAGGCCTGGATAAACTGCCTACAAATTTTCTTTGTGAAATTTCAACTTTAAAGGGTAGCATGCCCAAAAGGGTTAAAGTGAGAATGTAAAAGAAAAATTCATTTATATAAGTTCTACGTTAGCTTCAACAAATATATTTATTTTTACTTTTTTACAATTTCATTATTAACAAATTAATCTGGTTTGCAGAGACTGAGTAGCCTTGAGTATGAAACAGCTCTGCAGGCTATGTAATACTTTCTGTTTCAGTGAATAAATGTTTTAGTGTAAGATGTGCAGATACAATTCTCATGATCACACACACAATGATGTGATGCCTTTATGACTTAACCTCTGATTAATTGTGAATTCCTACATATCATGAGAAATATTTTATGTAGAAATCATTTTTGTTATTTTTTAAAAGCTTTTATAATATAATTCAAACTTTTTATTTCAGCTGTTGGTGCTTACATCGGGTCTAGTGGCATTTTTGATAAACTTATCTATATATTGGATAATTGGAAACACTTCTGCTGTGACGTATCCTTTAATACTTGTTTTATAATATTGTTTGCTGTGTAGGTAATTGAATGACATCATTAGCTAAAATCAGGGTCTTATCCCAGTAGGGGTTGAAGTTAGTTTTCAGTAATTCTCAAATTTTTGTCCATATTCAATCGACCAACATATTTTGTTAATAAAGAAAGAAAAATTACAATAATACACAAGGAAAAAAAATCACCAAAAGACAGGTCACCATGCAGTATTTAAAAGATGAGTTGGGGAACAGGGATTGAAGTTAAAATGAGGATAATAAAGTTAAATTAGAGGATAAAACAAATTGGTACTCTCTAGCATTAGGTTATGTAAACAAATGTAACTGTAATGATTGTGCATCATGTGTTATTTCTGGTTTCGAGTTAGATATGGGACAGTTAAAAATAATAATTTGTGATATCATTAGATAAACTGCAATATGCATGCAGACACAACGAAATTTTCTTTGGAGTAGTCTGGTTTCGTGATGATTTGTGATCAGAAAAATATTGCGAAAAGAAATTCATGTTTTATTTTTTGACAGGAAAAAAAATAAACTTGCTAATTCCAGGAGTGAAATATGATTCTTACTTGTTTCTTTTTCCATGGGGATGTATGGGGGGGGGGGGCAATGATCCGCAGCCCAATGCATAATGATGCATATCATATGTAAATTAAAACATCATCATCATTCCTACCTTCCAAATTTTGAGTTCTATCTCTAACTACGGTTTTGTTCCACTTCAGTCACTCTCATGGATTAGTTGGACCACAACTCATAGCTTCTTTTTTATTTGGGAAAAGAAACCACCATTGCCCAACTGGTATTCAAACACAGACATAGTAGAGGGTTGGTGAGCTAATTATAGAACTGCCAATTGATAGGAACTTTGGCCTGCAAGGAGTATTAAAAGCCCTAAAAATACAGTGAAACCTCACTAAAATGATACTCGATATAACAGTAAATCCCTCTACAACGGTATTTTTTCAAGTCTTGTTTGAAAATGTCTATACTCTAATGTTAAACTTCTGCTTCTTGATGTAATGATAATCTCTCTACAATATTTTTTCGTGGTCTGCTGAGTATCGTTGTATCAAAGTTTCACTGTATTGCATTCTCAGCATGTCTTTGCGCAACTTCACTAGATGATTTTTTATTTGTATTGATTGATAGCAGTATTTTTTTATTTGTATTGATTGATAGCAGTATTTTTTTATTTGTATTGATTGATAGCAGTATTTTTTTTTATTGTACTACTGATAGGAATATTTTTTTTTATTCTATTATTGACAGCAGATGTTGTTTATCATGTTGTGGTTTACAGTTCTTGAATGCTTGTTACATTTCAAGATTGCAACCTGAATCTGCCATGTTTTGCAAACAAACACACAGTGCAATGCCTTAAAATTTAAAGCATGCACTGTGTGTTTGTTCAACAAAGGGTGATTTAACCTCTTGCTGTACAGGGGTGAGATATCTTGGCCTACATTACATATTTGGATGGAATGTGTTTATTTGTATGGTTTTATGGTATGGCCTACAATAGATAGAAGAAATGCATTCAAGAGCTTTCTCCCTTCTTTCACAACTCTTCTTTGGTAACCCTATGAATGGGAATGATCCCCCCTTTACTTCATCATTTCTTTATCTTTTCTCCTTTGCTACAGTTTGATAAGTAAAAAATATGTGGCATCACCTAGATAGGAGAAAGGTGACTGGGGGGTGGGGAAACCTGCTCCACTCATCTTTTACCATTTGTTTCCTACACAATAATAATAAAAGTTTATGAAATATATATATATATATATATAGTAGGATAAAAATGAAGAGGAAGTGAAAAAATATCTTTTGAATGACAAAAGCGCTGGTGCTGCTCACTTGTTCTATCAAAAATATATATATGCAAAAAGAATTATTTTAAAAAAAAGGAAATAATTATTTTTGCATATATATCTATATAAGCTGGTGCTTCAACCATAAATCATCCAAAAAAATTTTTTAAAACCTGGATGTAAAAGGGTTAAATCTTAAATGTCTATTAACTAATTTCTACTATTAAAATAACAGCAGTAAGATTTTGGTGGAGAAAAAACAGTTAATTGGTCAATTAAATATTCAGATTACTGTTTTCAAAACCACTGTTATTTCAACTCTTACACACCTCAACTGTTGAGGGTGAAATGGTCATCCAAAATACAAATGTGAGTTTGTTTACCCTTTAAAAAAGTCTCATTACAGCTTACAATCAGACTAAAAGTAGATGAAAAAATTTCATTTGAAACAATAATATGCCAACTTCCAATTTGAAAGAAGTAACACCTTCTCGATTCGGAAAACACTTTTACCTGTCTTTCTTGTGAGAAATCATAAAATAAATGGATGTTTTTATTATGAAACCATTTTATGCATGAATTTAAAAATTCAATATAGTCAAGTATACATATTTGGGACAATTTTGAACTTTACACTGAAAAATCAATTCCTCAATGAAACGTTAAAATAAAAAAAAAAACACATTCTGTAGGAGGTGTAGAGGCTCTTTGTACTGATAATTTGAAAATTTTAGGTGCACATTTATTACCTAAAAAAAATGTTTGCCCCAAATTAGGCATGGTACATTAACTTGGGACAGTATAGTTTTTGTGTGTTGGGCTGCATGTTTAAGTGCCTTAATTTTAACTTGGAACAATTTAAATCTTTATAAAAGAAGTCCTAAGACAATACCAGACTAAAAACAGTTCAGAAATAATTTTATTTATTAAGTATAATGTCACAACCTTTTTGACAAAATCATAGAATAAGTTAAGAAAATATCACACATCACGGCACGCATTCAAAAAAATATTAAATGAACCTAGGAAGTAGAAAACTATTAAAACTTGAACAAACAAAGAAAAACTGGAACAAACATGAAAAACATTAATGCATGTGATGACTTTTGGCTGACACGAACAAAGAACAAAACATTGAAATGCAGATTTGGTTTTTTTTTTGCTCTGTCAAGTTATAAACAGTATGAAATTCTTGTTATGTCTGCATTTTTATAACCTTTTAGATCATTTTGTTCCAATATTAGCAAATGAACATATCCTGTGTGTATTGTGGGAAAGCCTAAAAATATGAAGAAGGTGCAAAATATGTGACTTTTCTGAGTCAACATTTTTTTGTTGGAACTACCTCAGACTAATATTTATGTCTCAGGTGATAATTGATAGCTATTCATATTTTTAGTTCAATTCTCAAGGGAAGGAAGAAAAACTAATCTTTTTTCAATTTTTTTTTTTTTTGCATAATAGCGAAATCTTAATGATTTTTAAAACCCGCTCTAACCAAATATTTTTTATATCATTAACATTTTGACAATCACTCACAAATCGCTGATTATATTAAGATTCCAGTTATAAGCTGTATAATCATTGTATCAGACTTTTACTGTACATATTTTCTTCATACTCTCTTTGCTACAGTGGTTAACTTGTTTAACTTGGTTCTTAACTTGAAAAAAAGAATAATTTTTAAAACCATTATAAAAATGGGATACACATATGTGTGCCTCATTTTTAAAAATGATTCTTTTTTTCTTTTCAAGTTAAGACACCTGAGTTACAATATATGTACCTAACTCAAATGGTCCTAGTAAAGATATCAACCCAACTTAATTTTTTTTTCTTTTTAAAGGGCATTTTGACATGCAATAAACACAAATCAACCAAAAAAATTAAACATTGAAAATATCATACAAATTTATTTTAATGATGATTTTATATACACATTAGCCATGATATTACATATTATCCATCCTATATGGCTACTTAGATATAATGTTGTAGGACAAATGAAGTTTTGTCTAACTTTATTTGGCGGATATGTTTTTTTCAAAGAACCTGTACTGCCGATTCAGCTGTTTGGAATTGCAACTACTTTTCTAGGAGTTTCACTTTACGCATACATAAAGGTGAGCATGAAAAGATTAATTCCAAAGTTTACGGAAGCACATGAATTATTATTGCTTTATCATATAGCTACATAATTTTTGTATATTTTGTTGATGCTATGTGATTGTTAATGTGACAAAAAACATTTTAAATTAACAGAATTAGTTTAAGGAACCATAAAAGACATTTTTTTCAAGAAAAATTTTTGTATAAAAATATTCAAAAATATTTATTTTTTTATTTCTTAGTCGGGGGGGGGGGGGGGGCTAAGCAGGCAGAGGGGCGGCAAATTTTGGAGAAAGAGAGGAGAGAAAAAAGGGGTTTTTTTTGTTGAAATTCACGTGTTTAACAAACTTGTGTGAAAGTGTCATGTATATTTATTTCTATGGTAAATAATATATAATAAATAAACCATATTATTTATTTTTATTTGTCTGTGTTTTTTTTTCCCACAGACTGCAGTTGAAGTAAAAAAAATATATGATTATCTAACCTTGGTATTTACACAGTGTTATTTGCCGCCTTCCCAAATTGTATTGTCACAAGTAAAGGCAAGATGGTGAATAGTGATCGTGCACTATTTGTGCAAAGTGGTGCAAAGCACCACTTATTACAGATTACGTTTAAAAAGATGGAGTTCAGCACATACTCCCTAAAGAAGGGGGAGGGGCTATCTTAAAGGATGTTTATTCAGCGGTCTGGAAGGAAAAAAGGGGGTTCTTTTCCTGATTGGAGGCTGCCGCACCCTTCCCAGCTGACCGCAAAGAGCATTTCAATGGTTCAATTTCAGCTCTCTTTGAAAGTATAAAAAAAAACAGAATACGCACGCTGTAGGTACAATGCAGGTTTTCTGAATACAAGAAAGGAAAGTATTCTCTAATTTTAATGATGCCAGCCATATGGGGGAAATGTGTGTCCTGCTGTAGGATGAGTAGACACTACAATAAAAGAATCCTCTTCTACAACAAAGGCTCTTTTATTGGCATTGGTCAGGGTTTCGATGAAAGTCTTTGGGCCATGGTTGGCCATCAGGGAAACAGAAACAGTGTTAAGTGGCTATAAATTGAATGGACGAGTTCAATCTCAATACAGTTTTTTTAAACTTGTTTCGGGAACCAAAATAGGATGAAGCTGGTCAGTCTAGAACAACATCCATTTGCAGTCCCTAATTAGAAATCATGGTGCAGAATGGAGGGCAGGGTCACGTGATTCTGCTTACTGTCCTATAAAGATAGCTCTCCTCATGTGATGTTTTCCTGAAAATGGAAAAAAAGGAAAAGAACAAATGTAGAGATTGGCAGAACCCACATTTTTATCAATTGTATACAGTATTAAAAAATTAAATTTGGTTGTACATAAATTGAAAACACAAGATTACCAACAAGAAAAATGGAACAGCTCTTCTTCATTATATACATTTCTAATGAAAACAAAGTAAGCAATATCAAAATATATCTACTCATTTTTGATATATTCATATATTTTGTATTTTCAGGGTTCTCTTTAATGATAATTGATGCAAAATCATCATAAATCAATCGCAAATTTCATTTCTCTTTGATTTATCATTTTATTATTCATTTATGATCAGAGGATTCATCCTCTGTAATACTTGCATTCAATAAGAGGCATAAGATGCATTTTTTTTATGATACATCAGTAAATTAGAAAAAAAATTAAGCTAGTGCTCATTTAAGAAATTAAAGTTAAAAAAAGTGAGAGAAATATTATTGTACTTTTAATTTCATTTTGGGTGCAAAACCATATGAGGTTGACTCACATACTAACCCTAAGAGAGTGACAATGGTTAAATCATGTTTTCTCAGCGATCTTTATGCTGTCCTGTCTTAAGCCAGGTTTTCCTAGGATTGTTATGGGCAAACTATCAGCCCACTTAGAGGTTCTATCCAGCCCGCCACAGATTTCAAAATAATAGTATAGAAATTTTCAATTTTGGTGTTTTTAAAAAAAAAGCTAGAAAAAAATAATTTTTGGAAAAGTCAATGGGACCTCCCTTAAAGGAGTGAAAACTAAAAATTCATCATTCAAGGGGGGAGCACTTTTTTTGTATATGGAAAAAATAGTTATGAGAATTTAAATAGAAATTGATTTAAAAACTTTTTCACATGCAAAAAAAATGAAACACATATGTAATAAATATGCATAAAGTTATCAAAATATACTTATTTATAATTTTCCACAGTTGTAAAAGATGAACCATTTCTCTCATTTGCAATGAAATAGTTGCAGTCTTCAAAGTATACAACACTGATCATCCTGCCACTTTATTTCTAAGTATAAAAATTCCAATTATGAATCAATGTCTGAATATGTCTGGTTTGCCAAAATGTTTTATTTTTTGGCCTGTGTTCCAGAAAAAGTTTGACCACCACTCTTCTACACTGCTGGCCACCCAAATTGCAACACCAAGAAAGACAAGAGATATCGCTACAATATTTATTTTGTAGATAACATGTTGACCAAGCATCAAATGATTAAATTTATAGACTTCTGTGAAGTGTGGTTCCTGCCAAAATCAGTAGCCAGAGTAGCCGCCATTGTTGGAGATCACCGCTGCCACACGCCTCGGCATTGATTCAAAGAGACTTTGGATGTGTTCTTGGGGTACAGCAGACCAAGCAGCTTCCACGCATTGCCAAAGTTGATAGCAACCATGGACCACATGTTTTCTATCGGCGAAAGATCCGGAGAGCGAGCTGGCCAGGGAAGCAATTCAATCTGGCGATTGACGAAGAACCTTTGGACAATGCGTGCCACGTGTGGTCGCGCAGTGTGGCGGTGCATAACACAGCTGTTCAGCATCCTCTCTCCACGGTGTCTCCAGACTCGAAACCAACCATCGTGGTGTTGCAGACAGAAGCGTGACTCGTCAGTAAAGACAATTTCATTCCATTGTGCCGTCCACATTCTTCTTTCATCGCACCATTGGCGGCGGAGACGTCTGTGGTTCTGTGTCAAGGGTAGACGAAGCAATGGACGTCTTGCGGACAGACCACTCTGCTGTAAACGGCGTCAAATGGTACGCGCAGACACTGGATGATGCGGTACAGACTGAATGTGCTGTGCTATGGTTCGTGATGTGGCTGAGCGATCCGTCACTGCCATACGCACAATACGCCTGTCATCACGTGAAGTGGAGCACTGAGGTGGATGCGATCGAACACGTCTGCCCGTCGTACCCATCCAACAATCACATATCCGCATTACAGTTGTTTGGTTTCGTCCAACACGACTACAGATTTCCCTGAAAGATAATCCACAATCTCGGTAGGCCACTATCCTTCCTCTGTCGAACTCGGATACTTGATCAAAAGATGATCGCTGTTTTCTACGAGGCATAATTGATCGTTTTTTTGAAAAAACCACAAGAAAAACACAATTGCCGTACTTCAAATCGTCGAAATCTCCAAGCCTTAAATAGCGCTTTGAAGTGGCGCCACAGGCGCGCGTGATGTGCGTCTGCGCTGAAATTCTAATCATTTGCATATCTCACCTCCGCTAATGCATGTTGTAAATTTCATATTATTTGCATGCTTCCTTCAGGGTGTTGCATTTACGGTGGCCAGCAGTGTATGAGCAAATGTTTTTGTGCCGCATTAACTAAATAGGACCATTTCACATCGTCAGAAATGTGTAACTTTGTCATGCTATGCATTTGTGTTTTCCTAGCATGGTGCATCAGCTGTTCTGTCATCTGCATGCTTTGGTTTGAAGGGATAGGAAAGAAAACAACAAAAATGTAAAGTAAATCGCAAACGTGTGGTGCACTTGACTCCTCCAGAAGCAGTCGGCCAATCACGTCTGACACAAAGCGCTGGCGTTAGGCATATTGCACTCTGTAGTAAAACAGCCATACTCCTTTTCTTGTTGGTGAGTGGACGGCATGTGGACGCACTGGCGATTAACATTGCGCATGTGGCGCAGAAAAACCTACTCCTAAGAAAACTAAACTTTACTTGCTTTTCAGATGTGTAAGGTCATATTCACACACACTCATATACAAAGTGGCGCAAAAAAATCACTCTATTTGTCAAACGACAAGTCATAGCAACGTATTGTGCGATTTTGTATATGAGTATGGTTGTCTTCTGCAACTTTTATCTATGAAAAGTCGCAGAACACCAGATTTGTTCCGTGATTGTTGCAGAACATTGTGTTCTGTGACTTTGTATATGAGTGTGGACATGACCTAATAAACACACGCACGGCTGGTTAAAAGTTTACATTTTACATTTGTAGTTTGAAATATTAGAATGTCTAAGGTAATTGGCACCATGTGCCAAAAGGGAAACTTTACAAAGAGAGCCGCTTAAAGATTTTTTTTTTAGTATTACTTTCTGTAGAGCTCACTTGTGTTTTATAAAGTGAATATCTCTGTTATTTATTGAAATACAAATACAATGCCACAACAGGCAAAATGTCCAACGAGGTGGCTGAGACAAAGATGCTCATAACAAATATGAATGTCATATATTTCTAAAATACAGCACCCAGTTAAAAATGCATTTATAAAAACTATATATACAATGATAAAATATTATACAATGGCCATAAAAAATATTTATGATTGTCTCTTATTCTAAGTATGGATAGCTTCTCTATCTACCCCAACATGTTTATCATATTTCTAATCACACTGATAAGATTTCATGTCCTATACCTATGTGAAGAATGTAACAAAAATACAGCAAATTGTCACGGTCCACATCAGATGACTCCAAGGGCCACATTTGGCCCACGCATCATGGGTTGAGCATGCAGGGTCGCAACTAGGAGGGAGCAGGCTGGTCTGGTGTCCACTGAACTAGAAGTGGTGCCAAATCCACCCTCTAACTGCTCTTCTTACCCTATACAGAGATGCTAAAATGGGTAGGTGTAATACAACAGAAACGACTTTGGTGGGATGGTGGGAAAAACAGATACAGACCATATACCAGCAACCCGAAAACAGTTCTTTATTCCCACCTGCGATCAACTAGACCAGTGTTTCCCAAAGTGGACAATATCGCCCCCGGTAGGTGATGGAATGGTCCGGGGAATAGAAGCTACAGGTATAACAGGATCCCATGGGTTTGTTTGAGTTGAGGGGGGGGGGCGATGAGAGAGAGAAATTTCTGAAGAAGAGGGCGATAGAACAAAAAGTTTGGGAACTATGAACTAGACCATACATGCTCACAGCGCCGCAACTAGATACTTTATCAGCCAGGACAAAGCACCACTGCAAGCCTAAATTTTTTTATGTCAAATAGCGCTGCAGATCGATTAACAGGGCTGTAGCTAGATGCTTGGTCAGCTGGGGCAAGCCCACATTTTGGCGCCACCCTTCTAATGTTGAATGGGAGTTTAATGGTGAAATTTGAGCCTCATCTGGGCACCAGACCCACCTGAACCTCTCAAGCAGCAGCTCTGTTGATTAATCAATTATTATAATATTATTAGTATCAATATAATCATATGTTCTTATATATAATCAATTATATGATTACAGTATATCGTAATCAATTACAGAACGGATTATAGTTTTACATGTTAGATCACAAATTTTATAGTTCTTTTTTTTTCTGAAATAAAAATGGCTATTCCCAATAACAGCCACTTCCTAATAGTGGCCACATTTTCACGGTCCCGTTAGTGGACATTGTTGTACCACTTTTTTTTGCCGCTGTGGTGGTCGGGTGGTTATAGTGACGGACTCGCGATGCGAGGATCCGGGTTCGAACCCCACAGTGGTGGTCGGCTGAAGTTGGTTTTCTGTGGTTCCCAACTTCAAGGCACGAATGCGAGCCGATCTCCCCGTTAAAAAGTCTCGCCACAGAGAGCAACAGGCCTACAACGTTACAAATATTCAATCATTACACTTCACTCACAATTTGAAGTATAGATGGCAGCACTGAAATATCATACACAACACTAGCTACACACTCAGACTGTTAGGTGCACTCACTTTGTTCCAGACTCTACCACAAAGCTGGGCTGGAAGAGATCTCTGCAACGGGATAAGTCCGGTGGCAGAGACCCTGGCGTTCATTCATTCATGTACCACTTTTTTTAGAACATTTTCTTTTCTTTGTGGTTTACATAGGTGGAAATAGACTTTAAAGTCTGGGGGGGGGGGAGACACGATGGTGATGTCAATTCATATATATGCATACACATTAATCAGTCAGCTTCACTTTTGATGCTGGAGGGGAGCATTGCCCCCTTCCCATATCTCCACCCAGGCCCGTCATTTAGGGGGGGTCAGGGGGGGGCCGTTGCCCTTCCTGGCTTTCGAAAATACATTAAAAATAGTATATATATATATATATATACAAACATTGAGTACATGTGCTTTGTCCCCCCCTGGAAAAAGTTGAAATGACGGCCCTGTCTCCACCCATGGTTGCTTAAGATTTATTAGTAATGGCATAGGAGAAGCGTAAGGGGGTATAAAAAAAAAGTTGGACTAAAATGGGAGGGTGCAGCAAAAACATGAATACAGCCCTTTGTGGGGCACAGGCCCCCTATGTGCCTGGAACTGAGGCTTGATTCATTTTGAATGATACTATCAGCAACATGTTAATAATGTTGAAAATGTATTAACTTTTAACATTATAGGCTGAAGACCAGAAACATGCCCAACAGTTACCAACTCTGCACAAGTGATCACCAGACCTACAGATGGGGAAGTACAAGAAGAGTGTCAGCATGATATTCAATTAAAGCATCATTATCATCAATAAATCATCATTAGAATATCAGTTGTTCCAAAGAAGTGTTCTTGTGCAATCAATTAATGGTCTAATATTGATATTTTGTCATTTTTAACCATTCATCTGGCCAATTAATTTCCCTCTCTACTACCACCACATCATGACCAGATGACTGGTTGGAAAAAAAAAAAATTAATAATGGGGCTTTTTGAATAGATGTCAATCATCCTCACTTTGAGTATCCATTATTTTCATGTCCCATTATTGCCTTCTAATATTCAACTGCATCAATTCATATAGGCTAATTTAAAAAAAAATAATAATGGCTCATAAATTACACATTGAAGTAATTCCACAGCAATTAAGGTAGTTGGATTGGCAGATAGATAACTTGAACTTGAAAAAGAAAAAAATCGAAATATTTAGCACCCATCAATGAAAAAAGAAATCTTTCATTTCTGCATTTATTTAATTTATATTTGTTCTTTCAATCTTTCATGAGCTGCAGAGGAAGTCACCATGTTGGTTACCTTGGATATGGTTTGTATGTTCCTCAAAGAAAGAGGGAAATATCACACGATCCAAAAAGCCTCATTAACAACTCAAACTTTATGCATGTTATACTTTAAAAACTAAACTTTATACTTCTTGCAATTTTAAATGCCTAGAAGGTATTTTTTATTGTGCTGTATTTTTAATGTGAAACATTTTTTATAAGCTTGTGAAATAATGTAAAGATTTATTTTTTTCAAAATAAAGAAATTTTTTACTTTAAGCATTATTCTTGTGATTGATTGTAGAATCTTGGGTGATTTGAAATTGAAGATGCACTAAAATGTCAATTATCTGATCTAATTTGAATGAGCAAATGGCTAATTAAATACTAATAGCTGCTGTAGTAAAATTCTTTTGCATAAATGTATTTTTATGTATAGGTCCAATAATTGACTTCCCTCTGTATGTGAACTAGTGAATAATAGAAAAATTCAAGTCTTGACAATTGATATTTAACAAGTAAATGGCAAATAATTTTAAGAGCAAGAAAAATAATATATTCCAGTGAATTTCAACTTTGCTATTTTTTTTCTAGTCTAAAACATTTTTAAATAAAGCCTGTTCTTTTTCTGTTGTGAATGTCTTATATGTGCATTTAGGTACACACTGTGTTGGTGAAATATTCCCGAGATTTCAAAACATTTTATTCACAGCAACCTTAGCATATTAAGATTCCCACAACATTCCTGTCTCTTACATTTATCATTGAGTGGGATGTATTTTATAGATAGGTGCTTCCAAAAATAGGATCCTTACAGACGATGTCAGACAGGATTAAGCGTGTTCATCTCTCACAACGGATTAAGGTACTCATGGAAAGACGGATGACACAGCGGTAACAAGTAACAGGTTTATTGCAACAATTAACAATTAAACATGATTACATTAGAAGTTAAGATATGCTACTCAGCACTACGGGCTGCGAGCAGACAAAATATAAATTTACATTTGAGAATTAACAGTTATAACCAGTGAGTGAACGGAGTAAAGCAGCAAAAACATAACATAGCTCAATCCTTTTATACACAGCACACATTTCACATTTCCGAGAATATGCAAATGACATGATCCATGCAACAACTGTGGATCGGTTGTGTTGAAGGTTGGCAACGACTCCTTGTACATCACTACAAGCAGAACATCCCCTGAAGCGATGACGTAGGTTAGCAGTGACAAATTAGCGCCCGCCACAAGAGAAAACATTCTGATGAAGGGGACAATGGAACAAGAAGTTTGGGAAACAGTGGTCTAGACCTTTTTTTGCCCGTGGGCCCCCCTTTGAAGCATAATTTTTTTCTCGTGGCTCTCCTGACTTCCCCAGAGTCTTCGACCCTCATCTAGAAGCGAGATCCTTTACACGTATTGAATTGATTTTTTTCTATGAATTTATACTGAACGAAAACTTTGTAAATAAGATTGGTCTCCAGTTTTTGCTAGAATTTATTGAGCTCCTCGCTAGTCCGAGTTCTATTCAGGGCTGTCTCAATATCATCTGTCCCCTAAACAAAGTGATGCTATGGTTGTCCTGCACTTAGGTGAAAATAAACAGCCTACATATTCCCTACTTATTTTCAAAATTTATTGTACTATACAAAATATCATTAGGTGGGGGTCACTTATGGGCATAGAACCCTCACAAGAGTGGGACTGAACAGCCGGGGACATGATATGGTTTTCATCATTTTTTGTTTTTTCACACTATAAATTTAATATAGAAGGGTCTGAGAAAAATCTAGCCGGGGGCCTGCGAAAAACCCCCATCCCCCCCATGGAACATGCTGCAAAATGTAGGGGGTGAGGCCCGGTGTGCATATGCCCTAAAATGACCCTGGTTTCATGGGTAGTTTTGTTGGATTCTGTAAGTGTATAGTCACTAATATAAAAGCTTTATTTCTTCATACCTCAATTTTTCTTCTCAGCTCTCTGCAGCCCTTCAAACCACCTGTCATGGCCCTTTTCCTCATTTTCTTCCGTGGCCCGCTTGAAGTATCCCAGTACCATTAGGCCCCCAGTTGAGAGCCACTGGTCTAGACCAGAGGTTCTCAACCTTTTTTGAGTCACTGAGCCCTTTCTGGTATATAATTTCTATGGTGGAGCCCCATAGGCCTATTTTTTATTTATTCATCAAAGGTTACTGCCTTATTTTTATTACTCAAAAATATTTGTTATTTTTTCAAATTTGCTGGTTTTTTCCCCTAGAGCAGCTGCGGAGCCCCTGGGAGTTCACACGGAGCACCGGTTGAGAACCCCTGGTCTAGACCGACAATTAAATCAAAGGTTGAATACATAAAAGAGAACCCACAGAAGTAAAACAGCAACTAAATACTTGATCAACCAGGTCAAACATATTTTGGTGTCCCACCCTGGTCTTGTGTGCCCGAGGAAAAAGACCTGCCCCCCCCCCCCCAGTTTTGCTCAGAAGTTCCAAGTTCTACATAAAGCAGAATGAAAATCAGATCCTTGAAGATGGCTGGCTGGGATGCCAAGTAGAAAAAGAGTGATCTAGAGAGAGAGACAGTTTCTTAGCTGAAAGATGAAAAGCTGATACTTTAGATCCAGCAGAATTTTTGAATAATTCATTTTCAAAATTATAAATGAATCTCAACAATTTATATATATGCCAGATAAAAGAATTTAATTTGTGCTATTTTATATATATATATATATTTTTTAGTCTTCAATCGCATGACGAATGTACTAGCTCTAGTTAGCAGGGATCTCTGTTTCTCTGAAATAATAGGCTGATAACTTTTTTTATGAAGCATTCTGGGTTTAACTTTTCTGGCAGCAATTTTTATCTCTCTATAACAATTTTTGTTGTAGGCAAGAGAATTCTGAATACTCTCTTGCAAATGTGATACTTTTAGTCTAATTGGAATCATTTTCTTCAGGAAATGATTTCGAAGGCATTGTTGAAGGGCTAAAAAAATCAGCTATTTACTTGGGGAGCTTAACAACAATGGTTTCTTTGTATCATTCATTCCTGCTGTTCCTTAACGTGAAAATAAAGTGCTAAATAAATAAGCTGTGATGAAAGGTATTTGACTCTTTCATCCATGTCTCGCCAAATTCAACAGATTTTTTTTCAAACCATGCCATATCTTTCATTTGCAACCTGTGATTTATGTATTAAAATCATTAGAATCATAGTCAATGTTTATAGATAGCAATTTTTTGAAATGAACTTTCAAAATCGTACTATAACAGGGTGTCACCAAAAGCAAAATTCTGGGACTTTTCTGTGACCTTTTCTCAATCGCAGGGTTCCCACTCAAAAATTTAGAAAAAGTAGGAAGATGGAGGGGGGGTACCCCTCTTATAGACAACATAACCATACCATAATTAAAAAAATCCCTAAAACTTTTTAGTTTTTTTTTTTAATTTTCAAAATTAATTTTTTTTTTCATAGCACTATTTCAGTATCTTGTAAGATTTTTAGTATCCTGTAAGATTGACTCGAGCCAAAGAAAAATGACAGAAATGACTTGGTTACAAAAACAATTTTTGGCCAAAATAGGGTCTAGGTTCTTTTCTGCTTTCCTCACAATATATATATTACATTCTTTCTTTGGGAGTCTTTTACAGTCCAGTCTGTCAACGCTCTTCGACAATACACACAGCAAATTATGAAGATATGTAAGTTTTTTAAAAATGACACTCTTTCAATACCACTTCCAAAAGCATAGTGCAAAATGTGTAAATTACAAAAGGTACGATACAAAGTGGACCAGATGGTTTTACTGCAGTTCATCCCTTTTAAAAAGGATTTGTTTAAATTTTAGTGTTCAATGCCAGTGTAATCATTTTGCCCGAGTGGTGCAGTGGTAAGATTCTCGTCTTCCACGATGAAGGTTACCGTTAAGGTCCACGGGTTCGAATCCAGGGAAGAAATCAGAAATAACTTCTTTACCTACAGAGCCTAGAGTGACCACCGAGACGGTGCCTTCATTTCCCACCCAACTTCCCTGGTTGGAAATTGCTGTATGGCGATATATGACAAGTTGGTGTGCAGTAAAGTAGTGTAATCATTTTGACAAATGAAGCACTTTCATTTCCAACTCTTTACTTGAGCATTGTAAATATTGTTTATGCCTCTGCATGCCCCAAAAATACAGAAGACAGTTGAATGCTACTGGGTATCATCAAAGTCATAAACCCTAGAATAGGTCTATTTACCCAACTGCTTGTTATGCAAACTGTTGTTTCACCTATACACAAAATGTGCACCATAATTTTGAATGATGAATGTTAGTTACTGTGTCCATGACTATGAAGAGAGAGTAGTTAAATACAAAATTATTTTTTTTCAACCAGACAGAAGTTTTTACGACTACTCTACTTGTAGAACCCTCAAACTAAGCAAATGAAAAATTACTAAATCACCAAATGGTCCACATGACATCCCGCCCCCCCAAATAAACTTAGAAACAATACAAAATTTCTGCTTTGGCAGAATCATTAATTGCAAACTACTATATTTGTATTATTTCGCATTATGTCCATGATTCTCTCCTCAATTAAAATCAATTATAGGAATTTTGTTGATAGGATTTCATTAAAAAGTAGGAAAAGTATGACAAAAACTAGAAAGTGGGACATTTTACCAAAAAATGGGACGACTGGGAGCCATGCTGGACTGTTTTCTGATATCAGTGTTTCCCAAACTGTGAGTAGCAACCACCTAGTGAGGTTTGGGTAAATAAAATAGCGGGTCTTAATGAGAGGGAACGCAAGTGAATTTACAACAACAAAAAAAATTTAGTTTTTAAAAATTTTAAATTTAAATACAACGGCTCATAGAAACTGGACCTTGAAGGACTCAAGCCACATAAGGGGCCGTTCAAGTATTACGTAAGCAAGTTTTTAGCCATTTTTGACCCCCCCCCCCCTTTGTCAGCAAAATTTCGTCATCAGCTCTGCCCCTCTGAAACCTAACACATATTGGTGGGATCAGAGACGTACACGGTGGGGGGGTTCTCTAGTGCCCCCTTTCCACGATCAAAAAAATTTATTTTTTTAATGCAAAAAAAATATTTTTTTTTTAATTGAAGTTTCGGAAGAAAATACCTTTATATGTTGTTATAATCAATTTCTGTGAATTTCAATGTTATTTGAAGGTTATGAGTGTAAAATTTATCTTTAATAAATTCATCGTGACCCACCCTCTAAGCCATTGTTTCTCAACCTTTTTTGTGTCCCATCGCCCCTTCTTCAGAAATTTTTTTCTCCCACCGCCCCCCAACGCAATCTAACCCATAGGATCCTATGTTATGCCCATTGCTTCTACCGCCTCCTGGAACTTACCATCGCCCATAAGGGGGCGTTAACGCCCACGTTGGGAATCACTGCTCTAAGCCATATAATGATAAATCACATAAAGTTCCTTGGCCCGCGGACCAAATATGGCCCTGGGGTATACTTGATGTGGCCTGCCCTCTTCAAACCTAATTTTGTAAACATGAACTAAACGGCACATTTACAGATCGCTTAAGTGTCCCGTGGTACAATTCCAGAACATTTAAGTGGCCCGTGGCATATTTTCAGATCACTTAAATGACCCGGGGCACAGTTCCAGAACACTTAAGTGATCCGTGACACATTTAGAGATCCCTTGAGTGACACGTGACATAGTTTTAAAGCACTTAAGTGGCCCCCAGTGTGGTTCTACATCACTCAAATTACCATTTCATGCACATTCTCAGATTATTTAAGTGATGTGTGGCACAGTTCCAGAGCACTTTAGCGTCCCGAACACATTTCCAGATCACTTGGATCCGCGAAACATTTAGAGATCACTAAAGTGGCTCTGTAGGGCACTTATCAATAAGGGAATGTTACTTCAAAAGTGCCCACATACTATCGAAAGGTTTTTCTCGTTTTTGGTTCACCGAGTATAAGATGCCATTAAAAATATTTAATATTTTCATAAAAGGTGGTTGATGACGTAAGCATTATCCAAAACCTCCCTCCCCCCTTGTCATCAAAAGTCAGCAAATCGAAAACCCCCTCCCCCATCGATGATGACGTAATACTTGAACGGTCCCTAAGCCCTCGCCCCCGCGCAAGAGCATAAGTGGATACAGATTGTTTCCCCCAACAAGGTGGGGGTACCAATGTCCATCTTCTGCCTAAGCCAATAATGTTTTTAATGGGGGGTGGAGTGGCGATCGTCTTTATTGCCCTCCCCCCTGTATCCCCACCCATGGCTTCAACCAACTTGCAAAAACCCCTAAGCCCTCAGTAGATCATGAATATTCAATGCAATCCATTCCTGCATACGCCCTTGCGGGTCGTATATACGGACGTCTGACAATCCTAGATCCCCACACCTCATCAATTTTTTTGTCGTATCGGAGTTTCTTCGCCACCTACATCATCCAAAACTTTCCAAAGCAAGCGCCGTGGGAGCACCCACGCTCATTGAATACAAAACGCGTCCTGCGAATGCAAAACTACTATCGAACACACTATTGATCGATATTGAGCCGTGTGCACAACAGCCGCGTTGCGCTGCAACGCATAGCAATAGTGGACTCAAAACAGAGCAAAAGACCCGAACGACCAAAGCGTATCAATAATTTAATTTTAAATCTTTAATACGCTTTGCGAACGACGTTGAATGGAGCAAGGTGTAATTGATCGAGCAGTTTTTTGTTCAGTCGGTTCAACGATCGGCGCCGACTGTCGAAATCGGCAGTTCGCCGTCGGAATATCGACGCGCATCAGAAGAAAACGCTATCTAAATAAACTGTGCACGAATATATGAGCCCGTTTCTTTACTGATTGCATTACCTCCGACAGACCAGACACGACCCAGGCTCTGTCCCTCCCGGGATATAAATTGCATTACCACGCGCAGACGAAACGTATTGGCGTAGGTAAAATAAACAAATTAGAAGAAACCATCGTGTAAAAGTACATAGTCCGGCCGATTTTACAATTAAGAGGGAAGCACAGTAGTGGGCTGATAGAGGGTTCCAGCCTGGGGACCCTAAATGAGATAATTCTCATTTTTGTTTTTTTCACACTATAAACTCACTATACGGGGCCCCGTGAAAAATTTGACCTAAGCCAGCCAAAGATCTCTCGCTTAGGGGGCCCCCTACTGTATGATGTGGGGCTACTAGACCAATGGTTCTCAACCTTTGGAATCCCGCGGCACGGTTGATTTCTTTTTCTTGAGTGGAAGGCCTGGGCATATACAAGAGTTACTGGGAAATATATGGGTAAAAATAAACCACTCACGGCCCGGTTTGGCGGATGCCGGGGCCCGCGGTTGAGAAACACTGCACTAGACCAAGGGCGTAGCGGGGGGGGGGGGGACTTGGAGGTCTGGTCCCCCCCCCGAAATGTGAGATAATGACCGAAAAAACGGAAAAAGATGGCCAAATCCATTGTTCTGTCACTTTGGTCCCCCCCCCTAAATGAAAGTGGTCCCCCCAGAACGAAATTTCTGGCTACGCCCCTGCACTAGACCAACCAAGGGCCCTTCCGAAGGACGGATTTCACATATTCCTTTTCCTATTCCCATTTTTCGAAGTCTAATATTAGACGATTGTTATTTGCTCTATCGTTATGTCTAGGTGTCGGTTTAGATGTAGATCGCAAGCTTTTCATCGTATTCCAATTATTCTCTTTTTGTCAGTTGCCTCGATATCTCCTTGAGATGGGAAGCGGGGTGTGTCCGGTCCTTCAATGTCAGTTGCCTCCCTTGCGTAATTCATGTTTCATCGGCGGCTTCCCAAAAAGTTTGGCAGATATTTTCACCATATAAAACAACTTCAAAGCATAAATATAGGTGCACAAATCAATATTTTCAGCTCGTCACAACACCAGGAGCCGCGACGCACACTTTTGGAAACACAGGTACTCCTTTAAATTCGGCCTAAATGTTGTGTCGCAACACAATTAATGGTGAACAAGTCCGATGTCTGTCTTCTCTTGAACGCTCTCGTTCTGTCGCATGCGTATACTGTACGGTTTCGTCGTTCGCTATAGATAGTCGGTAAAGATCGACGCGATCAAAAAATAATAAAAATTTGATATGTGTGTGATAATTAAATTTTTTTTTCCTCCTTCGCGAGGGAAAAATTTTGTGCCCTTTCACCTGGCCTTCACAAGGATGGGGCTGACAGGGCTACTACTACTGACCCAGATACGTACCTCGTCCATATTCCTCTGCAGAACTTCTAACGAATTGGTACATGTTGGAATGCGTGCGTGAGTGTAGTGAATCTGACGTGAAGTTTGTTTCTGTGTAATGCTTGTTGTGTGTAGCGCTTCCATCTGCCATCAAGTTTTCTAAGTATGAGTGAAGTGTAATGATTAGAGAACAGATTATATGAAAATGCATATGTGCATAGGCATTTGCATATTGTGGCCTTTTTTAGCATTAATGCGTATAAATGCATAAAATCAAAGAATTTTCAGACTATAAGTGCATATTTTTTGAAGGTTTAGTCAAGCTCACTCTATTTTTTTTATAATTATTCAAATAAATATTGTTCATATTTTCATAACATCGGTTTTTTTTCCCCGCAGGTGAAATTTAGTGAATTGAAACATATTTATAAAGTATTTTACGATTTTACGTTTTAATTTTTTTTAGAAAGAGTTTCAAAATTCGTTTGTTACTGATATTTTCGTTATTGAGCAGCTACAACAAACTGAAAAATGCCTTTGTCTCACCACGGACATTTTCTGCACACGAGGGCTAATTATGCGGGACCTACAATTTATTACCGATTCCGAACGACAGACGTTTATTTTATACTCACCGCACCGAATGGGTAATGCGCTAACCCCTCGATGGGACTCTCTGCGGTAGCAATCTTTTTCGGTGATGTCACCGTTTCAGTTCGGAAAGGTTTAGGAAAGTTTCTAACAAGGACGAACCGGGTATCGAACTCGTGACACCTCTAAATATCCTTTGGTATTTCAGGCGAGTGTCATATCGACCTGGGCTACTGCGCCCAAACAAAAAAATGTGTAGATGCTATTTGCATGCAGATGTCATATGCACAAGGGGCACAAAAAAAATCCCCTCTTATATAAGCATATATGGGGGGGATATTTTTTTTGTAAATGAATACATATGCATTAAGAAATAGAAAAGAGCCATTTTAAAAACACATTTTTTGCATGGTGATTTTTTTAATGCATATTTTCTCATTTTTTGTACATATTTTGGAATTTTTGATTTTTTCAAGATTTCTAGTGCATATTCTGCGGTGTTTAAGGCATATTTTGAGATTTTCAGTGCACATTTTGGTATTTTAAGAGCACATTTTGGTATTTTAAGAGTACATTTTGCATTTTTAAGTGCATATTTTGCCACTTTTTTAGTGCATATAATCTGGGCTCTAGTAATGATTGCATTCTTGTAGGCCTGTTGCTCTGTGGCGAGACTTTTTAACGGAGAGATCGGCTCGCATTCGCGCCTTGAAGTTGGGAACCACAGAAAACCAACTTCACCCGACCACCACTATGGTGACGGTGGGGTTCGAACCCGGGTCCTCGCGATGCGAGTCCGTCACCAAGGGCGTAGCGGGGGGGGGGGTGACTTGGGGGTCTGGTCTCCCCCCCCCCCCCGAAATGTAAGAAAATGACCGAAAAAAGGAAAAAAGATGGCCAAATCCATTGTTCTGTCACTTTGGTCCCCCCCGAACAAAATTTCTGGCTACGCCCTTGTCCGTCACTATGACCACTCGACCACCATAGCGGCGGCTGCAGAAATAATGCTAAGGCCCGGGACAATTACCATTGTTTTTTCATGCTATAAATTCATTAGAGCCCCCACTCAGTGAAAACTGGCTTGAGGAATCGCCAAAGATCCAACAGCCCTGCTTCACGTTCTGTGGGAAGGTCATGTCCTCTCTACGGAAAACCAATATTGTTCCCAAGAGGACTCCCTACTGCCATAGACCACGCTAGAAATTATCACGTGATCGTGAGAACACTGCTTTATTACAGATGTTGAAAGGTCTAGACAAGCAAAGAAAGAAAAGTTATTTTTTGCCTTCCCCCATATAATGTCTGCCCCAATGTAGGGTGGCTACACATTGACATTGTTCCTTTCTGTTGCTACTCACTCACCCATCCATCCCTCCCGGACAAAAAAAAGTAGGAATAAAACCTGAGAAGAAAAAAAAACATTGAATGCCACAGAGAGCTTCTCCAAAGCCTAGATTTTAAGAAAAAAATCTCTGGAGAATCAAAAAAAATCTGTGACCTTCACTCAAATTTTGTGACTTTTTCGGGACTTCCGTGATGGTAGACACCCTGTATAATGAAAACACAAAAAGTGAGGATGGATATACCTGTAGTTTCCCTTCTCTAGAGATGAGGAAAAAAAGAGGGATACCCCATTCACATCTTTCCCACTGGATGGGAAAACAAATTTTTGAAACAGTGTAAAGTACATAAACCCTTTATATCTAACCACTCTATGAAAAGTAGGAAAATATAATTATCCAAGTTTATATTTGGTAGATTATTTCAGTTCTGATTAAAGATGAAAAAATTCTGTTTTTCAAACAATTGGTTAGCACATGATTATCTAAGCTTATACTTTAAAATACAGTCTATATATAAGTAGATAAAAGGTTAAACTTTAGTATAAGTAGAACTTGGAAAAATTATCCAAAAATTCTAATTCTCTTACAAACTTCTAGAGCTTATTTAATTCAATTTTCTTCTATTTTAGATAATTTGAAGTACGAGGTAAATATATCATGATTTTCTAGGACAACCGAATATAGACAGTTCAAAAAATTGTAAATCTTTGAAGACCAAAGTTAGAATTCAGATGAATTATTTTTCCGCACACAGTGGGTGGCGTTTTTTTTGCATTAACTTCTGGCTTGAACAGCTAGGTTAGCATTCTATCTGCAAAGCAATGTTTATGAAATGTAGGGCCAGTCCTGAAGATAAATATAACTCTTCTCCCTTTAACTTTACCATACTACTCCCATAAACTTTTCTCCCTTTGAAAGCCAAAACATGCATTAGAATACAGTTCCCTTTTCGTGTTTACTTATTGTTCAGCAACTCATTAAAAAAAAATTACAGGTGTTGGTCAAGAAACAGACAAAACCACAAAATTATTCAAAGATTATCTAAATTCATAAAAAGGTTATCTGTTCAGTGCCTGGATAACAAGTGAGCTATTTTTAAACTCTGCATAACGATCTATAGGAAAGATTCAAAATGCCATATTTTTCCCCCAAATTTAATGCCTATTTTAACATTGTTCAGTTCAGCCAGAATGCATCAAGATTGTGTACCACTTGTTATGAATAAACGTTGCTCAACCTATGGATCCAGTCATACCATTCAAAATCTGAAACATTTTTTTATCATTGAGAATATAGAAAATATTAAAAAGTACAAATTGTTATTTGTTAGAAAGTGCAAAATTTGGGAAGCAATTTCATTAACTGTTGATCATAAACAAGAAATTCTATAGTGATGCAGATTCCAGAACAGTGGAATAATGTAACAGCTACGACAAATTATTAACAAAAAAGTTAAGCTTTTGTAAAAGTTTAACATGCTCACCAAAGCTTGGGACGAATTCGACTACCGTATGGACATATTGAGCACCTTTAATTTGGTTTGTAAAAAAACTTTGATTAGCCATGTAATATAATTACTTTTATTATAATTATTAATCTTAAGTGTCTGTGTTCAATATTTTTCGTAATATACACATTTCAAATCAAGTGATTCCTTTTGAAACACCCTGTATTTTTTTCAAACTAAAACAGAACCGCTGAAAAAAGAATACGTGACGATCAGCTTCCCCCTCGCTTATAATGAATTATTCACAGTCTGGTTGGTTTCATTATTTTGCCTAGAGCAAGGTGAGGTTTTTTTTTTTATTTTGGGAGCATTGCTTTTTTGTCAGAAAAAAGAATCATGCTATTTTCTTTATTTATGGATGGAAAGAGGTAACACCCCCTCTATCCCAGTATACGACATTAGCTATTGGTGAGCAAACTATGGTATTCTTAAAATGGATGTTGCAGTTTTGTTCTTCCAGAGCTGTTTCAGACTGTCTTTTTCATGTTATTCTGGAGCAAGCCGGGCTATATTTAAAATATGCAGCATATGCCCTGCTTAGAGGCAACTTGGGTTCTTGTATTCTGGGAATTTAGACAGCGATATGTTAAAGTGCGTGTGGAAAAAATGTGTGGAAAAAATCAGAAACTGTTATATTAATGTAGAGATGTTTCAGGGTGAAAAAAATTTTCTTTGGAAAAAAAAATTCCAGAACTCTAAAAAATAGAACAGCAGGACAAATTTTCTAAAATGTACGAGGATGCTTGAAATGACATCCTAAAGGATGAGTCTTGTAACCCTACTCTGGATTTTGAATTAACCAAGTTCAACTGTACAAGAATAAAATTCAGATACACAAAAAAATAACTCGAATAAAAATGACAAACTAAAAATAGAGGAATATTTTTTTAAACAATAGCAGGTTACATAAAATGTCACAAATATATCTACAAATGTTTTGACATAAATTGTAAAACTGTGCAGATGTAACAAAGTTACCCACTCTGTTCTTCCCAAAGCTCTGAGGTGGGTGATGAATGAAAAAATTGAAATTTACAAAGAAATCTGAGAAACCAGAAACTGTAAGGAACAAATGCATTAAAAAAAAGAAAGCATAAAACTCAGCTGCAAGATATGAATAAACATTTTGATGAGCAACAGTTTTTTTTTTTAACAATGCTAATGTGTTGTACTAACATTAACAACAATAGTAACAAATAAATATCAATATTTTAAGATTTAATACATCACTACATGCATCATTTACTGGGCTTCAGTCCCAGTATACAATCATCGATCTTGTAATGGCAGTGAAATTGCTGTATAAACCCTGACAATAACAGAACACTTTTCAGAATCTTTCGATATGTTGGCCTACACATATTCCAATGGTAATATTAAACTATACAGCATATTTTTAAAAAGTTATGCACAAGGAAACATGATCTTGAACTAAAAGCATAAATCTGGTGTAATATTAGAAATTTGTTCAATTTTGAATAAAAATCAAATAACTCAGTTCGTAAAAAATATGATAGGAACTGCACAGCCAAATAAAATATTCAGGGAAATAATAGTTTCCCATGTCACATATAATTCTATTCAGATATTTTCTTTCTCTATTTAAGACTCAACAGCACATTCCATCACAGCCACTTTTCACCACTTTGAAAGTGATGCATAAGGGGCTACCAAAAAGTGCAAAAGGTTTAACATATGCCTTCTGCAAATAACTCTACCTTTATATTAAAAATATATCTCAAAATAACAGCACTAGTAATTTGAGGCAGTGTTAATATCCAAGTCAGCAAAGTTTAATAGAATTCATTTCACTTATTGAAACTACATTAACCATCATTTTATTGGATGCACATAAACTAGTAGAAAAAACAAGAACGACTCAAGAGAACTATTCATATGACTGGCAAAAACATCAAGCAAAAGAGATATACTGCAGTTATAAATAAAACCCAATATGCCCATTCAATTTGAGGCAAATCCTCAGTGGTCTGCACTTAAATAAGACTATGTAGATGCAGAGTTAATAATGTTCAAAGGATTTAGTCTCCTGAATTAAATTTTATAAAGCAGTAAAGCATTTGAGAATAATATTTACAAAGATAATATTTTCATATAGCTACCCAATAAGAGCAGCAATCCATGCTGATCAAGAAAGAATGCATCTTTTAGGGGAAAACTGCCAGCTAGGTATACAACTTTATTGCAACATATTGTTGTGGTCTATCAAAACAAAATATCTAAAATCATTCTAAAATTCACTTATTTCAAAGCAGACAATGTACAAGTAAACTATACATAAACTATACTTAATTCTCTCTGAAACAAGAATCATTCGTGATAGTCTAAATTTTTATAACTGCATAGAATTTTTGTATACATCATTTTACATCTCCAAACTTAAATATTATTGCCAGCAACACCTCATGTCAA
This sequence comes from Pholcus phalangioides, assembly GCF_987345545.1. Taxonomy (NCBI): domain Eukaryota; kingdom Metazoa; phylum Arthropoda; class Arachnida; order Araneae; family Pholcidae; genus Pholcus; species Pholcus phalangioides. The sequence goes on from NW_028301625.1 coordinate 25,307,753, forward strand.
CTTAACTGCTCTTTTACAAACTGTTTCTCCACGAGTTAAAAAAAAGACATTACTATGATTCGTACAACATAACTATTTTTTGTAAAGATATATGTGGCTAATATGCACTATGAAGTATTTGTTAAAACAAAATTATGCATATAAAGTCAATTTATGTCTCAAATCATTCATCTAAAACCCGTCATGGAGAAAAGTTGGAAAATAACACCAATAAAAGGCTCAAAATTGGTCTCCATATGAAAAGTTAATACAATGTAAAAGACTGCATAGAAATTAAACTTTTAGAGCAGTTCTTTCTTGGAATTTTGTAGGTGCAGTGTCGCACATAAAATGAACATGTAACAAAGGCACAAAAACTGCACCTTTACTTCACATCGCAATAGAGCCATGAAGCTGCTTTGTCTTTCTCTACATGGCACAAGTCATTAAAAAGAACAATTAAACTGCTAACTTAAGTGTAAAACTAAAAAAGACAGCTATAAAAAAAAAAGCATCCAATTCAAAAATAACAGGTATTTTCACATTGTTTCTCTAGTCTCAGAATTTCTTATAGCTTTCTCTCACAATTACTGAAATATGAATATATATACATATACACACACCACTTGTATAAATTGTGAATTTATGTGCTGATAATAGGTACCTTATGATGGAGAAATTTGATAAATACATATTGAAACTTATTTTTGTACTTGGATTTTGCACTGACAAATAGTACATATGTCGAAAGTTACTTTTGGTTGATAACCATTAATTAAGAAACCAAAGAAAGAGATTATATTTTCAACCGTTATTTATTGTGTAATTAATTTATAAATTAGAATAAAAAACTAGTGATTTTATTTGTCTTATTTAACATAATTTTTGATTGCTATCACAATAGAATTAACAGGGAAAATCCCCAAAACATATGGGAGGATTCACGTGCAAGATGTCATTACAAAAAAGTGAAATTTGAAGTTAATACAGTAAAAAAATATTTAAAATTAAAATATCTAGCATCAAATATGTATGTTTTGAATAGATATACATATATATGTCTGTGCATTATGTATACCAGCAGTTCTCAACTGATGCTCCACCGAGCTCTTGGGGCTCCATGTGCACTCCCCGGGGATTCCATGGCCACTCGAGGAAAATAAATAAGTCAGCAAATTTGATGAATAAACAAAAAACCGAGGCTTGAGGGGCTCCATCATAGAAATTAGAAAGGGCTCAGTGAGTAAAAAAAGGTTGAGAACCGCTGATATATAGTCTAACCCTGATTTAATTAACAAATTCTTTGATTCAACAATTTTTTTTAGGCTTCTGTGTACATATTTGTGTTAATCTCAACTCCAATATAACAATTTTTCTTGAATGAACAAATTAAAATTTGTTTTATCTGACTTGCTAAATTGGGGGTTGACTTACTGTACATCAGAAAAAAATTTTCATGTGATAACAAATCTGACCTTTTTAAACCAAGTTTCTTTTTTTGAGTGTATAGGGGGAAAGAAATCTAAGTTATAGTCCAAAAAATTAAAACATCCTCCACCTAACAGAATATAAATTTTGAAAAATTTGTCAATAAAATTATGAAATTTATTTATAGTAATTTTTAGGTAATGAAACAGAAAATTTAATCAAATTAAAAAATTTTCATCAAAAAGGATTGAAGTTTTGGAATATGATAGAAAAATCTTATGGTAGATTTTCACAAATCAAATTACGCAACTCAATATCACAGCCAGTTAATTTTTCCTATAGAAAAAGCAAAGAAAATTTGAAGAAAAATCCCAATCCCATTTAGAGATGCTTGAAAAATTTTAACTCGCTGATGCATATTCCCTTTATACAGTTCCATCATCATACTGCTGCTTGAGTATCTGTCACACCCATAAGAAAAAAAAGAAACATCTGTTTTACAGTTTTAAACGCTAATTAGCTGCAGTGGATAAGATTTTTTCATTTGAACGATAATTTTTCAGAAAATCTTTGAAATATTCTTAAGAAATAAAAGATCTTTGGTGTGGTTAAAAAATTATTCAATCAAAGTTCTTTCAGAAATCAATTGACAAGTTTGCGTAGGTTAACAATGTTATTTAAAATATATTTGAAACTATTTTTTGTAATTCAGCATTGATTTAATGACTAGAATTCCAGAAATATTGCCAACTTTCAATGAACATTACAATTGTCAAACTGGTTTTTTTATCTGTCATTCTGAGTGAAAAAAAACTCATAATATTAACCCATATTGAAATAAGTACCAAATTTTTTCTTTCACATACAATTGTATTCAATGTACTTTAAATAATTTTTGTCATGACTTAAACATTCAAGCCCCCCTTGAATATTAACCAATGCACCATTATACTGATTTCTTAACATTTCATTTTTTTATATTCAAGTCAAATCAGTGCTCAATTAGGTAAAAGGTATCTCTGAACCCTCTTAATGATCAGGGACATAACTTTTTGAACCTAGGGGCTGAGGCCATTTGAGGGCCCTCAATAAATTTTGTAAGGAGGCTGAGCCCCCAATAATTTAGGAAAAAACAATGCAATGAACTCTCCTGCGTATGCACCTAAGTCCCATATTTACAGAACCACCAGCAGCTTTCAGCACTCCTAATATTTTCTTCATGCCAGCACCTCTGATCACAGAAAAGATATCTCTGCCCTGTGTAAATAAGAAATACATTCGAGCTCTCACTCCCTTCTTTCAAAACTTTTTATTGTGTGGTACCCTGTAATCGAAAACTTTTTTTCCCCATTTTCACCTCAGTGTTTTTTTTCTTTCTTTTCTCCTTCGCTATGGTTTGATGAGTGAAAAAACAGTATTACACACATAAGGAAAGGGTGGCTAGGAGAGGGGAAAAAATTAAAACCAGCCCTTTGCAGAAATGTTTTTCTCCTTGAAATCTTTTCTCGCCTCCATTTCCTATGGATCAACATTAGTACCAATTTTTGGGATGTATCTCTGCTAGTTCAACTGCAAATCGTCAAAATTTGTTGCCAAAAGCCTGTACTGAAAGGGCTTATATATATTTAGAAATTCCTACATCATTATAAAAACTGACATGACAAAATTCCTATATTTTTATATTTGAAATATATTTTTGATAAGTTCACATTCTCTAGCCATAAAGTGTCCTTAGGCACTGACACAGGGAAAGCATTAAAAGGGGGCCTAGAGTTGTCAGATGTCATGTGTACACAAAAAAAAGGCTGTTACATTTTATAGTCGTGAATTCTTGGAGGTGAGCTCAAGTACCCTGAGTTTTCCATGCGCCTATGATGAATTATAGAGCCAAATAATTTTGCTCTGCATAATAAAAAGAGATTCATTTCACTCACTGATATACAGTAGTAGCCTCTTAAATACACGCAAACAAGGTGCCACCTTCAGCCTTTACTTTTTACTCTTTTACTCCACGTGGATGTCATAGTTGGAACATATTCTTCTTTGTGATGTGAGCATCTTCAAAAGTGTATGGCTATTAATGGAAACTTTGTAAAGCTGAGCTCAGCTAATGACAGAGTACTGAAACATTGATAAAAATCATAGGAAGTTAGAAGTTGACGAGAAGATTGCAAACAAATACAAATCTGGAACAAAAACTTTTCATCAATTGCCATTTCAGGAGCCTCATAAAAAGTAGTTGTATGGGAACTTGCAAGTTGTAGGGCTGCCACTGCTGATATATCTTTCGGAAAACACTAAGCAAAATAAACAGATATTGGAATTGCTTTAACATCTTTGTCACATAACTTAAATCTGATAAAAAAATATAATTTGAATTCTTATACGAAATTTTTCAGATGAAAGGTGTGTTTATCTCATGTACTAAATTTTTTTTTTTGATTTAAAAAATTCAATGGATTAAAATTTAGAAAATAACTTCAGATTAAAAAAAGCTCAATTAAAAATTTTCCACTTACGTTTTATGGCAAAATAATTAAATACACAATGATAAAATTAAAAATAATGGAAATCTCGTATAAAAATCAAATTGCACTAGAAATAAAAGCAATCTCTTTAGGAACATTTGTTTCCATAAAAAATTCATTAGCATGGCAAGCGCACATTGGGGTAGTAAACTACTGGTACTATGAACATTATAGAACAGTGGCTGCCAACCTTGCAGACTTCATACACAGTGAACTCATAATTTTAAACCCTGCGGACCACCCAAAATGATACATGACACCTATATCATAAAAGCTCTATTTTACTAAAATAAAATGCATTAGTTTAATGTTTACTGTATTAGTGACATGAAGATGAATCACACTATAATAGGGTATTACCAATCAATTGCTGATGTGGTCAAACTTGTGTAAAGGTTGACAAATTGTATGATATATTAACATAAAATAATAGAGTATTATAAAGATAAAAATTACAAATGTCCAAAACAATTCAACATGCACCAATGGCTAGCAACTGCTTCATGAAACACAGAATTTTGCAGATGAAAAGAAAACTAATCAATATTAACCAGACATCTGCTTATGTCATAACCAGGGACCGGATGTTGATGACATTTAAATTTTTGTTTTTAGTTTTGAAGCATTTTTTGGTTCATGATATTTTTTCATTTTCAAAATTTTTTGACAATTGAAAAGATTGAAAAAATTATATGAATACTGATTGCATTGAGCACTTATGAAAAAATATGCTTGAATTTCCTGGAAAATAAAATAAAAGATGCTTTTTGGCTTCATAACCATAGGATACACAGGATTTTTTCTGGGTGGGGTTCATTTTTTTTTGTTTTTTACTGCAAAACCCCCCCCCCCCAGGACGCCAGTCATGACCCTCACATCTAGCAACAGGGCCCTTCAATCAGATTCTTCACGGGCCTCTTAATAGTGAATTTCTTGTGAAAAAACAAAATATAATTGCCCCCAAAACAGAGCTCTGTCAGTCCCACCCTTGTGGGGGGGGGGGGGCACCATAACACCAGTGTTCCTAACAGATTAATGAATTATCACTCGTTTATTAGAAAAATTGTTACTTTTTATGAAATCTAAGTGAGAGAGAAAAAAAAAATTTACATAATTTTGATGCTGTCAAAACGTTTTCTTTTGACATTCGAACATAACCGGTTTTCCAAGAGAACAAAATTTGTCGCCTCTTCCAAACATGCTGCCCTGGGCAATAGCCTGCTCAGGCACCCTGTAAATATGCCCTAATACAAAAATTTGGATTAGTTAAAAAAAACACTTCACTTGTATTTCATTAATTTTAATGTAATATTTTCAGGCTTTTTGCTAAATTTTATTGAAATTTTAATTTCAAGTTTACGTGATGTGAAAAGAACGATTTGCACATAAAATCAAATTTCACTTAGGCTGTGATATTTGTTAGCTCTTTTTGATAAAGAAGCTTTGATGCAGTTTCTATAATTTCAAGCATACATAATTACAATAAAGATGAAATGATTTCAGAAATTGAAGTAATTTTAATACATCAAAATATAATGAAGAAACGAGTATTTATAAGATATTTTCATTGTCTCATTTGATTAAATTTTTAAGCTGTGAAAAATTTTTAAGCACTATCAATTTGATTTTAAGAGCAATTATCAAATTTTTATAGTGAACACATAAAATAATATGCTAAAAAGGAATTTCAATTAGAAATTACAGTCGAATCCTGTTATAACAAACTCCAAGAAACCAGAGTGAATACCCTTTGTTATAAAGGAATTCCAGGTTTTTGCATTGTTCCTATGTAAACTAATCTGGGGAATTAGAAAAGTGGTTGTTAAAACGAGATTTTTTCGCTACAACGGTATTCGACTGTATATTCAGTAGAACATAGTTAAGAACCTGGCTGAAGTTACTGTAATTTTTTTAAGAAATATAATCTTAGATTTAAATAATGCATATTTTATATATTCTTGCAAAGTGATCATTTGTTTATAATGACTAGTATAGTCCATGAGCCAACTACTTTTTTGGTACCACCTGTGATGGCAAAGGTTGAATGTTTTTCTTGTATGGCTTTATGTGTAGATCAAGAATATATGAGATAGGAATGTCAAAAAGTGTTAGCTTTATGTAAAGAAAAATCATGTTTTTATAGTAAAAATTATTTTATTAAAATTATTACTTTTCCAATTTTAAATAAATTGGAAATAAATTCTACATAAGAAAATGTTTTTTTTCTACATAAAGCTATCACTTAGACATTGATATCACATACATTCTTGATCTACACATAAAACTGTACAAGAAAAACATTTTTAAGGGAAAACAATTTTTACTATAAAAACACGACTTTTCGCATAAAGCTATTACTTTGAGATTGCTATCACATATATTCTTTATCTAAGCATTAAAACTGTATAAGAAAAATATATTTAACCTTTACCACCCCAGGTAGTACCAATCCGGGCTGGAACTAGGGGGGGGGGGGGGGGAAGAGGTGGGTCTCATGCCCCGGGCGCTGGATCAGAGGGAGTGCAAATTTTATTCTTAAACCTCTCCTTAAACATTACAAGGTGTGTGGGGGGGGGGGGGTGCCAAAATGCGCACTCGCCCCGGGTGACAACATCTAGTTGTGGCCCTGATACCAATTGAGCTCATTTTTGGGGATTTGGCTCATGGACTAGCTTTTTGGTGGTCAATGTGAATCACTTATTTCAAAAACCCCATAACTAAAAAAAAAAAAAAAAAAAAAAAAGAAGAAGAAGAGTTTACACTGGTTTCTCGTAATTGATTGACACTTCATTTGGTTCAGAAACCCACTAAAACAATGTTCTGTGTACCCCTTTTTGGAGACCTTGAAATATTCTTTTAGTACCAAAATCAGTTGGTACACTTTTTCTCAAAATTGAAATTCTGCACTTGAGGTTTCTGAAATAAACGATTCATATATTTTCAATTTTTCAAAAATTTTAATTACAGAAAATATATTTAACCCTCCAATGCATCATGTAGCTTATAAGCTACAACCAATGAATATTATTTCAATCCTACTAATATAAAAAACTTGTGTTCCTGTCTGAAAAAACTACAGGTGAAAACAAAAAACCGGGTAAATTACCATGATATAAATACGACAAATTTCAAAATAGAAACTTGTACATTAAAGGGTTGAATAGAACTGCTGTTTAATAGTTATTCAGAAAGTGATGCTAAAAATAATGTACTTCACAGCATAACAGGCACTGGGAGAGAGAGAAGTAAAAGTTATAAACTATACATATATATTTTTTGAAATTTAACTTTGGTGAAACACAAAATATACACAAAGCAAAAAAATTCATTTTCAACACGTTCTACACTTAACATATAATATAAACTGCGTCTTCAAAGAGGCTCTGTTGCTAGTAAAAATGCTATGTGGCACCTGGTTGTTGCATACAGGGTGTCTATAATTAAACTTGGGGTGTTCTGAGCTTTCTACATTCCTAACTGCCCTTCAGAAAGCTATGAAACTTTGGAAATGTCTTGAAGGGCTATAGAGTACTTTCTATGCAAGTTGTGGTGCACATACTGATTACTTTGTGATAACATGTGACCAAACTTATTAATCCATTGGTCCTGCTCCTTGGGGCATCACCAATGTCAGGATCACCACTGAACTGTCCTTAATGTGTGCTTATTCAATACCATACACCATTTCTTTTTAGACTATTCTGGGGAGCTGCGGATGTCCACTAGGGAAGACAAAAGTTTGAGAACAGGCTTAAGCTTTATAGCAGGGTTTCTAAATATCTCCACATTTCTATTCTCATTTCTTCACTAAAGAATATGATGTTAAGTTTACAAAATTGTGCTTTGCTGTTTGAACTCTTTTACAAACAGTGTGATTATGCACCAAAAGCTATGCAGAGATTTCCAGTTTTTAAAGCAGCGTTTCCCAAAGAGGGTGATACAAGCTATGGGTATAACATGGGACCCTATGGGTTCTTTTGAGATGGGTGAAGAGAAAAAATTTCTGAAGGGGACAATGAAACAAAAAGTTTGGGAAACTGCTTTAAAGGGACATAAAAAATTCTCGCCATCCCTTGATTAAGATGTTCCCAAAGCTTCATAATATCCGATAAAAAGTTAAGGCTGTAAACAGCTCAGAACAAGCCTACTTTAATTATAGGCATCCTGTATATTGATTTTTTGCACCTTCATTGAATTGGTTGTATTTTATTTTTTACCATATAAAGATGAAAATTTAAAAATTAAGGACAGACAAGAGATATCTCAAATGGTCCCATTAAATTTGGTAAATCGGAATATATTTTTTAATGTATTGTCATTACATAAAAAAAACTTATAAATTTTATGTATTGCATGGCAAAAGATTTATGAAGTCTGCAAAGCATGTATTTGATCTTTATCATGACATCTGATTAAAAAAAAAGATTCAACAAGTAATGCAACATCTTTTGCAGCAAATTGGGGTGATAAGTTAGGCAAGAAGTACCTTGAAATTCATGAGAGCAATCAGCATGAAATTCATATCTGTAAATATTTTATGAGGAAAAAACAAAATCATATTCACCCTGCGGTTAAAAAAAAGCTAACCCTTAAAATCTCTTTTGTAGTGTCTCAATAATATTTGAAAGACTATTATAACAAGGAAGACAAGATAAAAATTTTAATTAAGTACACCATTTCGTGGCCATTAAACTCTTCGCTTTCTTTTTTAAAGAGGTACACATATGTGTACCTTATTTTTAACAGTTTTAATGATTATTTTTTCAAATTGAGACTTGGGGTATATTTGTAAGGACACGTAACTCAAATGGTCCAAGACAGAGACCCAAAAATTTATTATTTTCAAAAAATTCTTTTTTAATGAGCATTTTGACATGCAATAATCATAAATTGATCGAATTTTTTTTAATGGTTAGTTTTGGCTCAGGTTTGAAGAGGATATGGAATGGTATTTACTTAAAAAATAAATCATATTAACCTACTGTGAATCTCTAGTGGGAACCAAAAGCAATTTTGATACACCAATTCCTTCCAAAAGCATTTCTGACTCGAATATATTATTAAGCAAGGTTGATTAATAGGCAATATCCTATCATGGTATTCAGGAAGACAAGCATATATTTTTTTCTTCAAAAAATAAACTCTGTAATAACAACTTAGCTATAGATGAAGTGTTAATATGGGGCAGGAACATTCTCAATCAAGAAAATATATTTCAAAACATATCAAGAAATTTTAAGGCTTGTAAAATAAATATGGTTCTATAAATTGTTTTTTTACACTCAAACTATAAAACAATGGCTAAAGACATAAAAACCAATAAAAGATTTGAAGTCAACATTTTGTTACAGTTTTCACAATCATTTAAAAACAAGAAAAGCAGCTTCATTCTTGACAGGAAGTCAGACATAGTATTGCAAAATCTCTTGTACTCAACAAATAATTTATTGCCCAGTTTTTGTACATTTGTTTATTGAATTGTTTTGCATAGTGAACATTAATAACACAAAAATCAATAGCTAAATCACAATGAAAATATAAGTGTTTAAATATATTTTCCATAGGCAGAATTGGTAATACAAACACAACAAACTGCATATTTTATAAACCATGCAGCACATATACTTGAAGTTTCATATCAGTTATATTTTTTTAATACAACAATATATTTGTAAACCACTCAAGCAACAATACAATAAATGCAATTCACAGAAAATTAAAGAAAAATGCCAATTCTAATACATAATGCTTAATATAATGATGATGATGGCACTCTTTCCATAATTGCACTTTTTTCATTTTTAATGAGAAAAAAATACTTGGTTATATATCGCGCTTCAAGTTGATAGAAAAGATCAAGAAAAGAAAAATGTGATATATCTTAATTTTTTCAGAAAAGTACTCTAACAGGAAATATGTAATTCTAAGCCATTCAAATATATTCTGAATAGTTCCATTACAAAAACAAAATTCAACAACTACATTGAATAACAATGAAAGAGAAACAATTAACCTTTTTCAATTAACAGATAATTTTTCAATAACACTATTTTGACACAACAAATATCAATAATCTAAAAACCATGATGTTGCAATATATGTGTGAACAAAATAAAACAAATGACTACCCATTTCACTTTTCACCGGTACAGGTGTCATGGTTAGAAGCCCCTTCTCAGTTCAAACTTTAAAACCTTTCGTTCACAGTAATGCAACAAAGAGAAAATTCTCATTCACCGGGAACAAATAACAGCACCTAACAACCACCAGCAGGACAGTCAGAAACTGCAAAGAACATTTTCTTTTACTACTAGAAGGTCTCTGTACAATTGATTTTGCTCAGGATGGCACTAACACAAATTTTATTTACCCCCTGTATTGGACTTCTCAGATACATCTTTCATTTTATCTACATAGTCAGCAAATATATCTCGGAAACGAGACCAGGACTTTTCTGGAATGGTGATGGCAGTTCGTAAATTACTCTTCACCTAAAAAGAGAGTTATTTTTCATAAATAGTTGTTTTTTACTAATCCACATTGAACATTTGACACTTTTTCATAATTTAATACTAGGAGAAATTTATTATTTGAGAGTAAAATGCTATTGTGTGCTTTAATTATAAATTTAACAATTTCAAATACAGAAATTATACAGACAAGCCAAAATAATGGAACTCAAATCCTAATGTCTTATGACTGGTTCTAGCCAGAAGTCTTCACCTAACAAGGCGTAGGTAAAATGTGATTTTGGTGACATGCTGATGGGCTGTGACTACAAATATAACCACACATTCCTTTGAGAAACTTACTCTGATGAACAATGAATTATTTCAGAAATTTCTTTGACAACTCTGATATAAGTGTGTAAGTAAGTGTACAGGGCCGCAACTAGGGGGGAGTAGGCGGGTCTCGTGCCCCGGGCACTGGACCCGAGGGGGGCGCAAATTTTATTCTGAAACAAGGTGTGCTTGCCCCGGGGGGGACCAAGCATCTAGTCGTGGCCCTATAAGTGTATGTTCAATGGGAGTTTTTATATTTAACCCTTCAATGTCTAGCGACATAGTCACTATGTCGGGCCAGGACTTCACATACCATCAAGTGATGTACATATATATTTAATTTTTTAATCCATTATATTATTTCATGATCTCCTGCATGTTTAGTATCATTCAAAACAGAAATAATGTGATTTTGTACACAATCATATATATAACTGTATTATATAGTTTTTATTTATCATATTTTATTGCAAGTGACAAACGTTTGCTGCTGAAGATGTGGGGATCCGAGATATTATTGTAAGAGCATGCCTATCAAGTTAAATTCACCCCGTATAATTGAGTTAGTAGTTCTTTGTTACAGCTATGAGAGGCTGAGTTATAAATCTGATTTTTGACACTGGTAGAAAACAAAAAATAATTTTACCAAAGAAAATATCATATAAATTCTTAGGTAATACAAGTGATACAAAATTATTATAGATAAGACATTATTTTATAAACATGAAAAATTTCCAATTTAATATTATTAGTTTAAAAGTTAATTTTTTTTACTAACCATCTGCCAAAACCAGCGATTCCATTTAAATCTCCTCCGACCTATGAGATGGGATTAATTTAAATCTCTGCTCCAGGGGTTAAAAATGCAGTATGTGAGGTTTTTGATACGACGGTTCAAAACCTGTTATATGTTAAAAACCTACCTACCCTGCTTCTGGGGGGGGGGGGGGGCATTTATTATATTTTATTTTACTCAATTTTTTCATATCTTTTACATATATTTTGCATTGTAATGTCTTTTAGGTTGTTTTAATTTAATGTTAAAGTGTTTCTCATTCTCCTACTTTTTAAGTATAGTTATACTGTTTCTTATCCAGATTTAGCATTATTAACGAAGCTGAGGGGCCGCGACGCATATGTGAGTCAAAACTCTAGTGTACCAAAAGGGGCAGCAACTCACATATGCGTTCACCAAAAATGGTTTCGAAAGTGCCAGGAACGCACATCTGCGTCGGAGAAAACCAGTTCCTTCCCCCATATCTTTTGTATTGCACCGGACACTAATACTGCCATGTCATACGCCCCTTTCCTTTCTCCATTTTTAATCTTTCAGACTGCCACTCACTTGAAGATCTCTAAAATAAAAGGACACTGGAAAAGAAGACTTGCGGGACGCATGTACCTTCCTACACATTGATAACACATATACTCATACGTAGGCGAACACAAATGAACAATTGAGTGTTGTTTGACATCGGTTTTCTTCGAGGATTATCACGAAGACTACTTTGGGTTGGGGATGTATTAGGAACTCAGCAGTGAAATAGAAGCATTCTTGGATATCAGATAATTCCCGTCAACAAAGGGAAACAGATTTTCTTGTAAAAGGCCTTGATAGACTAGCATATTTCATTCTGTCAATTTATCAATGTCGCCAATTTTTATTAAACGTTGTGTTTATCATAGAAATTTTATGCAACCTTTCAATAATTGTGTGTTGCAATTGAAAATTAAATACCTATAGCAGAGCAATAAAATCATGAGCGGAAACAGGGGGGACTGGTCGCCTCTACCGAGTGGCGTACGCAGGATCAACTTTCGGGGGAGGCATAAAAGACTTCGGGGGGGGGGGGGCACAAAAATTTTCTTCCTGAGAAATTCTGAGTTACTACCCTTCGAAAAGCATTTATATTAACAGAAATTGGTAAATATATAAAGAATATTTTCTTTTGATATTTCAATTTTTTTTACATAAATCTAGTGAAACTTTCATAGGCGGCCAACCCTATTCTCTGGCCAACTTACCTTTGCGGCAAGTTTTTCTCTGAACGGAAAATAGGCTCCATAGACATAATACAAAAATAACCCCTATTTCGCGGCCACCTCTGTGTGCGATCAGCGGCCAACCTGTTGTCTTAGAGGAGTTTCACTGTATAATTTTCCTAATTTTTAATGGGCTTGGGGTGGGGGTCGGTGCACGGGCCCAGCCTCCCTGGCCCTTTGCCCCTACCGCCCTCCGTTTCCCCAAAAATAAATCTATTATCATAGGCGGAGAGTGGAGGAGGAAAATCCCCCCCCCCTCGTTCGAAGCGCCTGCATCCGCTTATGAATGAAATACAGTGTGAATCCTCTCTCTTGCGGACACCCTGCGGCACAAAACAGCAACCGTAAAAGAGGAGTGACCGTAAAGAAGGAGTTTATCGTTCGTGATAGAGAAATTCCTTTTGAAAAAAAATTCTCTCTCTCATCATTTGAACATCGGTGACAAAGGGTCAAATATGTGGATCCTTTGATCTCAGATTTATTTTTCTTGTAATCTTGCACATAGTCATGAGCTGAGATACGGAAGTTCACGGGGGGGGGGGGGGGGGGGGGGGGTTCAACATAATTTTTAGGAATTTATACAGTTTTATTAGCTTTGCGTTGAGATAAGTAGACCATTCTTAAAATACAGATAAATACCCCGTATTATCTGTACAAAATACATTCCAATTCATTTTACTAGCAAGTTTGAAAGAAACTTAACGTCAGTACTAGCAAGTGAAAGAAATAAAGATTTTCCTTCCCCCTCTAAATCCTCTGCCACAGTAAGAGAGTTGGAATTCTTTTTTTTCACCTCCTTTTATTGTTAGCTAAAATTGTTTCTTTCCTGATAAGAAACTATCTCAAAAACGGTTATTCAGTTGCCTATAATCAATTGACTGCTTCATCACCTTCATTTTCCCTTGCGACAATATTGAAACAAAGTAAAAAAAAAATTGAGCGACAGAGAAGAGCTTTTATCAAGCTCAGAAAATGAATCTTCTAAATCATCCGTTTCCGAGTCGTAAGAGGAAGACATAAATGATGTAATATGGACTGGTGCAAACTTAATGCAAGAAATCCTCGAGAAATATGCGAGAATATTATTAATATTGCAAATGTGCCGCTAGTTCTCAATGCCTTGCAATGCGGAACATTTTACTGTATTTTTGTAGCCTACTGTATTTTTAAGGGGACTTTTTCTCATTTTTTTTATTTTTCTACTATCGGTTCAATTCACAAATTTAATAATTGCTACTTCAGGTGTCTTTCATTATAAGTTCATAATTCATTATAATTTTCAAGACTTCGTTTACCCCACATCTGTATGTTAGAGAAAATACTTCATTGAAAAGCTATCAAAATTCATTTTGTGAGAATGGTATGAACTTATGTGTATATGTTGCAGTAAATATGAAAAATCAGTGATTACCCATAATCGCCAGTTATTATGCGTAATCACCAATCGCGTCGGTATAAAGTAAATTAATTTTCCTACATTTATCACTTTTATCAGTGATTACGCATAATTCCTGAATGTTGTTGATAACATGAATATGGAACAAATCATGCAGAAATATTCCCAAATTCAACCACTTATCAGTTTTTTTCCGTACTTGATGGGAGGAATTGAATTAAATGAAAATAATGTTATAATGATAAAAACATATAAATTATTACCAATCTTGTAATGTTAGCTATCGTTAGAATGTTACCTTTAGAATGTTGGAATTACCTTTTGGGTGAGACAATATACTAGGGAAAACAACGTGAGCATACCAAGAATTAAAAGAGAACAACAGCTAGATGCGTTTCGGAACTGTATGAAGTTCCTTCTTCAGTAGCAGAGACAAATAATGGAAAGACAAAATAATCTTTATAGCTGGAGTTACTCGCTGTTCAAGACAAAGAGTCGGACTGTTTGACTCTTTGTCTTGAACATCGGTATTTGTCTATTTATCACCGGTAAATGTGATAAATTCGGAAAATTTAACGAATTTGTCAAAATGGTCTGGAATTATGCATAATAACCAAATTTTTCGCATTTACCATAAAATATATACGGGGGGGGGGGGGGGCGGCACAGGTAGCGGTATACACGGCGTTTTACTGGCGAACGTTGTCACTAGAGGCATACTCCCAATTAGAAAAAGTATCCAATCAGCGAGCATTACTCAGATACGTCATTCATGTTTCAAAGGGTTGTTAGTTACTAAAATAAAACACATTAATTTTTATACGGACACACTGTGCCCGAAAATCAAATTAAAAAGTTGTACCCTGTCTGTCTCTCTACTGCAGCCAACAAAAACCAATTCCACGTTTCCACGTGGTAAAACAGTTTACCCACATTCCAATGCTATTTTTCCCTAATTTTTCTAATTCGAATATCTCAGTGAATATTCCACTTAGAAACGGGGAATTTTTTGACATCATAAGGAGAGTCAGGGCAACAACTTTCTTGTTGGATTTTTGGGCATAGTACGTGCGTATAGAAAGTTACATTTTACATTTTAATAACTATAGCACTTCTTGCAACATGAATGCGTGTCTGTGCATTCACGACTTCAGTAAATTTACAAATTTAAATAAAGCCTCGTTGAAAAAAACGGAACAAATTGTACAAAAAAAATAATCGGAACAAAGATTACAGGTTGTCCCGTAATAGGGGACACATGTGGTCCGAAAAATTGTACGAGACATTTTAGTGGTTCTTGGGTTCAGAAAGGTTGAGAAACGCCGAACTAAAAAATTCGAGTCTTGAAAACGGAAATGACATAGCATTAAATTAAATTGGAGTTTTTTTTACTTTTTTTAGCCATAACACAAATCCAACAGAATGATCAACTTTAGAAGAGTTATATTTTGAATCGGAAAGTGCCTATATTAAATACCAATACAAACGCCTATAAGAAAGTTTGTACACACCTATACAAACAAAATGTTTGATTTTCATTATTTGTGAAATTAGTGGAACAGCAAATATAAGGTATATTTATAATTCAGATGGATTTGTGTACGACCCATTTCTGAAGCCGATGCGATAAGGAGCCCTAAAATAGATTGATGATCTAAAAAAAAAAATCAAACATAAATTATACGTTCAAGGTCTATACACACTTTTCCTCCTTTATTTTTTTAACACCTAAATTATAAATTATCTCATATGCAGAACACCTAAAATACAAATTTTTCAGAATATTTCCCTCATCTATATTTCTAAATAGTTAAACCGGAACAAATAAGTAACTCTCTACTTTGTCAGAACGATTGAGCAGGTTCCACAAAAATCCAGAGGTGCACTATTGTTCAGCCTAAAGAATAGAGGCATTAAGTGGGCGTTACACAAATGCCACTTCAGTCAAATCCCTAGCACCCCTTGCTCGATGTCCTGCGGAGCAGAAGGGGGGAAAGCATTTTCTAGCTGGCCACTTTTGAAAACATTTTGTTGAAGGTGAAGTGTTTTTTTTCAAACCATTTTGTGAAACTTCTGTGATCCTCGGAGGGTTAATATGCCTCAATCTCAATTAGTGTTGTGTAGGGCTTGTGATAGGAGGTTTCTCCGATCTATATAGGGGAATAGAAGCTGACAGTTTCAAGTGTAAGGGTTGTTTGGAGAGGGCAAGGTTGAGGCATTACAGGAGAGAGTTAGGGTTTTGGAGGGCCCGTGTATAACAGAGCCACCTGTCGTCAAAGAAGCAATCTCCACGAACAACAGTTTAGAGAGGGAGTGAGTGGTTGAGGATGAGGTAGAGGGTGATGGGGTGTAATTATCTGGGATTCTATGGTTAGGGAACTGGGGAACAGTGTGTAGGGATTTTTTGGGTTTCGAACACTGTAGTCTTCCTGGGGGGGGGGGGGGGAAAGGAGATTAGCTATGTTCAGGACATTTCCGTAGGTGAAAGCTCCCTAGGTAGGTAATCATGTGGGTGGGAACTAATCAGGAGCAAATATTAGCAAGTCTGTTAGAGTACCATTATTCAGTACTATAATCCACTCGGGGCGAGGGTTCAGATGTGACAGTGATTCCTGTACTGCCAAGGGGTAGTAGGGCATTTAGGTGTCAAATCCAGCATTTCAATTCAGGCCTGAAGGGCATTTGCTTTGCTCTTGGGGTCACGTTTTTTTAGGTTTCTGGTTTCAATGATAGGTGACTTTGTTTTGATGGAATCCACCTGAAATCAGAAGTGGGGTCTGGGAGGTTTACAATAGGCTTAGGTCAGGTGTTTTACTTCCAGACCACGTAGACGGTAATACGGGTTAGATAATGGTACTACCCACCTTTGACTTGGATGGCTTCTCAATTGACACTAAATCTCAGGGCAAATTAAAATGTATATCAATTAACACCAGGAGATGGACAATAACAAAGATTTTTTTAGAAACTATGATAGCTGTGGCCTAGACCTTGTAGCCATTAGAGAGTCTTCGGCAAACGATGGGGATAAATCATTCTTACACATCTCAGGATACAATACTTTTTCAAAAATAGATCTGATATAGGAAAGGAGTTGGAGTCTTGATTCAAGTGAAATCATGTTTGAAGGCTAGAGAGTATAACATACACAGAAGTGATATCGAAACTATATGATAATTTAAAGGGAGATGAAAAATTGAACATCTGTATTTTACACTACACATGCTATGCAGTCGGGTTTGTGAGCCATAGGTGAACAAAAAAGCATGAGGTGGTGTGCTGTGTGATATAGTCTGCTCATTTCTTTACACATGCACATGGAAAAGATAAATTCCTAAACTGTCCAGACTGTTCAGTTTGGTACTAATTTGATATCAAGTGTTTTACTATATTCACTGAAACCATTCAAGTCAAGGCTTTTTTTAATGCATTTTCCTCTTAAAGGATTCATACTAATTTTTGTAAAAAAATTTCCCTGACTTTTCCAAGTTTTCCAGTCAAATTTTTAAAAAATTCCATGTTTTTTTAAATCAAAAAATTGATATAAATAAAAATTTACAAAAAATTAAATATATTATAAAATTATTTATATTATAAAATTAATAATTTTAATTAAAATATCATATCATAAATTTTTTTTACACGCATTTATGCTTTTTAAATACGCCTGATGAAGAAAAATGAAACACAATTAAGAAATGAAAGATTTCCCTTTTCTGCAATTTCAATGCCCACAAGATTTAAGCCTTTATAGTTGTTTCCTTTATGACATTAATTAGTCAAAGATTTAGTTGGTTTCACTGCATTAAAATTCTTTACAGTTGGCTTGCACTCGCGTAAGCGCTAGAAACGAGAAGTTTAGCAATCGGGGGTTGTTCACTGAACTCCTCTGATTTCACATGCTTGGCATGGTTCTGGATAACTTATCTGCCCATGTTGCGAGTTTTGCCTCAAAGCTTCCACCATGCTTTTTTTTATACGGGTCATTTTTGACTGCTTCGATCCAATCAGCCTACTGACGATTCAGGTTTTTATCTGCCCACACAAGTTTTCTTACAACACATTGTTTTCAAATAAAAATATACACGTGTGTCATCCGCCGTTCCTAACTGAAGTCAACTTACGAAATTATTGTACCCATGCTTTGTACCCATGGCTTTCTACGATGTGTTGTTATGATGTTTCTGCAAACACTCGAAAGTGTTACAATAAGGTTGTAGCAATACGCTTTTCCAAGCGAACTTACGAAATCCTTGTTCCTCCTTGGCAGTATCTATAGTTTACTGCGATATTTTACGGATTATCAATATTTATGATGTTATCGGAATTCCCTTTTTTATCCAGATGAAATTTTTTCTCTTTATTTTTTTTATCGCCCTTTTTTTTCCCGATCAGACGACAATCGTGACGATTTTCCAGGTCGTCTGAAATTTCCAGGTTTTAAAACAAAAATGGGCCATTTTCCCAGATTTTCCTGACTTTTTTTAATAAAAAAAAAATCTCCTGACTTTTCCGTTTTCCCTGACCCGTACAAACCTTGCTTTTAGCTTGATCATGCATTTTACATTAAATGGCTCAAAATCTTTCTGAAAGAGGAAGAGAGGTATATCTGGGAAATGATTCTGAGGCAGAAATACATCAATCTTGCTCAAGTAACAGTTACTCATTGGATTTATTTTGATTAGAACGAGAATTCAGCTCATTATGCAGCAATTTTATGTCAACACATGCATCCATCTCAATTAAAATTTTCATTAGCCAAATCTGTATTCATTAGCCAAGGCAGGAAAACGTAAAAAGAAATCTGTTATCCTGAAAATTTGTAAGCTGAGGTATCACTGTACTTGAATAGTTTTAAGGTATAGTATATTATTGATAGCCGCTGTGGTGGTCGAGTGGTCATAGTGACAGACTCGCATCGCGGGGATCCGGGTCGCCACAGTGGTGGTCGGTTGAAGTTGGTTTTCTGTGGTTCCCAACTTCGAGGCACAAATGCGAGCCGATCTCCCCGTTTAAAAAGTCTCGCCACAGAGAGCAACAGATCTACAAACAGTACAAATATTCAGTCACGACACATCACTCACTTCCCTTCTGAGATATAGATGGCAGCACTGAAAAATCATACACAACACTAGATACGCACTCAGACTGTTAGGTACACACAATTACACTTCCGGCACAACTCACTAGGTAGAACATTGCCTATGGCGATAGACCTGAGTTGTGCTCGGTTAAAAAATAAAAAAAAATATATTATTGATAATCTATAATGACAATAACACAAAAAATAGAAAGACTATAATAGACACATACTTCAGATATACGCATATATATTCCTCTGTTATTTTGGCCTATATCAAAGTAAAAACTTTTCTTTTCTACACGCATATGTTGGCCTTCTGGAAGTTCACCTTTGAACTCTGAAATTTAATGGGGAAAAAACAAGATTTTAAGATCGGTTTGCAAACAAAAATCATGAAAAGGAAAAAAAAAAAGTGAATATTCATATGAAAATGAACACAAGCATGGAATATATTTTATTCATATTTTAACCCATGTATAGGTGTCATCTTTTTATATATTTTTCCCCTTTGTTGCATTTCCTGAGTATAATTGTTCTACTGATATTGCTGCTTTTTTTCACGAGTGGTATTATTTTGATTTAAAATTATGTTTTTTTTTAAATTTATAATTTTATCATACATTAAATTTTATTTGTATGTGCATATGTATTTTATTGGTTGTTACGTATTCTGGGATTCTTTTAACACATTTCTTAGCGTCATCTTTTATGTATTTTCCTCTCTACATATATTCATGTGTCTGATTAATTTATTGTTTTTACTGATATCCCTGCTTTTTATTTCCATTTTCATTGATTGTTTCTATTGTGCACCTAGTGAAGTCAGAGCCATTGGTCTTTCACAGGTTTGTATACTAAATAAAATAAATATAAATAAACATTTAAAAAAAAACAGTACATCAAATGACATTGGGTTGATAAAATAAATTAAGTGGAGCTAACAACATGAAATGAAACATTTTAACACCATGTTGGTTTTTGTTAGCTTCATTGAGTAGGGCTAAATGTGATCCAAATATCATAATCTAGTATGCTAGACGAAAATTTCAAACTTTCTGCAGTCAGCATCACTATGAGTAGATTGTTGATTAAAAAGCCATGATGCAATAAAAATTCCCTTCATTGTTTATATAAATCTAATTGTCATGAAGATGAAAAAATACAAACAAGACAAGCCATTATGCATATATTATATGCTCTAACGAAAGAAATAATAAGTGCTTCGTGTTGAGTAGCATTCTAGCACACTCACCCCAGAATGCAAGGGGTGGTTTGATTCCCTCCAGAAGCCAGTAAATTTTCTTTCAAAAATTCATCTCTGCATTGTATCCAGTCATCTATACTTTCTATATATATATATTAGAAGTTCTATTTCTGACCTCCTATGCTGACACATATGCCATCCGTTGAAAACTTGATATATAACTTTTGCATTTTAATTTTCCCATTCTTAAGCCAACAGTAATGGACGAAAACACAAGTAATCATATAACAATTTGCCAAGTACTTCCTCAATAATAAAGTAAGTGGGAAGACATGGCAGTGTGGTTGATCATCTGGGTGCGAAGGTCTTCAACCACTAGCAACAAACGCCATCTGCAACCCTTTCTAAGACAATATAGGTTGGTTTTTCGAGGAGGACAGTGTATGCAGTGGACCTACAGCAAGGCCTTGATTATATAATATTCAGGTTATCTGAGGTGCTTTTCATACATTAATTTTGAGAAAGTAGGTGCAGCAAAAGGTCTCTTAATGATATGACAAACTGGTTCAACTACAACCTCAAGTGAGGAAGTGTAGCAAGAGTTTTACCTGTTATGTGAAAGTATCTTTCTCAAAGTGCGTATTGTCAAGATTTTAGGGGAGCTTAGCAAAGAAAAAAATAATTTTTTTTTTCCAGGGATGCAACTGTCACTCATCCATTTTGGAGCAAACATTTTGAAAATGGAGCGAAATGGTAACAAAAACAGACTATACCTACAATATAAGGAGTAATTTTTCTCTAAAATGCTAAAAGTGTGGCCAAAAATGGTTGGATCAACGAAAAATGTCATCTCAGGAAGAGATGCCATTTTGCGCCTAACAGTATGCAAAATCGGAATCTGTAATTTTGGTCCACCATGCGTTTCATAGACGATTTAAAAACGATAGACTGACAAAAGCATTCAAAAGTGGTATCACCAATTTGAAGAAACAGGCTGTCTTTGTAAAGGCAAAACCGCAGGGAGGCCACGTGTTAGTAGCAAGAATGTGGAAAAGATAAGAGTGACGTTTCTATGCAGCTCAAAGAAATCAACTAACGAAGCGAGTTATGAACTGGGACTTCAGCAAACAATGGTGTGACACACATTTTAAGAAAACGATTGCCAATGAAACCTTATAGATTGCAGATAACTCAAGCTTTATTTCCTAGATAGGACAAACATGAAGATGGGAATTGTTTTTTTTCCCCGGCCTCATATTCAGTGACGAGGCAGCATTCCATAGTAGTGGGAAAGTTAACCGGCACAATGTGCAAATCTGGGGGACAGAAAACCCTCACTGCATCATGAACGAGATTCGACTAAAGTGAATGTGTTTTGTGCAATTTCGGAGACCAAATTGTATGGGCTGTTCTTTTTCATGGAAAAGACAGTGAATGGCAACACATATCTTGATATGTTACAGATCTGGCTTTCTCCGCAATTGCAGGAAGACTCAAATAATTTCATCTTTCAGCAGGATGGTGCGCCTCCACACGGGAAGCTGGAACTGCGTGAACTCCTCAACAATGCGATTCCTAATCGTTGGATTGGCCACGCCGGAAAGAACGACAAAGTGATGTTTCCTTGGCCCCCCAGGTTGCCAGACATTACCCCATGTGTCTTTTTCTTGTGGGGCTTTGTGAAAGATAAAGTGTACATGCCACCACTGCCATGCAACTTGGAGGACCTACGAACACGTATATGTAATGCACTGAACTTAATAACACCAGATATGCTGAAACGAGTGTGGGAAGAAATGGATTATCATCTGGATGTTGACTCAATGAAGTCATATCGAACACTTATGTCATAAAATAGAAATACTTGAGTCGTTCTTTTTAAACCCGTTCTGGTACGTATCTGTTTCAAAATGAATTTATTAGTTTTTTAAAACATCTTTTAAAATATTGTACATTATTTTGAATAACCCTGTAATTAAAAAACAATAATAAAGGGAACATTGTTTACAAGAGGCGCAACCATCATGTGAGAGTATAAACATGGCGCAAGCAGGTTTTTCGATTTCTCTTGGGAGGAAATTCCCCCCCCCCCTCCCTTTGGATCCATGCCTGCTGTCGGAATCAGAAAACCTGCCCGCATTTCAAAATGATCTGCCCCCAACAACCGGAATTGGTGCAAATGCGCAGAGATTCGGCGCACCTTGTAGCAAGAGAAGTGTTTTGATACAGTTTTTTGCAATTGGAGCAGTTCTTGCATCACTGCCTTTCTAGTGCAAGTGTTGCTTGACTGGCAAGTTGCTTTGTGATTTGAGCTTACCAAAGATTAACATCATTATATGATATAGGCTTCTGATGTTATTTATACAATATTGTTGGCCAAGACCTAGAGAAGAGATTCATGTTTGGTCTTTCTTGATGTTATCATTAAATCCCCTCATTACTTTTATCTTGTTTTTTTTGAGACTACAACCAACTTTACAAATCCAACTGCAAATACCTTCATGAAATTTATGATTTCAGATTTTTATTGCAAGAATTTTAAAAGTCATAACAAAAATGATCTTGCAATTGATCAAAAGAAGCGTAATAGTCTACTGGTTGATTGTGACGGACAGGTTTGCAATCACTGATAAAAATTCACACTGAGGCCCAGCTACGTAATTTGATGTTCTATTTTTTTTCGCTTGGTATTTCTTCATTTTGTCTTTCTTTCATCTGTGCAGATCTTCAATAAACCAGTCTCTCCAAGAGCTACCCAATCTTTTGGAAAGAGAGCAAATAGTCTCTAGATGGTCCCTTTGAGCAGTCAGCAGTCATGTTTGTCTGTCACACAGTTCCATTGGGGGTGGGGGGGGGGGGTGGGAGAAGAGCTTTCATTTCCTATTGATAAACCTAATTTGAACAAGAAAATATCTGCTATAGAGCTGAAACCATGAGTTATGACTATATTTCTCAAAGCTCACCGTTTAGTATCACAGGAACTCCTTGGCTTAGGGTTACCAGACGTCCTCCTTTTTTCATGTCATTTCAAGCATCCTCTTGTTTCGGAAAACTCGCCTCTTTGTCCTCCTTTCTAGGTTTCCAGAATTTTTTTTCTTTGAAAAATTTTCACCCCTTTGAAACATATATCTTCATTGACAAGTGTTTTTGTCCCATTGACCAATAGCCATCGGAATTCCAAATTTTTTTGTTTCCAGTTTTATCAGTCAGAATAGTGGCGCCATCTGTTGTGAAAATCAGGGTAAGTGACATCACTAAGTGTGTGTGTGTGCACAGGCATCCTCCTTTCTTGGTTTTCGATTCTGGTAATCGTACTTTGGCTGCTGCTACTACTAAACTGCCACATGCACCTCAAACATTCCTCTGAGGAACTTCTAAAAAATTAAAAGATGTTTAATGTGTTGTTTACTAAACGTTAAGTTTGTTCCTGAAGAATTCCTGTTATGTACTTAGGAAGTGACGCCGTCTTCTGAATTCAGAAGCAAAAAACTCAAAAGATTTTGCCTGTTGTATTAATTGATGACTTAACACATTGTCGTCTGGTTACAAACTTTTGTTTTGCAATCTGTCATTTGAGCATGGGTCACTTAAAAGTACATATTTAGTAGACTTGCGGTGGAGAGCAGGTGTCGTTTACATCAGCTATCCACACGCATCTGCAGCGCAATATACCCTCATACATTGTATTAAATGTTGTAGGCTTGATTGCCCTCTGTGGGGAGACCCTTCTTTTAGATGGAAGAATTTGAATTTGGGAACCACAGGAACTCAACTTCAGCCAACAACCACTATGCTGTCACTGGGGCTTGTACCAAGGTCCTTATGATGCCCACATGACTCCGTAGCTGTGTTCCTTTTTGGCTGACTGCCAATATCTTGGATTCTTTCCACATTTGGCAACATTATTTACAAGTCTTAAATAAGAAATATTCATATTGAAATAGTACCATTTTTCAATAGAGAGGCATTTCTTAAAAGCCTTTTTTAAAGTTTGAATTTGTTAAATTTAAAGAATTCCTTCAGCTTAAATCTCTCCTTAACCTTCTATAAGCAGCACATCAGAAATAGCTTAACCCCCTTCAAAATAACATATCTCTTTCACTCTCAAATAGGCTTTCTTCCGATTTTCAGCAGGTGCAAAGTAAGGGGTATAGAAAAATTGCCCCATTGAGAAATAAACTTCACAAAATATCTGGACTTGTGAATGCTAAAATGAAGCGTCTTTAAAGAAGGCAAGATATCTTGTCAATGCTGATTAAAAGGTTAAGTCAATTTCTATGACATTGTTCAATTATGCAGAATGCAAAATAACCCAAATATGATCAGAGTAATGTTTATTAATGATTTTAAATTCAAGATCAGTGAAAGTTCCATTGTTTTTTGTTTTTTCCAGGAATGACAACAGCCAAATCAATTACTTTACACAAAAGAGAAAACTAAAAATCTATTAAATCAGAGAAAATATAAATATGACAGTTTGCATGTTTTTTTTTTATCAAATTCAAATCTTTGAAGCAGTCTGCAGAATACGATTATTGAAATTTATATATATATATATACACTCTTTTTTTATGATAAAAATTATGTAATAATGCTTTTTCAAACAAAATAAAAAAATAGTCATTAAATTTTCATTAAAACTGCATAGTTCTATCATAGGTTATTTTCATTTCAAATTTTGTTTCTGCTACATGACTGTCATTTACAAATCTTTCAAGATATTCCATGAAAGACAAACAGTACTTTACTGCATAGCATAACTCAAATGGTCTTTTCTTGTTCATAGAAATTTATATAGCAATTAGCATCAAGGAAACAGACCTCCATCATCCGTTCCAAACTCTTCGAGTAGATCTGTCAATGCATCACGGAATTCAATCATGCCTTGGGCAGGTATGGCAATTTGTGAACGTGGTCCACCTCGAGCTATAGTTTGAGAAACCTGGAAATTAACAAGTCTTAGCTTAAACTCCACTTAATATATCTCTTTCATTTTTTAAATAAATAGTACATGCAAAACTAAAAGCCACAACAATTTGCCCAATAATGAATGTTGCACACTTGTGAATATTATATCAGCTCAATTATATTTTTCATAATGCAATATCTTAATTAGCACACATAAAATTGGCTATAACTATAATGGAGAACTCTATGTTCAAGAGGCTGTATTGAAATGGTGAATACATGCAAAAATTGTGCAACTGAAACTTCTTCGAAGATGACTTTCTTCCAATGAACGTCATACAAAACATCACAAAAATTCAGTCACCTCAGTGGAGAATTCGCCTGTTGGGATATTTGTAACTGAAATCTGTTTCTCTGGAAGTTGACAGGTCTGCTACATTCTCAGAAGCTGTGTCACAGTATTGAGGTTCATGCATTCTCAGAAACAAGCAATAAATATATCAACTGAATATCCATTCTAAAATGGTCATCAGCCAGCTCAATTTTTATTTTTGTATCTGTCCACAATCACCGTGCAACTTATACATTTTGCGATGACAATATGTATGAAAGATCATTTCTCTCACACAGTTCACACAATCTGCAAAAATTATGTAGCAGGATGAAAGTTAAATATTCTATAAATAGGGTTCCATTGTAGAAACCAATTTTTATGATAAATTCTTCTCATAACATGGTCAAATTGATCCGATTAAAAACATATGTGGTCTATTTACTGCTTACACTATGATCTATATAACAGTTCCCTAAACTTTCAGTTCCATCGCCCCCTTCTTCAGAACTTTTTTCTCTTATCACTCCCAACTCAAGCCACAAATCATAGAATTCTGTGTTATATATAGCTTTAGTTTATACCCCCCCCCCACACAATCCCATTACCCCTAGGGTTAACAGAAGTCTTTCTTTAGAAACACATGTTGTGTCTTCCTTTTTGATGTCATTCCAAGCATCCTCCTACATTTTGGAAAATTTTTCCTTTTGTTCTTTTTAGGTTTCTGGAATTCTTTTTTTTTTCCTGGGAGAATTTTTTTTCAACCTGAAATATACATCCCTATATTGACATGATAATTTATGTTTTTTCCCACACGTTTACACAATTTAACTAATAGCTGTTGAAATTTCCAGAATACAAGAACCGAAGTTGCCTCCAAGCAGGGCAGATACTGCATATTTTAAATACAGTCATTTTAAATACAGTACATTTTAATTCCATTCAGTCATTGTGAAGAGTTAGAATAGAACTATTTAACATAGATCTTAATTTTTTTTTTTTTTGCTGTACCTACATACCATAGATTCCTTGAATATGTATTTTGACCAAGGAACAGTGAATCTGGTCAATTGAAAGTAAACTGACCTAGAACTAAAAAAGGACGGTTTTCTCTTTACAATCTTACATTTGTCGCCACTATAGAAAATCTGTTGTGAATTCAGCACCCCATGTGCATGGAGGCTACCATGGCCCTATGAAGAAGAGTATGAAAATGTTTGTTAACAAGGAAGGTTACACCTCCTGACTTTCTACAGTCTGAAGGCTGATAACAGTGCCTATGAGAAGGAACTCTGATGCAACCTCAACTTCAAAATGTGCTAAGAGCAACTTTGGTAAAAGAAAATTAATATAAACCAAAATCCAGATATGATAAACAAAGTTTTTCGCATGTTACAATATGCGTCTGGTCACTCATTTAGAAAAGTGATACCAATACCCAAATAATAATATCCGCAATTTCAATAAACGGCATCTACTGTAATTTAAAAATAAGAAACTGACAGTGACATCTTGTATGATGCTGCGTCACATGCCTTGGGCTGCCCTTGCATAAAAGTAGGAAATTCAAACAAATTATTTTAAAATTAATATTCAGCAGCATTAAACAAAAAATGGATACACCATCTCTAGCAGTACGGGTGAATAACTTTAGCATTTTAAAATAAAATCGGGGAGGGGGGGGGGTGGGGTCACAATAAATTTTTACAAGTTTTAATTATTTATTATCATTAATTTATAAAATGGTTAACATAAAAAATATACAAATGTGTAAATTATACTATAGCACATTATTAGAGATACGTAAATTTCACAAATAAAAAAATCTAAATCAGAAATTTATTTGCAAAAAAATAAAATAAAAATTTTCAAGAATTTTACATTCATTTGCAAAAAATATCTCTCAACTAAAAAACTCTGCATTCATCCGGAAAAAAATCTAAATTAAAAATTTTGCATTCATCTGCAAAAATATGTCACATGAAAAATCTTGCATTCATCCACAAAAACGAACCAAACTAATGACACTTTATTTAATAGTTTAACTATGAGGACAAGTATTTAAGCCTTTCACTACTACATTATGAAAAAAATTGAATAATTATCATGCAAATTTTTCGGTTGGTCATTTTAGTTACCTAAAAAAAAAAAAAAGTTTCGAAAAAATTATTTAGTACACAACAAATTATTAAAAATACAGTTGGACCTCTCAAATCCAGACTCCTTTGAGACCTAGGTGATTCCAGATTACAGATTCAGTTCTGTTTATTTCCTGCTTTTAAGTTTCCATTTTTAAATCAGTAATATATATCTTGGAGCAAAATTTTATAGGGGAAAAATCGAATTAGAGATGAAATTAACTAATAAAACCAACATTATTTGGGATGAAATTGAGAAAAAGGCAAAATACATATATACATGCCTAATGAATTTCAAGAACTTTCAATTTCATTCTGACGATAAGCGAATATAAACATACTATCAGGTTTTATCACCGATTGTAAACTTGTACATAATTTAAAATTGCACATATGAAACCAAACTTGGTGTCATTAGAAAAAGTGTAAAGTTGGGCCCAGGCATATGCCCAGCGTTAAATCTGTCTCTGCTGCAACCGTACCATATGCAATCGTATGCCAGAAAAAGGATTCAGGTTCTGCAAGTCAACACTTAAACCTCATTTAACTTGGCAGCAGACGAGGTCTCTGTTGCAATGGTGTAGAAACCATGTTCATTGGGGAATGAATGATTGGATGAAAGTCATTTCCAGTGACAAGTCAAGAATCAGACTGGGGAACTGGAGATGGCTACTGTAAATCTTTCTGGAGAGGAGAAAAAAGTTTAAATATTAGTGATTTGATAAAGGAACTAAATTTTGTTGCTTGTTTAACGTGGAGTTGCATGACAACTAATGGAGAGACATGAAAATCTAATTAGAACAACTAAGCATTGAGAAGCATACAGTGAACTTAGAAATCTACATGGATATTCTTGAAAATTTTTGTTTCCCAGTGTTGACAAATGGTTTGGGGATTCAACTGACTTTACATTTCAAGATGACAATGCCTCTTGCCATCACAGTTAAGAAGGACTAACATTGCAACAATGGACTGGCTTGCCAACAGTGCAGATATAAATTCGATCGAGTATGTTTGGTACCAGTTGAAGAAGAGGGTAGACTCCAAAAGGCCAAATAACATCGTGGAACTGAAGCAAGCAACTGGAGACAGCTGAAAAGAAACTTCACAGACATACTACAAACAACATATCGTTTCTGTCTCAAAGGATGAAAACCATTATCTGGGTCAAAGGTGGAGTGGCGAAATATTAGATTTCTCCTTTTAGATCCTATAATTGATCACCTTATTTCTTCAAAACTGAGGTGATCACACTTTTTTTCTAGGGAGTTGCCTATTTATAAATTGATTTTCACAGTCAAATTCTAATGAGTTCATGATTTTTTTCATTAGCTCATTTTTTTCCCGTTTTTGTATTCAGAATGGTTAATTTAAAAAAAAACTTTCACTCAAAAAAGAACTATTTTTACTTTTGTTTTTTGCATTTTAAACGTATCATTGTTAGTGTTTTCGTGGATGAGCGAACATTTTCTGCTAGGGGTAGTACTTGCTATGATACTCTTCTATGGCTTCATAAAATTTAACATTCCTTGTAAAATCCGTCCATTAAAAAATTCTAGAATCTGTGCACTTATAATATTTTGATAATACTTTGGTCTATGGAGAAAAATAAGCTGCTTGCGTTTGGAGAAAAAAAAACAACCTTTGAGGTTGATATTAATTGAGAGTTGAATTGTCATTACTGAGCATCACATTAAATAGGTTTTTTCTAAGACTGGGAATAACATTAAATTCCAGGCATGAAACATGACAATCTGCAAAAATGGCAGACGCCATACAAACCTTGGGATTCTGTTTCTAAAATCACGGCAGAGGTTTAATCTCTAACGACTTCTTTAACTAGCGTAGCCCCTCAAAAAATTGGTATAGTTTCATTACACGACATTCTCATTGACTAAACACAGTTTTTACTTTATTATCATTTAATAATCACTACCATCTCTGCAATGATCTTGTGGATATGCTTGAATTCGAGGAATATGATTTTTTTACAGAAAAGACAAGTCTGAATTCAAGTAAATCAGGGTATTCCTATACAAAGGTAGAAAAAAAAGTGAATTGCCTAACAAGGTAGCTAAAATAAAAATTGATAAAATTCCCACAACAAATATCAATTTTAGTTACACCTATGTGTGAACAGTATTTTCGAGTTTAAAAAACTAAAAACTTTGGGGAAAATATGCATACATACTGCAAACAACCAATGTGGTTGTTAACAAGCTACAATTGCCATTAATAACTATAATATTTTCCTGACCATGAATAGCATATTTCTAGGTGAAGTTAGAATCACCTGTAATATTTTGGTCTGCAAATACATTATCCTAGACTATAATGAAAAAATTCACCCTTAAGAACCTGCCGCGTGAATTCTCTTTTAGGTCTAAGTAATAGCGCCTGTTTTCCTTCACCATTATTTCACTTTTCAATTTTCCATCTTCTGGCAAATTATCTGGGTTCGGTGGACCTATGAAAATAAAATGATCACAATTAATGATAAAGCAATTAGTAAATGTTATTGATAAAAAAGTAAGTATGGGTATCATCCTTGCTACACAGTCAGACCTTGGTATAACGTCACCCCTGTGTGGGGACTGAACAAAAATTACTTTTTAAGCAGGGTGACTTAATAAGTAATCCCCCCCCCCCCAATTCACTAATATGCTGGCAGGGACCAATAAAAAATGATGTTATAGCCCAGACTTTGTTAAAAGTGATGACGTTATACCAAAGTCTATAAAAAGTCAAAATTTTAAAATTCCAACTAACAGAATTCGACCAAGAGTTTCTGATACTTGTATTTTAATATTGAAAGTAAAAAAAAATTTACATTACATAGTTATTTATGATGGCAAAATCTGTTGAATTTAGGTAAGACAAATGTAGATGTACCACTCAAATCCCATCCATCAGAACTCGTAAATTACAATTATGTGGAAATAGATAACATGAATTATAAAAGTCAGGTGTTTTTAGTTGCCAAACTTGTCGAACAGCTTTCAACTAAATAAACATAACTTTTTCCAACATATTGAACAGAACTATCAAAATAATTGCAGAAAATTATCCTAGAGACTAGAATTGTGACATTTGAGAGCAATTTAGAATTCTTTGGCTTGATACAGTGAGAGAAAGAATGCTGCTCATTAGCTGAATCTTGACTGCTTCATTTATAAATAAAGATCAGCCTATCAAAACACTTCTCTTTACAAGAACAAAGGTGATTATCCATATTCACAATCATCTGATTGAAAGATTGTCACAAGTAGCCCATTTGTATTTACACTTTTATAAAATGGAATTACATCTATATTTACTCAGTAAAATCCATATATTAAAATTTGCATGATATGTAAGTTTACATAATTAGGTCATCAAAATTTATTTTGCTCCCAGGCTTAAAACTTCAATTTTAACAGAAGTGTTTACACTACTTACACATACAATAACAAGTTAATTGTGTCACTTTATGTTTACAGCAGAACAAAAAGTAAAATATTTTCATTGTGGAGAAAAATTGTACTTTTATTATTTTTGTTCATAATGCAATATTACATTAGGCATTGGAATATACAATTACGCTTCGATATCTCCTTGAGATGGGAAGCGGGGTGTGTCTGGAATATACAAATTCCTAATAAAAAATTAGAATACTTCATCTACAGCATTTTTTGGATAAACACTAGTTGCAGAGAGATAACAAAAACCTTATGTTCAACATAACCACTATATCCTTTTGTTAATTTTAATTTCAAGTTCAAACCAACTAATGAAATATGTAAATCAGGACTGGGCTATATTATATCAATTTTTGATCGGGGATTTATTATATATCAATTTATAATGAATCCCCAATTAAAGGCCCACGTCAGTATTCTGATTTAATGATTTCGAACATGACAATGTATTGTTAATTCCAATTTGGTTATATCTGTTTTGCTGATATAGCGAGTGCGCGATATTGTTACATTGGTTTTGGCGATATAGTGAGTGCACATGTATGTTGTTATTGTTAGTCAGAAATGCTGATTTTCTTTTCCCATGATCACGCATCTTATGTTTATCCGCTCGCATTGAGCGATAAAGATTTTTTCTTTCCCTCTTTTTTCTTTCTTCTATCTGATGCTGACGTCGTTATCCTTATTTTCGAATATGCTGCCAAGTGAACCTGTTTTCATTGGTTGTATTGTTCGCAAAGCCAGGTGGGAAGATTACTGACTGTATATATAGACTGACTGATGTTCATATTGTTTGTACATACTTACTTTATGCTTGCCATGAATAAAACCGGCTTTGATGCCGATAGTTCTTTTTAACCTCATGGCCAGACACGTAATTTTTTATTTAAAATTTAAGGACTGAATAAGAGTTATATCGGTTTCACCCATATAGTGAGTGCACTTGCACAATCTTGTTACATCGGTTTTCACCACTGAACTGCTAGTTTTTCTTGCTCAAAAAAAAAAAAAAAAATTTGATTTTTTTTCATTTGTCTTTTCCTCAAATAAAAAATAATTACCATGTTTTTTCTCCTCTGTAAATGAAAATAATCAATATGATCCATTATAGAAAGCAGCAAGTATGATGAAAGCTTAAAAAAAAGTTTAATTTAAAATTTGAGTCATGGGATATAGAGGGGGCACCCCTCTCCCCCGTTTGAAAAGCCTGTATCTACTTAAGGTCAAAATGACATAGATATATTAATATTTCCTACTTTTTAGTAAAATGTCCTACTTTCTAGGTTTTATCCTTTTTTTTTTTTACCAAATCTTGTCAACAAAATTTGTGTAACTTTTTTAAATGAATAGGGAATCATCGAAATGTTTCAAAATAATACAAATGTAGTAGATACCAAACATGTAGTTCTACCAAAACAAAAGTTCTATAGTTTTTAAGGTTATTTGAGGGTGTATGTGGGGATATGTGGCTTACTAATTTTTTTTTTGCTTAGTTTGAGGGTTCAGAAACTCATTTTGTATAAATGTTTTGAGAAGTAATTAAAAACTTCTATCTGGATAGGAAAAACAATTTTTTATTTACTACTTCATGGTCTTGGACTATTCATTGTACAGTAACTCACATTCATCATTCAAAATCATTGGTGAATATTTTGTGTATAAATGAAACAACAGTTTGCATAACAAAGCAGTTGGATACATAGGCCTATTCTAGTTTTTGTGATTCTGATGCTACACAATAGCATTCAATTGTCTTCTGTATTTTTAGGACATGCAGGCATAAACAATGTTTACAAAGCTCTGCAAAGATCTATAAATGAAAATGTTTCATTTGTCAAAAACGATGACGTTGGCATTGAACACTAAAATGTAAACAAATCTCTTTAAAAAAGGATGGAAAGCGCTTACAAAATTTGCATTGTGCTTTTGGAAGTGGTCTCGAAGGAGAGTGCCATTCTTAAAAAACTTACATGTCTTCATAATTGGCTGTGCATCGAGGAAAAGAGTTGACAGACTGGACACCTCGAAACAAAAAGAATGCAACATACAGATATATTGTAAGAAGAGAGAAAATTATCTGTGGTTGCGGGTGCAATGTTTTGGCCCAAAATTATTTTTGTTATCAAGTCATTTATCATTTTGCTTTGGCTTGAGTCAATCTTATAAGATACTAAAATAGTGCTATGAAAAAAAAATTAACTTTAAATTTAAAAAAAAAATATATATATATAAATTTGATTTTTTAAATATAAATTTTATTTTTTGTATTCTTAGGGGGTACCATCGACCTACTTTTTCTAATTTTTTGAGTGGGAGCTCTGCATATAATCGATGTCATTATATCATGATGCAAGATTGGCGATCTATCTCGATGTGAAATTTCTAATACTGCCCAGTCCTAATATAAATACATATTATCACAAAAATGAGAAACTTTGCCTGGTTTTAATTTATACAAAAATTGCCACGTTTTCAAGACAAATAAATTCAATTGGTCGAAGAGTTTCGGCTCTGCAATGGAGAGCCGTCATCAGGACCTCGTGGTCAGAATTCACACGAATGAGTCGTGGAGGGGTGATGTTTACGTCTGGTCGTCCGAAGAGTTCGCCTTTGTATTTGCTGCGTCCAAGTGGTCTTTGGATGCGAATTGGGGAGCCATCTGTTGCAAAGTGTTGAAAGTTTTGTCACGACTGAGGTTAATAAAGCCTGTCCAAGCTGACGAAATAGGTGGCGGTGAATTTATTTGTCTTGAAAACGTGGCAATTTTTGTATAAAGTAAATACATATCACTCTTTTTTGTTAAAGTTATTGATTGTTTGAGAGATGGGTATCTGCTATCTTTTCTTAGAATAAATAAGTATTCTTGATGAGTAATGATTCAAATTGTGTCAAATTCAGATCATCTTCAAATGTCAGCAAAAGACCGGGGGGGGGGGGTCTATTACACCATCATCATCATTGTACAATGAAATTGTTGGTGATATCATGCACTAAACGCTAATTCACAACATCTCTAACACAAATGAACATTGACCACATTAAAAACATGATTCTTCTCACCCGTCAGCTTTTTGTTATCGATTTTACGAGAAATATTTTACACATTGGGGAAAAAATGAACAATCAGATAATTTTCTCTCTGCTGCTGCTAAGTTACAGTCGAATCCCATTTTAACGAATATCGTTATAGTGAAAAATCGCGTTTTAATATACACTTTTCTAATCCTCCCGATAAGTTTACATAAGAAAAATGCAAAGACCTGGAATTTCGTTATAACGAAATGATTTCTCCAGTTTTTTGGAGTTTGTTATAACAGGATTCGACTGTATTATTATATTTTATTATATATATTATTCAGACTCTGCCACGAAGCTGGGCTGGAAGAGATCTTGGCAACGCGATAAGTTCAGTGACAAAGTTCTGGCATTCATTCATTCATTCATTGTATTATATTTGTGTTTATTTTGTGCATGTTTGTGTGTGTTGTCCCTAATTTCTGTAAGCTTTTTTTATTATATATATATATAATAAAAAAAGCTTATAGGTATTATATATATAGTATACCTATTATATATAATAGGTATTATATAAAGCTTCAGGTATTATATATATATATATATATATATAATACCTGAGAAAGGGGTAGGCCATGCACACACGTGCTATTAATTTTCAAAATGACTGGCAAAAATTTCATCATCGAATTCTCATATTTTTACATACTTATCTACTGTCTTGATATTAAGACCATAAATCAAGAATAAGTAACCCTTTATTTACATCATTAATTAGACAATTGGTTTGCTTGTTTCACACAACAAAAGGATACATTGCACACATTATTCATTACAAAAGGATACATTGCACACATTATTCATTACAAAGATTTGGAAAGTACCAACAGAATAATTTAACCCTAATATTGGATGTCATACCAAAATCATATGCACTAGAATCCAAATGTAAAAGTAGCCTGAGACAAGAAAAAAATATTGTTGTAGAGGATTTGTCATCTTAATGAGGGGCAGCATTACCATCAAGTGCTAATAAATTTACACTGTCGTTGACCTCCATCTCCTTTAAATCACTGTTGATACTCTGACCAGAAAATGCATTCAATGCTTTTTCGATTTTTTGTACTGTACTTAGTGCGCAGAGTATACTGTGTGTGTGAGGGTGTTTACTGCATTACACTTCTGTACACTGCACAGAAAGTTCAGACAACAGACAACTTCACTAACAATATCAGTGATAAAATTATGTGTTACAAAATATCAATGTTACTAAATGAATCAAGAAGGAAAAAATCAGGAGACAAGTTTAAATATATATCGAAAACAATGTTTAACGAGACATAAAAAATATTGCAGATATATCAAAATATCTTTAAAATAGAGAGCTTTACTAGTAAACGTATATTCCTAACGAAGATCGCTAATAACAATGTGAGAAAAATCAACCTTTACTAATGTTGATGTAAATCTATCCTACAATGACAATGCCCCCAAACCTCGAAGACATTTGAAGCGCAAGCATAATGACGGTAATATAATAGACCCCCCAGGATAAGTAGAACTTGAGGAAATGGTTATCCAGCCTCTGGTTTCTGGGGACACATTGCCTTTCAGATGAGATTCCAAAGTATTAATGAAAAAATTATTCATTTATATTCAAGTACTAGTATAATGCTAGTTAGCATTTTTCAATTATTATATACAGCACTCGTGTTTTCTATCAGCCAACAAACATGATAATATATATATGTTATCCGAGGATGATGTCGCTCTCTGCTATCCATACGATATGGTCGGACAAACTTCGTCAGCTTTGGCTCAGGCCAAAGCTCACAATTGCTCACACTACCATCACGGTCCCATTCAGTGCACACGAGCTCCAAGGAAAGAGAGAGATATCTGTTGCCTTTGTAGTCTAGTGCATTCACCCAGAAAGTGAAAGGATGTGGGTGCGATTCCCCGCAAGGCAGTTGAATTTTCTCTTTCCTAAATATATCTTCACATCAGCCAGCTGTTAAAACATTCGTATATATATATTTTACCCTGACGTTTTCCTATAAGGATCTATCTGTTGCAATTCAACTTAAAAGTGGCAAAATTACTATGTATGAATCAAAGTCATATCATTTGCAAATCTGTGTTGAAGTTCATGTTCTACAATAAGTCAGTAAGTTGAAAATCAATCCAAAAAAAAAAGTAAAATGAACTTAAGCGCTGGATTAGCTATAGCACTGCACACTAAAAAATCATGGTTTTAGAAATGAAATAGACATATATTCTGAAAAATGATAATTTAGATGGATAAAACTCACCTAAGGATGCATAAAGCTCACTAAATGAGGTTAAATGGTCTCTGAATTCTGCTGCTGTGGACATTGCAAGTAACAGACGACTTTTCCGCCCAGCCGCACCAACCTAATAGAATATTTTTAAACCAAATTATAAGAGTAAAAAATAAATTGAACCCGAAACATACATTTATTTACTACATTACTTCTCAGTTTTTTACTAGTAGTTTTTTTCTCCTTCACTCTCATCTAGCATTAGCAACATGCAAATCATTTTCTGAAGTGAAGATCATGTGAGAAAAGAGAGGATGGGGCAAATATTATGTCAGCATCGTTGGGGGTTTCAAATTTGCTGACTTTTGATGACAAGAGCGAGGGGGTTTGAATGATGCTTAAGTCATCAACTACCTTTTATAAAAATATGAAATATAGGGGAACTTTGGTTAGAAAGCTTAATTTGTTCCACCAATGTGCTCATTATCCGAATCGCTCTTTATATTTCAATGTATCTTCCCCATAGGAAATAATGGAAACTAATACTTTGTTCCACAATTATTCATTAACGTAAAAATGACTAATAAAAAAACATTAATAAAACACATAACATACAACACAATAAAATATATATAATATAATAATGCCATGAATAAACATACAATTACGATAATGTTTACTAATTAAATTACTCTAAACGACGAGAGAGAGGAGGACTATCGTTTAAGATGATTTATTGACTGTTTGAAAACTTATTCTTTTAGTGTCTTTTGAAAAAGAACCTACCCAATGACATTTACTTTTGCCTTGTTCTAAGGATTTCTCAGAACTGGGGAAATTGCATAGTTGTTAAACAGATTCATTGGTTGCTTTGCTACAGCTTTGTTTGATTGGTTTTTTTCTACAAAATTTTACACAGATTCCAACATTCTATAGTTGACAACATTCATTTGAAGTGAGAAATTCCTCTTCGTTTCCCCTCTTCCTCAGATGAGATACCGTCTATAAACCCTTGCTGTTGCGTGCAAAGGAGATCCAACAGTTCATTTATGATCCTCTCCTGGCCATGTTCTACCACTCTAGTTCTTGAATATCATCCTCATGCACCTCCAGTCCAATGGCTTCCCCAAGAGTTGGCCTCTGTTCATGAACTAGTCCCCCTCAAAGTCATGTTCAATGATGTAATCAGCCCAGTCTTCTCTCTAAACAGAATTTTAAAAAACTTCTACGCACATACACGTGGT
Source organism: Pholcus phalangioides (assembly GCF_987345545.1). Taxonomy (NCBI): domain Eukaryota; kingdom Metazoa; phylum Arthropoda; class Arachnida; order Araneae; family Pholcidae; genus Pholcus; species Pholcus phalangioides. The sequence continues at coordinate 25,345,572 of NW_028301625.1, forward strand.
TGCAATGCTACATCTAGTTTCATATCATAAACAGTAACGCTCGCACATTAGGTGAAAAAGCAGTATAAGCACCCTTCTTGGCGCCAAGAAGTGGTGACTCTACTGTAACCCAGCAGAGGAGAAAGGGAAATAAAAAATGTTTTTTCCCCCATCTTCCTTCTTCCACCGCACAGCAGTAATCCATGTTAGAAATCAGAATAATTCTTAGGGTACATACACATGAAATAATCAAAACTGCACGTTATAAATCAAAATAATTCACATGGAATTGAATGGGCGGTAAACTCATACTACTGAATTTTAAAAAAATTCACAAAAATGAGAAATTAAAATCACTGGAAAAATAAATTGCGATGGATTTTAAAGTTACAAACAAGTTACTAGGCCTTGGCCTAACAGAAGCTGTTTAACACCATCAAAAATTTTAAAAAAATCAGTGCCAAAACGCATCTGTGAGCAGAATATGCAGGAGAAAAACTTATCCCAACAGGCCACGGAGAAAATGGTAATCCAAAGAGAATATCCAAAAAACAACAATGTTCACAAATTGCAATGATCGTCAAAGGAACAGTGATGAAACTCACAAATGTGGAGATTTTTAAATCGCAAAAAAACCACAAAGTTAAAAAAACCACTAGCATAAATGTAAGAAATTGATTTCAAAAGAGGAAAAAAATGCAACGTGTTAACACTTACCACGTTATGCAAAGGGGGGAAAAAAAGCAAGATGAACAATTAAAATACTCACCAACCAATCAGGTGGAAATCTATGAGAGATATACAAATTAGCAAAATGTATAGGAATTGTTTCCGACTACTTTACTAGTAACTAGCTATTTGCGATCCGCAAACAGCTTCACCACCTCGGCTCAAGGAGCAAAGCAACGGGGCCGAAAAAAAGGGTCCCCAGCCCCTCGGATGTGAAAATATTGACTGTTTTCACCACCCCTGGTATTAATATTATTTCACTAAACAGGTTCAAAGCCCTAGCAGACCAAGAAAGCAGTATAATCCAGTTGGAGCAAGCAAGCAAGCACAGCGAAAATAAACATACATTTCTGAGGTGCCACATTTGGCAACTTCTTGAAGGGGTCTAAAACTGCATGCCACCTGAATATTATCCACAATTCCACAGTACATGTGTAGAAGAAAGCAAAAACCATCAGCTCAGTTGTGATTTGAAAATAAACAAAGCACAAATTTTTTGCTCGTAATTATTTTTTAATAATTGAATTATTGCTCGTTAAGAGAGTCAAAATTTATTCAAAATTTTTGCTCATTATGTGACTTGTTTGTTAACTGAAGTTTCATTGCATTTTTAGTGGCATCTTTACTGTCAAAAATGAGAAAAACCTAGCCCTAATTTGTGGGTACATGAATTAACATTCCTCTTTATTGATAATGGTATGGACCTAATTCTCTGGTAGAACTCAGACCTTTATAGATAGCTCCCCCCAAATCCTTTCTCAATTATGGGGGGGAGGGGGTAAGCTAAATGGTTTTGCGTCCACTCAGCATGTTGCATTGATTCATTGTCCTTGAGTGACTGATTTGCTGGGCTCCTGTACATAAGCAGATACATGCTCTTCAAATTGGGGGGGGTCTGTGGTTCACCGTGGGCATGCAGGATGATCGGAAAAAATTGTCTACTTTCGCCCTGCCACCTATGCTAATGATACAATTCTGTGTGAATGGCAGATCACCATCCCCTCCCCCACCATTGTACTGTCTATGCTCGTGTGTGGTGTGGATGAGAAAACAAGCTGAGATGATTTACGGGACAAGCAAATAAACTACTGCTCGTGAAATTCAATTTTCTTGTATGATGGAAATCTGTGACAGGCAACTGGTTTGTGAGTAGGTGGGATATTAAAAAAGCAAACGTTTGGTGTATTTATTTACTATTCCCCTTAAATACTTGATCACGGAAAAATGTACTCAGAAAAAATTGGTAATTTATTGGCTAGCCAAGACACATCCGAAATAATTTCATTAATTACATTGATAGCTAAGTAGAAAGGAATTACTTTAAATTACTCAAATGATTGTTTTCAAGCAACCATCTTGCCTTTGACTGATCAACATCTCTGGAATATAGAGAAACCATGCTGAAGACGAGAGCTCAGCACTCAGTACTTTGCACTAACTAGCAATGGCAATCTGTACCACTCCTTTAAATAATGCTTAACTTAAATCAGTAATTAATAAACTTGAAACACAAGCTAAAAGTATAGTATGTTCAGTTTATAATTAGGTGAAAAATAATCCTAGTGCATACATAGCAAAGTTCACTACAGCAGTGTCAGACTCCCTATGTATATTCTTGAAGGGAAATCCAATCACAGGCGTCCTCAGGATTGACCTTTGGAGGGGGCACAAAAGGCTAGGGAGTGTGTCAATGGATTTCTTAAAGAGAAATTTTGTGTTCTAAGCCTTTGGATACCAAATAGCATTGAAATGAACAGAAATAGATTTACAACAAAATGAATTTTCTTCAGATATCTTAATTTTTTTTAAACATTTCTTTTTGTATCAAAAATAAAATTTTTATTGTATGGGGCATGAGGGGGCTCCTGCCCCCCCCCCATGTCTGTCTCTGATACCAATATACGTCAGAAGGAAGGGGCAGAGCTGACAAAATTTTCCTGACAAGAGAGGGAGGGAGTCAAAGGTTTACTGATTTCTGCTAATGGGGGGTCAAAAATGGCTAAAAATCTGCTGACATAATACTTGAATGGGCCCATACACTTTGACAAGTAAAAATATGGGGTGATTATAAAAAAACTATCCCGACATATGGGCCCCTAACTATCATACCATTCACAGAAACTGAATGAAATTTTGGCATAAGGTATTTTGAGGTATGCGCTCAAGAATGATATGGAAAACAACAGTGTCACTCTGGCAGTTACGGTTACAGTGAGAAAATTTCGAAAATATCAAATGGCAACACCAAGTTTTTGTATTGGAATGTGATCTCCATACTGAAAAACACTAAATAGCGTTGGAATGGCACCCGTAGCACAAAAATCCCCGGAGCTAGGCAAGGAAAAAGTAAAAAGGACTTTGCCGTGCACCAGAGCATTAATGTTCGTTTTATTCGTCACACCGTTTCTTCGGCTGAGATCCCAGCCTGATTAGTCCTCCACAAAACGAGAAGAAGCAGCCAAGAAATGCAAATTTCGGGTTCTACGTAAGACACAGTCATGACTGACGTCGTCACGCTAGGTGAAAGAAAAGGCACTGCGAAATGCGAGCCACGTATGTGGCTTTCTGCCATTCCAAACAAGATGCCGCTTTCAGGGAAAGAACGTGGTTAAATCGTAAAGATTTATTACCTGAATGGACAAAATGCCGCAGAGACATTGCGTGTTTACCACAGAAACCATGGATTACGGCGAGGCCCGTGCACTGTCAAAGCTGTACTGGACTTGATTCATAAATTTGAAGAAACTGGTTGCACATGCGATCGACCTCGGTCTGGACGTCCTTCCGTTCCTGAGGAAGCTGTTGCAGAAGTTCATCAGACGATAAGCACAGTTCGTCCCGCAAGTGCACGCGGTGTTTCACGTGTTCTGAATCTGCAGAATTCAACTGTCCGCAAGTTCTTCTGCGCTCTGTTCTAAACATGTTTTCGTATCGATTCCAGCGTGTCCAGATGTCGGAAGCGGGAGACTATCAATTACGGCTGGATTTTGCAAATCAATTCCTTATCCGGTATGATGAAGATAGCAGCTGGCCTTTACGCATTCTGTGGACAGATGAGGCGCATTTCTCGTTAACTGGTAACGTGAATTCAAAAAATTGTGTGCACTGGGCAGACAATAATCCACATGATGTGCTTGCACATCCATTACACGAGGAAAAAGTGACTGTGTGGTGTGGTATAACGAGTATGTTCATCCTCGGCCCTTACTTTTTTGAAGAGGTTACTGCCGGTGATCTGCAAACATGTACAGTAACGAGTGCTCGCTATCTGGACATGTTAACTCATTACGCGATTCCCGCATTGCAACGGCAAAATGCTCTATCTGAAGTTGTGTGGATGCAAGATGGTGCTCCTCCACATGTAGGGTCTTCAGTCAAACGTGTCTTAAGTCAAGAGTTTGGTGACAGAGTTATCTCCCGTCATTTCCCGTTTCCGTGGCCACCAAGGTCTCCTGATCTCACACCAATGGATTTCTGGCTGTGGGGATATCTGAAATCCAAAGTGCATCAGTTTCGTCCGCAAACTGCATCTGATTTGAAAGATGCCATCAGAACTGCGATTCAAGGGATTCCTATTGCATGGTACGTGCTGCAGTGCTATCCACCATCTGCCGCATGCAAAGTGTCATCGTGTGTGAAGGAGGGCATGTGGGAAATTTGGGAAACACAATAAAATGCTTTATTTTATGCTGCTTCTCTGTCCTTATTGGTTGTCCTCACTTTTAGCCTATCTACAGCCGGTGGTTTTCATGCTACAGTTGCCGTTCGAACGCTATTTAGGGTTTTTCACAATGGAGATCACATTCCAATACAAAATACTTGGTGTTGCCATTTGATATTTTCGAAATTTGATCACTGTAACCGTAACTGTTAGAGTGAGACTGTTGTTTTCCATATCATTCTTGAGCGCATACCTCAAAATACCTTATGCCAAAATTTCATTCAGTTTCTGTGAATGGTATGATAGTTAGGGGCCCATATGTCGGGATAGTTTTTTTATAATCACCCTGTATATATGGGGAATGGTGGTGGATGCAGTTGATAAATAAAAGAAAAATCTACTCATCTTTTTCCTTTTATTTCATAAACTTAAAGTATCAATTTCCGTTATTTTGATGTTGGTACCTCAACTATATATTGTCGAAATTTGTTAATAAACATCTGTAAGTAGTAAAAAAAAAAAAAAAAAATGTAAAAATCTCAACAATCTGGTCAAATTTGGTTCAAGTCCCATTTGCATATATTTCAGGTGATGTCAAGCAGCATGGAAGAATGATACGGGAATAAGCGTCACTAGCATCCCTTTCTACAAATGTGATTGATGCATAGATTCACCTTTTTTTTTGCCATCACTTTCTTCCAAGTTCTTCGTTGATGAATATATGCAGAAAAATCGCATACATCCATAGGGAATGTACAAGCATGGAAGAAATCAGCAAAACTCTAGTTGTGCACCTCCCCCCTCCTATCGGTAAACACTGCCTCTACAGAGAGGCTTGGTCCTAAGGTTGGCATGTATGGTCTAAGGTGTCGGTAGATGAAAGTCAGAAGATAAGCTGTACATTTTTGAAATGAATAAATAATTGCTTAAAAATTGTTTTGAGTGATAATAATTTTAATTATTTCATAAGTGGTACTTTAATTTTTTGTAAAATAAATGCACAAATATAACAGGCCCTAATTTTTATCAGACCGATTTGCTCTCTTCCTGTTAAAAGAACTCTTATCAAATTATGGTTAACCAGAGTATTCCTTGTAGCTCTATAGTTGAGTACCACATTTTCTGTACAAATCTTCTGCAATCTGTAACAGTTGGCAAGTATGTATGTGTCATATAACTATTTACATGAACATTTTCAATTCAAAACTTTTTACTTGGTCATAGATATTATTTTTACTTTACATATTATTTTTTATGAATTGTTATGAGGTGGATGTTCTGGAAAATTAAGGACAGTTTTGGACCATATAATGGAAACTATGGCATTCATAGTGGTTTTTACCGTGTTAAAAACCTTGTTGATATTGATAAACTATAAATGTATATATACATATAAGTATGACTTGAAAAATCAAAAAAAAAGTTAGACATTAGCCAAATTTCTAAGTAAAAAAAGCCAAAAAATTTTTAGGCTTTTCCTGCCCTTAGTGACCTTTTCTAAAGGTTGGCGGGAACACCTATGTAAATTCCAAAAATTTTGTGTTGTCCTCAGACACCAATTAAGCCATCAAAGATGGAAATTTTTATTTCCATAAATGGCAATGCCAATTTTTTAGTCAAATGGGATTTGTCTAGTCCTTCATATACGCCAATTATTTAGAACTAGAAAAACATTCTGTTTTGAAGCCAGCCATATTAAAACAAGTCTTTTTTTTTTCAAAAAGTAAAAGATGCTATAAAAAAATCAATGAATAGCAAATGAACCATAGTTATTCTGTTCACAGAATGAATTGTCAGTTACATTGAGAGAGATGCAAGATTGCTATATAATATGTGATATTATATATAAAAATTAATATTTACCAAGAGATCGCAATCTGACTTACTTCTGCAACCTTTATAAATCTTCCTCTTTTGTTCTGTTTGACATCAAGGTAAAACCTCTTATATTGTATCTGTAACATTTTGGTAGCTAACTCTTGTTCACCAGGTGGCATCTGCCCCCCTGAAATAAAAAAGGTAAAATATTTTATCATAATATATAAAAATACAGTGGTACTTCACTTCAGTTTACGCAAGCATAATTTGTTCTGTGAATGTGCTTGAAGTCCAAAACACATGTATAACAAAGATAACCTCTGTATAAGATACATGACAAATTCAAATTATTTGTTATACAACTGTCTCCCTCGCAGCACTCACAATTCTTTTCAAAAATAAAGTTGCAGGTTAATTTATTTATAACTTTTACTTATTTTATATTGAAGGCTTGAGTATTTTTGGAATTAGCACACCCACCATAAAGTACTACTTTAACTTTGAGTGTATGAAACGGAAAAGAAGGGCAATGTGAAGCAATACTAATTAATTTGATTAAGATAATAGTTTTGAGCTAATATAAACTCATCAGTAAAAAATCAAAATAAATAATTAATCACAGACAGCAAATCTGACAACCCTGGGCCAGATTGTCTCTTCCTACTTTTACAATGAATGAGCAGGACATTATTTTTTTGTTTGTGATCTAATTTTTTTTACTTATTTACATTACTTATTTACAATGTCCGCTGCAGATTCCATCAAAACGCTGTGATGTGTTTCAATTCTGAAACCATCATAACATTACTGTTTGAATTAAATCATGTACCGAAATTAAAGTTCAGTACATAATTTTTGGACACTATGAAATATTAAATTGAGTGTTTCGTCCTCATTGTTATGACCAGGGGGTGAACAAATAACAAAAACAATTCTACGCGCCAAAAAATTTTGCTTCTTTTGATTTTTTCAAAGCATAGTGACCCTCTTTTATACTGGCAGACACATTGCTATAAATTCCAAGCATTTTGTACTGCTCTCAGCTTCCAATTTAGTAACTACACAAAGAAAATTTTAGGCACTAATACCAAATTTTTAATCACCATTGCGACCTGGCGTCTGGGTTTTGTCCAGCTTTTCGCTTTCAAAATTGGCAAACTTATAGAAACTTGATAATTAAAATAACTCAGTTTTATTCAGAAATCTAGCATCTTCATGATTTGGCCAGTCACTTCAAACACTGCCCACTACGGATGTGGGCATATCTTCAATATGCATGAAAACGCATGGTTTCGGGGAAAAAAAGAAAAAAAAGCCATTATATATATAGAAGAAAGGATAAAATCTGTTCAGCAAACTAGCTTTGGTTAAGAGAACAGCGAATCTCCAATTATCAACATTTTTATTTCAATAAATTTAAACAAGTACAGTAAATCAAGGTAACTTTGGAACTGGGGATGCAACTTAGGGACAAAAGATTAATTTTGGGCTTTCAAATATTGCCAGTTAATGCCATGCATTTTATCAGTTTGCAGCTCCAATAGCATGGATAGCTCCTCCATGGCATTGGCTGGCTGGAAATTCAAAAATAATCTGCTGTCCCAAAGTTGCACCCCCAGTCCTAAAGTTTTACTGTTACTGGGTTTTACGGTCTCTCGTTTACGGTGATCATAAAGACCCTCAATTTTTATTCATGAACATGCTTCTAAGCAGTAAAAGTTTTTATGTAAAGCAAGCAGTTGGTCCTTCTTTCACTTAGTTAGCTTAATAATCCTTGAAATTGAAAAACTTGTATTGTGTAATTCAAAGTGAATAAAAGAAAAAACCAAATAAATGGCCAATAAAGTTTTTAGGGCATCATAGACCATAACAATACAATAGTAAGCCTACGTGATCAGTGGCATCCAGAGTTTATAAATATCGCAATATTTTTGATAGAATAGTCAACATATTGTTGATAATGAACGTTTTCAGGCCTGATGTAAACTGATAGTTAAAACATATCCCTTGACTTAAAAATATTCATCTGATATTTATTAATAATTTTTTTACTCATAACTTTTTGCATTCAACATCAAAATTTGGATGACATTTTCAATAGAATACTCATTCTTGTAGATTATAAACATTTAAACTATAAAATTTAGCATATTTCCAACATGACATCATTTAATGTTGACTGAACGAAATGAATAAAAATGTTTTCATTTCGACTCTGTCATGAACAGCGAGTAACTCCCGCTATATGGAGTGTTTGCCTTTTCTGCATTCTTTCAATTTTTTTCTCCGCTACTGAAGAAGGAACTTCATATAGTTCTGAAACGTGTCTAGCTGTAGTTCTCTTATTATTTTGGGTCTACTTAAGTTGGTTTCCTATGGTATACCAAACAAATGGTACAGTAAATAATTAACTAACTTTCTTTTAAACCGAGCACAACTCGGGTCTATCACTGTGGGCAATTTACTACCTAGTGAGTTGTGCCGGAAGTGTAAGTGTGCGTACCTAAGTCTGAGTGTGTATCTAGTGTTGTGTCAGATTTGTCAGTGCTGCCATCTATATTTCAGGAGTGAAGTGTAATGATTAAATATTTGTACTGTTTTTTAACATGTTGCTCTCTGTGGCAAGACTTTTCAATGGGGAGATTGGCTTACATTCACACCTCCAAAGTTGGGAAACACAGAAAACCAACTTCAACAGAGCACCACTGAGGCGACGATGGGGTGGTAAATAATTTACTAGCTTAATTTGTTAGAGTCATGTAAAATTGTATGAATAAAATAACGAAATGTCTACAATGTTTATCCGTCTATCAGCTTCAAAATCCCTTATTTCGGAATTTTTACCAATCCATAAATAAGCTATACTTGAATACTTGCATCCAAAGTTTTTCTTATCTAAAAAGGATTCAGCCCCATTTATTTAAGATGGTGCATGCTGTAGCTAAGTTATATGCCATTCTTTCGTTTTTTATGACACAATGAATACACAATGAATAGCCTTTTATAAACTTGAATGAGCTGATTAAGAACAGGACCCCTATGGTTTTAACCACTTTAGTCTTAACAAATTGGACGATGTGTGATCTAGCAGAGATAAATCTCACGAAATGGTACTATTGTTAACATATAGGAAATGAAGGAGGAGGTAAAGTTGAGAGGAGAAGGTTTCCTATCATTTCCCTATGTGCATGCAACACAATGTATTTTTCTGCTCGTTAGGAAAAGAGAAAAAGAATGCCGTGGTAAAGGGGGAAAAATTGTTTAAACAAGGATGCTAATGAAGTCTCAAAAGGAAGGAGAGAGAGAGCATGAAAATATTTTTCCATTTACCACGATACAAGATATCTCGCCCCTGTATGTTAAGGGGTTGGGTTAAGCTAAATAAAAATGACATTGGTTAGTTATCGGGACTATCTGCGATTGATGATGAAAAATCTAGTCAAGTCATGCATGAAACTGCTTTACGATGAAAAAACGTCGCTACTTAAATTAAAAGCATGAATGCCAGGCTACCATCAATGGAAGGGTCAGAGCCTGGGCCTTGCCTCAGGCTACCATTGAAACCTCTCAAAATCGTGGAAACATTTGTGCAGATACTGACTGATAGGCCTACCTTATGAACAGGATCTATAAGCTAATTCAGAATGACTTCATAGTGCATACATGACCCAGGTAACATTTGGACTTGTAGAGACAGAGGTTAGTGTGTTGCAGAACCACACTCAGTTATCAAAGGTAATGAACTTTATTACCGCTGTTTGATATATATATTACATTTTTAACTATATTTCTAAATTTGTATGATGATTAAAATATATGAAATATAGAACTAGGAGTCAAGTAGTGACTTTTGAAAAAGGTTCCTTTTTTACAATTTTCACATTGTATAATGAACATGGAAAAAATTGGAATGTATTATTAAGGATGCAAACCAATAAATTTTACATACTGTTCAACTTACTCATACATCAAAAAAAATATTTTTTTGAACAAAGTAATCTATTTATTGTTTACTAAAATCATAACTAACAAGAAATGTTAAAATAAAAAATAAAATTACCCATGTACATTCTCATGTATTCAGAGGAAATCTGACGAATTATGTTTTGTATGAGTTCAAACTCTGAAAAATAAGTTTGGTGCAAATTTAAATACTTAGCCATGAATTACAGGTCCTAAATTTTAAGCTTTATAGATACGAGCACATTGAAGCTTTAAGAATTTCCAACCAAAATATAATTCACGCCATATTTGGTAGCACTCTGGCATTCCGAATGCAATATCACAGCAAATATCCTTTCGTTACGTTTTATTGAGGCATCAGTTGTGTAAGGAATGTTAATGGACATATCTGTTTGGTAAACAAATGAAAAAAAATAATATATTATAGCTTTGTTGACATACTTTGGGCAGGATGCTGATCGTCACCACTCTCCCGATCGGACATCGTAGAACTTTATGCACTTCTCTGCACTTCTCACTTTCTAATGTAGTAATTTATATCATATAAGTTGGCAACAAAAATAATAACGGCTCCACTGAACTTTATGCTTTAAGGCAAAGAATTCCTTAAAATCTGTAATGACCATATTTATTCGAGAAAAATACGGAAAATTTGATTTTTCAAATACGAGAAAATACGGGACATCGTCAACTGTCGCCCAAAAATTGCCAAAGTATGACAAAACTGCCAATTAAAGCACAAAACTATCCAAAATTTTCATAAATACCACAAAAAAATAGCTGTTTACAATCCCCAAGTTTGAAAACATTTTCAGAATAAGTTCGTTTGTGGTGATTCGAGAATAATTCCGAATAATTTTTTCACCTTAATCGATTCAAATTTATTTTTTCCATCTCTATCTCCCCACTCAATCTTTTCTCTCGAGTGGAGGGGGAGAAAAACTGCTACCAGAGAACAGTTTCACATATTTGTTTATAGTTTCACTTTGTGCTCTGAATGTATTTATTCTGCAAAATACATAACAAAAAAAGTGATTTTCGGTGAAATTCACAGGCGAAGTCTTACGTTTTATTTAAAAAATCAACGCACCAGATGTTGAATAAAATCTATTTGATGAATTAATTTACTCACAGCTGCCTGCCAATGAAAAGTAGCAGGCTTCGGACAAAAAAATGTTAATAAGCATTCTACTCTGTATGGTTTATGTATGTTGTAAAATATTGCCTCACACTAAAAAATATTTCAAAACCCTTCAACTCATTTTTGACAATTCAAGTGTTGTCAATAGGTGTGAATATGTTCAGAGAAAATACAAATATACATACTGTAATTGGAAATAATGCCAACTCATAGATATTGAGTTATGAAAATTACCTGTGTCTATATTTTTGATGAAAATAAAAAATTCAAGTATTCAAGTAAACTCTGTTAAAAAAAACTGGAAAAACCGGGACATTTTTGTAAAAAAGTCAGGACTACCAGAAAAACAGAAAACCCGGGACTGTCCCGGGAAATACGAACGTATGGTCACTCTATTAAAATATACTTTTTCGGGAAGAAAGAAGTACTGTTTATTTATTCAAGGAATTCAATTTGCGTGAATTTTACTGATACTTCGTGAACGTTAATTATTTTGTACTCTCATTTCACTCTGTATTTTGACCTGTATGCATGTTCTTCACACCCTGCAGCAGGGCCCCTAGGATGGGATCTTTGGTAATCCCCCAACCCGGCCAGATTATTATAGGGTTCTCTTTCTTTCTTTCAAAAAGAACACGACCCAGATCCTATCGGCTTTAGCCAATTTTAGCCATTGCCCTTGTTAAGGACCGGGACTGTGTTGGAGAAAGCTTTATGAAACACAATCAAATGCACATGCATAGAACTTACATATACAATCAACCCTCGGTTTACGAACGGCTCGGTTTGCAAACGTGAACAACAAAAAGATTCGGTTTACGAACTAAACGCAAACAGTGTCGGATCACCCCCCCCCCCAAGAGCCTTCAGACCATAGGCGATGGGGCTCCAAGCCGGAATAGGGGTGTCAAATATAATTCCAGCTTTTTTAAAGAATCGAGAGAAATTCAATTTTTTTCATAATTTTAATTTTCCTGAATAATCTCAGTCAACATGTTGTAATTTTTTTTCCATCTCGCACCACAAAAATACTCTCCCGCATTCCCGGTTAATAACCTGGTTTAAATGCTAGTAATTTTTACTTTCAGGGTTTCTAGAAGTTTAGTTTTTTATGGCGAGAATTGAAAATATCAGATATTGCCAATTCTCTCCAAGGTCACCTTACGCGCCATATTTCCCTTCTATCTATTCATTGAATCTATCAATTACAAAAAAGAAAAACATAACAAACGTTAAATGAAATTTTATACTTTGAAGTTGATAGAATACGATGCGAATATTTCTAAGCACACATCTGCTTCTACTTTTAGTAGAAGCACCAAGCCTGTCTATTGTAATTTTTTTTCAATGCTTGACATAATTCTGACTTCAAACTTATGCCAAGTTGCAATTGTCAAAAATTGCAATCCTGTAGCTTTTTCACTAAAATTTTGCTAGAGATTCAATATTTTTCTTAATTAAGAATTCTAATAAATTTTACCTTTTGTTCTAAACTTTCTAAAAAAAATTGGAAGATATTTCCCGAACCGGCTTCAGGAGGAACCACTAAACCTCAGCATGGCCATAATATTATCCATAACTACAGTAGTCTCGATAATCCGAGGTGAACGGGACCGAGACTACCTGGGATTACTGAAAACTCGGATTATCCGACAAACAATAGAAAACAACTTTCAGGGAGGAGGGGAAGAACCTCCATATATTTATTTTATATGGTAAATATACCATACATATTGTGTACTAAGAAATAAAGAGAACACAAGGTCCACTCCAGGGCCACCAGGCTGGTTGGAACTTTTCCTCCTTATCTGATGAAATTGATTACTTAATTAAATTCGTACTTACTCTTACCCTTTTAATTCTTGATAAACGGCTTAATTCATTAGATTAGAGCTGCCAAGATCCATTTTCTTTTTTGTAACAGGGGCTCTAGCGCTGGGGACCCAATATGAAAATATTTTTTTACACAATAAATTTACTGTAGAGGAACCTCTGGAAAATTCTGGCTCTCTCTCGAGGTCCCACCGAAGACCCCCAGCATAAGGATCAAGACTCCCTTTTGTTATGGATGGAGATATGGTGCGAGTCCTCTTCTCAAACTAAAACTACTGACATTCCTAGGAAAAATGAAACAAAACACGTTCTTGGCAAAAAAGAGAAAGAGTGATGTTTTTTTGAGAAGGAATTTCGAAAAATTCCTTGTTCTTCTACAGTGGGTCAAACTGCACAGTTGATCCATTTACTGTTCTAGACTCTGCCACGAAGCTGGACTGGAAGAGGTCTCGGCAACGGGATAAGTCCAGTGGCATAGTTCTGGCGTTCATTCATTCAGTTGATCCACTTATAACCCATATACGAGTATACCAGCAGATATGGACGAGTTTGAGAGTAAGCAATTGAGCGTCGTGCCCTTCTTATTTTATCGGAGGTAGGTGGATTATACTTTTGTGCTTTGGGTGGTTCCAAAGATGACTTACAGACTTAGAACAGTTGTTACTCGTTATGAATGACATAGACCCTCACGATCAATTCACAGCCGAATTTGAAACTATCAACGAACTCTCTTTCTTGAGCGTATTAGTAACTAAACAGAAATCCCATTTCCACAAACCTCTGTCTATCGTAAGTCTTTCTCGGTCTCACTACCACTTCAATTTAGATCTTGTCATCCTATGCAACAGAAACTCTCGGCTTTCGTACTTATGTAGTGCGAGCATTTAACATTTGTTCAGATCGAAACACACCAGACCGTGAACTTGAAACCATTAGAGCCATTGCGAAAGACAGGGAGTTCAACCAACACCTCTAAAGAAGAGGGTTCCTCTTCTTTAGGGGTGTTGGTTCAACACTAAGGTCGTTGACGGAATGAGTAGCAAAAAAATGAAACCATCAGGAGAAACTACTTTAGAAAATATCACAGAGAGGCCACTGAAAGAAAGTGTAGTTGGGGTTAATGGTTATCATCAGGGCCGGATTAACCATAAAGCAAAATAAGCACGTGCTTAGGGCATCAGGAGAAAAAGAGCACCACAAAAAATGATCAACTAGTACATTTTTTTGAACGTACAATTTTTCCCCAACATCAACCACTTGGTAGAAAATCCTAAAATTTTAAGAGCATTTGACTGTATACAGTTGAAATGTTTTATCGAAAGGTTGACCAGGGCCTGAACTAAAAGACAGCGGGGTGGGGGACACGAAAGCAGAAAAACAAATAATATTGCAATTAAGAACTCGCGTTAATGCTCAGTTTTTGTCAGGGGCGGCTTAAGCGAGGGTGCAAGGGGTGCGGTGCACCCGGGTGGCAGGTTGTAAGGGGCGGCAGCGTAGACTTTAGTTAATAGACCAAAATTTAACACAGTAAAAATTCACATGACATCACGCTTTTGAGTCATACCTTGACAACAGAAAAGTAGTGAAAACTGAAAATACACAGGGCCTCTGACTAGAAACAAGAATGTAAGCTATCGGGGCGGCTCGAGACAAAATCTGTACCCGTGCGGGACTTATTTTTTTGCACTCCTGCATCTCCTCTTCCCCCATAGCTCTACATCCTGCGCGAGGACACCTAGCCTGGAATCTTTCGCGGGATCCAGGCCAGATTTTCCATGGGGGGTCCCTTCTACAGTTAATTTGTAGTGTGAAAAAAAAGATAAGGATTTGGTCCCGGGCCCCACAAGCTAGAGCCCGGACAGTCCTACTCCTGGGGATCATGCCCTCCCTGACAAATTATCCAAATAATTCCTAACAAAAAAGTTAAAAAATTTTTTTTTTTCGCCCTTTCATCTCGAATTTTGCGCCCCTCTAGACTGGGGTGGATCTAGAGCTCACTGTTGGGAGGGGTGATTTTACAAATTGTTGCGTATGCATGACCATAAGTCTCGTATTTTAAGGGACAACTTTCATTGTTTTTCCATCCCGATTTTACCATTTTTAGTCGATGTTTTCTTGAATTTGTTATTTAATCAGAGACGTTGATACCGGTAATTTTTTCAACGGATTGATTGAATGCAATATCATCATATAGAAGTTGCGAAAATTTCATCAATGATAACTCATTGCATTGAGGGCAATATTGTATACTTCGCTTGAGGGGGGGGGGGGTGATCGGGGTGATACTTACCCCCCCCCCCCCCTTCCCATAGATCCGTGCCTCCGTCCAGAGTAGACAAAAAACATTTTTTTCTTAATTTTTTTTTTTGGCCAATGGAATTTTTTTTTACCCATACACTTCGAATTTAGCATCCTTTTTGAGCGGCGCGAAGTGCAGCCGCAATGGGTCGCATGGCCAAACACCGCATCTGTACTCTATCACAAGCAAATTCGCTTGGAAGTTACTTAATGCAGCTTTGATCACAAGGGACAGGTGTGCTTTGTGGGTTCCCTCACAAAGAATTTGTTCCAGAATAGCGAAAGAAAGCAACGGAAAAATTCGGTTTCTCACTTCTCCGGTGCCTAGAGTATTAGAAACACCTTTGAAAAAAATTTCTTAATAAAAATAACATCCTTATACATCATCTTTACAGGACAAGTGATGATGGCTCACAAAAATAAGTGTTGTTTCAAGGATTACATTATCTGGCATTATTAAGAATGGTAAAATAATTCTGGAATTAAAAAAAAAAACAGGAAAAAAAAATGGTCTACTTCAAGAGCGGGACATATGGCACAAGCATTTTTCACGGTAAACAAGCGGTCTTTTTTATAGTAAAAAAACAGGTTTATCTCGTGGTCCCTTTCACTGAGGTCCTGTCCATGGAGGAAAGAATAACAGGAGGTGACGCGACCAGTGCCTCCGTTGAGAAAGCATGGGGAATCTGGGTTGCCAGATGAAGCCAGTGATCGCTCTGTTAAAGGGATCAAGTAAGAACAAACAAACCGTGGCTTCCCATGCTTTCCTATGAGAAACATCCCCGTTTTTAAAAATCATTTAAAAATTTACTATTCACTTTAGGAACTCGATTTTTTTCCTTCAAATTCTTTGGATATATTTATACAATTGAACGAGAGCTTTTACAATTTTAGTTGTTGTTTACTTTCGAATATTAACCTCAACAACATGGAACCTTTTACAAAAATAACCAAAATTTACCCATATCTTGTGCCACAAAATTTCTTCTCGGCATTTTAATTTAAAAAAAATTATGTCAAAGTATGTAACATCTCAGTGCTGAGAGAAAGACAATGTTTAAAGACACTTGAACATCGGTGTTTGAAAAAATCTGACTTTTTTTGCGAAAAACATTATATTATTATTAATATTTTAAAAGAATTCGATCCGGCAAAACACATGTTAAGTATAGGGAAAAGAGCGGTTTGTTTGGGCTTACTCGTCAGCCCATAGGGTTGCCACAACGGCTTCAATTTTCGTTCCTGATGTCACTTCCTGTTATTCTTTCCTCCATGGGTCCTGTCAGCCTCCTGCCAGGGTTAGCATTAGGGGCGGAATATGAGGCTTCGCACCCGGGCGACAGGTAAGCTTGAACCGCTCCTGGTTTTTGTATTGAGATTTCATTCAATTTCCATAAAGTAAGACTAGAGCCATCTCAACACTTTTCTGAGGCCCACTCTACCTAGTTAAACATACCTGCCTACCAATTTGCACATACGTACTCTAAAATTTTAACGAGATCAAATTGTTATGAGGCCTTCCCAGAACTTGGGTCTCCCGAATCGTGGTTAGTCGGGTAGCTTCATTTCACAAGCATCCAATCAAAACACTGATTAGTCTTACACGCAGACTATCAGCTTCATTTTGACCACGACGTTTGAAGTGAACAGACGTACTTTTTTCGCTGAGCAACCGAGAGTTAAGATTTGGTATCCAATCCAAGTGGGATCCTCGGTCAGCATGTGATAAGTAGTTAAATATTTTTTCTTCTGGATACCCATTATGTGTCGAAATGCAGTAGGAGTTTGTGTATTTTTCGTTTATTTGCCTTTTCGTTGGTGACTTCTTAATAGTTCATATATACGCATATACATTAAATCAGTCGGCTCCTTCTTCGAAGCTACTATTAAACCACACATATATCTCGTCCATATTCCTCTGCGGAACTTTTAACGAATTGGTACGTGTTGGAATGTGCGTGTCCGTGTTGTGAACCTAACGTAAAGCTAGTTTTGGTGTAATGCTTGTTATAGTGTTGCCATCTACCACGTATTTTTCGAACTATGAGTGAAGTGTAATGTTGGAAGATTTTACCGTTGTAGGTCTGTTGCTCTCTGCGGCGAGACTTTTTAATGGGGAGATCGGCTTGCATTCGCACCTCGAAGTTGGGAATCACAGAAAACCAACTTCAGCCGACCACCACTGTGGCGGCGGTGGGGTTCGAACCGAGACCTCGCGATGCGAGTCCGTCACTATGACCACTCGACCACCACAGCGGCTCCATCTTCGAAGTTGGGTCCCATGTCCCCACCCCCATATCTCCGTCTATGGACCAACCGGCCACTCCTCGGGAAAATGCCGAGAGGGCCTCGTGACAATTACATCTGGTTACAATTTTCAAGAGTAAGTATGCAAATTTGAAGGCAGGTATTTTTAGCTAGATGGAGGCCTTGGAAAAATCGCTTTGCTGGGGGCCCATCAAAAGCTTACAAAGGATCGACCATTCGAGGTGCACAAAGAATTTTTCCAGAGGAAAATTGTGAGTTACCAACCTTAGAAAAAGCATTTTAAATTAACAGATATTGATTTGGTAATATATAAAAGTATTTTTTTCGATAATTTAATTCTTTTTACAAAAATAGTTATAATTTTTTAATCGTCATTTGGAAGATACAGGACCCCTACCTGCGTCAGCCTCTGGAGCCCACGATACTGTTAAAAATGCCTTGGGTTACTTTATGGAAATTTTGTGAGATCATTCCAAAACCTCAGCAGTGACGTGGACTCTAGTTTGAAATACTGTTAGTTTCTGTAGATTTGAGATTTTAATATAGTTGCTGTGGAAATAGCATATGCGTCTCAGCTTGCGTCAAAGAGGAATTTCCAGATACTTTCGTTTCTAATATGATCTTTGAGGATTTTCTACCGAATGGTTGATACTGTGAAAAAAATTGTGCATTAATAAAAATATATAATTTGATAACTTTTTGCGATGCCCTTTTCTCCTGATGCCCTAAGCAAACACCCTCTAAAGCAGACTACCCCTTCTTTAGGGGGTGTTTCCTAAGCACGTGCTTATTTTGCTTACTGGTTAATCCGGCCCTGGATGGGGCGATCACCCCTCCCAAGAGCATTTAAGCAAACATAACATCCGATTACCTTTTTTTTTTCTCTATTAATCCTCAATTTTTTTATTCATTTATTCTTTTTTTTTCTCAAATTTCCTTTCGCTAAAATTTGTGAACTCGAAGAAGTGCGACCTTGAGCTTTCTTCTGGTGGTAAGGTCGAAAGAATAGAGAAGCCATAGCCGGAGGCAGGGCCGCAACTAGGGGGGGGGGGCAAGCGGGTCTTGTGCCCCGGGCGCTGGACGGAAGGGGGCGTCGAATGCACCCTTTAACTGCTTCTTCTATATTACATGTGGGCGCCAAAATTCGTTCTTGCCCCGGCTGAAAAAGTATCTAGTTGCGGCCCTGGCCGGAGGAATGCCAGTTGTATTCCCGCTAAAGATAGCTTAGGTTCTGTAACGATTCCATACGATTCGGCTGTCACGCTGCTACCTTTTCGGTGCATCTCACGCATACATACCCCTAGCGCCTAAAACCTGCGTCTACATCTAGCCAACAACAGAGAACGTTCAGACATATTATAAGTTATAAGTTATAAGTTATTCTTAATTATTCTGGCTGGCAAGCGGTATGAGTCTGATTATTCTAATTGACAAGCGGCTCAGGTTTTCTGAACACTGTTCAGTTGGTAAAAAAAGCAAAGAAAACGCTCGGTTTTTCATTCTTAAAAGGTCTCTCTTCGCGTTCTCCTAGAGTGATTCTTCCACTTTACCGAGGCTTAGTTCGTCCTGGACTGGAGTATACCGTAAGGTTTTGGAGACCATACCTACAGAGGGACGTAGACTTGGTTGAAGGGGGTGCAGAGAAGAGCTACGCGTGGCCTTGTTAGCACACGGGGCTTGGTTATGAAGTATGAAGAGAGATTTCATTTTTTGAATATGTTTACATTGGAAGAACGCAGGTGTCGAGGGGATACGAGGATATGATCGAAGTGTTCATAATTTTCAATGGGATGGATATGATGGATCATGAATCACCGTCAATCAACTGCTTCGTCAAGGGGACACCATTATTTATTGGTAAGGGACAACTCAAGGTTGTGGTGTCACAGGGTATTTTTCTCTAATGGGATTTTGAATAAATTGTATAGCTTACCCTCGTGGGTAGTGAATTTTAACACAATTGACACGTTTAAAAAAAAAATATGATGAACATATTGAGGTAAATCGAGAAGCTATCCATTCTTAGATAAGACAACCATAAATATTTTTATGGGCAGTGTATTATATTTTATCATGTACACTCATTGCCATAAAAATTTGCGCACCCAGAAGAAGTCGTCAAAATGAAACGAAATTTTACACATGTAAGTACTACGTTGATATAAGTAAGTGATTAGAAAATCCAAGAAAAAGGATCATTTATTGCAGAAAAAAGTACAGATGAACAGAAGTTTTAGTACTCTGTTGGACCCCCTCTAGCGCGAATGCACGATGTGATACGAGCGGTCATTGAGGCATACAAGTTCCGTATGATGTCCTGAGACATCTCGTTCCACAGTTGCTGTAAATGCGCCTCTAGTTCGACCAACCTCGTAGGGTGTCCAACTTGCCGTCCCAAATGATCCCAGATATGCTCGATTGGTGACAAATCTGGGGATAGAGCAGGCCAGGGAAGGGTGGTAATGTGGCGGAGGCAGTCTTGTGACATCCTTGCTGTGTGTGGCCTAGCATTGTCTTGTTGAAAAATGGCTCCTGGGAGCCCTGCCATGAGTGGCAACACATGTGGCTGAAGGATGTTATGGACGTACCGCTGGGTTGTCATTGTGCCATGGATCAATATTAGGGGTGACCGTGTATCGTAAGCAATGGCACCCCATACCATGACACCAGCTGTGGGAGCGGTGTGTCGCTGTAAAGCGAAGGCAGGATTGAAGCGTTCACCACGGGGCCTCCACACACGAACACGATTGTCATCACTGCTCAAGTTGAATCTCGATTCATCGCTGAAGACGACCTGGTTCCATTCCGTTGCAGTCCAATCCCGTCGTGCTCGACACCACTCCAAACGGAGGCGTTGGTGGGTGGGTGTCATTGGCAGCACACGTAATGGGCACCGCGATACCAGATGTCCTTCAGCCAGGCGCCTTGCGATGGTTCGGGAAGACACAGGGGCCCGTAATGAAGCTGCTGCCTGTGTCTGGATAGCGGCCAATGAGGCAGTTGGCTCTACGCGTGCGTTTCGGATGTTGTGACGGTCTTCTCGACGACTGGTCTGTCGAGGGCGTCCTGAACCTGGTCGCCGAGTAAATGACGTCTCTTCTGTCCACTGGTCCCAACACCTCCTCACAGTAAAATCAGAACGGCCTAGTTGACGAGCTACTCGCCGAGCTGACCACCCAGCGTCCATCATCCCGATGATTCTTCCCCTATCGAACTCTGACAACTGCTCATATGGCCTTCGACGGCGGCGTAACGGCATGTCTACCTTAGTATTTCCCAAAGCTGCATTTCCTTTTGGTATTTTGGTATTTCCTTTGCAAACGATTAAATACACTCCAGAAAGCTCTGCATACCTGTTTTATACTCCAAGGAGAACGAAGTTAAACGCCTTCTAGTGGCATTACGCAATGCGCAATCACGCTGCATTTCTGCATTTCATTTGCATATCTGCCCGACATGTACCTTCAGACCAACTTTCGTTTCGATCCCACAATTATTTCTTGGTGCGCAAATTTTTATGGCAATGAGTGTATATATAGTTTTTAGTTTTTATAATTGCACTTTTAATTGGAGGTTGCTGCATTTTAGAAATATATGATACCCATATCTGTATCTCCGAACTATACTATCGTATGCCCATTTTTGTTAATGTCGAGATATTACTGTATTCTTGCAGTTCTCATTCTGTAGTTTAGGGCCATAGTATTGTATTTTAGCTAAAATAATAATTACACTCATGTTCATAAATTAAGGATAATTCAGAATCACACGGAAATCGAAATCTAAAGTAAAAATTTCACCTGTAGAATTATCACACACATCTGCAAGAATGATATGCAAATTTCAGGAAGCCACCAGATGATGCCGATAGTACGTCATAATGACGAGAGTGTAAGGGGGGAGTATATAAGGAATGGTGGCAAAGAAGTGAAATTGTTCACAAGAGTTCTGTAAGGCGTTCAGGGTCATAAGCGAATGGTTATGACACAGAGGACGCATGTGGATGATTTTTTACGTGGTAGAATTATCGGCCGCCTGGAATGTGGGCGTAGTCAGATGGATGTATCCGAGGAACTTGGAATTGCCCAAAGTGTCATCTCTAGGCTTTGGCAACGATTCCAAGATAACGGAAATGTCAGTAGACGTTACAGTACAGGTCGCCCCCGACTTACAACGCCGAATGAAGACCGGTGTTTGGCAGTAACTGCCAAAAGAAGCAGACGGAGCACAGCATCCGACCTGTCTCGTCAGCTATCTGCAGCCACGGGTACCACAGTTTCAAGGCAAACCGTGTACAGACGTTTGGGAGATATTGGTCTATATGCTCGCAGGCCTGTAGGATGTGTTCCGCTCACGGCAACTCACTGTCGGCAGCGATTAGCCTGGAGTAGAGAACATGCAATGTGGACATCGTCACAGCGGGCTTGTGTGATGTTTTCCGACGAGTCCAGGTTTAGCTTGCAGTCTGATTCACGTCGGAATTTCATATGGAGAACGCCAGGTACCCGTTACCACCAAGACAACATCATTGAACAACACCGTTACGGTGGTGCAGCATTGCTCGTTTGGGGGGGGGGGAATTATACTGGGTTCCAGAATAGTTCTGCATGTTCAAACCGGAACCATGAAAGCCCAAATTTATCGGGACATCATTCTGGAACAACATGTACGTTTTTTTAGGGGTGCCATGGGCGCAGAATTTGTGTTTATGGATGACAATGCCCGTCCTCACCGAGCAAACATCGTAAACGAATGCCTTGAATCTGAGGATATAACTCGTATGGAATGGCCAGCATTTTCACCTGACTTGAATCCGATAGAGCATGTGTGGGACATGCTTGGCCGACGAATTGCAGCCCGTCAACCACCTCCTACATGTGTACCGGAACTGCGGAGAGCATTGCTTGCTGAGTGGAGTGATCTTCCCCAAGATCAGATCGATAATTTGATACTCAGCATGCCTAGGCGTTGTACGGACTGTATTTCATCGCATGGGAGACATACAATGTATTAACCATCATACCAACCATGTAATAGAAAATTTTTGTAAAGGAGATATTTTTTACAATTGCTCCAGGGAGCAAAAATCGTAGTTTTTATGAATGGTATCATACATACACCATCGTTTTTGTTCTTTATCTTTTGTTTAAATTGTTAATTTGCGGTGTCACATTATCGTCCAATGAGTTTCACGAGCTCCCTCTCGAAAATTTTGGAAATTATCATCAAAAGGCAGTTTGTGAAGTGGATAGCCGAGAATAATGTATTGTCGGATAATCAGCATGGGTTCAGGAAGGGGAAGTCATGTGTAACTAACCTCCTTTGCTTCTATGATCACGTGACTAAGGCTTTGGGTAAGAGCAAAAATGTCGACGTTGTTTACCTTGATTTCCAGAAGGCATTCGATCGGGTCCAACATGGCAAACTATTGAAGCGTTTACACGAGATAGGAATTGGGGGCAACTTGCTGAATTGGATATAATCTTGGTTAAGAGATAGGTCACGACGAGTTATGGTGACGGGGAATTCTGTGGTTGGACAGACGTCACAAGTGGAGTTCCTCAGGGAAGTGTCCTTGGCCCCATACTTTTTTCACTTTTTATCGACAAACTCGATCAGGTTATCGATGGGATTACTAGCAAATTCGCAGATGATGTGAAGCTAATGGGGGTAATCGGGAATGAAAGCGATAGGGAGTTGCTCCAGACCAACTTAAACAGGATTGCAGCATGGGCAAATGAATGGAGCATGATGTTTAGCGTAGATAAGTGCATGGTCGCTCATCTTGGCTTGAACAACCCACGGTTCTCTTACGAGTTGAATGGTGTCACTATCCCGGATTCAACTCGGGTCACCGATTTGGGAATTCTCATTGACGAGCGACTTAAGTTTTTTGAACATTGTTAAGCGGTGGTCAAAAAAGCGAATAGAATGCTTGTGGTCTCATTTTCAAAAAGGTCTCTTCGCGTTCTCCTAAAATCATTCTTCCGCTTTTTCGAGGCTTAGTTCGTCCTGGACGGGAGTATGCTGTAAGGTTTTGGAGACCATACCTACAGAGGGACATAGACTTGGTTGAAGGGGAGCAAAGAAGAGCTACGCGTGTCCTTATTGGCACACAGGGCTTGAGTTATGAAGAGAGACTTCATTTTTTGAATATGTTTACATTGGATGAACGCAGGTGTCGAGGAGATATGATCGAAGTGTTTAAAATTTTCAATGGGATGGATAGGATGGACCATGAACTTTTAGTACACCGCCAATCGACTGCTTTTACAAGGGGACACCAGTATCGATTGGTGAGGGACAATGCAAGGCTATGGTGTTGCAGGGAATTTTTCTCTAATAGGGTTGTTAATAAATGGAATAGCTTACCCCCGGAGGTAGTAAATTGTAACACAATTGACACGTTTAAAAAGAAGTACAATAAACATGTTGGGGTAAATCGAGAAGCTATCCATTCTTAGAATAAGACAACCATAAGTATTCTTTATGGGCATTGTATAATATTTTATCATGTGTATATATTGTTTATAATTTGTGTTAATTGCATTTTTAATTGGGTTGCTGTATTTTTGAAATATATGACAACCATATTTTTATGGGCATCTTTTTATCAGCCACCTCGTTGGGCATTTTGTCTGTTGTGGCGT
This sequence comes from Pholcus phalangioides, assembly GCF_987345545.1. Lineage (NCBI taxonomy): Eukaryota > Metazoa > Arthropoda > Arachnida > Araneae > Pholcidae > Pholcus > Pholcus phalangioides. The sequence goes on from NW_028301625.1 coordinate 25,369,912, forward strand.
TGTATTTGTATTTGTTTAATAAATGGGCTTTATGAATAAGTAACGTTTGTTTTGTTTCTGAACCTTTACTTGCCGGAGCTGGCATTATCCTTAATTTATGGACATGATTGTAAATTCGACAAAAAGTGCAAATTCCCCTAATTTTCAACATCAGTGTAAATTGTCATATGGCTATAGACCGGGGTTGCGAAGCATTACTCTCAATCACTAACTTGTTAAAATGTAAAAAGAAAAAACACTACTTCTCTCTCCCTAGAAACAAGAACCCATATCATTTTGTGATTTTCCGAGATTTTTTCTTTTCGTAAGTTTTATTATCTTTCAACCACATTTCTTGCTGATAAGGGTCTTTACTACCAATGACATTTAAAAAAGGACTTTCATTTCTAAAAACTTTGGATTTTTATCACAATAAAGAATTTCTGCCGTTGAACTTCAAACCTACCTTATTATACAATAACGATCAGCCGTAGTTTTTCTAATGGTTATGCTCAATTAATTTGATGCTGTAATTTTTAAAAGTTTATTCGGAATCTGATAACGTGACAGTTTAGTTTTCAAGTCTCATTAATATAAGATACATGGTGTATATATACATAGTGTGCCATAAATTTGGACGGATTTAAAAAAAAAATCATTAAAAAATCAACAGATTGATGTGCCGGGTTGCGGTTTGAGCACTTGTACTTGTCAAACAGCCATATTTCTTTTAGGCACAGGAAAAACGTTTTGTTTAATTTCTTGCCGATAGGTCGGCTCCATTTGGCGCCACGTCACAAAATACAGTAAAACCTTAATATAACGATAAATCCCTCTACAACGACAGTTTTCAACTCTTGTTTGGAATTGTCTATAGTCTAATGATAAACTCCAATCGATACCACGATATCAATTTTACTACGATAAATTTCTCTATAACGATATTTTTGGATGATATTTTGAAATCGTTAGAACGATATTTCATTGTATTTCGCTAAAAATCGCTTTTAATATATTTTTAAATTCTTAACCAGTTTTTGTTCTTCTGAGGGCGTCTAATAACATCAGTGTTTTGCGCAACGTAGCACCGAAAGTGTTAATGATTTGCAGTGAAGCTACTTTTTGAGTATATATATATATATATATATACACACAAATATGTAATACAGTATACTTCTTTACAGGGCAAAACATTTAATTGAATTTTATTAATTAACTAATTAATTAAATTTTTTTCGTTTCCAATAAATAATTTTGTGTATTTTCTGGTGGAACTGACAATGCCAACTTAGAAGAGATACTAAGAACAGCAAAATTTGGTAGCGCATGATGGTAATGTTGTTACCTCTCGAAAAAACTATAATCGCTCTACAACGATATTTTTCTGCGTCCGCAGAGAATCGTTATAGCGAGGTTTCACGGTATATGAAAATCATCTAGATCAGCGGTTCTCAACCGGTGCTCCACGGAGCCCTTGGGGCTCCTTGTGCACTTCCCTGGGGCTCCGCGGCAACTCGACGATAATAAAATAAATCAATAAATTTGATAAACAAACAAAAAAAAGTGTCCTAAAGGGCTCCGCCATAGAAATTATACACTGAAAAGGGCTCCGCGAGTCAGAAAAAGGTTGAGAACCGCTGATCTAGATTTATAGTGGGCATTTGTTTCTGCTTGAGAATGCTCACCAGACTATGCCGTCTTAACGCATGGGCCTACCCGGGCACTTCAAGAGAAGAGGGGGCCTCAGAAAAACGAGAAGTAGTTGAATGTTTCGAAAAGTTACCAGCTAGGGCTTTAGAAAAACCACTTGGCCCGGGGCCCATGATGCTCTTAAGACGGCCCTGTCACCATATGCGCCTTTTCTACTAGTGTCAACATCGCGGACGTTCAAATAATAATAATAATAATAATGCAAAAAAAAGTCGTAATTTAAAATTCACATTCCCTATCATCTAGAAAAGCATTTGTTTATAAGCTAATTGTTGGTTCCCATCGTCTTTTAAAGGGATTACATTTGTTTATTATCAGAAAAAAAGACTCTGCAGTGTCACCTATCAGCGAGAATTTTAACTAATTTATTTTCTTTTGTCAGAAAGTCTGACTCTCTTTGACACAAGTCTAAGGCTGCAAACCGCATCCCGGTACATCAATTTGATTTTTTTTTTATGATTTTTTAAAATCCGTGTTTCAGTTGCGTAGGTTGAAAATATCGAAATTTTGGTGATCGCAATCTGATTGTCAGGGAAAGGTGGCTTGTCATGCCAACAATAATTTTTCAAAATTTTATCGAAAATGTCTTTTGCCTCCTCATCATGAATGGAAATTTGAAAATTTGCACTAAAATAGGAAAGGTTTACTTGAAAATTTACTGAAAAAAAAACGAAACCTCTCGGATCAAATTCTAATAATGCGGAAATGTCAACCTATGGTGACAATAAAAAATGAGCAAAATCTCATCGATTTAGGTTCAATCCGAGAGAAAATATTAAAACTTTTTTAATAAACAAGCAGAGACTTTCGCAATTCTGCAAGCCTTAACTCTTCCACGTCACAGTAGAAATCACTAAACCTCCTTCCATATCTTTTTTAATGTAGTTTTCTTCCGATTTTCAGCATGTGCAAAGTAAGGAGCATGAGGGAAAGTGTATCATTGAGAAATCATGTATATACATGTAGGTTATATAAGTAGATATCTTGAGGTAGTTTTTACCATGGATATCTTCTAGTTATAAATCGAAATTTAAGGTCTATCACATGCATTTGTCTAATTATAGTGTTTTATGCGTATGTTAAGTGAAATTTCAAAGATTTCACACGTACAGATTGAACAGATTTGGGTGTAACTTATGAGCATACCATACAATCCTTCAAATTTTGGTTCATAACCTGCATCATTAACAGCTATGTGTAGCCTACTGTGAAAATAAAAAAAAACATTTCATTCACAGAATTTTCTGCAATCGTGTTTTGAATATTCAGGGATGCAAGTGTCACTCATCCATTTTGGAGCAGAAATTTTGAAAGTGGAGCAGGAATAAAAATGGACTATACCTACAATATAAGGGGTAATTAAGGAGCATAGTGTGTTCGTATAAAAAGTTAATTTTTTTACTGTACTATAACTATGCAACTCCTTACAAAATGAATGACGTATCTGAGGTCCACACGTTATTTGTATACTTTTCCTAATTGGAAGTATGCTTCTAGGATCAACGGTTCACCAGTAATTTGCGGTTCGTGGATTTATAGATATCCACTCTGTATATTCAATCGTTTATTGACAGTATATCGTATTTGTATATATAAATAACTTTTGCCCATATGTTTTTTAGTTTTTATATTTGATACGTATTTTTCTTTTCTTTTTGTGTTACCATTACTTCTGTTTCTACAGTGCGAGACATAATTATAAGACACTCTTATATTTTAGCGAAATCACAAGAAGGAGCAAAGTAAAAAAATATCAAAAATTTCAAACTGTTTTATGATGGCAAAAAGTAACTTTATACCAATTATTGGAAATTGAAAAAAAAAAAAAAATTTCACGTTATTTTATGGGAAAACAGAAAATGTAGTATGGACAGAATTATAAGACACCTACTGATTTTTGAGGGAAAAGTAAAATAAAATACAAAAAATATTACACATAAATTTACCAAAATCAATATTTTGCACAACCGCATCTGTTACTAATCAAAGCAAAAATTAAATTTGGCATGGATTCAACCAAATCAATGAAAGTGTCACAAGAGACATCATTCCAAGCCTGTGATGTAGCAGCTTTCAGATGTTCGATAGAAGAAAATTACCTCCTACCTGCGTATACTGATCTGCAAAGGATGCCCCACAAGTTTTCCATGGGGGTTGAGGTGAAGGAGACGAGCCGGTCATGAAAGAACATTGATGTTTTCTTGCTTAACCACTGCTTTGTGTGACCTGACACATGAATTTGGTGCATTATCTTGTTGGAATACGCAATATTCACCTCACACAAAAATAAATTCTTTGTATATACCAAGTTGCTCCTGCAAAAGTTCTACGTAGCTTTTTGAATTCATCCTTGAGGGTAGAAAAACTACATCAGTCTTTCCTTGGGCAGAAAATGCTCCCCAAACATCACTGAACCACCACCCATTTGACGGCTAATTAATTGCGGCGTTGCAGACCTTAAAACATACCAATATGAATGGAAACCATCTGGACCATCAAGATTGATTTTTTTTTTCATCGGAGAACAGAGCAGAATACCATTGGTGAGTCCAAGGTATGGTACGTTTTGCGAGAGCCAAATGATCCTGTTTGTGTTTCAAAGTCAATGTAGGTTTTTCTTTATTTTCATGAATTTCATGTTACTTGGAGAACTTAAAACCCTAGAAATTGTTCGCTGTGAGCACTGAAGTTGTAAAGCAGATTTTATATTTCTGGATGACATTTTGCTCCTTTATGCTAGAGCGCAAACCTTGCCCTTTGATGGGGCAGACAAGCATGGGGCGCGCCCTGATCGCTTTTTTACAAAATCGCATATTCCACGGTTTAAAAGATTTGACCGACGGCACATCGAAAACATCCAATTTTACTCGCTCTATACTTTTTAGAAACACCGGTGCCACGCAATAGCAAAATTTCACGAATTTCACTTTTTTTTGCAGCACTGTACTCCGTGGCATTTTTGCTATTGATGAGGTACTTGTAAAGAGGGAATATTTTTATTAGTTTGTTATCCAGTGACGTAAAAAAGATGATTTGCATAAAGTAACGTAGTGCTACACTACTGTAAAATGGTGGAAATGAAAATGTCTTATATATTGAAATTATGTGATGTCATTTTTCTAACAGTCAATTACGTGCCAAACACGGAACGAAAGTAAATTTCTCCCTCAGCAGGGGGGTTGCTACTTTTCGAAAATGAACTGAAATATTCAATCCCGTTAGAAGTCAAGTTCGCATATCTTCTTTCACGATTGGTGCTTTATCTTTTAGTGAAGAGTAATGTTATAACCTTGTTATTACGTAATAAATTCACCCCACTGTATTGGTGAATTTATCACCAGATTGTAAAGTGTTAAGCAAATGAGATGTATATTTGAAAAACTATTTTCCCAAAATCAACACCTTTTATGCCAAAATGAGGTAATTTGTTCTCCTTCACTGTTAAGCCAAATTTTTTGAGGAAAGGTGCATACAGTGCATGGCGAGCGATTGTTTTTTTTACGTCTTCGTTTTAATTAGATTACATGTTGACCAATAAAACAGGGCCATATTTTTTAGTTATTTTAAAATTTCATTGAAACTGTTACGCGTGAAACGCTTCCACAAAGATTGTAAAAATTGTAGCTTGTGACGAAGTTGTGACTCGGGGAAATAGTAAAATAATAACAACGATTAAAAAAGAAACTTCAAATCAAACTAATTATTTTATGAACTGACATATTCAAAATAATTAGTTGTTTCAGATTTTTTTCTATTGATTATCCATCGACACGTCAAATTTTCATACCAAGTTATACATGTTGTAATAAAGATTTTTCATTTCCTTGTGACTACAATTGATTTTTATCGAAATGAAATGTTAATAAATTTTTACTTTATCTTTTTTGCCCCTGCAATCTCTGTCTGCCCCTGCTTGTGCGGGGACCATGAATGCAGGGCCGTCTTAAGAGCACCATGGGCCAAGTTATTTTTCTAAGGCACTACCAGGCAAATTTACATGAATACTCCTCAAAAATTCCAACTACCGTATATACTCATGTATAAGCCGACTCCCCCCCCACTTCAGGACCACCAAAATCGCAATAAATTGAAAACCCGTGTATAAGCCGACCCCAAAAATTCCATACATTTCAGAGAAAAAAAATTCTTATATTTTCATGAAAAATTAATAGTTTACGGAAATTTACAATAGAAAACGATTAAAACCTTTTAATCCGTTTCTTCTGAGCCTCCAAGCTCATCGTAATCCATCAGGTCATCATAGGGGGTGCGGCAACTTTGTTTTCATCTTCATCTGGGCTGTCATCACCATTGTGACTTTCAAAGAGGATATCATCTTCAGTTCCGTCCATCGCATTGCTGATGCAGCACGTTTTGAACGATCGGATGATAATTTCGGTGGAAACAGAATTCCACGCCTCATGTACCCATTGGGTATAAGCCGACCCCCCCCCCCTTGAGGAATGAATTTTTCCACAAAAAAACTCGGCTTATACACGAGTATATACGGTATATCTCATTTTTATGAGGCTCCCTCTTCTCTTGAGCCCCCGGGTGGGCCCATGCGTTAAGACGGCAGTGCATGGATGCATCATGTAAATCTTCGGAAATTTCCAAGTTGGAACTGGGAAAAAAAATCTCATCTCAAAATTGTTAGCGAAATTTAAACGAAACAAATCAAATGAACGCAGACGTTGTGCAGCTTTGATCAAAGCAAAAACATTGGGGTACAACGATCGCGTAAAAATTTGAAAATTGAACACACGCACAAGAGGGGAAAAAACTGGTTTGACTTTTCTCGATTTCTTTTATACCACTATTATTCAGTTTCAAAAACGACAAGTTGTATGTTTGGTGTACGGTCTGTGAATATGGCAGAACTTGGAAGTGACGTCATCAATTTTTAAAGAGTTATAACTCATTAATTATGGGTCAAATGAAAAACTGAAAACACTTTTCCATATTAATTTTTCCCACGAAATCACGAGTGTAATTATTGGGCGGTCGATAGTTACCATCCTGTATACTTTACTAGCTGTATGTGCGCACGGGAATTTTTACATCTTACGATTCACTTCCAAGAGGTTTGTTGAGCAATCAAGGACAATTATAGAAAGATGCGGTTGAAGATTGGAGCGAGATGATCTTGGACACAGAGCGCTTAGATATAGATAAAAATATCTGTTGATATAAATAGCCCACTTGATTGGTCATTTGATTATATTTAGCATATCACGGACATTTTATGCAAACGAAGTCTAACCAGATAGAAATCTACAGATTATGTGACAAATTCCGAAAAACTGGGGACTTTTACTATAGATATATTATTGAGTCTTAATACTTGCCTTCCATAAATAGAAGTATTAGCCTACCTCTGAATCAGGTTCCTACATTTATAAAAATTAAAAAGATGATCAAATTGAACAAACTGTTCGTCTTTGTGCTTTAAAATGAAATGAATATATCTTATAGGTATTCTTTAAAAAATTTAAATGCAAGCATTTTTCATTTGTTCTAACGATTGATCATTTTTGTCACACCACGGTCATTTTCTGCACACGATGGCTAATTAGGCTGGGACCTACAATTTATTGCCGATTTCGAACGACAGCATTCAATAATTTTTTTCTTTTTTATTCTTACTGAGAAGTTGGTGCACTAACTCCTCGATGTGGGACTCCCTCCGGTAGCAATCTTTTTCTCTGGTTGTTTAACGTTATTACCGGGATTAACGCTTCCTGGGTTTTTCTCAATCCCGGGATTAACGCTTCCTGGGTTTTTCTCAATCCCGAGATTCGGTTACCGTAAACATATGAGCAATTTAAGTAAACTTAAAGGCATTTAAGAACAGGTAAAGTATTAATAGTGGAAAGTTATTAATATTTAAAGTTAATTATCAACTAATATAATTAATAATAATGTGTTTATTAATTTGATCTGCTTCCATAGCTTAGATGGTAGAGCACTCGTCCGGCAAGCGAGAGACCGGGGTTCGAGTCCCCGTGGGGGCAGTGATGAATTTTCTTCTCTGTAATCTTCATCTCCACAAATAACCAGTCTCTCAATGAATATTGTATTGTGGTCGGCTGAAGTTGGTTTTCTGTGGTTCCCAACTTCAAGGCGCAAATGCGAGCCGATCTCCCCGTTAAAAAGTCTCGCCACAGAGAGCAACAGTCCTACAACGAAAAATCATTCAATCATAACACTTCACTCATAGTTTGAAAAACTGGTGGCAGATGGCAGCACTACACATAACAAGCATTACAGAGAAACAAAAAACTCCATGCCAGGTTTCACTACACGTACACGCACATTCCCGCATGTACCGATTCGTTGGGGGTTCCGCGGGGGGTTGTGGGCGGGGTGCGTGTGTGGTATAGCAGTAGTAGGTAGGGCTCGTAGGTAGGGTAAAAAAGGGCTCGGGGATCCATGATGTTCTTAAGTCAGCCACCTCGTTGGGCAATTTGCCTGTTGTGGTGTTGTATTTGTATTGTATTGTAATTTGTCATTAAAAATTAAATAGTTAATTCATTTATTTCTGGAAATAAATGTTTAATAAATGAGTTCAAATGAATGAAACAAAAATTCCTAATCAAAGTGATTTATTTATTCCAGATTACCACTGTTCAACAGATTACTGGAATTATTTTTCAAGATTAGGGGTCATTCAAGTATTACGTCAGCATCGAGGGGGGAGGGGGTTTCGGATTTGCTGACTTTTGATGACAAAGAGGGGAGGGGGTTTTGAGGTTGCTTACGTCATAAACCACTCTTTTTTGAAGAAATGAAATAATCTAAGCTGCTGACGAAATTTTGCTGACAGGGGGGGGGGGGTGTCAGTGTTTTGCTGACGGGGGGAGGGGGTCAAAAATGGCTAAAAATCTGCTGACGTAATACTTGGATGGCCCCTTTTCAAATATATGTCTGGGCTTACCAATGCTAAAATAAGAGGCAAGAGATTGACAAGATATCTCGTCAATGCCGCCTAAAGAGTTAAATACAGTCGAACCCCGTTATAGTGAACCGTCTGCGAACCCAATAAAAAGTTCACTATAACCCAAGGTTCACTATATCCATATTAGTTGAAACATTGATATTTTTTAGCATTTGATGGTGGTTTTGTTGGAAACATTCATTGCTACAACACACAATTCGCTAATAAATCAATCACATATTACAAAGGAAGAATTTTGAAATATTACTTACTTATATTTTTACATCCTATGGAAAATATTTCTAATTTTCGACTGACTCTACATTTTGATTTTAAATAAAGTTCATCAATTTTCTTATCGACGGTTAAAGAAAGAGTCCAAAGTTATTTTGTGCACATTTTCTGTAGAAAAAAAAGTATTCAGAATGTTTGCAGCCGCTTTCACTTCAGAGATACGAGGTAATGGCATTTCACCTTCTTCTGAGGGTAAAGACTCTCTCCGTCAGCTTCGTTCTTTTGCTTTACTTCGTATACGATGCCATCATCGGTAGGAATATCTGAAGTACACACCTCATTATCACAAGATTCGAAGTTTTCAATTTCATCTCTAGGAAAAAGATTTACACCATGCTTTTCCAGCCATATAGCGATCGGTAGGTTTTCATCTTCGTCGTCCGTAATACTGTCTCTTCCTTGCCTTGATACATTCTTAGAAAGCAGTGTCGAAGCAGTTGTGGATTGTTGCATTTGTTACTTACCTCCACGACTTCTCCAGCAAAACGATTGCTTCCAAATGAGATGTTATACCCCAACACCATCTATAGAACATACAGAACATGTGTTCTATAGGTGATGTTGGTTATACTCGCTGTTCATTTCATACCTTTCCAAAATACGCATAACAAATTGCTTTCTGTAGAGAGATTTGAGGATATGAATAACGCCCTTATCCCTTGAAAAACTGGAAAAAAGAATCTGCGGAAGAGACATTTCAATTCGCTATAATCACTATAAACGGACTTTCATTTTCTCAGCAGTTCACTATTAGCGTTTAAAGTAACATTAGTTAAATAGGTGTTCAGTTGGGGGACCACTGAAAAAGTTCACTATAACCGAGAGTTCACTATAGCTAGGTTCGACTGTATAATGTGTGTAGTTCATTAACTTAATAATTTATCTATTAATATGATTAATTTTATTCAAAATTTATTGACTGCAGCTTCTAAAATGCATGCTTTTAGTGATAAAAATATCTTATTCGTGTCTAATTCAGTACAGAAATGTGATCTGGTTCAACCTCATTCTTCTACCGGAATCTCGGGAAAGGAGGTCAGACTCCCGGGAACCGCGAAATTCCCGGTTATATTTTAGGTGCGGGATCCCGGGAGAGAAACTCTAGTCATGTTGCTCCGATTTAGTTTTACCTCCGCGTCAGGAAAGTTTCTGACAAAGACGAATCAGGTACGTAACTTGCGACACCCCCTAAACATTCTTTGGTACTTCAGGCGAGTATTTTACCGACCTAGGCTACCGCGCCCTAGTTTGTTCTGAATGCTTTCATCAAACTTTGAAATACTGTATTGTACTTTCCAAAGTTATTCAAAAGAATACATGTAGTATCTTAAGTGAGCGATATAAAACCAAAAAGTCATAGATAATGTCTTTGACATAATCAATTGATGAAAGCAGACATACTTTGCATTTTATTACCATGATCACTATTTCGAAACACTGCCTGTGCTTTCAATAAATATAATCGTTCATTCATGCCCATGTGACATTTCGCTTCTGTGCTTATTTCGCTTATCAAAACACAGCGAAAGATACCATTTGATTGTGGAAAAATACTATCAATATTGCACCTGTGCTTCAAACAAATATTATATAAAAGAATATTTGGTAGTTATTCGGTCACTTCTGAAGTCAATAGACCGATAAAAATGAAGTTGGTCATTTTGCTTTGCGTTTCCCTCTGCTCCGTTTTTGCGGCTAATGGTGAGTATTAAGAAATAATTATTTATCGATATATCTCGTCGATTACTTGGGTGCTATCGAATTATTTATTAATCAGTTAAAATGATACGAAAATTATTAAAACTGAGCAGTTTGTCAATATGAGTTGTGTTATTATAATTGAAGATTTTCAACTCACGCTTCGGAGGATTATAGAAATAATTCCCATCGTAATACATTATAGTGAGTGTTCTCACATTTTCCGATATAGTACTGAAGAAATAATAGAATGTCCGATATAAACTGAAGTAATATACGAAAAATATATATCAGTACAAAAGGGAAATTGAGCGGTAATGGTTCACTCCCGTGAAATAATCAATAGATTTGGGGAAATATAAAAATTAGAATTTTTATACGTTACCCAAAAAAATTCAAAAAATTTGAATTCCCAAAATTTTCATCCCTCTCTGCTATAACGTAAAAAATATACCTTATAGCGTTTGAATGGAAGTTCGTCGAGATATCGATAAAAATTCTGGCTTTTTTGCAACTTTTTATATGCTAAAATGAACAAGTTTTAAAATAAATACGGAGGTGGTTTTAAACAGAGGCAAAAATTGAGAATTTCAATTATCGATATCCCGACAAATTTTTATTTGCAAACTTTCTGCCCAAATCTGCGACATCAACAGAGACGGGGCTAGATTCGATTAGATAAGTAAAGGGGCTCATACGCGCCCGATGCGGTTTAAACTCATCGGTTCTTTCGAATACAAGCGCAACTCCAGTTAAATATGCATCAACTCAAGGTATATCTGCATCTACACTATACCCATCTCCCATGGGGCATCCCTTGGGAGATGCCCAAGTGGATGCCCCATGGGAAGCGATGGAATGGACTAATGGGGGGAAAGGATATAAATTTAACTTGGGATCCTATGGGTTGGCTTAGCTGGGAGGGGATGGGAAAATTGTTTCCTTAGAAGGGAGATGAAACAAATAAAAGTTTGAAACGCTCTGAGAGATCTAATTGAATCCATTCCATCTCCATTGAAGAAATACTGCCACAAATGTGGACGAAAGTTTCCAAATCAAAAATGCTCTTGGCCAATATTTCTTAACCTATTTCAGCCCAGGGTCCCCTTTCAACCATATTTTCTTCTCGTGGCTTCCCGTACCTCATCCGAGAGGTACAGTTATCCACTCTCATCTAAGAGCGAGACTCTGTACTTTTCGAATTAATGAGCATTAAATTTCTAATGAACAACAATTTTATAAATAAGATCGATCTCTGGAACCAGGCACGGATCCAGAAGTTGGGTGATAATTCCCCCAAGAGTCGCATCAAATGTGAAAAATAGGTTTGTGTAAAATACGGGATGATTCAACTCACCTACACAATAAATCGAAACTCCCGACAATAGACATAGAATAGGACCTTATTCTTCAGGCCTCTACACACTAACCTGATGTGACGTGCGACCATGTCACGTCAGAGATGTTGTGAATTCTGATTTGTGGGAATTCTGTGACGTGAAAAGTCATTGTCACGTCATAGAATTCACCACGTCACGTCAGAGTAGTGTTAAGCGGTTTTTAGTATATTCTCCCGCACGACCCTAGGTCCACGCCTATCCTGGGCTAGAGTTCAATAAGATTCTTTCTTGTGACAGCGGGGAGGGGGGGATTATGCATGGCCATCTCAACATGATGGGTGTGATGTTCTGGGGGCCCCATACTGAGCTAGAAGTAACAGCTTACATACGTGCATACCATAGGCGCAGATAGACTTGAACGTCTGGGAAAGGAGCACGATGATGATTGCTGGGGGGCATGATGATGTCAATTCATATATACGCATATACATTAAATCAGTCTTCATCTTTGACGCTGCTGTATCTCCACCCATAACCCATAGTACTTACTTTCGAAAATTACAGTACCAGATCTCATCGTGTAGGCCTGGCTCATTATGGATATGACGCCCCGGGCCATGCCCACATGAGCCCATGGGTTAAGATGGCCCTGGTTCTATGGATGGCTCTGAAGGATTCTGAAAGTACTCGTATTTTTTCCCTATCATAGTATTTATTATGAAAGCTTTATTTCTTCAGTCCCTTCACCCCTGTGGTCATGGCTTCCCCTTCATCTGATTTTCACCCGTGTCCCCCCTTTAGAATATCCCAGAACCACAAGGGGACCCCTGCTCTAAGCTACGGCTATTTATAGTCCGGAGTTATTTTTTTATTTTTCATGTTTCACTAACCATAGCTAATGTATCACTTTTATTTTTCGAGAAAACCGTCCATTAATTTCATTAGAAAAATCACAAAAAAAAGTTCATAAACCAGCTTTATACTAAGGCCAAAACAAACAAAACGCCCAATAAAGTGGCCGAAAAAAGGTGCCTATAAAAATTATGGATGTCAGATACACTGTATCTAAATACAGTAACCCAAAGTAATACTTATGATAAAATATAATACTGCTCAAAAAATTATGTGTCTAAAGCCAGGTTTTCCTAGGAGCAGGTTTCTACAGCGCGTGCAGCGTGAAAACGCTGATTGGTAAAAAAAACCTGAATTTCAAGTTTTTAACCAATCAGCGTTTTAACGCTGCACACGCCGCAAAAATTCTACTCCTAGGAAAACCCGGCTTTATCCAAGTATAATGAATATAAATCGTATTTCTTTTAAACGTGTGAATTGTGGTAGAATCAGAGCGCCCTTAGGGGTGTGCGACTTGTGCGGTCGCACAGGGCCCCACACTTATATAATTTCATTCGTAAATTCTGAATTTTCATCAATTATGGAATTCTGAATTTTCATCAATTATGGAATTCTTAATTTTCATCAATTATGGAATTCTGAATTTTCATCAATTATGGAATTCTGAATTTTCATCAATTATGGAATTCTGAAATTTCATTAATTGTGAAGTATTTTTCTTTCATTTATTCTGTTTATTCTGAATTTTCATCAGATCTGGAATTATTTCTCTTTCATTTATTCAGAATTTTCATCACACAATTCTAGAATTTCATTTATTTTTTTATTCTAAATTTTTTTTCGATTCTGGAATTCTGAATTTTTATCAATTCTGGAATTATTTCTTTCATTTGTTCTGAATTTTCATGGGTGCTGGGATTATATCTGTTAATTATTTTTCGCATTTTTGATTCGATTCTGAATTTACTGTACATTAGTTCTCGGACAATTTCTTTTATTAGGTCCCTATTTTAGTTGGTTTTCAAAAAAAACATTTCTTTCATCAATTTAAATTTTTGTTCGTAATTCAAATTTAATTGTGTATATTTTTTTAGCATGGAATATTTCAACATATTTTGTTATAAAGTATGAATTTTGGGATCTGGAAATTTTTCACCTCCGACATTTGCCCCAGGTACGTTTTATCTCCGGTACATTTCGCCTGCCCTGACCGTGTGAGTGACTGAATGTAAGAGTGACCAAGAGATTGGGTGGGTGACCGTATGAGTAACCAAGTGAGTGTGTAATTGACTGTCTAAGTGGGTGACCACACTCACTTGGTCTCTCATGGGTCACATACTGTATGGGGACAAAGTGGGAGTCATGTTCTGGTTTGGTGGTGGTGGTCACATACTGTCACTCACTCATACGATCACCCATCCAAGCACTTGTTCACTCATACGGTCACTCACCTCTTCAATTGGTCACTCATCTACTCACTTACCCCTTCAATTGGTCACATACGGTCACTCACTTGGCCACTTACACGGTCAGGGCAGACGAAATGGCCGATGTTGAATGCCAGAGACGAATAATCCAGAGTAAATTGTCAGTGACGAAATGTACTGGGGACGAAACGTGCCGGGGAGAAATGTCGGAGTCAAAATTTCCGTAAACCATGAATTTTTGGATGTGCCGATTCCACTTTCCCAGTCGACGCTCGTTATAGCGACCATTCCATTACAACGACCGTAAAGGTCGTTGGACAAGTCCCAAATGTTCCCGAATGTTTTCATAGAATGATCATCATATATGTTTTTATTTCGATATAATGACCCTCCTAATATAACGTCCGTTTTTGACGGGACGAAGGGGATCGGGCTAAGGGCCTCGCGTCTGGTAATGGCGGCTTTGGGTAGAATTCACGTTTATGTAATTGAATCGTAACGTTATAAATTTCTATGTAATCTTTAGTCATTTTTCATATACGATTTCCAAAAATATAAAGAGATAAAAAAGTTCTAGAATTCTCTGCGTTTTGATGAAGTACACCTGAAAATGAATGTCGTGGGAGAAATACCACTTGTCTATGTTTTATCAGTATTCCCCCATTACTATTCACGGAATACGCCAGCTGCACATTCAAGATATCTTTTATATAGTGTGTCGAATATGTTTACAAAGATGGAAAATTTTATAGCAAATGTATAATATTGAATTTCAAATGATTTCAATGAAATTTCTTATCTTGGATCAGCTTATTTACAGTTTTTCGAGTGATAAGATAGATACGCATACACGTGTAATTATCATTCCCATTTTTATTTTCCCCTCTTAATCTCTTAAATTCTTTTTTTTTTTGAAAGATTTCACAATCACATAATTGAACTTTAGTAAAAAAATTGACTTCATTTTTGAATACTTTCGCAATTATTGAGAATACAGCTTTGTAATCGTTAGTTTTTTTGATGATAAAAAAGAATGTGAAGGACCTCTTATAATCCAACAATATCCGACTTTGGTTTCAGAGTGGTGCTTTTTCCTTTGCCTATTCTTCACTGTGTTTCTTCCGGCGGATGTAAAATGAGACCTTAACATGCAGGCATCTTATTTCAGAAGAAAATCACTTTCTTACACATGAAAACAAAAACAACTAAACCAAAATGCCACAGCTGTATAAATAGTCTTGTAATAAATATATTTATTATCCCAATTATAATACATTATTTTCTTCAAGTATGCGTGTAAATAACATGAATTATGTATTCATTATTTAATGATATAATAGTGCATTCTTTCAAGAACGATGTTGTAATGTAATAAAAATGGACTTTTCCAACAGCCGATTTTAAGCAGACATGCGATGAAAAACCCAAATCTGGTCTATGTCTTGCTTATTTTCCTCGATACTACTATGATGCCGAATCGCAAACGTGCAAAAAATTCATTTATGGCGGTTGTCAAGGCAACGGAAACCGCTATTTAACCGAAGAGGAATGCTTAGCTAATTGCAAAAGTGAGTGATTATACGTACTTACAAATAATATAAAATCATTTTCTAATGCGGGGTGCACAACCTCCTGTCCGCGGGCTGAATGTTCCCCGCTACGGGGTTCCGTGCCTCTCGCGAAAGTTGCTCCAGTAAAAAGTATCAACACAACATGACAAATGCCCGGGCTGATCATATTTCTTTCGCAAATATACGGGATATAGCCTGAAAACTTGTCAAAGGCAAGTGAAGTTGCTAGTTACAGCCAAAGAAAATTGTCTAATGCAAGTAAAGTTTCCATTTAAAACCGAAAAATTTTCAAAGGCAAGTAAAGTTGCCAACTATCGCTAAAATTCATGAAAAATCACCAGTCGCGGAAAATAATGGTTACTTCAAGTGCGAAAATGTAATTCATGAAAAAATATATGTTTCACAAATACGTGAAATGAATATATTTGTTAAATCATAATTATGATAGCGTCATAATTGTCATAATATAGATTATGCTATAAATAGGGAAAAAAACAGGACACTAAAAAAGTTGGGATGGCCAAAGTTACGGGAATATCCCGTAAAATATAGGTCCAATGGTCCCTATATACCAGTTTCTGGCACGTGAGTGGTGGAAATATCGCAGATGTGGCTCGCGGACTGAAAAGGTTGTGTACCTCTGCTGCAATGAGTTTCAAGTTCAGCACAAAAAACTTTTCACCATTTTTAAACATCTACGTAACTTCTAGAGGAGAGAATTCGAAGATTCAGTGACGATATACGCATTTATAGCGATATTTTTCAATTGAAAGTTTGCATTTCATTGCATTTGTTTTATGCAAATAAATATTAAAGGGACCCAGCAGGCTGATGAGGAAGACAGGTGCTCTTTAGAATCAGAAACAGGTCCATGCCGAGCAGCTTTCCCCCGTTACTTTTTCAACAAGAAGACAGGGCAGTGTGAACTTTTCATCTATGGTGGATGCCAAGGAAATGCGAACAATTTTGCAACTAAGGAAGAATGCGACGAAAGTTGTTCGGCTTCTAGTGAGTATTACTTTCTCTTATATGCAGGTTTTATAAAGCCGATTTACTTTCGGTTTTCGGCCATGTTTTCGTTTGTAGTCACCGATGGCAAACTCTGTCATAGCAGGATTTCCAGAAACGCGTACTTCATTTAGTCAATATTAATTTCCATCTATATAATCAATTATGAATACAGTTCATATAATAAATGCATTATTTGTTGAAAGTAAATTAAAAATCAGCACTTCATTGTTCGTTTGATACCTTTTGGTCATAAATGTACAGGTGCGATGATGAAAGAAGTGCCGTCATCTTGTATAAAACACATTTAATTTATAAATGTTTTATAATTTAATATACTTTTATAATTTTTTATATTTAATACTGCATACAGCAGAAATAAAAAAAGACTATAAAAATAAATTATTCTGACAACAATCGCGGCCATTCACGAGCACGTTCGAAATCCAACTAATTGCACATTGTTGACGACTTCAGCTCTGTGGATGGCTTTGACCGAGTCCCTACAAAAGCATATCAAATTTTACAGAGAAAATATACTAGTTGCTAAAATTCTGTTACGCTTATCTACCATAACTAGATTTTGTATCACCATTATGGTTTTTCCCCCATTTTCACTACATTTTTGATGTCATAACAGAATACAGTAGTACTGTAAAAATAAATTTTAAAGAATCAAAGATAGGGGATCCATTTCTAAGCCTCAGCCCTTGACTTTTTATATTTTCCGTTTCTTCAATTTTTTACGATTTCATAGAATGAACTCTTATTAAAATGTTTAACGTGAGAACTATTAAAAAACAACTCACGAGCATATAATTTTAGGTTCTGGTGTGTGCGCTTTGAAATACGAAACTGGACCGTGTCGTGCTCGTATGCCCCGATACTACTTCAATTCGGAGACAGGCAAATGTGAATCATTCATCTACGGTGGCTGCAAAGGCAACGCCAACAACTTCAAAACCAAAGAGGAATGCCATAACCAATGTGCTTCCAAGGGTAATCATAAAACATATACTGAAAATATCACACTTTGATGAAATTTTAAGATGAGCTATATTTTTTACTTTTTTGTTGTCACATCACAAGTCGGCACTTTTTCATTTCGAATGAACTCTACGTTCATTATTCCAACCTCTCGTTATTTTGCCACACTACAGTCAGGATCATCTTGACCGCATCATGAAGCATTACCAGTCTGCCACAATTGATATTAATTGTAATGCATGGTTATCATGGAAACCCCTAGGCCATGTTCGGGTGTACTCACGCGTTGTAACCCTGCCATAGTAATTCATATCTTCTGATGAACCAGTTAAACCGAATCTTACAGTTTAAACCTGATTTCAAATCATGCAGAAGGAACTCCTGTTCGATTTTATGTTCGAATCCAGAGTTGCGCATACGAAGGCAGGTTTGCTAATCACCCCACTATCAAACAGCAAACGTGCATTGATCATACTTAACCTTGTCATAAGTTAGTTCAAGTTTTGAGATACCTTAACCCACAGTTTTTTTTCACAAATACCACCATGAATATCTTTGCGAGAATTTTCCAGGTCGAAACTGGTCTGAAAATGACCGTCATGTTTTGGTAAAACTCAATGGAATCCGACAGGCCGTAACTAGAAATTTCTTCCGGGTGGGGAACCAGAATGACAGAACAATAAAAAATATAACTTAACCATTGTTATTCTATAATAATCATAAGCCCCTTTCTAACATTTCGGGGATGGGACCTCCTGCTGCCCCCCCCTCCCCCCGGCCTTGGAATTCTGAGTACATTGAAATTGGATAATAAAGAGATGGTCCTCGATCATACAGCAAAAAGAACTACGTTGGATTTTAACTATCATTTAACTTGAATTGTTCATCCAGGACTCCAGAAACCATGATTTGACATTCGTATGTAATAATTGTATTGGTGGTAGGTACTTTCATCCCGAACAGTGATAGCTGCTACCGATCCAGTTAGCCACGGAGTATATTTGTATCAGTAGAAGGTTTGTCTAAACATTCTTGAGTCAAGAAAGCAATCAGAAATGGAATTTATTGTTCGAAGATATTCTATATTGTTATGTTTTTCTTTAATAAGCAAGATCAATATGAATGTAATTTAAAAAAATTGTTTTTGTAATACTATTATTAAATATAGTTGGAACTCAAAACACATTGATGTGCAGACTGGAAAAAGATGCTGGACCATGCAAGGCTTACGTGAACCGTTTCTACTACGACTATAGAACTAGCCAATGCAAAGAATTTGTCTATGGAGGTTGCAAAGGCAATGAGAACAATTTCCTCACTGAGACTGACTGCAGAAATGCGTGCGGACAAGGAAGTGAGTTTTTCTTATTTTTACAGTGGAGGCCCTTTATACCGTCACCCTTGAGGACCCGTAAAGGTGACGGTATAACGGAGTGGACGGTAAAAGGGGAGTGTCAAATAACAGAAGTTGAAAAAAAAAGACAATAAAGAAATACGGAATTGCAGTTTCAAGGGGAGAAAAAATTCAGCAGTAATTATAAGATCTCTCAAGATGGTTTCGGAAATCATTTTGAGCTCCAGCATGCTTCAGTCAAGTAAGCAATTCACTTGCTCATAATTTGGTACTCGCTGCTGTTTCCTTTGTTAGATGTCGAGATTTCCAACATGATTTCTCGAGATACTAGAACTAGAATATCGTTAGAAGTCCAGTTTTTCTCGCAAACGTTGTTGAAGCTAGTAGTGGCTTAAGCGAGTAGATGCGGTAGGTTGTAAGTAGCGGCAGCTTGGGCTTTCGCAGGACAAAGAAATTTTTAAAATAATTTTAAAAATTTTTAACTTCCAATATAGTAAAAATTCCAATGACATCACGCATCTGAGCATTACCTTGATGAAGAAAAGATTGAGAAAACTTGAGGGAGCAGATAGGGTTTGGGACCGTAATACCACAATGGCCCTCACAACCTGGAGCAGGCCCCACGGTCAGATTTTCACGGGCCCTTCTGTAGTTAATTTATAGCGTGAAAAAGCTAAAAATGCCGAGAATTGTCCCTGACCCGTCAGCCCCACCCTTGTAGGGGCCATGAATACCAGGGACAAGATTGTACTTCATCACAAGGGGCAAGTGTGCATTTTGGTGCCCTGAATAGTCATTTTTCGGGAACGGTCAAATAAAGAAAAAGCAAAAAAAATTAGGTTTCTGTCTTTCCCGGTCCTTGGAGCATAAGAAACACCTTTGTAATAAATTTCTTAATAAAAATCGCTTTGTCATATAAAACATCGTCTTTACAGGATAAGTGTAAGTAGTAATGGCTCATAAATAATCGCTGTTTTGTGGATTGAGTCATCCGGTGTAATAATGATAAAATAATTCTTGGGCCAAAAAAAAAGCGACACAACTGCTGTAAATACGAGACAGTTTCTTCAAAAGCGGGACGCATGGTCACGCACATTCTTCTCGGTAAACAATGGTGTATTGCTTTGTTTTAAAAAATAGGTTTGTCCCAGGATCCCCCTAGGCTAAAGATCTGTAAGCCTTCCGTAGGGGTGTCTAGACATGAGGCTTTGCAACAGGGTGGGTAAGCTCAAACTGCCCCTGGAAGCTCTCCGAGTTGCTATCTCTACGAGTAGTAAAAAAATACAGAAAGATAACGCATAGTCACTTTCTTCTACCAATTACTGCTCGTCAGTAATAAAAAAAACAGAACCACCACTAAAGCCAAAGCCAGACTCATCTCAAGGCTGGCTCAATACGTTCCAAGATTTCTCATGGGCAAGTATTGTAGCCGCTCCACCATTGGCAATGATCCTCAAATGCTGGAGGCTGGAAGGTATTGGAAAGCTGGTGGAGTACTATCCAGCTTCATCCCAAGTCAAAGGTGCCACCTTCCTTCCCAATCTTCCGATCCATCTGGCCACACATTGGTCGAAGAACGCGAAAAATCACAACATAGAGCGTGTTCTGGGAGTAAACATTGGGCCAGACTATGCCGCTGCTGCTTCTTTGCATCAGAAGGCTAATATTGGAAGAAAATATTTGCGAATGACTATTGAACCAGGCTTGACACGAGAGTGTGGCTCTGGCTTTATAGAAGACTTTATAGATAACATGATTACGTCGTGATGGCATTGATGTGTTTGTATCCTACTTTTTTGGAGGCGGCAAAATTTGAACCAATTTTGATTCAGCTTTTCAATGAATGAAAAAGCTGGTTTTTTCTGTTAATATAAAAAATATTTTGGCCATACAACATGGTTCAATAAGGAAAAAGAATGACACGGATAATATTTATATCAGTTACATCAATTAATGCTTTATAATTCAATTGAATAATTTTTCATTTAATTACAATTGAATGATCGAGTCCCCTTGTGGACCATTAGGTTGGTCGAAACGCTTTCTTAGTTGAGAAACGCTGGCATATAGTATTTTGTTTGAAATTAATAATTCTTTGATGCAATACATTAAAGAAAACTATATATAAAATATAATGTATATTTTTCAATACAGCTCAGAGACCATCTGACTTGGTGTGCGGTTTGAATCCCGATGCAGGTCCATGCAGAGCTTTCGTAACTCGTTACTATTACGACAGACTTACCCGTCAATGCAAAGAATTTGTTTACGGTGGATGTCAAGGCAATGAGAACAACTTCCTTTCCCAATCTGATTGTATGTCTGCATGCGCGAACGACGGTAAGTAGATGATACAACCAAGGGTGAATTAATGTCAGCTCAGAAAACATTTGGACCTTAAAAAAGCACAACTCAGCACAGCAATTTTTTTTTCTGACGTAGGCTAATATGGAGAAAGGGCTCATCGTAAATTATAGTTCATATATCATTTAAGTGAATATAGTTTATAGACATGGAATTTGGATAATTCGAACGCAGTTAATTCAAATTTTTGGATAATTTGAATTTTAGAGGAATTCTCTTTGAGTTTTTTATTCAAATTAATGTTGGGAAATTACCTGTTTAATTCAAATTTTTTTTCTAATGTTGTAGATATTTCGAAATTTGATTCAGATACGTCATATGCGAAATGTCTTTTCAGAATTCCTGGCAAAAATTCTTTCAACTTTGTCATTTTTTTCTTTATTCCATGGTTTACTGATATTTCCCAGAATATAACATGTAGTGCCTGAGTGGCATGGTGGTAAGATGCTCGTCTACCATCGTGAAGGTTGTAGTCAGGATCCCGGGTTCGAACCCAAGGGAGGATATTGATAAGATATTTTCCCTAACGAACTCGAGGCGACCACCGATAGACAGCGCCTTCACTTCCACCCCATCTCACTAATGGCAGTAAATTGCACTATAGCGATATGGCCAGAGTTGGTGTTTGGTGAAGAAGAATATAACATGTAGCCAATATTGAAAAAACTTCAATCAACAAAATCTGAACTTTTTTTTTGTTGCTGTTCCACACACGAAGCAATGATTTACCGTTAATAGTTTTGTAACCAGTTCTACACACAATATGCCTTTTAATCTGGCTGAATTCAATGGTAGATGCATTTGCTACTTACTCGGAAAATACAAAAGTGTGGATGTGGTAATCAACTTTTCTACAGACGAAAATGGAGTGCTGTAATCCCAGTCACTTGTCTGGTGAAAATGTTTTGGAGATTCGTGCCTTTTTAGCATCATTGTTAATTTATTTTGTAATATCAATGTAGCTTCGCATCATTTTTCACCATGTCCAAACGAGATTCATATATGCTCGTTCAACTCTATAAAAAAAATTGTGGTTGACTTACGGATACGGTTAAGAAGTACGAAACAGTCACATTGAATCTTTTCATGAAAAAGACGAAAACAAATCTAAGGAAGCAACAGAGGTTCCTATTACTTAGAGAAGTTACGGACATGTTAGAAAAAAATTCAACTGTTGAAGCTCGAAAATTGCATCGTTCATTCTCTACATCAGGACCGAAGCCAGAAATTTCTTTCGGAGGGGGACAACTGATGTTTCGCGGGGAAGGAAACCAAAATGACCGAACACAATAGACTTAATTAACTATGTCGTTCCATAAAAACAGCCATTTTTCAACATTTTGGGGGGGGGGCTGTTCCCTCTCCCCCCTCGCTACAGCCTTACTATACATCAACCTGAAGATTTGTACAATGTTTAAGAGAATCTAGAAGAAAGCAAATAGAAACTGAAAATTTACAAATGAAGTCGTTTTCGTGATCGTAATATATAGGTTTTATACAAACACTAATTGCAACAACGAGGAAATTGGCTTAGTAAGTGGTAGTATTCAATATATACATTTTTATATATTTGTTAAGAGTTTTTGTGAAAGTCTAGTCATCTTATATGAATGTGAATTGGATAACTTAAATTTTCAATAATTCGAACTTTTTCTCTGCCCCTTGAGTTTTGACTTAACCAAGTTCGACTGCATTATATTATTAGTAATATAGTTTATATATTTTATATAATTATAAATTAAGTTTTTCTTTTTTCATTTAAGGCAGTACGATTCAAGCTGTCATAATTTAAATGATATTAGACCGTATTTCCCAGGACCGCAACCGGGGGAGGCAGGTGGATCTGGTACCCCGGGCAACGGACCAGATGGGAGGGGGTGCAAATTTTACCCTTCAACCTCTACTTCAACATTACAAGGGAGCACTAAAATGCATGCTTGCCCTCGGCTGACCAAGCATCTAGTTGCGGCCCTGGTGGTACCTCGAGTTAAGAGTAAAAGATATTCGTTAAAAATGCGTAAACTTGCGAGCTTGAAACGTATGATAAAGTGCTCGCTTGTTCAACTAATGGAAGCTGATAGCGATTTTGAATTTTTTTTCCATTAATGAGCGATGATTTGCTTTACGAACAAAAGTTTTGTGCTTTGTTTATTTATTGTCACGTTACCACAATGGAGCTGATGGTTTTTCGCTTTCCTCCACACAAGAACTATGCAATTGTGGGTAATATTTTCCCCTATAATCTTTGGTCAGCGTGCCTAACTCGAAAAATTAATACCCGTGTACGAGCGTGGCTATTTATGATACGAAACTAGATGTCGCTTTGTAACCATGCGTATGGGGGTTTGAAGTTGTTTTATAAATTCTGTTTGCCCAGGAGTTGACCGTAGACAAACTGATGGATCTCCATTTCATGTAACAGCAAGAACTTATGAAGGGTATCTTTTCTGAGGAAGAGAGAAGTGCCTCACTTCAAATAAGATTAGAAAGATGTGTAAAATATGTGGGAAATTCTGAAGAAAAGACCAATCAAATAAAGCTATAGCAGTGTGCGAGCAATGAATTTGTCCAAGAAAAATGTGAATTCTACATTTCTGAGAAATCCTAAAAAGGAGGCAAAAGCAAGTATCATTAGATAATTTGTCTGTCTGTCTGTTAATCATTGTCTTTTTCAACGCCACACAAAAAGAATGTTTGCGGAAAAAATGAGTCCCTAAAAGTCGTCCAAAATAATTGTCGTCCTCTTCCGTCAAGTTTAGAGTAAGTTAATTTGTAAACATTAATGTATTGCACGTTTATTTATGGCATTATTATATTATATATTTTTTGTATTATTTATCATATTATTATTATGTTGTATAATTGGATGAAGATGTTTTTATTAGTCATTTTTATGTGAATGAATAATTGTGGAAAGAATTATGCATATTTAAATTATTTCCTATGGGGGAAGTTTGATTCGAATATCGAGCGATTCTGGTAACAATCATGTTGGCGGAACGAATTAACCTCGTTAACCGATGTTCCACTGTTTAGACATAATTAAATGTAAACTAAAAAAAAAATAATGAAAATTTCGAACTGAAGAAAATTTTAAATCGAGAAAAAAAATAATTCAAAAACCATTTAAAATTAGCGCTTAGTGAAAAAACTGTCTAAAATTAATGAAAATCCAGAACCAAAAATAAGCAAAATAATTGACAGAGTTAATTCCAAAATTCATTAAAATTCAGAATAAATGAAAGAAAGAATTCCAGGATTGATGAAAGCTAAAAATTCAAAATTGATGAAAATTCAGAATAAATGAAAGAAAGAATTCCAGAATTGATGAAAGCTGAAAATTCAGAATTCTAGAATTGCGATAAAAATTAAGAATATCGGAATTGAGGAAAATTTAGAATTTATTAAAGACAATTCCAGAATTCGTGAAAATTCAAAAATAATGGAAAAAAATTATTTTGGAAAATTATTTCTAGATGAAAATGCAGAATTCCAGAATTATTTCTTTCTGAATGAAAATGCAGAGTTTCAGAATGACTGAAAATTCAGAATTTATGAAAGAAATAATTCCAGAATTGATGAAAGAAATTATTACCGTAAGTGCGGGCCTCTCAAAACGCGGGACCCGGTGCAACCGTACCTATCGCACATCCCTAAGGGCCGCTCTGGTTGGAACTTTCAACATGCTCCCTCAAACAGGTCGATCACTCTCAGAATAGATGAAGGTTCCACTTGTATTTCTTAAAAATTGGGGTGAGGGCGAACGACCGGTCTTTCTAAAAGCATGAGGGCAATCGACCTACACCCGAATTTTTTTTACCAGAACACTCTCATTTTCGTTAATTTGCTCTACATTGAAAATTATCACTCATGAACATATTTTTTTAACAAAACGAAGCTATTTGTTGTGTCGAGAGTTGACTGTATTTACCATATTTTCTTGCATATATCTCCGGACGAAATAATCTTAAAAATAAATTTCTAAGAAAAATAGAATCAGGAGTATTTATTATATGTAACTTTTTTCCCGGAATGATTTCCATTTCTCAATATTTCATTATTGGTGAATGAAATTCGCTTACACGGATTATATATCACATCTACAGATTAAATGCCTCCGCGGATTATACGTAGGAAAATACGTTAAGTACAATATAATTGTGAGACTTGAACTAATCACGAAACTAGGGTTGTAACCAGGATTTTCAGGGGAGGGGAGACACAATTTTGACGCCCCTTTCACAGTAAAATTTGATGATTTTATAACAGGATTTTTGTTTCTCAAAAAACCAAGATTCCGGCCCGGAACCATTTGCCCATGCCACCCCTCCCTAGTTCCAGCCCAGCACGAAACAAAAATGAGAAGTGAATGCATTAATAAAAATATTTCATAACGATAATATTAAGCAAATAATGTATATGATTAGAACATTATGAAAATGAATGATACATATGGCGTTTCCAAATTGTGAACAAGAAAAACTTACAAATTTTGGAAAGTAAATTAATTTTCCTTCTTTGCTCATTATTACAGTCAGACCACCGCAGTCACTTGTATGCCAAATGGAAAAAGATCAAGGACCATGTGATGCCTATATACAGCGATATTATTACGACCATCTACTGAAACAGTGTAGACAATTTGTGTATGGTGGGTGCAAGGGCAATGAAAATAATTTCAAAACTGAAGCTGAATGCCGTAATACTTGTGGTGGAAGTAAGTATATTCATTCCAATATTCAATAGATCAGCGTTTCTGAACCTATGGTCCGTGGATCAGAAGTAGATAGCATAGAGGTGGTCCGCACAGGAAGACTTGATATAATTTGATTCTAACTGAATGAAAAATTCAATTATTCAGTTGTTGTGAATGATGCTAGTGCTTTCTATCTGGGTTCATATAAAAATTATACATTCATACTTAGGTTCACCATACCTCTAAAAATGCAGGAAATTAGGTGCCAATTGCCATCAAAAACTTTGCCACTGGTGAACAAAATCATCAATTATAGTTAAAATTGCAGAAAAATCATCAATGGAGGGAGAAATGAAGTGTAGCGCATAGGAAAAACTTCGAACCGTAATGTGGGACATAAGTGGTCCATCGAATTGTTTCCGACATTTTACCGGTCTTGGGATTCAGAAAGGTTGGGAAACGCTGCAATAGACAATTTAAGATGATATATCATACATATACAGTACTAGCTGTTACCCGCGGCTTCGTTCGCGTGGATTTTGTAAACCGAAAATTACACGCCTATGATTTGCCCATACAACATTTGAACACTATCATGATCCCCTTGGAGGTTGAATTTTCAGAAATCCCGTCTTAGTGGGTGTCTACATTATGAAATATAATACTAACAAATTTCTTATTTATAGACTCAGGGGTTTCAGCTCGGCACCATGATTGCCCCATATACCATATAACCCCCTGAAAGGTTGAAATTTGAAAAGTTCCTCCTTAGTAAGCCATAAAAAAACAACTGACTAAATTTAATATTTATAGCTTCAGCAATTTCGGGTCAGCGATGATTATTTCATAAAACCTTTTAATCCCCTTAGGGCTTGAATTTTGAAAAATCCCTTTTCAGTGAGTGTCTACATTACGAAATAAAAATACTGACCAAATTTCATATTTTTCACTTCAGCGGTTTCGGCTCAGTGTGATTTCTCTATGTAACCTTTGAACCCCATTATGACCTCTCCTTGGGGGTCGAATTTCGAAAAATCAATTCTTAGTGAGTCTTTACATCATGAAATAAAACTACTGACCAAATTTCATGTTTATAGCATCAGCGGTTTCGGCTCAGCAATGATGAATCAGTCAGAACATGTTATTTTATATGTATAGATTAGCTCTTACGCGCGGCTTCGCTCGCGTGGATTTGGTAATTTGAAAATTACTCAGCGATGATCCCCCATATAACATTTGAATTCCTCATGACCCCCTTGGGGGATGAATTTCCAGAAATCCAGTCTTAGTGTGTGGGTATCTACATTATTAAATACAATACTGACTAAATTTCATATTTATGGCTTCAGCGATTTTGGCTCAGTGATGAACTCCCCCCCCCCCTTCTTAGGGGTTGAATTTTGAAAAATTCTTTCTCAGTGAGTCTACATTACAATACTGTTAAAAAATACAGACCAAATTTCAGATTCATAGCTTCAGTGGTTTCGACTCGGCATGATTTCTCCATGACCCCCTCGAGGGGGGGGGGGACGAATTTTGAAAAACCACTTCTTAGTCAATGAATATAAAATGTTGATGTCATGAAATAAAACTACTGACCAAATTTCATAAAAGAACAGAAATAGAACACCCTTATGACCAGAGGCGGATTTAACACACCCAGAGCACAGACTTCTAAAGGGCCCCCCCAAACTTCACACTTTTTCTAATTTAAGGGGCTCAATATTTTCTTTTGCGCCCGGGGCATCGACCGACTTTAATCCGCCACTGCTTATGACCCTCTTAGGGGTCCAAAGTTTTTTTCTCAAATTCTGTGAATATATTTATACAATTTAACGGGAGCTTTTACAATTTTAACTGTTATTTGTTTTTCAAATTTCAACTTCAACAGTATGCACCTTTTCCAAAAACCACCAAAATTTCTTTACATCATTTTAATTTTTTAAAAATCCTTCCATTTAAGCATGCAACCCCTTAGTGCTGAGGCACATGCAATGTTTCAGGACATTTAAACAAGTGGTGTTTGAAAAAAAAAAGTTTTGAGAAAAGTGCATTTTAATGGAAAAATTAGCATATATGTCTTTCAGCCGTTTATATTAGAATAGTGTAAAAATACTTCTAGTGCAGCAGGTAGAACAAAAACTCACAAACACAGACAATTTTATATTTAAAAATTGAACAAATCGAAAACGTGTTTCTGTCAAATTTGCATACCCCTACCACTTTAAAAGCAAAGTAATAGGTATAAAATGCAGGGGGAAAAACGGCTCAAGTGATTTTTTTCATAAATACTATAGCCCAGAGAGATAATTTACTGCAGCTTGTAAAAAAACTTTTTTTTAATATTTCTTCATTCAATACTATATCCTATAGAGGAAAATTCGGATGGGCAGCATATATTTTTAGTAATACGTGTGTTCAAGAATATGAGACTGGAACAGAAGGGTGGTAAAATTTGTATAGCGTACAGGCAACAAAACCACAAATACACAGTGGTGGAGGCTAGCAAGCACTTAACAGTATTTTGTAGCATGGGGCCGAAGTGAAATCAAAATATCTCCAACACAAGGGGCAACAAAAGTGTTTTAGATTTATGGGTGCTCTGTTGAACTTTGTGTACGAAACTTTCATTTCTGAATTTATCCTAGGGTGCTCGGCCTGGTGCTGAACATGCCCTTCCCCCACAAAACAAAAAAACAATTTCGAATAGTCCTGGGTCCTCTCAGCTCCATGCTCCCTTCTCTCAAGGGCAGGGCCATCTAAGAGCATCACAGGCCCCCGGGCCAAGTGATTTTTTGGAGGCCCTATCTGGCAAATTATGGAAAAATTCAACTACTTCTCATTTTTCTGAGGCCCCTATTCTCTTGATTCCCCCGGGCCATGCCCAGGTGGGCCCATGCATTAAGACGGCACCGTTCAAGGGTGGGGCTAACATGGCTCCAGCCCTGCACCCAGAACGATTCTCATCTTTTTATGGGCGGCGTATTTCAGTAAAAAATATGTGTTTGTTTTTTCACGCTATAAATTAACTAAAAAGGGGCCAGTTATCTGCGGACAAAAAAGGTCCCAGCTTTGGGGTCCTGCTCTAGGATGTGGGGGCCATGGTGCTTGACACCCAACAGCTCTAACACCACCAACCCCCTTTCAAGTCGAGCACTCACGTTTGAAACACTGCAGAGTAATATTATGTAGTCAATTAGATGTGTTCAGATCTGCAGGTGCTCAAGCGCAGAATTGATTCAGAAATGAAATTTATTGATCCTCAGATAAAGCTTAAGACAAGCACCCACAGGTCTGAAACACTTCTAAAATGCCCCAGATCTATCATAATGATGAACAAAACAAGAAGGCAAAATAAACAGTTAAACGAAAAAAATTATGAAAATTACACTTTTTATTGGAGCTTCACATTATTCTAATCAATCATATTTCAATAGACATTAATGGGATACATCAAATTTTTAAAATAAATTGAAGGCACTGAACTAAAAACTTATGATAAGTTGAGAGTGAAAAATGATCTTCCCCTTTTAAAAATAAATTAAAAATATAACAACCCCTCTTACATAAGAATAAAATTTTATCTTTCCCCATTATTGGATCATGTAGATTACCTGAAGGTGCGTTAAACTGTCACGGTACTTAAATTTATTTAGTTATTTATATTCTAAAAATATTCAATCCAGCAAAACACATGCTAGGTGTAGGAAAAAGCGTGGTTTGTTTGGGCTTACTTAGTCAGCCCATAGGGTTGACACAACGGCTTCTTCAATTTTTCCCTGTCATGCCATCTCCAGTAGTTTTTTTTAACCTCCTTGGACTGCACTAGTGACCCCTGTTCAATCAGAAAATTCCTTGTTGATAACAACCCACTGTGACCTACATTGGTGGCTCGAGCTCACCTGCCAGCTGGGTGCAAAGCCTCATGTGCCGCCTTTGAGGAAGACCCAGGTGGAAGGTTGAAAGGGCTTTAGCCTAGGGCAGAGGTTCTCAAACTGTGCACTGAAAACCTTTGTCAGGGACACCATGCAGTGGTGGCCATGACAAAGGTTTATTGGAGAAATTCTTTGTTAACCTACTCTGGGGGCCACAGATAAGCATTAAAAGGGAAAATGGTGCTGCAGGTGGCAAAAGTTTGAGAACTCCTGGCCTAAGGAAACTCTGGGATAAACTTAATTTTTATCCAACAAAATGAATTTAATCATGTCCTGTTTTTTTGGTCCAGTGTATTCCATCGCTCTCAATTATGCCAGATAACTTTTTCCACATTGCATCTCTCATTGATGAGCCACTGTGATTTCTCTCCCTCGTTTTGGGGTTGAAGTTTATAATTAGAATCTGAAAACTTCAACCTAGAACATGAACTTTGTTTATGCCAAAATACCTACTCCAAGAGGTTCCTTAGGCAGAAACTAGGGGAATGAGAGCAAGGCCATAACAAGGCTGGGACAACCAGGGAACTGCCCCAGGGTCCCGAGCAGAATAGGGGCCTGAAAAATAATCTACATTTATTTTTTTTTCTTTTATGGGGCCCCCCAAGGAAATATCTGCTTCAGGGTCTCGAGAGGCATGCTAAGGCCCTAAATAAGAGGGGTTCTGGTGCTCCAGGCTCTGGACAAGAGAGAACTCAAATTCTTACTTTGTCTTTATTTTTCTGCTCCTGGGGAACAAAAAATGCACACTTGCCCCGTGTGATAGAGTTCATTCTTGTTTCTGGTATTACAGCCTCACCCGTCTATTCCCTCTAGTTTTTTCTTCACATCTTTATTGTCAAAGTATGGCTCAAAAGAGTGACAGCGCTGGTGCTTGTGAATTTTTATTATTTAAAATTCTAAAAATTTATGTTTAAACAAAAGATTAGGCTGGTGCCCCTTACAGCGTGCCTCATGGGTGCACTGCACCCTTTATTTAAGCTGCCCCAGTGACCTATATTGCACTCGCAATTCTATCTGATTCAAGTTCTACTTCTGACGTCTGACTTCTCTGCTACCAAACTTATATTTTCTCCTATTCTTTCTTATGCAGCTGAGGCCTGGGACCCCACACTTCTAGTAACATCGACAAACTTGAATCTATCCAAAATAAATTCGCCTGCTTCATTCACGACTGCTGGTCATCTTTTAGTTCATATAAATATCATCGACCCTATATATCAAGATTAAGATTACACATGTTATCAGTGAGCCAGAGGGGATACAATGAACAAAAACACTTTTAACGAACAAAAGGCTTGCATGATGTCATGCAAAACATCAGATAGTTTTGTCCTAAATTCTTCCCATTGACTTACTGGAACCACTGATTCCAACTGGCCTTTGAAAATTATCGCTCTAATCTTTCCCTCAAAAGTTCAAAGTTGGTTCTTTGAAAACAAGGAACCATTCTTTTGTTATTAGATACACAGAGAAGCAACAAACAAAGCTAACAACACAATTGTTGCCAGAAGAAAAGTTGTTAACAATAAAAGTTAAATCAAATATATAACACACCCCAAAAAATTATCAAGATACTAAGCTTAAATTATACTCTAGCAATATTTAAGCTATCTCAACTACTAACACTAAAACTATTAGGCCAAAAGCAAAATAACACAAATTACAAAGAATACCCGAAAACAATTCTAGTCTGTTTGCTGACACTACTGCCGAAATCACCCAAGAAATTGTATAGCAGAGAAGAGCAGAAAACAACAGAATGGTAGAAGATAAAGAACCTGATATTCCCTCTTATATGAGTAGGTAGGCAACAATTTGATTATGAACAAAGAAACAATGGAAAGACCTGACAGAGGTACAAATGACAAGGAAATAAAAGCGAGGAAGAAAATAAACTGATCAGAAAATATACAAATGAAAACAAAAAGAGGAGAGAGGAGAAAGAAATATAAAAACACTTGTCTCAAAAACCCAAGACAGTGGTCCTTCATGGGAACAAAGCGATATCCAAAACTAAAATTGCGGTGCTAAAACATACCAACACAGAATACTGAACATAAAATCAAGAAAAAACACAGAAAGAGAACACTGGATAGATTAATCTGAAAAACAAAAAACATGCTAATGAAATCATACGAGGACATAGGCGGAGATAGACTTGAAAGTTTGGGGGGCACGATGATGATTGCTGGGGGAGGGGGCATGATGACAACGATGTAAGTTCATGTATACCCATATATAATGATCAGTCAGCTCCACCTTTGAGGGGGCAATGCCCCCATTCTCCCATATCTCTACCTATGCATGAGGACGAAAAAAATCCAGAGACAGCATACAGACACCACTCAGTTGAGGTCCTGCTATGCAATTTCGGTTGGTAGCCAACAAACGGAGAGCAATAAGAACAAACTCATACTTTTAATTAATTTTTTTTGCTCTAGTAAAACTCAACTAAAATGTATGCTAAATCTTTCCAGGAAAAACTTTTTAGTTTCTTGCTGAAAATACATTATTTTGTTCTAGCTACACAACCTAATACTGGCACATGCAATGCATCACCAGATACTGGATCATGTCGTGGATCATTTACCAGATATTATTACAATCCAAAAACAAGAAATTGTGACACATTTATATATGGAGGCTGTGGTGGAAACAGTAATAACTTCAACACTTACCATGACTGCATGAAAACTTGTGGAGGTACTTATCAATGATACTCATATATAGCTGCATTAAAAACTGCAAATATCCATAACTTATTTTATTTTTAGGTTTTGAATCATTATATTCCCTAAAGTAAGTGTTTTGCTGATCTATTTATTTAAAAAAATATGCATTCCTTTGAATTTTCAAAAAATTTTTTCTTACCAATTCATTTTAGCTGAGGCTGCATTACTCTCTTAAAAAAATCAAATTCAAAGATTGTTACAGTGATTAGCTTCTACATGGTTCAATAATAAGTTTTTTCTCTTCTTTTCAGCAATCTAAGAATGGTGACAATTTTCTGAGAACAAGACTTAATTACAAATAATTCTGAAATTTACTTGTTGTTCGAAAAATTATGATACTCCTATTGTACTCATTCTTTCAATGTATATTGAATGTTTTAGCATATGCCCGATCCAAAATATATATAATATAAAAGAAATGTTAATAAAAAATATATTGAATTGCAAAAATGTATTTTATTTAAGAGAAACATTCAAATAAAGTGTCTATGTTAGAATAACAGAAATCTAATTATTTACTTACATTACTGGAATGATATTTTTTAAACTTAACATGCCACATAAATAATAATGGACATTTGCCTCATATTCAATTTTCTTAAAAGAATGAGTTCAGTCTCTTCAGTTTGTAATGATTCTAATTGATGAAAAATACATTGTTTTGATTTGCCATAAAAACTAACTACGTATTTTTAAATAAAAAGTGAATTTCTTTGCACGTTTTTCATACACCAATGAGTATAACAGACACAATGAAATTACACGCAGAATGAAACTTACAATTTATATATTACTTTTCAGAAAGTTTTATAGTATTACATGTTTCTCACTTCATGATTAAGAAATAAATCAATAAAATTTAGTTAGTACATAATTGAAGCTCATATCATGAGATGTCAACCAATGGTTGCAGTGAAAACTATTGGTCAGAGTGGCTTCATATTATGTATGAACTTTTCTTTAAGTAACTAGTTCGTTTCAGTAAAAGAATAAAATAAAAAACAAAAGAAGAAAGACTACATGAATTTTAATAAGTTTGTTTTGATCAAATAATTTATGATGAGAATAACATCCCGTCAACACCGCTCACCGGCCGTCGCACGATGAGAATAACAGGTAATTATGAAATTGTTAGATAAAAAAATGAAGCTAAATTGAAAAAATAAAAATATATTAACAGAACACTTTCAAAATTGCCATAAATTTGGACTTCAATCATAACCCTGATTTATATATATTATATTCTAAAATAATAATATAACTACTTTCTGAAACTAATGTGAGAAGATACATCATCTTATGAAATGTAATTTATACAAAATTAATATACAAGTTGGTGGGGCTAGTTACCCCTGGTTGCTCATTCAAGATGCTTAGCAACACTAGATGACAAAAATACCCTGATAGATAACTGTACTACAATATATCTAAGATGACTTTATGGAAAATGCACTGCAATTACAGCTAAGAAATTATTATTTGAATATGAATACTAGAATATTACACTAATGATTAAATTAAAAAAATTAAAGTAAATATATATATATGTTATAGCAAAATTCTGACTTTTTCTCCCTAAAACACAAAATAATAAATTTTGTTTAAAAACTAAAAAAATTTTAACTAAAATATCATAGGCACTTTTGAATTTTGTGCTTTGGCACCATCTTCACGTAGATAACACCAAGGCCAACAGAACAAAAACTATTTTCAATTGTTTCAACTATATCACAAAAAAGATTTAACCATTATAGTAAGCATTTTTGAAAGCAGCCACTTTGATAAATATTTCCCATCACAAGAAATCCATAATGAGCTAAACAAATAGACTATTTCAAAAAAATAATAATAGCTATTTATACATCAACACCAGAGCATATAGGTTAAGTGAATATATTCCTTTAACACATATATATGTTATTAAACATTAATTCTACTGAATGTGCAATACATGCCCCTCATTATTTTTATTCCATGCTATTATAGTCCACTTTTCGCATAATATATGCTCTACGAATGGAGAAACCTAAAACAATAATTAGAGTCAGAATTGTTAAGGTGAGTCCAACAGCAAGGGGCACTGTTTCGTCTTGTATAGGAATCTCAGGGTTAGCAATACTCACTTCACTGCACTGATTCACTAAAGAAAAAAATTGTCAAATTTAGCATTTATTGTATGAAAAAGTTTAATACATAAGTAATTTTATGGTATGTTAGGTCACTATTATCTTTTGAAAGAGAACTATTATAGGATACAAAAAATGTTATAACAGTTTATCTCTCAAAAACTAAAAGATAAATATTTTAAATGCAAAAAAATCAGAACTTTGAATATATATGCAAACTCAAGTGTACATCAAGTATGTTAAAAATAAAGTGCATCTCACATATAATGAAGACTGAATATTTTTTGAATAATACATGAACAAAAGCAACTGTCAAAGAAGTTTTAACACACAATTATAGAACCAGCTAACATATACCTTTGCAGTAACTTCAACATGTATAACAGTCATAACAAAATTTTAGCTAGTTTATACCTTGGAAACAACTTTTTTTTAAGAGTTTTTTTCATAACTAAAATTTATTAAATAGTTTACTTATTTTTACAAATAACCTTTGAAATTCTATCAAACATACCATGGTCATTTAATTGTAAGTTTGGGGGGGGGGGGAGAAGTCAATGTGATTTTGCCACCCACTGTAAAATTTGATAATTTTATAGCACTGTTTTTTGTTCCTCCAAAAATTTGCTGCTCAGGTTACACCTTTTGCCCCCCTAATTCCGTCACTGAGACATACTGTCAATTAACTTGAATATTAATTGAATTTATATGAATGCTCAGCATTAATTTCAAATCAACTTCATTGGATCTGACCTCTCAGTTCTGGCACACTTACACCCCTCCCCCAATTTGCCAAGATTCCCCTTTAGATTTTCCATTGGCTCAAGTTAAGAACTAAATACTGTCTATACTAGCGGTTCTCAACCGGTGCTCTGTGGCTGCTCTAGGGAAATAAAATAAATTAGTAAATCTGATAAGTAAATAAATAAAATAGGCCTACATTCCTTCACAGAAATTATACACTAAAAAGGGCTACACGATTTAATAAAGGTAGAGAACTGCTGGTCTATACCATACAAGCTTCATGATTGTTCTTGAACAACTTTTTGGAGAGGGAGGCATATTTACAGGGAAGGAGACTAAGTGGTCTATGGTGGCAGCTTTGGATAGGCAGTAAAGTTGGGAAATGAGTGCTCTAGAAAATTAGACTAGAACAGGAGGAGCCATAATTCTGTCTCTGGGGAAAACTGTGTGTAGACGTATTGTCTTGATGCAATGCATAATCATTCTTTGCTAAACTTTTTTTTAAAAGTCAGAAGGTGGTTTCTAAGGACATCCTGTTAATTTGTGGAACTCTGCCTTCATTTTAGAAAAGTGGTATTGGTCATATCACTGAATTCAAAGCCTATGTATACCATAAAACAGCATTGTTTCAGAAATTTTAGTTGTCTGTGGGTTCAGAAAGATTGAGAAATGCTGCCATAAAAAATGCTCTGCCATTGTATCTACTAAAGGTACTGCGAAGTTCACACTTCAAATTGTGTCAGTAATAGTTTCAACCATCTGGGTAATTCAAGCCAAACATTTTTTTCATTTGAGAAAATATTTGTCACACGTTCTTTCCAAAGCATGCAAGATAGAGCTCACGATAATAGAGCTTATTGTGGTGTTCATAAAGTCTAGGTGCTACTATCCATTCTGGAGGGGTTTCAGAAATGGCAGTGATTCCAGTATTACCAAGGGGAAATAGGGAAAGTAGTAGTAGGATCCAGCACTTCAACTCAGGACTGAAGAACATTTGCTTCTCTTTTGGGGGTCATGCTTCTCGAGCTTTCTGGATTCACTGGTAGGTGGCTTCATTGGGATGGGATTCACCTGAATAGGCAAAAGGGGGAGGGGTTTGGGAGGTTTACGATAGTTAAGAACAGGTTTTTTACTCCCAGACCAGGTAGATGGGAAATGTGGGTTAGTTAAAATGTTGATCAAAATAGTATAAACGGGGAACTACTCAACTCTGATACTGATACCTTCTTAATTGACACTACATAACAGGAAAATTAGGTGTTCTAATAAGCGCCAGAAACTTCAGTAATAAGAAAGACTTTTCAGAAACTATGATAGCCTAGATTTAGTAGCCATTACAGAATCTTGTGCAAACGATGGGATGAGTACTTCTCAGACATCTCTGGATACAATACTTTTTTAGCAACAGATCTGGTAGAACAGGGATGGAGTCTTGATTTGAGTGAAATCATGTTTGCAGGTTTGAGTGTAAGTTGTTATAATCCATTGAATAGAGATTCAAGCTACATCTTCAAGCTTCATGATGAAATTACCTACATGTATAAGTATAAGAGGGTCATAGTTTTTTAGGGGATTTTAATTATCCGGGTATCAATTGGGAGAACCTTTTGGCTACAGATCAATATGAGAGATTTTCTCAAGTTAGTGCTCAATAACTTTTTGTATCAGCTGGTATCAGAAGCTACTAGAGTATTTCTATTTTGGATTTGATTCTCACTAATTCTGAGGATCTTGCTCAACATGTTTTAGTTGGAGAACACTTTTATTCTAGTGACCATCGGTTGTTAGCTCAGTTTGTAGCTTTATCACGGATAAAGTTGATAACAAAAGAATGGTTCGTTGTTTTCGAAGATCCAACATTTTTTTTTTTTTGAGAGAAAGGTTAGCAGTAACTTTTAAAGCCCACTTGGAATCATTGGAAGTGCTAAGTTGATTGGATGAATTTAGGACAAAACTATCCTTTGTTTTGCATGACTTCATACCCTTTATTTGAAAGAAACAAATTTACTCTTTGAGTCCACTTTGATTCAGGTTCAATGTGAGGGACCATTTCCTTGATAAGAAAGGAGCATTCAAAAAGTATAAAAGTGGAAGAGGTAACCTGTCAACATTTACTAAAAAAAGCATCAAAGAAAGTGATGAGAGATAGTGAAAAGAAAGTTGAATCTAGTTTGGCAGAAAACGGCACTGAGTCAAAATAATTTTTCAAGTCAATAATGGATGTAAGGGGGCAGTTGACCCCCTCTCAATTGGAGGGGTGGTGGCAGTCTATGACTTTGGTTGAGGTGGAGAACAATAAAAGCTTGAGTAAGGCATTTAATGACTTTTTCGTATCAGTTTTTCAATAGAGAAAGCAATATCCAAAGTATATGTGTATCTTAAGAAGATCGAAGTCCTAAACCATATTCTAGTGCAAGATGTGGGGGTCCTATTTGTCCGATTCCAAATGGCAGTTTTTTTAATACTCACCAAGAGGCTTGTTAGCTAACCCCCAGATGTGGGACTCCCAGCAGTAGCAATCTTTTTCTGTGGTCATGTCACTGTTTCTGTTGTACCCTGTGTCAGGAAAATTTCTGACAAGAACAAACCAGGTATCAAGTACTCTATTGTTGAACCCTCAAACTACGCAAAAGAAAAATTAATAAACCAAATGGTCCACATAACCCCCAAAATAACCTGAAAAATTATACAATTTCTGCTTTGGCAGAATCATTAATTGAATTCTACATTTGAATTATTTGGCAATATATTGATGATCCCCTCCTCAATTAAAATCAATTATACAAATTTTGTTGACAGGATTTGGTAGAAAAAGTAGGACAAAAGGTAGAGAGTAGGACATTTTACCAAAAAGTAGCATAAGTGGGAGCCCTGCACACTTTTCACAGGCCTTTCTATAGTGAATTTATAGCATGAAAAAACAAAAAATGATGGCAATTGTCTCAGGCACCCTTGGGGGAGACCATGACTGCTATATGGTTTTGGACGCCATACACACAGAGGGATATAGGCTTGGTTGAGGGGCTGCAGAGAAGAGTAGAGTCCCACATGCTCTTGTTGGTACACAGGCCTTGAGCTATAAAGAGAGACTTGCATCTGTTGAGTATGTTTACATTGGAAAAAAGCAGGTATCCAGGGCCGGATTAACTCATATGAAGGCCCTAAGCACTTAAGTGATTTTGGTGCTCGGTCCCCTTCACTTTTAACCATAACTCATGGGCCATTCAGATGTAGTTGCAATTTTTGAGAGTAAGCAAGCAAATTGGTAAGAAGGTATTTTTAGGTGGGGAGAAGGAATTCAGGAAAATAATTTTACCCAGGTTCTATAATGCCACGGCTCGGGGAGCCTCAAGTGCTGGGGAGGCCTCATGACAATTCGATCAGGTTGAAATTTTGGAGAGGGTTAGCTGCAAATTTGTAGTCAGGTATTGATACCTAGGTAGGAGTGGCCTCAGAAAAGTTTGTTTTGCCTGGAGGGGGCTATGATGTTGATCAGACCGCTCGGCTCGGGGCTTACTTTATCAAAGTTGAGTGAAATCTCAATCCGAAAACTGAGTATTAACAAAGTTCTTGGTAGCAATTAGCTTAGTTCTTCTGCTTTTGCGTAACCCTCAAGATTGCAACTAGAAACGAAAATTTACCCAGTCACTTGAGGGTCTGCATCCATTTTGGCGTCCTCTCCCCTGTCATTTTTAACAACGAAAAGAAAAAGAGTAAACTCACCATTTCTGGAGATCCAGCGCCCGGGGCACCAGATCCTCGCCCTCCTTCAGTTGTGTGGCCCTGGTCAACCATTCAATAAAGATCTTCAAATGTTAAATTTTAGAATTTTCTACTGGGTGGTTGATGCTAGGGGAAAAAATTACATTAAAAAGAAAATGTATTCTATTTGATCACTTTTCATGGTGCCCCTTTTCTCCTGATGCCCTTAAGCACGTGTTTATTTTGCTTAATGGTTATTCCAGCCCTGCAGGTATCAGGGGATATGATCAAAGTGTTTAAAATTTTTAACAAAATGAAAGGATGGAACATAAGTTAATAATACACCATCAGTAGACTGTTTTGATAATGGGACAGCAGTATCGTTTGGTAAGAGATAAGTTTAGGATGTGGTGTCATAGTGAATTTTTCTCTAACAAGGTGTGAATAAATAGAATAGCTGGTGTGAATTCTACCATATGATTAACACGTTTAAAAAGAAATACAATGTTTATAATGGGATGAATCGAGAAGCTATCAATACGTATATAGGACAACCATAATTTGTTTGGAAATGCCTATACTCTAATGTTAAACTACTACTTTTCAATATAATGATAATAATCCCTGTATAATGATACTTTTTTTTTGGTACCCAGAGTATTGTTATATCAAGGTTTTGTTGTATTTGTAAGTTTTTAGGTCTTTAATACAAGGTCTTGAAGTACTGCATATGCAGGATTCAATGTTATGTAAATTTGTAAAACAACAATTTTTTTCAAGTTTGTCTTCATACTAATGAGACTGCATTTTTTTTTCGAATTTTTCATAACAATTTAAATTAGAACTTTGTTATGCATGTTACATATAACAAAATTATTGCACAGGCATATTTTAACCATTTCTATAAAATTATAATTTGTTTAAATGCTTCTGATGGTTACTTTGACTCCTATTTCATTAAAACATTACTCAATATCTATGTTTATGAGATGCACACACATCATACCATATTCCTGAATCCAGCATGAGGGATACCAGTTTTTCAATATAAATGAGTTTGTTTTGACTCGGCATGACAGAAATTTTGATATTATTCAATTTATTAAAAAGTTTATATTTAATAAATTAAATCTCCTTTATTACACACTTTTTTGGGTTAACTGAACATTTATTTTGTTTCTATTTCTTTATGGATTTTTTTTTATAAAAGAGGCAATTTTATGTAAAATTCTTACACATTTGCTTTTTTTCCAATATTTGCCCTGTTCTTACTACAATTAGATTTACCTGACATTTTTTAAAGAAACTTTTTTTGTCACCCATGTGTTCAAAGAATTAAAATTCTCATTAGGCTCATTTAGACTATAGGTGAGAGTCCATCCTTCTGGAGATTTTTTTACGTCATTACAATAACACTGAATATATTTACAGCTGAATAACATACCTTCAGAAAACTTCCCATTGTCCACATCAAATGGTTGAAGGTGAAGGTCTGACATGCTGACAGTAGCAACTTTTTTGTTGGTTCTGTACAGGTTGACAACTTTTGCAGTAGGGCAAGAGAAGGACTGACCCACATCAGTTATGAACAACTCTATGTCTTTACTCTGAGCAGTTTTCTTCCCATCTTAGTGAGAAAAAACAATAATTATAAATGAAACAGGTTTCAGAATGTATAATTTACATACAAAAAAAAAGGATCTAACATGAAATCATTCAACATAACTTCAAAAATATGCCATCAAAACAATTTTGTTACATTTTTGTGATGCTAGCAAAAAATTGTTTAATCAAAAAACTGAAAATTATTTCAATTCTGACACAATGAATGCATTTTTTTTTTACCAGTCACAGTGCATATTACCTATATTCTGTGTCTTTTTAGCAATTTTAGAGAATTTCAGGTATAAAAAACAAGACTTTCTTTTTGAGATACCGTAAACATTGGCGTGACTTGAGTACAGATTTTGAACATTTTTTGCACCATCTCCCTTATGAATTAAATTTTTTTATTAAAAGTTGTACCACTAGAAAAAGTTTTTAGTTATTTATTTATACAAGGATAATTGTTTTTAACTTATTATAATGGGAAAAAATGAATACAAAGCCATCCCATTTGAAGGGGTAACTACATAGATATTTAACTTTTTGAAGCGTGTTTCCATCTCACCCAACTAGAAATAATTAGAGAGAAATAAAAAAAAAGTATAAATACATAAATTTTGTTTTTATTACAAATATAAAT
Source organism: Pholcus phalangioides (assembly GCF_987345545.1). Lineage (NCBI taxonomy): Eukaryota > Metazoa > Arthropoda > Arachnida > Araneae > Pholcidae > Pholcus > Pholcus phalangioides. Next base: position 25,411,613 of record NW_028301625.1, read on the forward strand.
ACAGTTAATTATTCTTTTATGTCTATGATGTAAGTGAGTGAGTAAAGCGGAATAAGCTCCAGTGTGTTTTTATACAAATGACAGCAGCAAAAATTTCAAATTTTAACAAAATTATTAATTAATACAAATATTAATGAGTAAAACATTAATTAATAAATTATTTATTAATAAAATATTAACTAATAAAATTATTAATTATTAAACTCATCAACTATTAAACTCATTAACTAATTATAACTCTCGGTTAATGTTACTTATGATTCAATTTTTGAATTAATACTCTATTAATGTTATTATTAAAATTAGTAATCTAATTAAAATTATTTACATTCACTTCATACTGATATCCAAAGAAACAAAAAAAACTATTTTCATGATTTACCATCAGTAGGAAGTAGAACAGAACAAACTAGGTTCAGTCACCACGACTATATAAGCTCCATGCCACGAGGGATGTGGCACAGTGTCGTCTTAGGGCATGGCCCGGGGGGCCTCACAAAAATGATAACTGGTTAAGATTTTTGAGAAATTTCTAGGTAGATCTTCAGAAAAATCAGTTTTCCCAGGGCCCATGATGCTCAGAAGATGGCCCTGGTGTGGCCAGTTGAGTAATAATTCCCATTGATTTAAATATCAATGATATAATACACTAGAGAAGAAAAGGGAACAAACATTGTGTGTGTGTGTGTGCATAACATAGGCAAAACAGGGAGGGCGGAGATGTACAAACTTAAAAAAAAGCATAGCAAGAAATCTATCAGAAGTTTACAGAGCGTGCTGCAATCAAAAATTATGCACAATGGGGGTAATGACACATTGTGCTGGCATTGATTCAAAACAATATAAAAAAAATATGCGAGGTAGAAAATTATTGCATGCATAGGTGTCAGAATCTAGGGGCTGAGGCAATTTGAGCCCCCTCAATAAATTTTGTAAGGGGGCTGAGCCTCCAATAATTTCCGAAAAAACAATGCAATGCACCTTCCTCCTCTGCCGTACGCGCTTGAGTCTTGTATATACGGGACGACCAGCAATTTTCAGCCCCTCCAATGTTTTCTTCATGTCAGCGCCTCTGATTGCATGTACAAAATGAAGCAAGGTGAATCTTGTATTAACAAATGGAGAGGACATTTCTGTATAGACTACTAGTACACAGGAAATTTTTTGAAAGGGATTAGACAAACAACTAGATGGGTATTTTTTCCATCCAAACGGCCAAGAAAAACACCAGATATAGTTGGAAAATAACTAAGTTGTCAACACTGTTCTAGCTTGAGCAGGCACTAAAGAGACCACGTGCAAACACTTAAACTTCAGAATGGAAAATAAAAACTAGAAAAAATTCTACCTTTTTTCCGATGTTAAAATGTAGATGTTGATTTCTATCCTTTTTCAATAACAAGAAAACAATCCAAAAAGAACATAACCAGACATGAAAAACAAATATTCAATTTAAAAAAAATCTGAACAAAAAGTAATTTTACATGAGTTTGCATTTGCGAATAATAAATTCTTCGGAATGCGAGAATTTTATGCCGAGTCCTGCCCCCAGGGTGATTTCAGCAGCTTACAGAAGGCCTGGAAGGCTGAAAAATAATAAATTCTCAACATGAAATTCCCAGTTATAATCATCTCAAATTTCATCTTGCATAATACAGATCCTCCTAAAAAGGCGTTGACATATGATACCCCAGGTCTTGATTGGTATTTTTTTATGAATTGTTATTACTAGAGCCCGGAAGTTCAGGAAAAATGCCATAAAAGCCTTTTTTTGCCTATTTTCAAACTCGTTTAGATAAAAATGCCCTTTTTAAAGTTTTCCTGTCATAAATGCCTATTTTAACATATTTTTAAGTTTATTAGTGCATTTCAATTGCCATAATCTATACAACTTGAATATTATGAGCATTGAGAACAAAAGAATTGGTGTTTTTAAAATTTTCTAACTCTCTCGATACTAATTATCATCAGAAAGCCCCACCCCTTACAGCCCCATTTAAACGCAGATAGGTGATCTGAGAGATAGAGAAGTTGGTGTTGCTGTGCATTAACTTTGCTTTGACCGAATGGAGTTAGACGTGAATGATTTTGTTTCAGATGAATGCAGCCCATGTTAGAAAAGCAGAGGAAAATTAGAAATTTTTGTTTCTCCACATGCTTCACATAAACATGTCTCACTCAGGCATTGGACTACTACTACTGAAGCAGACATGCATCTCGTCCATATTCCTCTGCGGAACTTCTAACGAATTGGTACATGTTGGAATGTGTGCATGTGTAGTGAACCTGATGTGAAGTTTGTCTCTGTGTAATGCTTGTTATGTGTAGTGCTGCCATCTGTCATCAATTTTTTCTAACTATGGGTGAAGTGTAATGATTGAACAATTGTATTAGATAGAGACAACTGCTCACAACCCCGGACTGATGCAAAGCAACTTACTTTCATTACCTCAAAAGAAGCAGGGTTGTGTCGGAAAAAGTTAGCAAAGATTAATAGTAGTGGCCCCCTTGCTCCGTGCTCGCAAGTATCAAATCACTCGATCTCCCCATGAAGACAGCTACCAAGTTGAGGTACCGTACAAGCTATTTGACTAAAAATGGATAGCTGAACTCAATGACCAGGGAGATAAATTTCATGAGCGCCCAGTGGCACATAAGGGCTGAAGACCGCATTTACAGTAGAATTTCCTTTGGTTGTGGCATCTTGCTTGCTAGCTGGCTGCCTGAAATCAGCTGGTATTAATTTCTGAAAAAAATAAAATAAAAACCCTCCCCTCTCTCTTTTGAACATAAAATGAAAATTTTGACAAAAAAATCTGGATGTATGAAAGAGTGAAACTTGTGAAGAAATTAAATATGAAGAGTTACTTTTGGAGATCGTTGCAAAAAAATATAATAAAAATAAATCTGTAAATATATAAACAATATTGTTCCCAAAAAATCTTACAAATTTGTTTTTAGGTTTCTTCCTTTTTTTGTCATTTGTAAAATAATTGTAATAACCCTCAAGAGAAAGAGATGAATTCTCAAGAGATATTAAAGTAAAGGCATCATTGGATTAAATTTATAAAAAAATCATAATCTCATGGCCTTTCTTTGTTTTCTTCATATTCAGATTACTTTTAAGTATAATCCGAAAGTTAAATAAAAATTAATTTTTAAGAATTTTGGAGAGTGACGGCTAAATAAAAACTATGCCGTGATTCGGTCTCTCGAAAGTCGTATAAACGGGATTCTCTCTCTCCACTGTGTATCTCTTTTTTTCTTCATTCCCCTCTCTTCGGATATGAAGACCACCCAATGTCCGAATTTGAATGGTTTTGTGCCACTATACTGATGTTTATCTATATATATTGCTCTAAAATAGAATGTTTTAGCCCTGGCATCTGATGATAACCCGGTAACTTTAGATCCTTTCTACTGCCAGGGTTATACAACTAAATCATTTTAACTTTGATGAGCATCAAAAAATAAAAAATCAATCGATGGTCATATCCTCCATCTGTTCTTTGTCTGACTTTGTATGAGAGCAAAAGACCTATTCCAGAGAAGTCGGTCTCTCGAAAACTTATCTTTTCAGTTGAACTTCTCCTTTTTGAAAAAAAAAGATCAGTCATAAAAAAACCGGACTCCCAAATGGCGAAATCTTTTTGTATGAGTTTCTTCTTTGATGCCCTTCATATTGGTATGGTTTGAAGTTGAAGCTGCATCAGGAAAACAAGAAAAGGACATTGCCCCACCAGAGGTCATTTTTTATCTTCACTGGTGGGGCAAATAGAAAGGCTAGTGGGGCAAAATCCCTACCAGTTAACATGTAAAAAAAGGATTGTCCTGATGTATTTTGCCACATACGTGGTGAGAGCACCCTGAAAGAGAACGGAAAAGCCATTTCTCTGATTTTGTTAAAAGAGCTTATCTTGGGTACTTTGACGTTAGGCTTGGTGACCAAGATAAAATTTTGACTCCACACACGTGTATAACTTGTATACAGACGACAGTGGACTCATGAAGGGGTCAATACCCATTGCTCACTCAACCAAAATGAAAGAGGAATCCGATAATATTGCTTTGGTCATGGAGAAGATTAAGTTTGCAAACATCAATGAGTAATTTGTGAGGACTTAAAAATAGATAACTTTCTCCTCTGTCAGCAAAGGGGCTACACAAAATATCCTTGCTTCTCATGCCTATGGGATAGCAGAGTCAAACCATACCACTGGATAGAAAAAATAGAACATGGTTGTTGGAGAAAGAAATGTCATTCGTTAACCCTTAGCCAGACGAGACAGAATCTTGCCTCCGCTGCATATAAAGCTAGAGTTCATGAAAGCTCTTGATCAGGACAGTCCTTGCTTTGAATACATGGGACAAAAAAAAAAGGATGTACAGAAAAACATAAAGCTACGATTTTTGATGGTTCTCAAATCAGACATCTCATAAATGATTCTCATTTAGTAGATTCCATGAATAAGACAGTGTGGATCTCATTTGTCCTTGTTTTCAAGAAATTTCTTGACAACACAAGGCTAAAAACTATATTGAATTAGTTAACTGCATGCTCAAAAACTTTAGCGACCTTGGTTGCAATATGAGCATAAAGGTTCATTACTTGCACAGCCACTTAGACCGTTTTCAGAAAAAAAATCTAGGCAATACTAGTGGGGAACAAGGTGAACGATTCCAACTGGCACATAAAAACAATGGAGGACCAATACCAGGGCATAGGATACTCATATGATAACAGATTACTGTTGGAACCTGCAAAGAGACCATGTAAACAAAGTTTACTCAAGAATTTCAAAGAAGCTTTTGGAAGGGAAAAGAATAACTTTTCCTTTTGTTTTTATCTGATTATTTTCATTTCTGATTTCTAATTAAGCTATTGTAGATTTACAGGAGTATTGCTGTTTTTTTTCAATCGAAATGATAAAAATTAACTAAGCAAAAATATTGTTTTAACTTAATGCCTATACCCTAATTTAATGTGTTAACGTGTGTCAGTGCCGTCTTAACGCATGGGCGCACCCGGGCACCTCAGAAAAACCACTTGGCTCGGGGGCCCCTGATGCTCTTAAGACGGCCCTGGTGTGTGTGTGAATAACGCTATTTTCATATCTAACAAACAAGAGCTGATGGGCAAAGACTGTCATATTCGTTTTCAGCACATGAAATACACATAAAGTCAGTTAAAAAATCCGGCACCAAAATCAGTGTTGTGCAGCATTATCATCCACAGTTAAAACAATAAGTATGCTTACCAAAGCAAACTTCTATCAAGACTGAGATGTAACCACTGAGTACTGTGAACAACATTAAAACACAAGTTATGATGAAAGTGGGCAGGACAATTATGAGAGATTTTGTCACCATTTTTGATATGTGATTTTTTTTTTCCAAATAAAGCGTCAAAAATTAAATATTATAAATGTATAAAAGTTATTCAAATGACAAGGGCACAATTTTTTTTTTAAATACTAGAATATTTTTTGTTATTTACCACTGAAACTATTTATATCTTTATACTATGTCTGTGTGTACATATTCTCTGGCCTAATGATTCTTCTCAAACACTACCATGTTTGAATAATGTCTTCTTTTCAGTCAAATTTTTATTGTATCTATGTGAAATGTGTCTATCTTAAAAATAAATTTATCTACATTAGAGGAAATGTTGTTTACTGCAGTTTTAATGCCTATTTCTGATAGGGAATTTTTAAGCAAATCAACCTAAATGTATATCAGTTGTAATTTATTTGATATTTTTAGCAAAGAAATAAGTATATAATATTCACATAAAAGAATTGTACAACAAATCTTACCATAGTAGATTTAGAATGTAAACTAAATGTTTTGTGATTTATACACTGGCGTACACAAATGGGGTTTTTTAGGGTTCAACCCCTTCCATAAGCTGAGATTATGGATTTTTTTCTCTTGAAAAATGAAAGTGAATTGAAAATTTTCAGTGAAAAATGAAAAACCCCCCACATTGAAAAAGGGAAAAAAAACACGACCTCCCTCCCCTTGAGAAAATACTGTGCATGCTACTGAATATATACATATTCATAACTTCTGAAAAAAAAAGTATAATTACATTCAAATGAAAAATAGATTCATGAACAAATTAACAAAATTTCATATTTTAGAAAACAATTGATAACTATTTTAGAAAATTTTAACATGCATAAAACTATTTAAAGTGAAGCAAAACAAATTTCACCTGTCATGCAAAATAATCTCTTTTGAGAAATGTGAGCAAGCTTTCAAGTAATTTCTAAAACATTGTGTAGCCATGCTGAATTGAAAAAAAAGAAAAATTTGAAAAGGAAAGAAGCAAGTATGTCTGATTAAAAATAATAATAGGTTTCAACAAACACAATTGAAAAAAAATTAATATCAGCAGATAGATAATAAATATAAAAAATAATAAAATAGTTTGAGAAACAAAACAAAATTTTGAAATATTGTCTGAGGCTTTCATGGCCGGTGTTAAATGACTTGCAAACGGTTTCCGGGTTATTAGGTCATGGTCTAGGAGATTTTCTTCCTGACGTTTCGCCCACATCTGTGGAAGGCATCATTTGAGGTTATTTGGACACAAGTCAAAACCTTGGACCGACCTGCCACAAATGTGGGCGAAACGTCAGGAAAAAAATCTCCTAGACCATGGCCTAATAACCCGGAAACCGTTTGCAAGTCAAAATTTTGAAATTTCATTTTTTCATTGAACGTTTTTGTTTGAGGGAAAACTTACGAACTTTCCCTTAATTAGTACAGTAATGCTATAAAATTAATTTAGCATCTCACTACCAACTGGCTTTCCAATGTTTTTACCAGCGAGGACCTGATTTTCTGTGTGCATCATGGCAATTGTAATTAATAGTGTAGTTATACAGTGATTCTGAGTGTTATGTGACATTTTTACCCTGCACAGCTTAAAGAGAACATTATTCACTGCACATGATTGCATATTTGTCACATGAGCCTTTTCAAATAAAACATATTTAAAAACAATACTGGAAGCAAAAATATTGTTGCATGAAGATAATCTATAATTAATACTGAAAAAGCGGTTTTCTTCCCTTCATAAACATAAACAAAACCAGATATTTTTGCTGTATACAGCACACACAACTGGAGTATGCACCATTACTCAAAAAAAAAAAAAAAAAAAAATTGGTTCATTTGATCATTTTTGTCACACCACAGTCATTTTCTGCACACGAGGGTTAATTAGATGGGACCTACAATTTATTTCTGATTCCGAACGGCAGGCTTGTTTTTATACTCACCGGGTTGGTGTGCTAACCCCTCGATGTGGGACTCCTTGCAGTAGCAATCTTTTCTGTGGTCATGTCACCACTTCTGTTGTACCCCTTTTTCATGAAAGGTTTCTGACAAGGATGAACAGGGTATCAAACTCGCGACACCTCTAAACATCCTTTGGTACTTTAGGCAAGTATCTTATCGACCTGGGCTAGCGCGCCCCCAAATAAATTCGGATGGATGTCGAATTCATTGTATTTGCTCATATTTCATTCGTCAAATTTGATTGATTTTATTTTACTGCAGTCAGTATGTATGTATTTGGGAGCAAATTCAACTGTGTATTTATTGCAGTTTAAAGCTTATTCTAATTCAACCAAGTTTCAAGCCTAGACATTCTAGTTAAAGTTACATAACAAACAGTTATATTCTTCAGAAATTATATTTTTAATTATTAAATTCATACCAAACAAAATTTAAACATCACATAATACTCAATTTATTTCTTTTAAAAATTACATCAGGTATACTCTATGGCAAGCTGGACAAATCGCAAAAAAATCTAAGCATCAGAAAAAAATTTTATCCAAAGAAAAGGGACCAAAATAATGCTGCTTTTGACTTTTTCAGGGCATAGTGACCCCCTTTCACATGTTAGGAGATATACTGCTATAAATTCCAAACATTTTGCACTGCTCTTAGACTGCAATTTAGTAACTACACAAAGAAAATTTTAGGCAGCGATACCAACTTTCAAGTCCCCATAGTGACCTGGGATTTGTCCAGCCCTGCTCTATGGTACTTTTTAATATTTCACACATGAACAGTTTATTTCAAAAAGAGAAGTAATAAAAATTCATAAATGTATTACTATTAGTAGCCCCATCAAAAAGTGGAACTGATGTGTCATAACGTAAAGACATTTTATTAACCATCCATTTGTTAGGCTGTTTCGAAACCTATAAAAAATTAAAAATGCATCAGATGAACAACAATTAGTTAAAAAACTAATAGTGCTAGTTATAGCACAATCATCATCATCAATACTGATAAGTAACAACACTGGTTTCCATAAATCAACATCAGATGAAAAAATCATAATACCTCAAGAAGTATTGGATGAAACTTGGAGATAATCTTCATATCAAGTGTAAAACAAGCACATTTACATTTTGTACATCAATTCAAACATTAAAAGCCTCATTAAAACATTAAAAAAGATATACAAAGTAGATCCTTGAGAGCTCTGCACCCCAATCAGAAAAACATGTTGACTTAGTAGATGTCAAGTTAACAAGGTTTTATGTGTTCTAACCTTAAACAATTTTTAAAGATTGTTTATGTATGTACATTTACCTATTTGCAGTTGAAACAAGCCAATTTTTTTTATCGGAAATGTTCTATGAAAAGATTCTGTATTGAAAATAATCCCACATTAGGGTGAAAAAACATATTTTGGCTGACAAAAGATCTGTCATTTGTGAATGAGCAGAACAATTTTTGAAAATTAGAAAAACTTTCCTATTCTCACTTGGAAAATTTTGATCTATTTTACTCAAACATCTCTTGCTTGAGTTTCACCTATTATCCCACACCTATCTCTAACTTTCACAGTTCACAGATTGAGTTTTCAGGTTCCAAACAGCAAGAAGCAGGTGATATAACCCGCCACTAAGGTGTGAAGAAGAATTTTTCACACACTTCAAACGACAAAAATCAAATTGCTGAAATACACAAGAGCAATGTAGTAAATATTTTCAAACTAACCAATACACAGATAATTTCTAAAAATTAATTGTGATAATACAGTACAAATCATAGTCAGCTTTAGCAGGGATTAGCTATCACATGTCAAGCTAGAGGTTTTCCCCATTAAATTTAATATTTTTGCCACCAACGGGAATAATAAATATTGAGTTTTATCAGGGGTTCAACTGTATTAAAATAAAGAAAGAAAACTATCTCAATAGGGAGTATGGTCAACCCAAACAGAAATACTAGCCAGACAACAATTTTCAATGTCATTAATGAGTCTTTAACGAGCTTTATGGGTTTTTCAATGCCCACAAGTCATACAAAGCAGTTCTAGGGCATGAAAGGTTCAAGGAAAGAGTTTGAGGCAGGCAATACACTTTCAAGAGCATCCCTGACATGCTCTATGAGATTCAGGTCACATGGTCTCATTCCATTTTAACTACTGTTACCTGTTGAAGACATTGCTGTTATTGCAATTCCTATATTCTACTGGAATTCTTTGCTAAATTTCTTCTACCTCAAAAATGGACATTATACATAGAATGATGTTAAAAGCTACAGAACATCTAATTGTACCAGTCAGAGCTGAAACTAAGGGGGAGGGAACAACTGACCCGGGTGGCACTTTAGGTAGCAACAAAGAACACAGTTATAAAAATATCAAATTTTAAAGTTGTGGGGAGAAGCAAAATCATGTTTGCTCTTGGCGGCAAAAATCATAGTTACTGCCCTGGTACCAGTAACAAAAAAAAAATGAAATGCAAAAAAAGTAGTAGCATAAAGTTTCATTAGTGTTGGACAATATATGTTTAATATAGGATGATGCGCAACTTAAGTGCTTTTTCTTAAGTGATAAGTTTTTAGCATTCACTACAAATTTAAACGATGCAGACTTTTGTTTTTGTACTGCTGATCTCTGGAATCCCAGGTTTCTATGAGAGCTTTGCAAGGGTTCATTATCAAAAGCGGTATAATTTTTTATTAATGCTGAATAAAAATACCTAGGCCTATATAGAGGGAACATCTATTTTTGTTTCAGTTGCATTTGGAACAGTCTTACAACCATCTAAAAGCCTCTGATGAAAATAAAAAACAATTAGCGGGAAGAATTTAATACAATTAATCCTACAAAAGAAGTATATATAGCATTATGTGAGGCCTATATAATACAAAAAAGAAAAACATGTATACTAAGTGAAATCTATGTGACGATTTTCAAGAGACCAGAAGAAATAGTTATAAGGCATTTATATCGTTACAGAGAGGGCTGGATTAAGATGCTTGAAGGCCCTAAGCACTGAAGTAATTTTGGTGCTCCCCGCCCCCATTTTCATGCCATTGACTACAGTTCAGTGATTTTTTTTACGTTTAAAGCAGTGGTTCTTAACCTTTTCTTCCATCCCGCATCTCCAGTGCAATGACTTACCGTCCCGCTACCCCTTGGATAATTAGTTTATTCATTATTTTTTCTGCAATCAATTACATTATCTATATTAATTCATTTTTAGTTATTATTTAGTTTCCTTTTCTGGCTACTGTTAATATTTAATTCTGGCTTCTTTATCAAATAAATTAAAAAAACTAAACTGAAAAGATAAGGTGCCAAAATGTATAAGGTGTCAAATACAGTTCAAGCTTCTTTAAAGAACCAAAAACTTCAATTTTCATCATAATTTTAATTTTCCTGAATAATCTCAGTCAATATGTATTTTTTTCACATCTCGTACCACAAAAATGCTCTCCCGCACCCCCGGTTAGGAACCTGGTTTAAGAGTTGGTAATTTTTACTTTCAGGGTTTCTTCATGTTTTTTTTTTGGTGAGAATTGAAAATATCAGATATTGCCAATTCTCTCCAAGGTGACCATATGTGCCATATTTCCCTTCTATCTATTCATTGAATCTATCAATTACAAAAAAGAAAAACATAACAAATGTTAAATGAAATTTTATGTTTCAGAAGTAAGCAGAATTCGCAGCCTGGCAGTACAGTAGTTAGGGAGCTAGCCGCTGACAGTGCAGGTCTGGGTTCAAATCCCAGTTCGGTATGGATGCCTAGTAGTGGACTTGAATCATTCAGTCCACTATGCTCATAATTTGAAATTTTACTTAAAAATTTTTTGTAATTTTTATTGAAATTTTTGTAATTATTTTTCTTCTTTCACCCCTGATTTGGTGATCCGTGCTTCCGCATAGGCTACACAGCCTAGAACCAGTCTTTTGTGGTTTGATCTAGAGCCCTAGACTATAGGTATAAAAACGCCTTAGTTCCATCTACCATAGAAGTAAAAGAAATGCTTCTACAGATGTAGATTACAACTCGAAAATGCATCAGAAAGAAAGGTACCAATGACCGCGGTTCACCAAAAATAAGGTACCTGTGAGCATAGGCACGGGAATTTAGGGACTGAGGCAATTTGAGCAACCCACCCCCCAATAAATTTTGTAATGGGACTGAGGTCCTCCCCTTAATAATTTCTGAAAAAAAATGCAATGCACCTTCCCTCGCCTGTGTACATGCTTGAGTCTTGTATATACGGGATGACCAGCAACTTTCAGCCCCTCCCCCTCCAATGTCTTCTTCATGAAGTGAGTAATATCAGACATGCTAAGATTCAGTGGTTGCTTTTGAAGCCGGTTTATGAAATCCTAACAAGCAGTGGATGGGGAATTTTTTTTAATGTTTTCAAAAGATTTTGAAAAAAAAAAATCAAAAAATCTAACGTCTGTCTTTTTGAAAACATAAAAGAAAAATTCCAAAAACTTCCAAAGATGCTCCAAAAAAACAGGAGATATTATCAAAGACTTTGTAAGTAGGAAAAAAAACTGGAGGGGGGGGGGCAAACTTTCAATGTCCATACTTATAAATGCCAAAACTTCTGAAATATAAAAATATAAAATTTCATTTTTTTTAAAATTTAGATTCAATGTCGAGAGTAAAATATACTTGTAGGGACCGGGGGAGGGCACCAAAACCATTCAAGTGCTTACGGCCTTCAAGGCATATACATTAAATCAGTCGGCTCCGCTTTTGATGCTCCCCCTCCCCATATCTCCTTCCATGGACCACCCAGCCTGTGGAAAGTGCCGAAAGGGCTTCATGACAATTACATCAGGTTACGATTTTCGAGAGTAAGTATGAAAGTTGGAAGGCAGGTATTTTTAGCTAGATGGGGCTTCAGAAATTGTTAATTTCTGTAGATTTGAGATTTCAATAATGTTGCTGTGGAAATAGCATATGCATCTCATTTTGCATCAAAAAGGAATTTCAAGGTACTTTCATTTCTAATTTGATCTTTGGGATTTTCTACTGAATGGTTCACACTGTGAAAAAAATATAATTTGATAACTGCTTGTGGTGCTCCTTTTCTCCTGATACCCTAAGCACATGCTTATATTTCTTAATGGTTAATTCGGCCTTTTGGATGGTTAATGGAATGGGCATTATAAATATAAAAAATCTATTGGATAGAGAGTAAAATTGTTTTATATAAGTTTTATAAATTTAGACAGTATCATTATATACAAGATTTTCGTTTTAGAAAGTACCATTCATTATATAGGAATTTTTCTGAACTTTATATCAAAGAACAAAGAAATCAAACATCAACATATATATATCTGTATGCCAGAGGTAATGTCACAAAAGGGAAATTTTACAGAAGAGCCACTTCAAGATTTTTTTGAGTATGGCTTTCTATAGAACTCACTTGTTTTACAAAGTGAGAATATTACTGTTTTTTATTAAAATAGGAATTCATGTTCTGTACCTATGTGTAGTGTACAAAGTACTGTAAATTAATAAAGTTATCTCAATATTGATGAAAATAGACAGTGCCTTTACCCCCGGCCAGGGGCATAGCCAGAAATTTAGTTTGGGGGGGGGGGACCAAAGTGATAGAACAATAGATTTGGACATCTTTTTCCCCTTTTTTGGTCATTTTCTCACATTTCGGGGGGGGGGGGCAGACCCTCGAGTCCCTCCCCTTATGCCCTTGCCGCCGGCATACAGATATATCTATCATTTCATTTTGCGTCATAAATTAAATAACATTTCAAAGTTATATTTTGTTTTGGTGGAAAAAATAGTACTTTAGAGAAGGTCATTGTGAAGCCAAATTCATCCCAGGAGAGGCTCAAAACTGGAGATTTTACATCATCCCCACATTTTCCTTTAGTAATCACATGTTTAGGCAAATCAACAGTGACAGCCTGAAAATCAAAAGAAAAGTAATGTCTACAGCATAGCAAAGAGATAAAAACTATACATTACCATGAAAACTACAGAAAACTACTTCACTCAGCCTATAGAAGAGAAGACAGAGAAAATTAATATGGTGCAAAAAGCCGTTAGTGAGATGCACTTGATAGAAAAGGACCAATCTGTTCTGAGCACCTCTACAAAAAATCAGAATATGAGGGACTCATAAAAGGAATAACAATAAGAGGAATGATAATCAAAGCAGTGATAAATCCAATTGTACATCAGAATCAGAACCAGAGCAAGACGCAAAACCTACTGAAGAGCTTGGACAGGAATCAGTCACTCCTGCTATTCTTACTTATTCCCTGTGAAGACGGACATGATTCAACCATATATGAATATGATGAAAATATGAATGTCAACCACATGGTCAAGATTTATGGTACTGTTCTTGAACAACTACAGCTTAGAATGTTTGTTGTGGTAAAGTTCTTGGTAAAAAAAAGTGTCAAACATTTTGTTGGTAAACTAACTCAATTCTATGGAAACAGGGAGTTCGAGTTGTTATATCTTCGAATGACTGACAGAAGGAAAATTTTTACATCCTAAACGTACCTGATGAAGTTTAACTCAATGTACAAGATATCATGTACATAATTTCTCTTCCTTATAATGAAAACCCCCACAAATTTACCTTTTCTGATAAAAATGGTAAAATTTTCTTCCAACTTTGTGGATTTTAAACCTTTTGATTTTAATGTTTTAAATTATTCTGTGCAACTTTCTTTACAATAAAGAGTTTATACTAATGTGTAAGGTTTTTCATAGTTTAGAAAAAAAAAATTTCTGGTTATTTTCATTGGTTTTCAAAAGGTTTGCAAAGTTGCCCCATTTCCAGGGTAACTTTGCTAGTGCTGTTTTTTTTAAATGTATAAATGTTTACTTAAGTTGTCATGTTTTCACAGATTCAGACTAGTAATGAAGACATGGTTTTGAAGCATTTTCACATATTATGGGTTGAAAAAGTAATTGAATGAAAAAAAAAAATGTGGCAAAGTTGTCCCGGTTGACAATACATTAAAACTTTGGGCTACAAGTAACTTGGTTTACGAGTGTTTTGCAAGATGACCAAAAATTTTTTTTGCACTTTGACACTACTAAAAAACAATGTCTCTCAAGAGAAGCAAAAATGCTGAAATTTTCGAACAGATTTTGACTTTATAAACTAGATATTTCTTGCAATACAAGTAACGTGTACACCAACGAATCCTCAAGAAGCCTGGTCTATATGAGGCTTTGCGTATTCGTCTTGTCTCTCCAGAGCCATGTGATTACAATTAAAAAGCAGATGGTTCACTTTCTGTCACTGCAGGCAAGGCTGCCTTAACAAGTCAAGAGGCCAGGCCCATGGGCCTCCCCCCCATATCCTGCAGCAGGGCCCCTAGTCTGTGATCTTTTGTGGGCTCCTCAAAAGACTTTTATGAGCTCTTCTATAGTTAATTTATAGCGTGAAAAAGCAATGTAATCTAGTTCAAATACTAAGTCCAACACGCGTGGAATCTTTAACCAGAAAGAAAATTTCTTTCTGGGGAATTTTCCACTTTTCACAGCTGGTTTGTATAAAGCAGCGACACACTATGCAAATGAATGGAGCATTTCCTTATTCCAATTCGCCCAATTGCCAGAATCGGAAACATTTTTCCCATTAGTCGTCCACTTTTAAAAGCTAAAAAAAGTTGAAATTCAGGTTTCCAGAATCAGAAATACGGATGCACTATGTTCTCACTCCAGGGCAGTAAGAGCCTGAAGTCTGTCTCTGCTAAGCGGGGCCCGGGGCACAACAGACCCCTTATAAATTGACCCAAAATGAAAATTCACCGGAAAAAATAACCAAATTCTGCACAAATCATCAAATCACACAGGCTGGAATAATTTTCGAAGTTGTGTCAAAATCTTTCTTATAAATAAGGTTAAGTAAATTAATTAACATTTCATTGCAATAAAAATTGATTGCAGTCACAAGGAAATTAAACTCTTTGTTGCTACATGTATAATTTGGTGATTATTCGATGAATAATCAATAGAAAAAATTCTAAACCACTAATTACATTGAATATGTCAAATCAGAAAATAACTAATTCGATTAAAAGTTTCTGGCTATCTGCATCATTATTTTACTGTTTATATCAGTCACTTTTGTTGCGCATGAGCTGCAATTTTTACATCTTTTATTGAAGCCTTTTACGTGCAACAGTTCAGATGAAATTTTTGCCTCTTTCATTAATCAACATGTAATCTGATTAAAACAAGAGCCTAAAACAAATGCGCAGTAAACACGTACACAGTGCATGCACCTTCCCTCAAAAAATTTGACTTGATAGTGTGAATGAGAAAAAATCACCACGTTTTGGCAACAAAGTGTTGATTTTGGGAAAAAAATTCAAACAGATCTGAATCAAATATTGTGATGTGTCAAATAATAGGAATCTCATTCGGCTAACATTTTACAAAACTGGTGATAAATTTACCAATGTGGAGGGCAAGATTATTATCTAATAACAAGGTCAACATTACTCTTGACAAAGAGAAAAATCACCAATCTTGAAAGAAGACATTCGAACTTGGCTTCTAACAGGATTGAATATTTCAGTTCATTTTCAAAAAGCCTGCGACCCTCTGCTGGGGAAGAATTTTACTTTCATTGGTTGTTTGATGCATAACTGACTGTTAGAAAAATGCATGTCACAGGGGTGCAAGTGCCTCTCATCCATTTTGGAGCAGAAACTTTCATTTTTGGAGCAGAAATTTTGAAAATGAAGCAGAACTAAAAACTAACTATATCTGCAATATAAGGAGTAATTTTTCTGTGAAATGCCAAAAATGGTTGGAACAAATCATTCTAAATAAATTTCCTTCACAAATTAAAGTCCATTTAAATTTTTTCTGAAGTATCTTATCTGTCACTACTAAAACATGAATTACTGAAATGACGAATAAAAAGCATACTGAAAACCTAGGCAGCAAGAATTTCTGCTGCTTTAACACCAAAATCTTATTCATCCTGGTATAGCAAAAAAAAGTGTGTGCAGAATATATAATAAGGGTTTCCGTGAAAAAAGTTAGCTTCTCACAGAATTTAAAGAAATGATTGAATTTAAAAGCGAAATGCAAAAAATGAGAAAAATATAAATACCTTATTTGCTTAAACAATTTCTCAACATAATAACATGTTAATAAATTAAAAATGTTTTTTTTCTGCTGTTTTTCTCAGCCTGAAGACTCTCACAATATTTTCTATACAAATCATGAGTCGCTTTCAGAAGTTCAACATCTTAACGACAATTTTTTTCGAATTTTTCATGCCCTTGAACATAAGATTTTGTGTGTCTTATTCTTTTAAAGCATTGGAAGGACAGATTTTTCGCTGTTCAAAACGACTTTTGTTAACACTGAACTCTCTTTCAGTGTCTGCAATACCATGTGCTAAAGATAAAAAAGCCTTCATGAAAACTGGCAAAATTTTGAACTTTGTGCTGCTTTCAAGGGTAAAAAGTTTGAATATGTCTGCCCAATATCTATCTATTCTCTGAACTGATTTCACTTCTTGTAATTCTTTGCATAGTAGTGCAACCTATTCATCACTCATAATTGATAGTTCTGTTGGTGATACAATGTTAAGCAACATCCTAGCAATATGTGAAGGAGTAATGTACTATCCCAGCAATGCACGAGAGGGAGTGCAAAAAATAAGAGAGGGTGCAAACATTTCATTCTCTCCAACAACATGTTTTGGAAAGGTAGGACATTTATATATAATTGATATCTCACAGAAGTTATGTAAAATGAGCATGCTCCTAGTACGAACTCCTTCCTTTGACTATTGTTAAGAGCATGCCCCTCCCCCACCAATGCAGGGGCGGACCGTGCGGCCATATTGGGCGCCACTTTAGGAGGGGTACCAAATGGAGTTGAAATCGTGAAAAAAGCTTTGTCGACCAAAAAAAATAGGTTCTGCATGGGTAGATTTTTTTCCTCGAACCACCCCTGTTCGCCAAATCCGGATTTTCACGATGTGAAATTGTCATGATCGGCAACCGCATAGTGGCTACACGACAAACCTATAGATATTTTAGCTGGAGTTTTTACAGATCCCGTTTTTTCCCAACGATCTCCGAAAAATTTCGGTAATTTAAACGAGTAAACCAATCCCCCCTTTTTGATTCTTCGCAAAGGCGCGTGTGCAATCTTGTGGGAAATAAAGCGAATTTACGGCGCAGATACGCTGTCTTTGAATGCAGGTTGGTAGTGGAGGAATTATCATTATTTTCAGTATATAACCCGCAGGAGAAAAAACGCTCTCCAAAACCGGAAAATTCGGCATATTCATTCAGGGACTTTGATAGCCCGCGGGTTATACCAATAATGGTACAGGACCGTTATTGAACAACTTTCCAGGGTCACGAGATGACGCGATTGTAGTAGATGGTGGGAAGTAAAAAAAATTGAAGTGTCCCCTTCCATATCTTTTCCTTGTCTCGGAAAGAACGCGTCCCCTGTGAACAAAATTTTCATGCTTCTTTTTCCTAAATTGTGGGTATTTGACGCACTAAGTGCAATAGCGGTACCTCCGCGAACCACAAACAAGAATTGGCGTAAATGCGCAGGGATTCGGCACCTTGGCGCACCGTGTAGCAAGATAACTGTTTCGGCGCAGTTTGGCGCCAAATCTTGCACTCCTGATGTCAGAATAACTCAAAACATTATAACCCATTAAATATTCGTCCAATCCTAAAAAAGGTAAAAATTTTTCTATATTAGTTTTTCACAAGGAAGTGTGAGTAATTATTGGGTGGTATATTCTTCCACTCACATCTATATACCATCTGAAAGAAAATAATTTTTGTGAATTGTTTTTAAAAATATTTATCTCAATTTCAATCTTTCTGGGAAAAAAGATGCAGATACTTGGACAAGTCTAGAAGTGAAAAAAAACACCATTGACAAAAAAAAAATAAATAGAATTTCCAAATTATTGTAGCATTTAAAAATGTTCTGTAATTCAGATTCACACCTTAAATATTTTAATTATAGTATTAAATATTAATATTTCAAGAAACTCAAGTTTTAACAAATTTAAAAATCTTTCATTTCCACAGGATGTAGTATTAAAAACAATGGCAAAACTAAAATAAATTAATCAAATCTCAATTTTTACTTGAAAAATCAAATTCATGATCATGATCCATTCCCCCGTGCTTTTCAGAAAAAAACCCTGTCTAAGCGCCATAGAGATTTAACACATGCATGTGCTCAAGCCATAGTCTACGGCCGAATGTTGCCCCAGAGTCATCTGCTGAGGCCTCAACCCTAATTTTGTAAAAATGAATTAAGCGACACATTTCCAGATCGCTTAAGAGACCCACGGCACAGTTTCAGCTCACTCAAGTGACGAGCATCAC
Organism: Pholcus phalangioides; assembly: GCF_987345545.1. Taxonomy (NCBI): domain Eukaryota; kingdom Metazoa; phylum Arthropoda; class Arachnida; order Araneae; family Pholcidae; genus Pholcus; species Pholcus phalangioides. The sequence goes on from NW_028301625.1 coordinate 25,430,295, forward strand.
ATTCTCATATCACATAAGGGACCTGCGGCATATTACATATCACTGCGGCGCAGTTCCAGATCGCTCAAATTACATGTTTCACTTGAGTGACCTGTGGCGCATTTCTAAATCACTTGAGTGACCTGTAGCACGATTCAAGACCACCTAAGTGACCCCGCAGAGTTCCAGGCCACTCAAGTGACCAGTGGTATATATACATATCATTCAAGTGACCCGTGGCACATTCCAGATCACTAAAAAGATCTGCTGCATATTTACAGATCACTGTAGCACAGTTCCAGAGCACTCAATTGACCCATTGAACATTTACAGATCAAGTAACCTGCTCCACAGTTCCACATTCTTTAAGTGTGTAGCGGCACAGTTCCAAAGCACGCATTTGACCCCCCTCCCCCCCAGACACATTTACAGATCCATCATCTTAAGTGACCCACGGCACTGTTTCAGATCACTGAATCAAGCGTCCCATGACACATTTCCAAATCAATGAAATGGCCTGGAGGTTAACAACCTTGATGTAACAACTCTTGAAGATATGTTACACCCGAAGGATACAACACAATTATTAATGAATGGCCTGCATATGTTCATGAATGTCTATTTATTCAAAGACGACGGTAGTCATCAATAGCATAAAAACAAACCTAGTATGTCTTAAAATAAGTATGCCCAATGTTTTGAAGAGTGTGGAGAACTTCTGATTTGAAAATGTGTCATGGGCCACTTAATTAAGTGATCTAGAAGAATGCTATAAATTACTTGTGTCAGGCTCGTTTCCAGAAATTTTGTTGGGGGGGGGGGGTGACCAAAGTGATAGAACAATAGATTTGGCCATCTTTTTCTCTTTTTTTCGGTCATTTTCTTACATTTTGGGGGGCAGACCCCCCCCCCCCCAAGTCTCCCCACCCTCGCTACAGCCTTAACTTGTGTGATCTGTAAATGTGCCACGGGTCACTCGAGTGACCTGGAAATTCGTCGCAAGCCAGTTAATTGAAGGAAAAATGTGCCACGAAACTTAAGTTATCTGTATGTCTGACATGGGGAGCTTAAGGGATCTGGTTATATATATATGTGCTGCTAAGTTTATTTTAAAAAATTAAGTTTGAGGGAGGGTGGACCTCATTAGATAATTCAAAGAGCCGCATTTGGCCTTCGGGCCATGGGTTGAGCACATGTATGCCTTAAAATAGGGACTCTCAAACTGTGCGTCGCCAACCTCAGGGACGCTGTAGAGTAGCGGCCTCAACAAAGGTTTTTTGAAGAGACTGAGGAACAGCGGATACACATTGATTAGGGAAGGGGATGCCGTGGGTGGAAAAAGTTTGAACCCCTGCCTTAAAGACACCCGAAAGTTATTTTCTTAAGGTTAAAAAAACTGTCTTTAGCCAACACACCCTATAGATAAAATTAGGTGTTGGTTCAGTTAGGAAGTACTCTGTTCATCTTTTCCCCCTTGTAAAACCAGACATGGGCCTGGCTCTGTCCCGTTAGGGGTGAACGCTTGTTACGGGATGTAGAGAAAGGTAGCAAGATTTCTGGGTGCATTTTAGGTGAGGGATCCTGGGAGAGAAACCCTAGTCTCTCCTAGAATCTCTCTTGAAGATACAGCCTAACTCTCCCCTATTTTTTGTCTTCCTTATTTTATGGCAAACGACTACTCTATCTGATCCGGGAAACAGATTCACTTTTCCCACTGGAGTTCAGGCTTATTTTTAGAACTTTGACTAAGCTTGTCGTCATCCCCAACTCCAGTGGAACTGTAAAAAAAATTCTCTTCTCTTTCAGTAGTGAACTGTGAATAAAACCGGGCAAAAAAAGGGAGTGAGAAAGCAGTGATATTTTGCATTTTCTCAGAATTTTTGTAGTGAGATGTTGGCTGTAAATAAATAAAGGGAGGGATAAAATAGGAATAGTAGGAGGGAATTGGAGGTAAAAAAAGAGGATTGTGGTAAAATAGTAGGACATTTCTAAAAAATAGGAAAAATAGAAGCGCTGCGACCCCTGATTGGAGCTCTTTAATCTGCACAAATTCATATGTTTTAATGTGTAATCCATAGATTATATGTATGAAATTATGGTAATTGTTTTATGATCTTTAACCTAAAAGTTAGTTTAATTAACACACTGTAAACTGTTTTTGAAACATTTGCTTGCAAATGCAAAACTTATATTAATAGCAATGCTGACTCCTTAAACATCCTGCTCTGAGATAGTTGCCTAATACCTAGGAACAGCCCTTTTTTTTATCCACATAGCATGCATTAATGCACCATCATGATAGAGAATATGTAATTTCAATTCTTAGATATTAACCTGTTCTCCTCCTTTGCTGGTATATGTGATAGTGAACACTGCATGAAATTTAGCAAGGAGACAAATCTTATCCCTGTGATCCCAAACAGCAAAAGTGTTTTCAGGTGCTTTCTCTTTTTCAACTTCTAAAACTGAAAAAAAAAAAAATTATACAATAAATATTTCAGAATGGAATATGAAACATAATAATTATAATGAAAACAAACTGTAGCTCACCTGTTACTGGTTGGGTTTCAGTAGTTGAAGTTATGGGTACTGAGCTTATTTCTCTTTTTTTTGTAGTTTCATTACTTTCTTCTGTAACCTGAAAGACAACATTTTTCAGTAACAAGCGTGTTCACCAAAAGAAATTTTTGATATCTAATAATCTAATTATTGCATTTCCAATAAAAATGTGTTTATGTATGTGAGCAAGGCACCAACTATAAACAAAAATTGACTTTATTGCCTAAGACAAGTACCTATTTTGGGCCCTTACCTTGTAATTTTGGACTAATAAAGCATAAACACGGCACAATTTCTAGTCCAGAGCTTGGGGCATCAGACCTACCCTGCCTTCCCTAATTGCGGCCCTGTATGTGAACATCTCAGTAAAAGTTATTTCTATAGGAAACTTCCAAATAAATGGCATGAACAACCATAAAAAAATAGTATATTGTTTCACAATTTATTTACCTAAAACAGTGTTTTCCAAAATGGGTAATATTGCCTTTTCGAGGGGTGGGGCAATCTAAGTTGCAGACAAAATATAGGATCCCATAAATTAGTTTAGTATAGAACGGTAACGAGGACATTTTTTACTGATAAGGTGGGGGAGGGACAAATAACTTTGGAAGAATTTATTATAAAAGATCAACATCAACAGACAACTTACACAAAATCTTATTTTTTTAGAGATACATTTGAAATATATTTGCTATGAACTTACTGCTTCAGTAGTACCTAACACATTTTCACTTGAACTTGTTTCTATGAATGAAGTTTTAGCCATAGTGGTTTCTTCCGGTAATTTTTGAGTAGAAGTGCCTAGAATGTCTAATAAAGGAGTAGTAATAATGGGTATTCCTGCTGCTTCAGTTTCTTCAATAACAGGAGGAGTTGAACTATTGCTGGCTATAAAACAGATTGCATGTCATGAAAGAACAATTATAATTTCCTGTTTCCAACAACATTTTTTATACTTAACTTGATACAGTCTATGCTTGTTATAGCGACCATTACATTACAACAACCGGTAGGATAAGTCCCAAATGTTTCCATAGATTGACCATGAATTATAAATACTTTGCTTGTGATATAATGACCCTCCCAATATAATGTCTGTTTTCAAGGGGGGCGAAGGGGGGTCACTATATCAGCATTGACTGTATATTCATCCTTCTTAAAGAATTAAATGAAGAAAATTCACAGGGAAAATTTCATATGACTATCTCTCTCTATCATGTCAAAAAAAGATAGAACGTCTTTTGAATATCCAAACTTGAAATTTGTGTTTTTTTAATAAATACAGAAATTTTGGAAATGAAACCATAAAATACTTTCATAAAATATAAATATGAAACTGGGACAAAAGATTTAAAAAAATGTTAAACCCAAAGTATGTAGAATAAAATAATTATACAAGAGCAACTCAATCATAATAGGACTTTCACAATGTAAATCTATTTAAATTATTCTCAATTAGCAGTATGACTGATAACCAGTGATTAATGTCCCATATTTTATACGACAGAACTATTTTTTCCATATTATTTGACGTCTCATAATTTTGGTGAAAATGATTTTTTTTTTTTGAGAGAAATAATTTTTAAATTTCTCATTCGTGAATTTGTTATCATATTGCAAGTTGTGAGTCACTCAAAAATATACTGTCCCAAAGAAATTTTGTCACGCTACTCATAACTGTATTAACTAAAATTCAGTAGCATCAAAGCCAGGCTGCTAGGGGTTCTTGAGCACCCATGGTTATTTGTGACACAGGTCTGTGCACTCCAGAATTGATTCAGAAATCAAAATTTTTTTATATAAAGCTGAAGACCAGCACCCCCCAGGTTCGAAACACTTCAGACACCCCTGCTAAGGAAAAAGAAGGAAAATGCACAAAGTAGGAGCATGCATTATAGCATACACATTTAAACATTTTCATGGCCTCACCATTTATGTGTTCAGACCAGTAAAATAGTGGTCATCCCCTCCAGTGAATTGTCTGAGAGTGAGTCTATTATTGGTTTTGTGAATGGTTTTCTGAAAACTTTCTGAACACCTATCTGTAATCTGAACCAGAATATAGGCTAGATATTTTATTGATGATTCCAGTGTCTTCAACCAGCTCTAAGGATGAATTATGTAATGGCCTGAAAAGCAGAGCAGTCAGTGAATGCGTGCAGAAGCAGGCTTATACAGGGCCGGATCTAGACATTTTTCAAGTGTAAGCAAATAATATTTTTGTTCCCGCACACACACCTCAATGATAATAAAAGTGTAGGAAATTGTTAATGAATAAAAAAATCTGCAAAAAACAATCATAATAATTACAATTTCCTTCAATATCTGTAAGTTCCCCAAGAATATTAGCAGTCGATGGCAAAACTAACTACTGATGAATATAGAACAAAATTCTAATTTTAATAATTACGTGAGCAATTTTTATTAAATTCACACCACTAACAAGGAAGGCCTCCTGACTGTCATTCACTGAATTCTATGGAAATCAATAAGGTGAATGTATATCAAAAATTTTATTTTGATAATTACAACTGAAAGATAAATCAAAACTTCTTGTTTCTGTTGTTACTCCAACATTCATGTTATAAAAAACTTTTCTGGCCTTCAGTTTGGCAAAATCTGTTATTATTGCAAACTGTATTTCATTGAGAATGTCATTTTTAGTGGATATCAAAAAAAAAAAAAAAAAATTGCCTCCCTTCAGTTGGCGTTCGCAGGATTCAAGATCCAGCCCTGGGTTTATGGCTTTGTCACCCACTGGCTATTCAAATTTTGTCACACTTCTCCCAATCTAATTTAATGTTCTTCATCAATTATCGAAATTGTAGCGCTTTCAAAGTTATCATCCTGTGTGGGTTAAAGCTCCCTTTTTGTAAATTCACTTTTGTCTGTGTAGAGAAAGAAAAAGTTTGTTGCTTGCTTTTAAATACACATGCATACAAGCCCATCTAATTGCTTATTTTAAAAAATGACTCCAGGACAAATTTTTTAATAACAATGATGGCACACGATACCCATAACACAGGTTAGTGAAGGGCCTGTTCCTCTTAAGTTTGTGACCTGAGCAAATATAAGTTTTATAGGGTCCCATATATAGTATTCTTTAAAGGCAAAGGCCTTTAAAGAATACTATGCCAACATGCCAGGGGGAAGGGGGCATGTTGGCATGTGTCCCCCATTCTCTAAGGTGATCAAATATTTAAAATATTTTTTAAATTTTTTTTGTAAAAAATGATCGAAATATCTGAAGAATATGCCTTCATAGTTTATATGCTATCTTAATCAATATCTGTCAAAATTTCAAATACTTTTTTGAAGGTTGGCAACAAAATTTCTCAGGAAAAGATTCCTTGCTCTACACTCCAAACCCATTGAGCCCCCTCCAGAGGTCGATCTTGCGTACTCAAGGCACACAGTTACAGAGTATTATTGTGAAAAAATTATGTTAAGTATAATTGCTGTACTACGAAAATAAATTCTGAAGTATGCTTTGGTGTTTGCTTTTTTTTCAAATTCAACCGGGTTTTCAATTTTACATAAAAAATTTGACAATATGAGCAAGGGGGCTCATTTTTCACATGGGCAAACAGGGCACGTGCCCAGGGCCCACAAAAAATTTCAGGGTCCATTCAGATGCCAAAATTGGCACCTTCTTTCGATATTTTAATTATTTGCTTAGAAAATTTTTTAATTTTTGATCATCTTGGAGGGGAGCGTGGGCCCTTTTACCTGTGCATACGTCTCTGGGTGTTGTGCCTCAAAGAATGCTATATATAAAGAGGCTCCAAACATCAATGTTTGCCCAAAGCCTGCACATATATAGGAACAGGTCCTGAAGATGAGAAAGTAAAGTTTTGAACCATCATATTGTATTTTCTGACTCTCAAATGGTGACATTTCTTCAGTTTGAAAGACCCTCTCACATCCATGGATATCATTTTCAATTTCAGGCTTTATCAACTGAACTATCTTTACCTCTTCAGTTGTAAACAAATTTGATGACATCTTTACAGTAAAATAACAGGTAAGTACTTACAATTACACTTTTGGTAGTATTCTATGAAAAGAAGGCAAAAAAGTCTGACATGAGAGAAAAAGGAAGACAATTTTTGTGATCCTGGGGCACATTCTCCATTTCCCAATGTGAGAAACAGACACTGGTTGAGAACACCCATTACGAGAGCCACTAGAGTACATGAAACAACACAAAAATGTAACTTTAATGATAATTTTTATTTTTTTAACGTTCATATTTTAACTGTTTCTGCTTCTCAAAAAAAAAACTGTCAGGAAAAAATGTTATAAGCAGGAAAACGCTTTAAATGAGAAATCTAGATGAGTATTAGTAAGAGACAGCCCCAAAAATAAGTCGCATGAAGTAGAAAAACATTGTAAATGGTTATAATCAGGATCCAGTGGTTCGAGGTAATGCCCCTAAAAAGTAGAGCAGACTCATCATCATTCTCTGAGCAAAGAACATTACTGCGTCAAGTGATGTCTTGTAAATTGTTACAAAAAAAAACAACAGGATAGGAAAGAGTGATTGGTTATAGTGAATATAAATTATGATCTTCCCTGACTTTGATCTGAGAATCAAAATTCCTTGAAAGAGACTCCTGAAAAATCTCATCATGCAAACAGAGTTAGAATTTTAGACAAGTGATAGAAAAGATTGTATTTTCACTGCTTGAGTTTGCATCACATACCACAAAGACAAGAGAGCACCAATACATGGAGAATTTATAACAATTAAAACTAATCTAAATTTCTTGAATAATATTTTGTAATAATTGATTAATGAATTTTTTTTAAGTTAATATTTATTTTTAAATCAAAGGATATAATGTAGTTCTTAGCGAAAGTTTAAAAAAAGGCATGAAAATTGTACAGCCGAGCCCACGTATAACCAGGGCCATCTTAAGAGCATCATGGGGCCCCAGGCCAAGTTATTTTTCTGATGCCTTACCAGGCAAATTTACATACTATGCTTACTCTCAAAAATTTCAACTAGATTTAATCTTTGTGAGGTGTTGTCTTAACGCATGGGCCCACCTGGGAATGGCCCGGGGACCTCAGAAGAATGAGAAATAATTGAATTTTTTGAAAATTTGCTACGTAGTGCCTCAGAAAAATCACTTGGCCCACTGGCCCATGATGCTCTCGAGACGGACCTTGTGCCCGGGTAGGCTCATGCATTAAGACGCCATTGCCTATTATGAAATTGGATATTACAAAGTATTGGCTACAATGAAGTTTTTTTTCATCCTAGTGAATCTGCAATACCGAAATAATGTTAAAAATATTGCTCATAGCAAAATGCCATATTATGAATATCAAATATGACAAAATTTCTGGAAAAACTGAATTTTTTTTTGCATAGAATCGAGTCCCATAAAAAACTCAGAAGTTCTATTTCAGAAACAAACTCTGAATGATAAGTACTACTATACTATTCCAGGAAAGGCTATTGGTGTGTTCTGTCACCGCCATCTATCACTATATCTCTCAGCTACCGATAGCACTTATGTTCATTCTCAGAACTGCTGTGAAAAAACAGAAATCAGCGAAAGCACAGGAACAGCTATAGCATAGGTGCCGGAACCTAGGGGCTGAGACCCCTCCCATCTGAAAAAAAATTAAATACGCCTTCCCTCTCCTACGTACATGCTTGAGTCCTGTATGTATGGGACGACCAGAAAGTTTCAGCCCCTTAATGTTTTCCTCATGTCGGCACCTCTGAGCTACAGTATAATCCTTTTTTTCTTTAGCGATTTCCTTTCTAGCCTGTTGGCACTTTTCTTCCTGGTCAACCATTTTCTTCTGATAGTGATTTTTTTTGTAGTTGACAGTGATAACAGCTCGCAAAGCTGAACCCTGCTATCATTTATTGATTCACAAATATTCTGATACATTTGCATTGAGGTAAGCCCAGTATTTCTTATTAATTTTTTATTATTTATATTTGGGGTAAGGGATCATGACAAAGTTAGAGAAATCACATCTATGGTTATAGCTGTAGCAATTTTGCTTTGTTTCCTCTTATGTCTCATTTGCATATTCTCATGCAGGTATGTTAGCGATTGGACAAAACGTTTTCTGCACTATTGCATTGTTGAACTTTGTGTCATTTCACTCTCATTGTTCGGTGGTGATGATGCTGCATATTCTGCTCACAGTCGTGTTCCAGCACAGATTTTTTCCCCCATTATTCACGGTGATAAACTGCTTCTGTTGGGCTGAGGCTTTGCAATCTAACCATGCGGAATTTATTTTTGCAGTGAATTTTAATTTTGCATTTTTGGGATTTTTTTTTTCAATTTTGCAGTACTAGTATATTGTCCTTTCGTGTGGATTAAATTGATTTATTTATTCCGATTTCGGAACAGATGCAGTATAATCCAGATCACCAAAGCAGTATAATCCAGACCGCCAAGGACGGCGTAATGGCGCGAGGTTGCCATAACTTCTCTCCCACTTTTAGAATCATCCATTCCAGGTGGCGCTAGTAGCATGGGCAATTCAAACAGCTAACAGTCTTCTCCCTTTGTGTAATGGCGTCATTTCATTTTCCAACGTGTTATTGTCTCGTCACTAAAATATTATCTGGATTATACAATATACTGTCAGGTTGTAGTTTTCTGATATATTTCTTATTATTTTTTGTAACTTCTGCCCTTTTTTGTGTCATGCCTTCTGTTTTTATTCTCCTAAATATAATTTTAGCTTATTATTTAAAAGAATCTGGATACCCAGAGAGACTTGCCCTGGTCGAATTATTATTTTAAAGAGCGTCAGGGTTTTATTTTTTTATACTGAGAATATTTATTTATACTATTATTTTTTATTGTTGGTTTCCGATTTTGTTATGTTTTCTATGCTGGGGATTTTTTTTTTTCGACGACCGTAGCATCTGTTTGGCCTTGGCCACTTTTGTCCGGGCCATCGAACGTGTTTGGCGCCGAAAAAAGTCGCCAACTATCTGGATTATACAGCATCTGTTCCTTAAACTCAGTTTTAGACATTATTTCATGACATCACTTATTCATATCTTGTCAAATTCAACTCCTTATTCACCTGCACTATCCACTATGGCCATGGGGTAAGACGACCTTGTTTTCTGGAACCTACTCGTAATGGTTTTTCTGACAGATTCAAATTCCAAGACTTTTAGCGAGCCTCCTAAATTGAATTTCAGCGGATGTATAGAGCAAAAATGAGTTAATCTTTTGCCTAACCCTTATCACATCTCTCTCGCAATATTGGAGAGGACCACAAAACTGTTCCTCGCAAAGGCCGCTAAATGACCAGGTGTGGCTCTGGACTTATTGCATTGGACCATTCCGTATTTTACGAGGTAAACAAATATACCCCATATTATTCGGTTCTTGGGAGGGGCGGCAGCCCCTCTCTGGATCCGTGTTTGGTTATAACGAATATCGGATATTGTGAATGTTTTTCACGTTTGCTTGCGACTTCGTTACGTCGAGGCTCGACTATATATCAGTTCACGTTGCGTTAAGTTCAGATACCTCTATTTTTGAAAATTTAATTTACTTTTTTCGTAGTAAAAAAAAAGTACATTTTGTGTACTTACATTCAACAACATCACTTGAGGCGCTTATAATGTAACATGCGAGTATCAACAGTTTGTGCAAGAAGTACAACATCGTGCTAAGTCAAATGTCAAATACTCTCTTCACGATCGAAACTAGCAGACTAACAAAAAAAATCGCAATGTTTACGGACTATGCGAAATGTCGTTGTCTCTCCGTCAACGACAAAAGCAAAATGTTTCGTAATAAAAAAATATTCAGTTTTTTTTAGAGGACATGTCAAAAAAATAACACATTTGAGCTATTTCAAGCCTTTTAAAAATTCTTGTTTAAGTATATGTCTTATGCTTTTGATATTTTGAAACGCTTAATCCAAAAAAAAAAAAAATCATAACAATGATGACTATATGTCCCGCCAGGACCGTAACTAAAGGGGGGCAGGGGGACCAACTGCCTCGGACGGCAAAATTTAGGGGGCGGCAGTTTTAGGTGGGAACAAAGGACACCGTTACAAAATTATATAATTTTAATGGTGTGGGATCGACAAAATAATGTTTGCCTCGGGCGGCTGAATCATGTTTGCCCTGGGCGGCAAAAATCCTAGTTACGGCCCTGGGTGCCGCAAGATACGAGATAGAGTCATTCAGTATAGTCATAGAGAAATAAAAGTACTCTATTTCTCTTCTAAGGATAGAGTGATTTTTCTTCCAAATTTTTCGGCTGTCTTGTCACATTTTAAAAAGTTATTTTTTTTGTTTGAAAATGATAAATTTAATTTATTACTTGATTTTAAAAGTTCTCTGTCATGAAAAAAATCGTGCATTGATAATTTGTATTTGCCAGGGCCGTAGCCAGTGCCGTCTTAACACATGGGCACACCCGGGCACGGCCCGGGAGCCTCAAGAAAAGAGGGGTCCTCACAAAAATGAGAAAATGAGAACCGGTTCAAATTTTGAGAATTCGCCAGGTAGGGCCTCAGAAAAATCACTTGGCCCGGGGCCCCATGATGCTCTTAAGATGGCCCTGGCGAAAAAATTATTTTGGAGAGGGATAACACGGGCCTTGATCTGGTTAGGAGGAGAGGGATATTGTTAATTTCGAGGGTGGAGACCAAAGTAATAGAACAATAGAACAACGTTTGTATGAATGTAGCTAATAATCTCATTGGTTACATATGCTCGAAAGTGCACATGCTTTCGTGCTATTTAGTAGCATGTGTATCACAGGTCTAAACTCTTACGCCAACAAGCAAAAGAGTTTTAGCGTAAACTCTATTCAGATGAATCCTAATCAAATCCAGATTCATCGAACAGAGTAGGCTTTTTTCCCATCATTTTTATTAGCATTTTTTTACTATTAGTTTATTTGTTTGCATGTATTTTTTTACAATTATTTGTAATTTTCTTCACGAGATATGGTAGAATGAACACTCAATCTAACTTGTATTATATGTTTATCTTCACGTAACAGCGTAATGGTTGAATTTTAAGGAGCCAATCCACATGTTGCATTTCTTAAATTTGCATTTTCTTAATGCATGCTGCATTTCATAACGTTTATTGCAATGTCACCGTAATTTGTGGGATAAACGAAATATTACTGAGCATATATACATTTATTTATTCATGAATGATACAAGAGATAGGACACAAAAATCGATCTCGATCAATTTAAAATTGAGAAAATATTTTTGTCCCCCATAGATGGTCAAAATAACACACTATGCGTCGGGGAGATATGATCGAAGTATTTAAGATTTCCAATGGGATCGATATGATGAACCATAAATTATTGTTACGCGTCATTCAAATGCTTCGACTCGGGGACACTAGTTTCGGTTAATTGGGGGCAAGTCCAGGTTTTTGTGTCACAGAAAGTTTTTAATAGGTTGTAAATGCATGGAATAGCTTACCTTCCGATGTCGTAAATTCCCTCACGATCATGGGATCATCCCCCCATCTTGGAGCAGGTCCCCTAGGCTGGGGTGTTTGTTGGGCACCCTAGCTAGACTTTCCAGGGGCTCGTCTATCATGGTCCCCCACAAGGGCTATGCTGACAGGGCTCTATCCCTGGGGCTCGGGGACCATCCTCATAATTTCTTGTTTTTTCACGCTATAAATTCAATGTAGAAATGCCCGTGAAAAGTCTAATCCAGGGCCCACCAAAGATACAAGCCTGGGGGGCCTCGTCTAGTATGTGGATTTTTTATAGTAAATTTATAGCATGAAAAAAAAAATAGTAATTGCCCCGGACCCTAGGGTTGGAGCTCTGTCAGCCTGACCCATGTGTGTGTGTAGGGGGGGGGCATGCTCACGATAGACACCTTCAACAGGAAATATGATGATGACAAGATATATGAAATATACATGTATATACAGTATATATATATATATACAGGGCCTTGAAGAGTGGCGACAAACTCAAAGGAGTGATATTAGACATCAAGGGGAAAAAATTGCGATGGAATATGATATCGCCAACCCCGTTTAGTCGGTGGAAATCGCAAAAATACTTAAGAAGGGTGTGACGTCGAGAGGGACAAAAAGGCCAATAATACGTAGAAAAACATTTATTTGACTGCATGATTACAACACAGCGTGTGGTGTACAAAATAAAGTACAAGAATAAGCACAAAATCTCCTGTAATCATTTTCTCTTCGTCTACTTTCTGACATTGAAATGTGCTGCGCAGGCCGTATTATAATCATGCTGCAAGTAAATTGTTTTTGTACTTATTTATTTTACTTTTTTGTACTCATTATTGTACTTTATTTTCGATCAAACTTTTATAGTGTAGTCCCGGCTTAAGCAAATATAAATTTCAATGAACAAGCCGGTGTTCCTCAATCAAATTGTGTTCCGTGAAGTGTGAGTAAATGTTCCTCGGGAAAGGAAAGGGGGAGGGGCGCCCAAGTTTTTTTTTTGTTTTTCTGCTTGAAATAAAACATATGAAAATCTAATGACAACATTCAAGATTTCAATATTAAACAATTTCCATTATATAAACATCTTGATATGGTCCGACACATCTGTCATATACACTGCTCAAAACAATTAGGGGAGCACATGGTTTTAACAAAATTACGCAAAGATAAGTAACATAAAATGAATCATCCATAATTTAAAGCCTAGCAGGAAACGGAAGAAGAAAACTTCATATGCAAATCAAAGTTCATGACGTCAAAAACCAGAAAAAGGAGATAAGGGCAGAAATCGGGATGTTGCAGAAACGTCTGTTTTACTGCCGTAACTGTGAAATTCGATTGCGCAGTATTTTTTTTTTTTGAGACAAGGTGACTTGAGGATGTCTCAACAACGTGATTTACCGGAATCCATGGCATGGCGTGTTATAGGCAGACTGGAATCCGGGCAAACACAACGTAGTGTCGCGGACGCTGTTGGAGTCGCCAGAAGTGTTGTTGCAAGGCTGTGGAATCGATTCCAAGAAACAGGAAATGTTAGACGTCGACCAGGGAAAGGTCGGCCACGCGCCACTACAGCAACTGATGACCGGTATATACGGTTAACAGCCCGTCGAAACAGAGCAGAGAATGCTACGCAGCTGCAAAGACGGTTGCTCTTGGCAACAGGACGAAGGGTGTCCAGCCAAACAGTACGTAATCGGCTTCATGAGGGAGGGCTCGATGCACGTAGGCCAATGGTCTGCATTCCGTTGACCCCACGCCACCGTGCGGCCCGAAGAAGATGGGCTGCTGAACATCGAGATTGGGAGCAACATGATTGGAGCCAAGTGCTGTTTACAGACGAGTCCCGATTCAGTCTGGAATGACGTGTTCTGGTATGGAGGGACAGGGGCACTCGAAATAACCCCGCATTCGTTCGTGAAAGGTCACAATACAGACGAGCTGGTTGGATGGTATGGGGTGGAATCAGCATAGGCGGACGTATGGACCTGCATATCATTCGGAATGGCACTTTGACGGCCCGAAGGTATGCAGACGAGATACTGCGACCTCATGTCATCCCTTACGCTGGAGCCATTGGAGATTCCTTTGTTTTCCAGGATGATAATGCCCGACCGCATAGAGCTCGTCTGGTGGAGAACATGCTTGAAGCTGAAACAATACAGCGTATGGAATGGCCAGCGTGCTCTCCTGAGCTTCGTCACCTTGGACGACGCATTGCTGCGCGACCAAGACCGCCTGTTACTGTCCGAGACTTGCAGATTGCACTTCTTGAGGAGTGGAACAGTATTCCCCAAAGTCTGATCGATAACCTCATCGCATCCATGGCAAACAGGTGTGCAGCAGTCTTAGCTGTTCGAGGAGACCACACGCCCTATTAAAACTCATGCATCATGTCTAAACAGTACTTTTTTTTATCGTTTACATGTAACCAAATTGTTGCCCTAAATCATCTTTTCATGTTCTTTCCATATTTTCAAAGAATTAAAGCTTAATTCAAAAATTTTTTACGTCTTTTTTCTGTATTGCGCATTGATACGCGTGTACTATCCATTGTATGCCAATACGTGGCTGTCTCGCACGGTTTTCTTCACTTTTTTGCTTGCTCCCCTAATTGTTTTGAGCAGTGTATATAAAAATACAAATACAAGGTCACAACAGGCAAAATGCCCAACGAGGTAGCTGAGAAAAAGATGTGCATAACAAATATGGAAATCATATATTTCTAAAATACAGCAACCCCCAATTAAAAATGCAATTATAAAAACTAAAGACTATATGTACATGATAAAATATAATACAATGCCCATAAAAAATATTTATGGTTGTCTTATTCTAAGTATGGATAGCTTCTCGATTCACCCCAACATTTTTATTTTATTTCTTTTTAAACCTGTCAATTGTATTAGAATTTACCCCCTCCCCCCAAGGGGTTAGCAATTCCATTTATTAACAACCCTATTAGAGAAAATTCCCTGCGACACCACAACCTAGAGAATTGTCCCTTACTAATCAATATTGGTGTCCCCTTGCCAAAGTAGTCGATTTACAGCATATTAATAATTCATGGTTCATCCTATTCATCCTGTTGAAAATTTTGAATACTTCGATCATATCCCCCGACACCTGCATTCTTCCAATGTAAACATATTCATGTTAAGCTTTCATAAAAATGAAACGAATGTTAATTGTAAGGACTTGAGGGGTCCCGTGCCGCATATTTCTTAAAGCAAAATGTTCGGTGGCCAAAATTGTGTGCACACATTAATGTTTTAATTGGTATTTTCGATACACAGTAATGCTATTTTCAAAAGATGTCTTTCAGCACATCTATCCGGCCGATCTTGTGGCACCCTAAAGTGCAGCAGCGCACTATTTGAAAATCCCTAATGGTTGTGAGAAGGACATCCTAAAGTGTAAAGTGGATATCCCAGTTTTCGTCTTAATGAACTACAGTATTCTCTTCAAAATTCGAATTTTTGACTTAAAAAGCAATTCAACTTATGGAACTTGAATCGGGGGAGTGGCTATACAGGGTGTCTCAAATTGTTTGCGCACAGCAGATATATCTGTAACCGTTTTAACATTAGGAACATACTTTCATTCACCAAAAATTTTCAGTGCAGTTACTAAAAATCGCAATTTTTTTAAGGGTCGCATGCATAAAAAAATTAAAGAAATGACTTTTTATATAGTCCCCGTGTGCTAAAAGTTCCAATTATTGAAATGTAGATCCTTCTCCAAAAAATAATTTGCAAAATATTTTATATTTTCAAATGCACTATTTATCGAGATATTAAATATAAAAAATCACCATGTTTTTTTGGAAAGTTATCACTGTGTTGCCAAGCTTTCATTGGCTCAAAAGTTGCCATTTTTACGGATTGTACACATAGAAGGAACTCAAACATTTTATTTTTTTATTCACAATAAATAGCAATTACACATTTTTTTGACAAATATTTCAACTATTACAGAATTTTTACGACTTTGAATTTAATTTAAGTTTTCCAATTTGTGAACTACAACCTCAATCATTAGCAAACAAATGGTAAAAACTTCAAAATCAAATATCTTCGTTAATATCCGCCAATATTCCATTTAAAAATATGCAATTTTTTGTAAATGACTTTTCAAAGCCGCGTTTACATTTCACTAATTGAAAGTTTTAGCACACAGGATTTACATGAAAATTCAGTTCTATTCTTTTTATGTATACGACCTCTTGAAAAAATCGAGATATTTCGAGTCATTTTTCGAGTTTTACACGTCATTTGAAAACTTTTTGTAATTGAAAGTATTTTTAGAGAAAGATTTAGCCTACACTCTCCACTTGTTAATACAAGATATACAGAAAAACTGGCTAATTTTGTAAAGAAACTAATTTTTGGAAAAATTTAATCTCTGGCCCTACTGGAACTCGAGGGACGGCATTCGAGGGACCTGGGTTCGAGTCTCGGTAGGGACAGAGATGAAATTTTTCCAAAAATCAGTATCTCTACAAAATTAGCCAGTTTTTCTGTATATCTTGAATTGAAAATATGTTCCTAAAGTCAACGGTTGCAGAGATATCTGGTTTGCAAAGAATTTAAACAACTTGGGACAGCTTGTATACGTATAGCGAAAAGTTTAAAAACGAAAGCAACAGAGCAACTTTTGGCAAAAAATCCAATTATAAAAGACGCAATGCTTTTCTCATGCCAAAGGAAAATCATTTAGTTTTTGTCGTGGTCCACTCATAAAATTTTTAAAGTGAATGCTCACATTGAAACATGGCCGAAATTTGTGAAATTATGAGAAGTAGAGCTGCAAGAGACGAGTAATGGTCTTATATAAAATCTTTGCAGGCCCACGATGTTGACTTTGGCCTAAGATTATAGCAATGATGTGTGCGTTGGGGGAAGATTTTGGGATCAAAAAGTAAGAGGGAACTTTCATTTTATTTTTTACAGAGCGTTGGCTCCCAAGGGAAATTAAATGACTGTACATGGATGTTTGTTTTCAAGTGCAGTTAATTGAATTTTTTTTTCTGCGTGTGTGTATTTTTTCCATTTTCGTTAACCGCTCCTCTTTGATCAACGAATGGTCGAGAAAAAAAAAATCATTATTTTTCCAGATCCCTCTCCTGTGCAGCGGAATTCTTTAATTTTCAGAACTATATGACGCATCATGTGTCAATATACCACGAAGATAAATGATGCAGACATGTGTACATACAAGTACAATCAACCCCCGGTTTACGAATTTAACTCGTTCCCGAAGTCTGTTCGTAAACTTAAATAATTTTTCCTATAGGAATCAATGTAAAATTAATTAATTCTTCCCTGGAACTCTGAAGATTTCTAGTGTCAATTTTTACAACACTGCTTTACGCATACTGACACTGAAAACACTTTCTTCCAGGGAGAGCCGTTCCCAACTTTACGGGATAACGGGAAAAATCCTATACCGAGGCAGATCCAGACCCAGTGCCGTAACTAGGCAGGTGCAATAGGTGCACCCTCACAGGGCACTGGAATGGCTAATTACGGTACTGTCCGGACCTATGTCTAGTCTCATTAATTTCAGTGTCAAAGTCCTCAAAATTTTTGTTTGCAAAACGATCTGGAAACAATGCTTTTCAAACAGAATTCACGGTTCTGTAAGTCACTTGCTGCCAAGCTTTAAAAATAAGCACTATGAGCAATGTATGGTATTAAAATGTTTCCAGAAGTCAGTGAGTATTAACTCTGCGCCAAAGATTATTAAAAAAACAACTCTGAAAAATTTCTTTGATGCATGCTCAACCCACAGCCCAAATGGGGTCCTTGGAGTCTTTTGGCCTGGGATCTCAAGCCTAGTTTTTAAAAATGAACTAAACGACACATATACAGATCACTTTAGTTACCTGCGAGTAAGCGGCGTCAAGCGGCCTACGGCACATTTCTAGATTACTCAAGTGATCCGAACTACATATACAGTATTTATAGATCACTTGAGTGACCCACGGCACAATTCCAGAGCATTTTAGTGACCCGCGGCACATTTAAAGATCGCTTAAGGTGTCTGCGACACGTTTTCAAACCAATGAAGTGGCCCGCAATCTCGAAAAGGTTGAACACACACTTGATGTAAACGTTTTCAAACTTCGAAATGACCTGCTGATCTATGAGATGAATAAGAGTCGTATTTGGAGAAAAGAGCTTTAAAAAAAATTGCTATATGTCGCCGTAAATTTAATAGTCTCTTTATTGTTTCTTCGAATTTTTTCCTGCTTGCGTGTTCGTAAACCAAGAAAAGTTCGTAAAGTCAATTAATATTTGTTTTTCGAAAAACCGAATTGTACGCAAACCGAGGGTTCACTGTAGGCCCTACTTGATAAGACTGTCCTGTGATCTCTACTCGAGGATCGGAGAAACTAAAATAATAACATTTGGTCGGCTGAAGTTGCTTTTCTGTGGTTCCCAACTTCAAGGCGCAAATGCGAGCCGATCTTCCCGTTAAAAAGTCTCGCCACAGAGAGCAACAGTCCTACAACGGTAAATCATTCAACCATAACACTTCACTCATAGTTAGTAAAACTGGGGACAGATGACAGTACTACACATAACAAGCATTACACAGAAACAAACTTTACGTCAGGTTGCACTACACGTACACGCACATTCCCACATGTACCGATTCGTTGGGGGGTTCCGCGGGGGGGGGGGGTGCATGTGTGGTGTAGCAGTAGTTGGTAGGGACTCGGGGATCCATGATGTTCTTAAGTCAGCCACCTCGTTGGGCAATTTGCCTGTTGTGGCGTTGTATTTGTATTTGTAAAAAAATGTTTTAGGAAAGGATTAAAAAACTCTGACATCTCTTCATGTGATTGCAATATTATTTCTCCTATAAGAGATTACTTTAAATCTTTCATCACGATTTTTTAGTTCAACGTATTAATACGCACTCAATTCATTTCGTGTTAAATACCGAAAGGATGTTCACCTCTGTCTTGTTTAAATAATACAAACTGATAATGTTATATATATATATAAATACTAAATAAACAATTAAACTAAAACTTAAGATCTGTTTTCAATCAGGAATATCGTAAACTATGGAAGATGACGCGTCAAAAACACTTACTGGAGATGATATACGTCGTGTTACATTAGCGTTGGGAGATTAGAAACACGTTGTATTTTCGCGTTTTCTTTTCATCGTTGATCAAAAAGCCTAAATTGCATGACGAACAAACAAAAATGGTTGGCAAAGAAGATTACATTCACGTAATCATTTAGTTTGAATTAAAATACCATTGATCGGATGCCAGTCATGAACTAATTGTAATTGTAATTATAAGTCATACTCGAAAGGAAAATACATCCACTAGCGATATTTTAGTTGATACGGTTCAGATGCATATTTATTTACGTAGGCAGCTCAATAAATAATGAGACTGGAGAGAGAGTCGGAGTGTAGAGTTAGAATCCGGTAAACGTCTTTCTCTTATAGTTACGACTTTAATATCGAAAACAAAATGAACAACTCATCGGGCCAGATCAGAACTGTATGGTACATGAGGTACATATGCGCAGCGCAAGGCCGTCGTCAAGAGCATCATGGGCCCTCGGGCCAAGTGATTTTTCTAAGATTCAACCAGGCAAATTCTTGAAAATTTCAACCAGATATCATTTTTGTGAGGCCCCTCCCTCTTCTTTTGAGCCCCCCCCATCCCGGGTCGTGCCCACGCTTTAAGACGGCACAGCATATTCGACGTTATTTTTGACCAAAAACTGTATAAGAACATTGACCACATGAAGTCGAACATTGCCATGACGAAGACGCTTGATAAGAAGGATAGCCCAACGTACGTGAACTCGCAGATTGGTCACAGTTTCATACCCGAAATAAAACACTATTGCCAGTCTAAAAGAAATTCGTTCAATGTTATGATTATTACTGATAACGCACCTGGTCTGCAACTCTCAATTAATTTTGACCCATGAAGTAAGTTGTTTTCTTGCCTCCAAACACAAGCATCATTTTTTTTTCGATGGACCAATGTGTTATCCGAATATTTAGAGCCAGAGGCACCAGAACGTGGACTTAGCCCCACCAATAACTTTTGTGAGGGAATCGAGTCCCCCAATAATCATGAATATAAAATGTAAAATACGACCACCAACGTCTGGCAATCTGAGCACCCCTTCCCCATCCCGTGTTTTCTTCGTGTTGGCGCTTCTGTTCAAAGCTTACACGATACTCGTTGGCTCAGATTTTAGGAAAATGAACTTCTTCGACGTACTCTCTCATCAGTGGCAAATACGTGATATCTCGCCTCCTTAACTCTTCAAGCGGTTTTTAAAATTTTCTTGATTCGCATTACAACTGCGACATTGGAAATAAAAGCATGTTAAAAACCCGAGATATTTCAGGGTGACCGAAAGCAGATCAGGTTCGACGAGATATCTCGGGATTGCCGCTGTAAGGGTTAAAACCTCTTAAAAGACGAGCCTAGATACATTATACGTTGTAAGTTTTCTTCTCCTACGAACATGTTTTCCATTCCCCCCTTCCCGAACCTATCAGATCCACTGCCAGTGGGCGAAGTCACTTTTTGTCCAAATTTTGACAACAGAAGGAAAGGAAAAAGACAGACTGTGCGTGTGTGTGGAGAGACGTCACTCTGACAGAGATTTCATTAACATTAGGCCGTGGATACTTCTGGAACAAGTTGAAATGACGGTCCTGCCCTGCAATCAGCTGTACCTTGGAAATAAAAATCTTTATACGATTCCCATACACAAATACCTACTGTCATGAAGGAATATACCTTTTTTCTTCCCTTTGGGGTAGTATAAGAATATGCGTATAGTATATACGTATATGTTACAGCCAAAGCACGAAATTGACCAGTTCGCGAATTGGTCAATTTCGTTGTAAATTAACCCAGCCAATGTCCAAATTTCGGGCTTTGTCCAGCCAGTTCGTGAAGTGGCCGGAGACTTCTGGCTAAAGTCCGATAACAGAAGACATGATTAGGGGGCGTCACCAGGTTGACGTATTTTTCCGTAATAATTATGTCCACGTTAATTATAGCAACCCATCAAACCGCAGTCACGATACGGTAAGCATTTTTTCCCCTTCAAAATTTGAAAAAATATGTATAGTTCTCTCAAATTTCTCTCCTTATGAAACCGTGGAAAGGGTTAGATGACCATATTGCAGCCATAAAGTTAAATATAAAATCACGGTATCGAGATAACTTTTTGTCATTAAAAACGTTATGCAGCAATAGCTGCAATTTTGGTTGCAATTTTAACCAAAAGCCGGGTGTTTTTTCTACTAAATTTCGGGCTTAACTAATATTTATAAGGAAAATTTTAGTTCTACTAACGCGGTTATCGTTGGTTCTAACTATCGCATAAGTTTGGGGTTTTAATGGTCATAGGCGTACTCAGGATTTTCTTGGCGGGGTGTTCTTTCACTGCAAAAAACCTAGAATCTTGACGAGGGGGGGGGGGACTGCTTATGCCAGTGATTACTGTATTACACTTTACGTATTATACACGTGAAATCACTACCTACTAAAATGTTCAAAAGATAAAACAGTTATCGAGCTGTTAGACAAACGTGCTAATCATAGCTTCTGTAACAGGCGAAGGAAGAACGGATCAATCCTTTTTACAGTTGATTTTTCCCCTTCTGAAAAATACTTTAAAATAATCGAAAAAGACGCACGGAGCACCATCGTCGTAAACTTCTTGATCATTTTTTTGTTTTACTGAAGAAAGAAAAAAAAATTGATTTCAAATCAAAGCGCTCAGTGTGAATACTATCTAATTTGGTTGGAGTCGAAAAGAGTGATTTCCACTTAGAATGACTGTATCGTGCTTCCATTTATTGTATAATAGAGGCCGAAGATATATAGGTGTATTGAAATATATAATTTTCGTTCGGGTAGTTGCGACACAATTTCAATAAAAAAAAAATCGGTCATTCTTTATTGAACAGTCCTCGTAATATTGTTTTACTCAGAGATATACACACTCCATACTCGAGTTCCCTGGAAGAATTACTTGAAAAGTAATTGTGAGAAAAATGAATCGGACGAGAGAATTATTGTTTGACAAGCATTTAATTCATAAATTTCATTCATAAATAAAATCTGTTTTCACAACATACTAATATACATTTTCTTCCAGATTGAAATGGAGAGAAAAAAATCAAAACTAATACTGGCAAAAAAGAACTACACAAAAACAAACTAGACAAAATGCAAGATCAATATAGTAAAAGCTATAAGGTTACACAATATCAAGCACAATCAAACACAAAAAAAAAAAAAAAAAAAAATACAAAGAAATACAAATAAAACAATTACGTGAAAGAAAAATAAAACTGGAAATAAACAATCAAAAACCTCTTGATAAACAAATGACGATAATGTAGCCTTTAAGCGCCGTGTTCGTGCAAAACTTTAAAAACTAAAATATCTCAACATAAATACGAAGTATGTTTTCTTTTCTTAAATATCTTGTGCTGGAATTGTTTCATTAGAATTATTAGAAAGGTAAAAATAATATAAATACTATGTTTATGCAGATTGAGCATTAGCATTACCGTATAAAACAATCATACTGAGTTGAGCGATTTTAATCGTTATCTTGAGTAATCATACATAACTGATGATTTCAGTGGATTTTTCATCAACATGAAAAATGTTCACGATTGTTATCAGAGATAACGGCAAATATGCGATGTAATTTTGTTACATTTGTCGTGATTGTCGTTTTATCATAATTCTATCTAAAGGCACTGGACCATAAAACCAGTTTCACTGACACAGATTTCATTAACATTAGGTCGTGGATACTTTCCTAGTTAGAAAAAGAAACAAATCACGAACAACAGCGCTTTTTTAAAAAAGAAAAAAATGTAGGCTTTTATGAAAATACAAGAATAACTGAATAATGAACAAAATGAAAGTAAAGCAAAATATGTAACCAATCTGTACCTTGGAGGTAAAAATCTTTGTACGATTCCCATACACACAAATACCTACTATCGTGAAGTCACCGGCTGAAGTAGGCCTTGTGAATGGCATGGTTTTTTTGGCTATAGCGAATGGGTCAACAAAATTTGAAAAGAAAGAAAAAAGATCGCACATTCACATTACTCCACCGATTCAGTGTACTTTCTTATTTACACTCAAATTCGTTAGCATATAATAAGAAAAGATAAACCCCATGCATTTCTCAAAAATAATATAATGATAAAAATAACGCGTGTAATATCTTTTTTTTTTTTTACAATTACAGAATAAGAAATACCTATAAAAATTATTAGACGACTTGTTATACGAGGTGAAGCTGAGTTAAGCCAATATTCTGCAATATATAAATCAATACGTATGTATACAGTATTTTTAAGAAACGATTAGCAATATCGATACATTTACTTCTTAGTTTTTATCAAAAAAAATATTGTTGCAAATAGTTGAATTTCAGAAAATCGATCTCTCATCTGTTTAAATGGAATCTTCTTGGAAATGGAAGATGGATGAATGCTATTTAATAAATTAAATAATTAAAAAATAGAGATGTGTTGCAGAATTGAGCATTGCTGAGGGACAAAAATAAATTTTAGAAAACGCTTCGGGACATGTAAGCCTACTGCCGGACGTGAAGCACAAGAACATTTTCCCACACTTAATTTCAGCATGTTATCAAGTTTCTCTTGCATCAAAAAATCGCTGGC
The DNA here is from genome assembly GCF_987345545.1 of Pholcus phalangioides. NCBI lineage: Eukaryota > Metazoa > Arthropoda > Arachnida > Araneae > Pholcidae > Pholcus > Pholcus phalangioides. The sequence goes on from NW_028301625.1 coordinate 25,454,035, forward strand.
AAATATACATTACGATATTGCAAAAGTTTGAATGTTTGATTTTTATATTGAGAAGCATCACTTGTTTAAGTTCATAGCATTAACACAGCTTCAACCTGCACATAAGCCATCCTAATAATACTGCTTAGGTGCTTGGGAAGACATTTCTTACAAAAGGAAAAAAAAAAAAAAATTCATTATTCATGATGCACACACATGCGCAATAATTTTTCTATAATACTTACTATTTATTGACCATCAACAACTTCAAAACATTCGAATTCATAATGGTTGGCACAATTTGTAACGTACGGAGGTATAATTCAAAACAATGACAGATATAAAAAGAGTATGTATGCATCGTTATTATTTTACATATGTATAAGTATATATATATATATTATTTCATTCTGAGGTGATGGGTACACATACAATACACGAGATATTCTTCGAAAGTATTTCACATGATAGAAGTTTTTTTCAGTCATTACATATTTTCAAAAGGAAATTATTTTTCCTTTCCAATAATGTTCGAATTTCATTCTTTAGACTTGCCTACCCGTAAGAAGTGAGGTAATTGAGATGGTTTTTTTTTTATTCCACGTTTAACCTTCTTTGAGCAGCTCAACAGTCTCAATAATTAAAAAAATATTCTTTCAAATACTCAAGTGGGTAGATGCAAGTGTATATAAAACGACGAATTATCTCAAAAGTTAATTATCAACTTTGAACCTCATTCTGAGAATTTCTTTTTAACCATTTATCGATTTAAAAATGAGGTGTCATGAGGTATTTGGCTTTATTTTTTGTCACTATAAATGCACACCTGAAAATTAATGTATTTTTCATTTCTTTGAAAAATTACCAAAGTACACCGGGAAAACACATAGTATTTCCTCGCGGTCCCAGTTCATTTGACGATGATCGTCTCTGCAAAAATTAGAATTGCTTTGTCGATATGAAAACCACTAGAGCGAGATATGAATGGTTAATGCGTTGCTAAAAATTAAGAAAAATGCAATAGCTTTTTTTTGTTAATCATAGAATATGCAAAATTAGCTGATTGGAGCACAAATGGACATTGAAGTCTGAATTTGTAAAAAAAATCATCACAAATCGGATTGATCAAGGCATAAAATCAACTGGTAAAAAAGAGGGATAGGCCTACAGTGGTTAATTTTGTAACTAATGCTAATCAAATGACAAATGATTTGCGGCAAGTGGAAACAGGCACTTTCAAAATGATATTAACATTGATATTTTTTTGCTTAAAGTAATTGAATATCTTTTACTATAGATGGAATAAATTAGAATATTTGCCTTTATTCTGGTATAATACAGCGTATATGGGCTTTGACGAAAGATCCAGATTTGAACTATTGTTCAGAGAGTGGGTGATTACGAAATCATTATTCGGGTTTCAGCAACAGATGTGGTTTTTAATATTGATAGAATAATAGGATATCACAAGTAAGATTTTTCAGGCTGCCAAAATCACGATTCACGTTCGATAATTTCAATTAACGAACTAATTTGGCAAAAGTTTTCCATACTGACTGATATCAGTTGTTTAAGTGTAAAAGGAAATTACAGAATGAATGCATAAGTTTTTTGAGCAGACTATGTACTGCAAAAATAAAACCATATTAAAAATATTGACGCAAAATCTGCTGCTGCTCACCAGAACCTATTCATTGACCCGAATTTCTTTTTATGTGCGATGAAATGTATAGAAAAGACACGATAATGTCTTAAAATTACCTTGTTAAAAGATATAGTTGTGGTCATTTATCAAATGTAATAGCATTAATTCTATTACCACAAAATCGCATGGATGCCCAAGAACGACAAAATCTGTTGACTTGATCAACACCAAACTACAAAAAGGAGAAAAAAATTGAGAAAGTACAGGCAATCATGATTTGGACCAGAGTTTTACATCGCGGTCAAAGACGATGATTAAACTGACAGTGTAGAAAAGTTCATTGAGGTATATCTTAACAGGGGCACTTATCATGAGGTGTCAGTCTTTCTCACATTTCATGGAAAAATAACATTGTGTATACATGAACATCAAAACTTTGACATGGTAATTTGGGATTTAAAAAAAGTTATTACCAGAGTTTCTAGAATACATTAAAACCTACAAGAGTTCAGGAGCTACAAGACTACAGAAGACATTATACAACTCCCACAATACTCATTTTAAAAAACACTCATAGAAAACATGAATCAAAAAGTAACATCAGTACATAACAGACTTTTGATACAAGCTGGTTACGATCATTAACAATAAATCATTTACTTTGCAGTGGCACAAATAGCACCCAGAGGTAATCAATTGCTGTAGTGTGTTCACATCAAAGCTCTTCTAGATTACAAAGAAAAAAAGATTCAGTCTTCTAATTTCCATACATCAATCAACAATAAAATTCAAGCTCATTTTGAAGCTCAATCTTATTCACAATAGAACATTTTTTTTTCGATAGGGGGAATTCAGTTTGTTTCAGTGACAACTACTGGCAAGAATATGACAGTTTTTCTTATGCAATTAATTGCTTCAATTCAGTTACCCACTCTTAAAAAAACTCAATACAGACAAAATACTAATAAAAATGTTTTTGAAAATTGATCATAAATCCATAAACTAGCACACTGATCGATTCAAAATAAAAATGAAATATAGAAAAAATAACTAATTTAATTTGTAGGATATTCCCTGCTTATGTTTTGAAAACAGCATATAGAGAATTTGAGTAACTGACTTTTTGAATCAATACCGACTAGGAGCTTGAATTTCATGTTAAATGATGGAGTTCATACATATAACACTTACACTCACATACATATAATAATGAACAATCTTAAGAAAAGATTTATCAACAACCATGTTCTCAAAAGAAACCAATTATACTTTTCTGCACATCAACAATATAAACAATTTAACCTTTGCCTAAAATCAGCTTGTGAATCAAATGCAGGCGATTGACTTTTTGACACACATTTATGACATGACAAAATTTGATAATAGAAATTCATTGATTTTTCACAACTTGAGGATTAATTTAAATAAAAATCTATAAGAACACACTGAACTCTTAATTTGGGGAAAAAAAAGAACCAATACCAATAACCATTCCACAGTGCAGTAAAACTTCAAGTAATACCAAAAGTTGTAAAAATTACAGAAATAAACATTTATAGGCTTCAACATGGGCCTATGTGAAATACTGGCACAAAGAAATATACCATAAATACTGGCACTTTGATGAGTAAATCAGTCCAAGAGCATGTGATAAGTTTCCTCACAAAAACATAGAACACAAAAGAAACAAAATAATGTACCAATTCGTGAAGAAGATGCATATATTCTTTATACATATAAAAAGAAGCATTCCAGTGCAAAAATTCATGTTTCCAATTAAAATTTTTCTCTTGTGAAATAGAAGAATTATAAATTCAAATGAATAACACTCAAACAACTTTCAAAGACCAACGTGAGGAGGGATTTCCTCTACCTGTTTAACAATGTAAATTCACGCTATATATGTATCTTTTTCACAAGTGTGGACAGAGGCTTTATACATTTTAGCAAAAGAAAACACAAACAACGTACTTAAGAAAACAGAAACTACAATTAGAAAGACATCCAGATGCTTATGGAGCAAGTAACACAATCAAGCTAGCTAAAGTAATAATAATAATTACCCTAAAGCAGAAAAACACAATCAGTATTTTGGTTAAACAAAAAAACAAAATTGATGGCTCGTTAACTGGTTTGATGAGCTTATGAAGTCTGACTTCTGACCTTTCGGAATGAGCATCTTGTTTATTTAGAGTCAGATTCCCGTTCCGAAAGCACTTCGTATTTTATGGCGCGGTGGTCATGCTGATCCGAGAGTATGAACGAGGAGCCGACTGTTTGGCTGACGACGCATTTGCGCATGTGTTTCTCTAGCGTGCTGGGCACTGAGAAAGGCATGTCGCAGAAACGGCAACGGTACACGTCTTTTCCCAATCGGCCGTGTGTTTTCATATGTCTCGTCAGTTTGGAACTCTGTGCACATGCGTAGCTGCACAGCTCGCACTTATAAGGTTTTTCTCCAGTATGGGACCTTCGATGCACAGTCAAATTACTGCAGTTTTTAAATACTTTCCCGCAATATTCACAAGTATCATTCCTTCGCTGTTCTTTGGGCTTCAGGAGGCTATTGGCGATTGTACCCTGGGGGTTACTCAAGCTGGGACCAGGCCTAGGGCTGGATGATCTTCCGCTTCCACTCGGGCTTACGCAGTTTAAGGCACTTTCTGTTTTCGACTTGCGACGATCGTTACCGTCAGCACTGTACAGGTCTTTGTAAGAGGGCACAATCCACATTCCAGTATACATATTGGTATTTTCATTCTTATCTCCCCATTTCTCGTCCTCGATCTTAATTCGCTTATGTCCCATGGACTGTTCAAAGGCACTGAGAACCATGGCGCTGTTGAAGTTTAAAGGAGATTGCCCAGCACTTCTTGTACCTTCTCTCGCTGGTCTTTCTATATTATGTAAACAGTCGTTCGAAGCACTTCCATCGGAATAGCGCTCTTGCTTCACAACGATAGAACTTTCTTTAAGAGCTTGCTTGTAAGCCTCGCTGTACTGCTGTATGCTAGCCAAACCTATTTTTTCCATCACTTCACTCAGAAGTGAATGCCGCATCGCGTTATTGTCCTTTCTTTCAATCTTAAGACAGGTTACATTATTTTCTGACACACCATTTCTCATTGGTTTCTTAGATAAATCTTCCGCAACCATCAATTCTCGTGACTTCTTCAAATCCATACCATTATCCCCTTCATCATCTTCGTCTTCATCGTCATCTTCCACATCTATTTCCTCGTCTTCGGGGTCATCATCGTCACCATCCATATTTCGACTTTCTCCATTGTCTCGATTTGACTCATGTTCGTCTGATATGTATTCACCATTAACCTGATTATTGTTTGGCTTCTTTTCTTCGGCACTTTCACAATTTTCCACACCATTCCTGGTATCCAAAGCTAGTGGTTTATCTCCGATTGAAGGAAATTTCTTTTTACGCTTATGTGTTTTCATGTGCCTTTTCAATTTACTAGCTTGCGTACAAGCATGATCACAAATGTGACATTTAAATGGCTTTTCTCCTGTATGTGACCTCCGATGAACCACCAAATTACTCATAAAACGAAAGGATTTCCCACAAAATTCACACGCTTTTGAATTAGATTTGGGGGACGAGGGCTGGTTCGTTTCACTGGTAGTAGATGATGCTGATGACTGAAGCAGTTGCGGAGGAGTGGTACTGACTTTTTCTTCTGAACTATTATGATGGGAATTTGGCTTATCAGTGACGGCAGCGTTAAAACTGGGCTGCAAAAGTTTGGCATGAGAAGAAATCAATGCGTTAGGGCTAGTGGCTCCAGCAAGCTCCCTGAGTCGTTTTGAATAGAAGTCGAGCTGTGGTTGTGTATCACAGCTAAGCATTGAAGGTGCATGAGAAGATGCATCTGGACGACGCATTTCGATTAAAGGAGGTGGAGATGACTGAATGGCCGGCACAATGTGGTTGCCTGAAGCGGGCGGCATCAGAAGATCCATACGTAGCTCTTGACTAGATGAACGAGGAAATATAGGAGGCGTGGTGGTTCCAAGTTGTCGCTCCAGAAGAGGCACGCGAAGACCTGAAAAGGAAGGTGAGCTCTGTTCCGTGCTTTTTTCTGTTTGATCAGAAACTGCGCGCGCGCGGTGACCATTCTCATCATCTTCATCCATATATATATACAGGCCATGGTCATGCTGAACGTGCTGAAGCAAGCTCGACGCTGACTTGTGATACTGTTTACACGTCGCACATATGTAACTGCAAGGCTCTGTAAATAAAATCCACATACATTAAAAATTACTTCAAATTAGCACACATGTAATCTCAAAATTTTTAAATTGGAAATTTAAACGCATATTTACTAAAGTATATTCGAGATAAAAACAAGAGCCAATATTGTTTCACAATCAACACAAGAATAATTAATAATCATAACTACTTTATGGACAATTACAATATAATGTATATTGAATAGCCTAATCTTTCATAATGTTGATCCCATTTTAAAAAACTCAACATTTTTCTACTGATTTTATCCTACAGATGGTTAGAATCAAAACTCTGAGTAAGAAATATGAATATGTAATTATTTCGGGTATAAAAGTTTGCAAATTTTTATAAACCGTTTTACCCGCATTTAACGCTTTCTTTCCAACTTTCCTCCGCTTTTCGAATTCGAATATATCAGTGAATATTGCACTTAAAACGTGTATTTTTTTTGGTACCATGAGAGACAGGGAAATAACTTTCTAACTGGGTTTTTGAGCACACGGAGAGCGTATAAAAAGTTAATTCCTTCATTTTCTTATTTGTATGATCCCTAAAATAAATTTTAAGATTTTAAGTAACTGCACGTCATTTCTAAACTTCTTGTAATTGAAAGTATGTTTGTAAAGTCAACGGTTACAGAGATATCCGCTGTGCAAACAATTTGGGACAGCCTGTACAGGGGCATATGTATACGGTACAGCAAAAACTCGATATAACGATACTCTGAAGCCAAGATAAAATATCGTTGATACTTATCTTGATAAACGATATCATGTTGAGAGAGGAAAATCATGTCAAGAAAAAATGTTGTAGAGAGGTTATCGGTTACATCGGGAGGATCAGGCGCTGCCAAATTTATGGCATCTATTCTGAATTGGCGTTGTTAGTACCCCATAAAATACATCTATGAGTACTTATTCACAAAAAAAAAAAAAAAAAAACAGAATTAGTTGATGAATAAAATTCAGTTAGCTGTTTCATCCTGTTAAGCAGTTTACTGCACAACACTTTTCTGTACTATGCAGAATAACAAGGGGACTTATGCTTTTAACTTCGAAAAATGTGCAAAAATTTCCCGTTCCAGTGAATGAAAAAAAATTGAAATTTTTATGCTACATGATCAATTTTTACAAAAATATACCATTTTTTAAAAATAAACATAATAAAAAAATGTTTGTGCATGTGTGTGTGTGTCAAGTAATTTTTTTATCAATACTTAATTCAAGGTTATGATCGGCAATAAAATTTTGCTTTCAATTTATTCTGCGGCGTGCAACATTTTTTCGAAACATGTAAAGCAGTGTTTCTCAACCACCGGGCCCTGACAGTCAAACAGGGCCGTGAGTGGTTAACCGTTTCATTTTTTTACACACGACTAAAGGGAAGTAAATGGGTATGACCAGACCTTCCACTCGCAAAAAAGAAATCAACCGGGCCGTGGACTTTCAAAAAGGTTGAGAACCACTGATGTAAAGAATACACTCCAAAAATGTGAGTCATTTTGTTTCTTATGTTTCATTCCACAACTCGATCCTCTTTCGTATCAAAATATGAACTTTCGGTTGATGTATAAATTCTAAAAAATGAAAATTCACTTTAAAAAAATCAACTACTTTCATAAATCCGAAGCGCTATAAAATGTACAGTTGATGTATCAGTGTTTTAAAAGATCATTTTTTTTTGTATACATGAGCATGTAGCTATCAAATGTAATGAATATTTAATGAATAGATTTTAAGTTATATCTTGCGAGCCACATTTCATATTTTGACCAAAATCTGTTCCGAGAAAACCACATTTGAAGATGTGTTTTTATAATGTTAACTATATAAGATGTTGTATTCTGTACATATTCAGCACACTTCAGGTACTTGAACGGATGCTCAATTACAGGGTATCCATAACTGAAGAACCCTATTTCAAAGCTGCATACAGCGGAAACCAGTCGTCAGAAAATTGTGAAATTTTGTGTATGACTTAATAAAAAGGATGTGAATTTCTTTCAACGAAACACAAAATTAGTTCCAAATATCGCCACCAGAGGAAATATTACTTTGAAAACCTGTAGATTCTCCAACAAATTTCAGGTTTGTTAAGAATATTCTCAAATAAAGTTTACAGAAGAACGTTTCATGAGCTGGCGCTTAAATAATATGTGGCCTCCCCGATCCCCAGACCTCAATACATGCGATTTTTTGCTTTGGGGACATTTGAAACATCTGGTAAGTCGTGACAACCCACGAACTTTGCCTGATCTTAGAGACAGCTTTTCACGGCACACACACAAACACGTGTTCAACATGTCCAATCACTCTTCGCTCAATTGTGAAACATGCCATCTTGCGATTGCAGATGGTAGCTGAAAATGATGGCCATCATGTGAAGGAACATGTTTTGCTGAAATAAAAATTGTTCAGGTGAAAAGTGTGGATAAATGTGTAATTTATTAATGGAAAAGCCCTCTGATGGTGATATTTGGAACCTTTTTTTTTCCGTTGAAAGAATTACCATCCCTTTATTAAGTCACCTACAAAATTTCACAATTTTCTAATTATCGGCAGCTTTGAAATGGGGTTCTTTATGGATACCCTTTATAAAATGCGTATATATAATAGCATGTTCCCTTCAACCACAATAATATGCATATGCTTTTACAAATAAACATATGGCAGAAATTTATAGAAACTTTGATAAACCTACACCACTAGCAGTATAAAGTTTGCTAGATATTTTTTTAAGCGGGTAATTTTTTTAATGTCCTTTTTTTATACACTCTATATAATCTGCGTCAGTAAATTCATTTTTTTTTACAATGGGATGAAATTTCTTTATCACTTTTCTCATTTCAGTCCCTACAATTGCACGAACACCAATTCGAGATGAACTGGCCACAAATCTTCAAAGTGAAGTCTCCACTCTTTAGTTCAGAGGTCTTCAACTTTTTTCCAGTCGCGAGCACTGCCTTTGTACCCATCATCAAAACAAGAGCACCCTTACGATAAGTTTGACATGCAAATGCATGAAATCAGGATCATTTCAATCCTTGCATGAAATTTGTATTGGGTGTTTAATTTGGAACGTTGATCAAGAGAGCTCGCGAGCACGAAATTAGGCACGAGCATCGAGCACTGGGTATTTCAAGGAGCACAGTGGTGCTCGCGAGCCACGGGTTGAAGATTCCTTTTTTTAGTTGATGCTGACAAAATCTGTTTTACCCCCTTTACCAGCAATAAAACATTAGCACAATATACAGGGTGAATCCGATCTGACCTATTCTGATACACCGAATGGGGGTGATAGACGAGCCCCAGTGGATCATGAAACAACCTACCAACCCTGTCCTATCCGGAATAGTTTTCGATTTATAGTGGATTATGGGGAAAAAATGCGTAAAGTCTGAAAAAAACTGGATTTGTGAAGTTTCTAAGATGCAAACTAAGCACATATTTGGAAAGCGAAGAAAATCCTATAAGGTCACACCAATTTAATTGAAATATCTGGCTTTAATGGCGAGCTACAAGTGCTGAAATATTGGCAAAGTTCAAAATCGAATTGTGGTCAAAATTTTTAATTGCCAATTCCGCAAACACCCTTCTAGCTACAACCGGTAAAATTTACCAAAAACTTGTCCATTCCACCAGCTTTCGAAAGAGTCAAATTGGTCATCTAGTTCAGGAGGAATTCGGTCGTTTGTTAGCAATACATCACAGAAATCTGCGTTCGTAGAAATAATTTTAGTATGTTTTGGCGAAAATTCAATTTTTCACTTCACCAATTTCTCAGCACTTGTAGCTCGCCATTAAATACGGATATCCTGTAGAATAGAGGTAGTGTCACCTTATAGGATTTTTTGTGCAGAATTAAATTGTCGGCAAAATCTGTAACCGCCAATTCCGAATTTTCGTCGAATATCTACCTCGACAAAAGCAGATTTCAGTGATGTATTGCAAAAAAACGATTAAATTTCTCCTGAACCAGAAAAAAACGATACGGTTTGGTTTATTGTAAGCTCTTTCTCTCAGAAGCTGGCGGAATGGACAAGCTTTTGGAAAATTTGACCGAATGTGGCTAGAAGGGTGTTTGCGGAATTGGCAATTAATAATTTTAGCGACAATTTGATTTTTTACTTTGCCAAACTTTCAGCACTTGTAGCTTGCCATTAAAACCAGATATTTCGATGAAATTGATGTCACCTCTTATAGTATTTTTTCTATTCTTTCCAAACGTGTGCTTAGTTTGCGTATAGGTCTTTCAGAAACTTTACAAATTCTTGTTTTTTCAGACGATGCATTTTTTCCCATAATCGATTATCCACCATAACTCGAAAACGGTTTGAAATAGGACAGGATTGGTGGGGTGTTTCATGATCCACTTGGACTCGTCTATCACTCCCCTTTCGTTTGGCAGAATAAGTCAGATTCACCCCTATATATACGAGGTGCATAGCTAACAGCTGGCACCGCCAATTACTGGCGAACCGTTGATCCTAGAAACATAATTCCAATTGGAAAAAGTACCGTGTTGACCTCAGACACTTCATCCATATTGCAAGGGGTTTTATAGTTATTAAAATAAAAATAAAAACTTTTTATAGGAACACCCTGTACTCAAAACCCCAATTAAAACGTTGTTGCCCCCCTTGTCCCTCCGAAAAAAGGTCCACGTTTCTAAGTGCAATATTCGCTAAAATATTTGACCTCAAAAATCGGAGAAAAGTTAGGAAAAACAAATGAGGAAAAAAAGCGTTTTCTGTACGTGCTGGTTGTTTTTTTCCAACTGTTCTCCGATTTTTGAATTCGAATATTTCAGCGAATATTGCACTTTGAAACGTGAAACATTTTTGTTGGTCTCAGTAGAGACAGGGCAACAACTTTCTAATTTGATTTTTGAGGACAGGGGGTGGCTATAAAATGTTAATTTTTTTTTATTTTAATAACTACACAACCCCTTCCAATATAAACGACGTATCTGAGGTCCACACGTTATTTGGATGCTTTTTCAAATTGGAAGTGTGTCTTTCTAGGATTATATCATTGGATTTATCGTTGTATCGAGTATCGTTATAGCGAGGTTTCACTGTATTTTGAAATAATGTTCCAAAATAACGCAGGTTGTTAGTAAAACTCAACTTCGGTATGAATGATATCAGTTTACGGTGAGAAGAAAAAGATCATAAAATAAACATTTTCATTAATCAATGATATCAGGCACCAAAGTGTTATGGAATTTATTGAGACTGGAAAAGTGATAGAGTACTTGGAAAAAACATTGTCAACAATGTGAAATATTTTTAAATTTACAAAGACGACTACATTCATGAAATCAATTGGTATTTTATATTCCTGTGATATATGCAGAATTTTAAGTCGATAAATTTTTGTTTCCATTGAGAGAAAAGAAAAAAAAACCAAAGTGCGATATATGTGTCCAGCAAGGTCCCCAGAAACTGAATTCTAGAAGAACTAGGGTCAACTCCGATCAAAAATCATAAAGATGAACAAAAAAAAGTTTCACTGCTAACCCCCATCAAATCAATCACTGTCTTTATTTCCAGTCCACACTTTTTTTTCCTGCCTCTTGGCCTGTCCTTTCTAAATCACCAAAACGATCAGATTGAGGAAAAATAGTACTTTTCGTGCTCTCTCTTTTGCTCTTTCTGTTTTCATTTCCGAGGGAGTTTCCGATCTGATCTCAGTTCTGTAAAATTAGATTTTTTTTTTACTTCTCCCATCACCATCCCCATGAACCAACCGTCTTCTCTACGTAGGGTTTGGACATGTGCGATATTGAATTGTTGAATAGATCCGTTGGTGGCAAAAGAGCGAAGAATGTGCAATCTATCATTCTTGGAGATTTTCGGGACATCGGGGGAGCAGACGAAAACGGACAGTCAGTTGGGACTTCGCATTTAGCAGGTGGATAGTAAGCGAGACTGACCCACACATTTTATTTTTTTTATTTCTGGCTCCTTCCTTCCGAACCCCAGGACCTAAGCGAACAGTTGACTCACTGCCGAAGTTTATTAATGGATCAACGTTCCCGTCACGGTAGTTCCAAGGTCTTTATAGGAAAAAAATGAGTATATGACCACCCATACAACCTAGTCTTTCGTACTCAATTGTATATTTCACACACGCACACAAACATTCTACAATAAATGAATATAAAACCTCTTAAGGAATTAGATGTCTACAATATACTTAATTATACTTTACTTATTTTTATATAGCATAGATAATATAGTTTTGTATAACGTTCATAAAATTATTAGAGAAAAAGGGATTTAAAAAAGTGGATTTTGAATTGTATTTTTAACTATTTCAAGTTCATGTTTTTATTTTATATATAGACACTGTTTCGCAAAGGGAAAAGAAATTAATAGCGCTATATTGTTTTTAAGTTTCGCTGTTTCTGGTAACAGTAAGGCTACTCCAAAGAGGTATATATATATATATTTGGTATAAAACAATATTCGTAGAGCAGGCTACATATCGTTAGAATTACATTGTTATAAGTATTTGTTTTTATTGCTCTTATTGGATTGCTGTATTTTTGATATCATCAACAACAACCATTTTCAATCCACTGCTGGATGAAGGTCTCCTCTAAATTTTTCCATTCTGCTCTGTCTTTTTCTTTCCCTATAGTTTAGATATATATTCGACATCCATATTTTTTACGGGAATTTTTTTGTCGTGGAATTTTTATTTGTATTTGTTAGCAGTTACAGATGTATGGTGTGAAACAATGTGTATATATATATATATATATCTGTGTAAACTTGTAAAAGGCCCATGTGGGCTCGAGCCCCCCCCCCCCCCCAATATTTACCAAAATATTTATAATATTTAATAGATATCTATACCCCCTAATATTCAAGGGGGGGGGGGGTACCACCACTCCATTTCTTAAAACCCAGTGCAAAGAATGCATTTGTATCACTTTTTTTAGGATTGATATTCTACATTCTATGGAGTTTTTTTTAAACAAAAATCTATGAATCAGCAGCAATATATCAAAGAGAAAAATCGCATCTTTTACGTTCAATCACCAGCGAGTCATTCGACTGCGATCAGCGAAAGTTGAAATTTAAAGAGATTTTAAATACCGAATAAACGGAGAACATCTATCTCGCTCCAGCTGAACAGCCTTTCTCTTTTTTTTCCATGGTGAAGGAGATGGAACCATCAGTGTGAGGGGAAAGGGCCTGGCGTAGAAAAGATCACAGGCAGCCCACATCCATCAATCACTGTCATAAAGAGAAATATCACCTTGGTTCCAAACAGGAAGAGAGAAATAAAAAATTTCCACAGAAATTTTTCCTCTCTATCTGGCCTGTATTTCTCTTTTATGGGATGGCCTCAAGTAGACAAAATTGAACTTACGTTTACGATGAAACAGACCATAACAATGATACCATTGATATGATTGTTTACTTGATATAAGTAGTACATACACGTTTTTAATTATTTTTAAATATTTTCTTCGCTTTCAATGGTGATGTACTAGTAACACTTGATGCACTTGAATTTCGTGAGATTAATTAAATTTGTGAATTCCTTCAACACTAAAATATATCCAGACCACCCCACCCTATCTTACATATTATAGGTTGCCGTAGTTTGCTAAATGCTACTTTTTGGAAACTGCTTACTCTTCCTATTGCATTGCTACGCAAAGGAGGGATATTGGTGTTGATTTGGCTGTCGTTGTTAGAAATATCGTGAACTTTTTCAAATGCGATTATTGATTAAACTTCTATTTTGAAGAACGAAAGTTCTTCACATGATAAGCCATTGAAATTTTCCATTCGTTATTGTAGATTGAAAATTTTTTTATATGTAAATATGATATTTAAAAACTAATGTAAACCCACCTCTCGAAGAATAACTTTTTGAGAACTGGTTTGGCGTTTTCAAAGTGGTTGAGGAAGAGATGTCAGGCTCGTCGTCACTGTCACTATCTTCCGGAGGCACGCAAAACAGCTTATTTAGGCTGTTGTTCTCTTTGTTACAAGTATTCACCTTGTGCTGAATGAAACGGACGATCTCGCTCAGCGGGAAATCTCTTTCGCATACGCCGCATGTCAGGATATCCTGCGCCAAATCTGTCTCCCCTGTAGAAAGGATCGAAAAAAAATTATGAGCATCAAATGCATGTATATAGATTTATTCAAAGCATTTGAATAATGCACATAGTTCTTTTAGCAAATAGATTGCTAAAAGCATTCACGAACATCGATGGAAAGCAGTAGGCAATGACACTTGTTACATAGAATCCGTAAACAACAAATGATTTGCCTACAATAAACAACGGAATATAGTTCGAAGCACTTAATCTGTAGAAATGCAGATTTAAGGGCACTAATACATAAAGATACAGGCTGTTTGGGTAAGAGGTATTCAAAAGTAATGGCTTATAGTAAGAGAACCACACATAACTAGTTGTAAATTTTAGTTGCATAAAAGAGGGAAACATCAAGTTTATTTGCAGGTTAATAAGCACTAATTTGAGCACTATTAGTGCAGGTATTCAAATGGTATTCAAGCTTTTGCGTGCTTAGTGGCATTTGGAAGGTGTTATTCAGTCAACTGCGGCAGAGATACACTGTTTTAAATCGTAAGAGGCTCCATAGTTCACTCAGTTCGCAACGGCGTTTCACACACATCAGTGATTCAAATTCAGCTTGTCAACGCACGTATTGATCACGTTGCGATATCTACAGGTTGAATGGCAGTCAGCGCGACTGCAGCGAAAAGAGTCAAAGCATTTGTCGGTAGTGAGCATGCGCAACCTAGACAGAAAACTTGGAGCAATACCCTATCGAGCACCTTTATAACTAAACATGTATGGTTCTATCAGTATAAGCCATTATTTTTGGATACCTTTAGCCCGGACATCATTATAGTATATATAACTTTAAAAATTCATAAAACCGGATAAATAACCGAAATAAAAAATGGTTTGCAGGGTTAGCATCACGGAATTTTTTTTAAGACAGGAAAAAAAAACAGCTAATAGGTGGCGCTGACGTACATAAGTCAAAGAAAAGATACGCAAATAACGAACAGAATGCCTCCAAAAATCGTTTATTACGGCAGTATGTGTTCCACATGACCACCACCACAGGGGATAACACATTACAGACGAGTCACAAATCCAGCAACGGCAGAGTGCAGCGGGTCCGGATATATACATGACACCTCTCGGTGGATCGCATCTTTCAGTTCCGACAGATTGGATGGACCGGATCGATACATCCGGGATTTCAAATATCCCCATAACCAGAAGTCTGCCGGTGTCAAATCTGGAGACAGGAGGCCATGGGAATCTGCAACGCCTGCTAAAGATTTTGTCTTCCCCGAACGTCTGTATAAGGAATGCCTTGACAGGAGTAGCAGTGTGACTAGTTGCTCCATCTTGCATAAACGTGACGGTAGAAAGCGCATCTCTTTCACGCAAACATGCCACGACCTTCTCACCAGAAGCGTTAAATAACGCTACGCATTCACCGTAATCGTTTTCCACCCATTTACTGGGCACTGCGTTTCAAAGAAGGGTCCTATGATGAACGAAAATGTGAACCCACACCACACTGTCACTTTTGGGGAATGCAATGGTTTCTGCGTGTACTCACGTGGATTAGACGTCGCCCAGATATGGCAGTCATAGGCGTACGCAGAATTTTCTCAAGGGGGGTTCAATTTCTTTTTCTTCTCAAGAAGGGGGGTTGTTTTTCCCTGCAAAATAACACTATAATCTCGGTTTGAGGGAAGGTTAGACCCCCTCCCCCTTTGCGTACGCCAATGGCGACAGTTATGGGTATTAACGTTGCCATGGAGCGAAAAATGAGCTTCATCTGTCCACAACATGTTAAAGACGCAGATGGGATTCTGTTCGATTTTGGAGAAAGTCCACCTCGCAAATGCTTCCCTCTGTACGGTATCCGCTGGTAAAAGATCATGGCACGACTGCAATATGTATGGGTATAGATCAATGATTCCACGAAGAATATTGCGTATCGAAGATGGTGGTAAGCCCAAGCGTCTGGCAGCTTCACGAGCCCTGCTGGTCCCTGCAGCTGATTCAGACGCTAACGCTTCCATTTCGGCTGCAACACGCGGCGAACGCGCCTTCCTTAAACATGGTCGTCTGGCTCTCACATGATCCTCCAGCGTTCCAGTTTCCTCAAACCGCTAAACAAGCTTTATGAGGCCTGTATCGCCGTTACAGGCCCTTTTCCAGCTCTCACATTCTTCTGAACTCGGAATTTACGCAAGGCAATGGTCGCTGATTCCTGGTTCACGTAAAACAACTTCACCAACAAAGCTTTATCCTTCGCACTCAGCATCCTTGTTTACATACACGGTTTACAACGGTGAACTAATTGTGAATCAGGAGCGCAAGTTCTTATAATCGTTTCATTTGCATATTTAAACCGAAGTGCTCGTACCAGTGTCATTTATCGGCTGTTTTTTTTTTTGTTATTTTTTTCCGTCTTAAAAAATTCCTGTGACCTAGCGATGCAAACCGTTTTTTATTTCGGTTATTTTTCAGGTTTTTATGAATTTTTAAAGTTTCTACACGGACTTTTTTGCCCACCCTATACATATAATGATGTCCGGGCTATATATATATATCGATTGATTAGCAAATGACTTTTCTAAAGTGCAAATATGTTCTTCAAATGTTAAGATTTAAAATTCTAGACTCTTCTTTTTTTGCTAGCATAGTTGCAACCTATTTTTCAATTTACCTTTCAAAACATAAAAAAAAGACATTTTGGTAGACTGGTTATCAGAATAAGTGAGAAATTTTCAAACCTCTTGGACACAGGTAATAGTGGATGTTAAATGGGCATTCATTTCAATCGCTCACTCATCCCTACTGAAAACCAACAAAGATTTTGATCGTATGTCTTTCATTCTAGAATCCCACATGACAATAAATAATGTGGTAGGGTTTCTGTACATTAACAGAACCTATATTGTAGTATTTCATTACTATATGCAAAATCTTTCAAATGTCATTCAGGGATTTTATATTTCATTTTGCTGTAATAATTGAAAATAGCAGCGAAAAAGTCAAGCTGAACTCAAAAAAAATCGATGAAATTTGTTTCTAACCCTTGACTTCCGAAATCACCTAAATATGTGAATTTGTTTCAGCACTTCGTTTGAAAGATATATTAAGTCAATATACATGAAGTCTGAACCTTTTTGTATTTACCTTGAAGAAGGTCAGGGTATGTAAAATTTATAATTTAGTTGATGCACAATAAGTGTTGTTGCCCCGGTTGAACTTCCGCGAGAATTACGCGCGGACACACTGGTTGACCGTTGAAAATGATTGTCCAATGCAATCTATTTCACAGCAAATATATTCAAAATGGATAAAAATGAATTCTTAAATGGGTTGAGAAGAAAGGTGAATGAGTCTTCAGTCGCTTCCGGGACTGAGAAAATTGTTTAAACTGACCGCCAGAATTGTTTAAAGCGACTGGAAGCAGAAACTATTAGAAATAACGGAAAAGAAACTCAAGCGTAAGAATATTTGTGTGTAAATAGAAGGGCTATTTGAAAAGTCGCATTAAGCAAGTATAAAAGCCGTGAAGCTCTTACAAAATGCATCATTTTAATTTCCGCCACATCATACCCCCACGCACACCCATCAAAGCCGTGGCGAAAAATGAACCCCTTGAACTTCCACAACAGTAGAAATGAGTGAAGGTCCCCACCTTAGGTAAACTGCATAAACAAGTTTCAGGTGAAAGCGAAAACGAACAAATCTTGTCCAAGAACGCCCACGGCGACACATCAAGTCCGTGACTCTTTTCTTTATTTTTTCTCCAGTTACGAGAGAAAAAGATTGGGCTGGTCAGAATGAAATCCACCGAAGGGTGGCAATACGCCTGCGAGATCTCTTTTCAAGGAGACCGTTCAGAATATGACGCCCATATAAGACAGGTCATAATAAAAGACGGGGTGCCAGTCATACAAAGAGTCAAATTCATCTTTGAACTCACCAACATTCAACTTTTCAGAAGAAAACTTCTTTGACTAAATTGACCGCCAAAATATGAATAAATAAAAATTCTGTCGTTATAATGCAAAGTTTTTCCTTACATTGACGGTGTGAAAACAGATTCATACAAATTATAACGTCCTAACATAAATGATTGTTCCCTTTTTCAACTTTTAAAATTAGTTTTAAGAGAGGGAGGGAAGCTAAAAATTGTTTCAATAATATGTACGAAATAAAAGAACTTCCAACGAACATATCATTGAAATATAGACTAATAGTGACAAAACTCTAAAAAAACTGCATTTGATAAAACGAAAAAGAAAATGTTTCTGTCATGGCCTCCACAAGGGTAGGGCTGGCGGCTCCAGTCCTGGGCATGGCCCCCACAACCTGGAGCAGGGCCCCTAGGCTAAGATCTGTTGCGGGCACGAACGGCCTTATAGTTAATTTATAGCGTGGAAAAGTAAAAAATGATGAGAATAGGCTAGAGCCCCGCCCTTGTGGGGGGGCCATGGTCCTGGGGCCCGGGATGATTCTCATAACTTTGTTTTTCACGCTATAAAATCACTATATAGGGTGCCCTTGAAAAGTCTGACCTGAGAGCTCAACGAAGATCCCAGCCTAGGGGCTCCAGTTCATTGCCATCTTGGAATACTACATTAGCACAAATTTCATTCTGAAACCTCTCCTCCAAATTTACAAGGGGGCGTAAAAATGCGCGCTTACCCCGGGTGACCAAGCATCTAGTTGCGTCCCTGGGAAAGATTAACGACACTTTTTACAAGTGATCGGAAACAAGTCTTTCATTTTTGAAAATAACAAATTTACTGATTTGATTACTTTTTTTGGTTTCCTATTAATGCACCCACATCGATTCAATAACAGAGATTCGTATTTTGAAATCATCTATTTCTGTCCTAAATGAAAAGGTACGGTGGGATTTTTGAAATCATCACTCTGCACGGGGCAGCTGAATTGTGCTTTAACGTTAATTATGCGTATATATCATTCCCGCTACTGGATATAAAATAATCTTTCACAAACAACTTGGCGCCCTTGTACGATTTTTTATTTTAGCAATCACTCGCCACGAAATTCTCTCAGCTGCACAACATTTCCATCGTGAATTTGAAATGGAGAGTTCGTCGTGATGTTGTGAAAATGGCTGCTATGGGGGGTGCCAATGAGCGTCTTCGGTAGAAACATAGCTTCTTCGTATATATACTCTGTGGGAGGCTCGTATGAGGAACGCCCGATTGCTCATTTGGTAGCGCGCCTAAAAAGTGACCCGTAGGAAGTGGAATTAACAAGGTTTGACCTGGCCCTCATCTGCATACGGGGTCATAATACGCTCTGCCGGTGCATCTTTCCAGGGCACGGTGGGAGGTCCGACGGAATGACTAGTAGATGGATAATATAAGGACACCTTGGACCATATCCAAAAAAGGTCAGTGGACTGGTTGTCCTGCTCTCTCTCTACTCGGGTTTTCTTCCTTGCTTGCTTTTTGCAATTTCAAAAGCGTATAGCAATTTCCATTTAAAAAACAGTTGGACTTAGGAAATTAATCCAAATGACCAAAAAGAAGTTTTCGGTTTAAATAAGTCAAGCAACATAGTAAAATAATGAAAACGTAACCGCATATTAAAACCTCATTGAGACCCACCCCTGAATAAGTTTTATGTGTGAATGCACATACAACATCCTACAACTAATAACATCGTTGAAAATGACCAATGGTCATTGTAAGCATTTTTGATTACTCGAGAATGACGGGCGCATCTAATATGCATGTTCTTTAATTCAGTGCTATACTTTGGTGATTTTGTTATGGTATTTGTGAATCCGAAATTACTAATTTGTAATATTTCATCTGCAACGGAATCGTGATGTGAAAAAAATTTAATATGATCTCATGAGAAGTTCTAAACATTTTCCCTACAAAATTCATTGATTTTTGCTTTTAATGTGTATTTTATTCTTAGGATTTCATTAAAATCCCTTACATAGTCGTTTATATACGACAGCAAGAATGAATTGCAGTAGAGAATTTCTCTGTTTATCTGTCTTCTTTATTTTATTTTTGGGGCTAATGATTTTCCAGCATTCGCAATGGCACCCCACGAATGCGAACCTCACCGCACGATATCAGGAGTATTTTGTCATTAGGGCTCGCTCGCTGATGGACTAGATAGTGCCCGCAGGTCATAAACTCTTCGGAATAATATTCTGAACTTATTCTCGTGGCCTCAGCGTGTGCACGATGCTCTGGATATTGCAGAACGTCCACGATGATCACCGACCGCTCTTATTCCTTCGTGCGTTTTGTTTTTTCTTTTTATTTTCCCCTTAATTGCGGCATCACCGACCACCCTCATGCCTTGCTTGTAATTGATCGTTAGCCGTCAAGAGTCACGAAGCGAATCCCCCGCCGGGGCTATACGCCAAAGGTCTCCTGCTGACCACGGGTATAGGCTTCGGGGGTTATGTTCATTTTGCGATCGTATGCGAACCAGAGCGTCGGCCAACTAGATGGTTCCAACAAAGTTCGCTTCCTGGACCCTGTAGAGGAAAGGGAGGCTATAATTTTAACTGTTTCGGCAATTAAATGGAGGCTCATTTATGTCTAGGTAACGTCCTTTCCGTATCTTATCATCTAAACATGAAAATTAATCGAGAAGCGAGAGCCAAACCGTGATCACCTTCACGATCCAGCACAAACGTTGTCCTTGTATTTTCAAGTTGGTCCAAACGACCAACATTATGAAAAATAAAGTAATACAGCAACTTTTCAAGCCGAGTGGTTAGTACATAAATTTGAATCTAGATTATAAAAAGATGTACCTTATATAGTCATTCTGGATCAACTATAAAGGGTAGGCCTATATGATTACGACCTACATGATTTCACCTTCCAGGGCGAATGGTTATCTTGGTATCATATTAAAGCACTAAAATATTTATTTTAATGTCAATTTTTCATAAACTATATGTATAGATTTGGTTGAAAATTTTTTAATATTATTGTAGCATTAAAAAATAGTAGTATAAATAATAATAGCTGATCAAAAAATGTACTCAAGTAATTGTTATATACAGTAAAACCTCGTTAAGTCGTCGTTTTTCTTCAGGCCTGTACAGCTTTCATAGACAACAGTGTTATTAAACCCTCGTTTACTCGTCCCTAATTTCGATTAACTCGTCACCATGAAAAAGTTTGAGATAAAGGAACAGATAATTTTTATGTGGCTTTCTTTAAAAAAATATCTTGTTAACAACATTGCCATATGCTCAAAAGTCACCATAAAAGCCGTATGTTCCAAAACGGAACAGTTCGAGTAACAAAAGTTAAGCTGGGGAAGTTCATTTGCCGACTGAAGTTTTTGAAACATTACGGACTGTTCGAGCTAGATCTGATTTTTTGCATGGGCTTCACTAATTTAGAACTTCAAATTTGAACAAATTATATTTGTTGAAAAACCAGACATTTTTTTCCAAAGTTGAGCTCTTCTAATGTGTTTTCTCTACCTCGGGCTCCCCACACGTCCCTCAAAGTGGACCCTGTGTTCGAAATTGCCTTGTAGTTAGCATGTGAAAGATTATCTTGATGAATTTTACCAAGATTACCTTGTAGTTGTATCATGAACTACTGATAAGGAATTAAGACACTAAGATTAAATTTCATGTGTATGTAAAATTGATGTGCAGTAGAGTTCTGTTGTGAAAAGAAAAGCTAACTAATCTAGCAGTTGCTCTGATTAGTCTACATTAAAAATTACTAGTATAAACCAAACTACCAGAGTATATTTTAACACAATAAGTTAAGTAATAAGAGCTCTAAAAAGGTAAAAACTTCAATTTTTTCTTTTGCAATCTATAAATTTTATTGATATTGTA
Source organism: Pholcus phalangioides (assembly GCF_987345545.1). NCBI lineage: Eukaryota > Metazoa > Arthropoda > Arachnida > Araneae > Pholcidae > Pholcus > Pholcus phalangioides. The sequence continues at coordinate 25,475,830 of NW_028301625.1, forward strand.
ATTTTAATTCATATTTTAATAAATGTTATGTTACTTTAAATTTATATGATTTTTTCATAATATTACGCATTGAAACTGTCGACACTTCGCTTAAATCGTCACTCCGTTTAAGTCGTCATAATTTTCGATAACATGAGGTGACAATTTATCGAGGTTTTACTGTATTTTAGATAATATTTATGATCACAATAAAGCGAGTCTTGTTTTATGCGTAGTGGCGTACGTGAATGAATCGTGTAAAAATATTATACAATCAAGACAAATTACTAAAGTTAGTTATACAGGTGTCCTGTAAGTGCTAGCACGGCCTTCATCTCATCAACTCAAATGCGGAAAAAACGTTTTATCCGCATTTAACGCTGTTCTTTCCCAAATTTCCTCCGTTTTTCGAATTCGAACATCTCTGTGAATATTGCATTTAGAAACATGGAATTTTTTTTGTTAACATCAGAAGAGACGGGGCAACAATTTTCTAACTGGTAGTTAGAGCGCAGGGGGACCGTATAAAAATTTATATTTTTTATTTTGTTACACACTGTGTTTTCACTCTCAATACAGGGAGCCCGGTATACTATTTTTGGTATACTCATACTTGCCCGGTATACTATTTTTGATAGCCTGTTGATCATTTTTTAAATTCGAATAATACCTCTATGACGGACGGTTGATGAGATAAATGGCCACTTACACACAGTTTCCCCAAACTTTTTGTTCCATCGCCAATTCTTCAAAATTTTTTTCATTGTTATCACCCCCCCCCCCAACTCAAGGCAACCCATAGGATCCTATACTAAATTCAAAGCTTCTATCGCCCCCCCTGGACTTTTGCATCGCCCCCAGGGGGCGATATTGCCCACTTTGCGAAACACTGCACTTACAGGACACCCCGTATATAACAGTAATTAAATTGAATGCGTACTAGGAATGTCTTTGGTTTTTGACTAATGTCGAAGCATTAAGTTTTAAAAGCAAATTGAACAACTTATAAGAAATATTCAGTTGAATGCCCACCGAGTCAAACAAGGCAATTAAAAAAGCAAGTAGATGAAATGTAAAAGTAGTGACTCAACTCCAATGCCAGAATTTGGAATTTCAATGGAAATTTATCATGCTTGGCGTCTTTAGACCGCATTTTGTTTCATTCGTTATTTATTTTCATTCAAATGAATCCGTAGGTGCAGGAATCTGGGAGCTCAGGGTATTTTGAGGCCCCCCCCCCCATACCGTTAATCTTTGGGAAGGAGGGTTAAGCTTTCCCAAATAACTCGTAAATATACAATTCAACTGGTCGCTCCTCTTGAATAACTCTTCAAATCCTCTATGTTCAGGACGACTGGCCATTTTAGTCCCCCCCCCCCCCACTAATGTTTTCTTCGTGATGGCGATCGAACAACCTTTCAAAAAGATGCGATTCTGATTTTTGATGCGTTGCCTGTAGTCTACTTTATACTAGGAGAATGACCTTCCGCAATGTGTGTGTAGTTCTTATTCCTTAATCTTTGGAAAACCGCGGTCAAGTGAATTTCTTTTATAAGTGGATAGCGCGGTCCCAAGAAATTATCTGCTAGTAAAAGATATGAAACCAGTGAATACATCCCGCTTAACGATTTGGACATTTTAGGATACAAAATACTTCAGCCCCTCACGCCACAGTGCGTGCAATAAGGAAGGCAGGTTCATGTCTCCAGTGGTGTAGATGGTAGCATGCTTGCCCGGTATGCAAGAGGACCTGGGTTCGAGTCCCGGTGGAGACGTGATGACTTATCTTTCCGAGTTCACCTGTAAATAATATCAGCATAATATCCGGAAAATAACTGTTTCCTTGGTACAAAATACTGCCAGCAAACCATTTATAAGTGTGCGAACATAGTGCACGTTGGTTTCGTATTCTGCGAAAAAGGCACCGTTAGGGATGGGGGCCATTCAAATATTACACCAGCATCGATGGGGGGGGGGAGAGGCTTTCGGATTTGCTGACTTTAGATGACAAGGGGGAGAGGGGGTTTGAATGATGCACGTCATCAACCACCCTTTATGAAATATTAATGACATCTTTGTGTGTGTATTTATTTACTATTCCCTGAAAAACTTGACCATGCGTGGTGTTAGCCGCCTTTCACTATAGTTAAGACCAGACACCATCCGCAATGATTGCATCTATATAGCTATATATAGCAGTTTCCCAAACTTTGTTCCATCACCTCCCAACTCAAGCAAACCCATGGGATCCTAAGCTATACTCGTAGCTTCAATTGCCCTCTGGACAATTCCATCGCCCCCAAGGAGCGATATTGCCCACTTTGGGAAACACTGCTATATAGGAAGGAATTACTCAAATGGTTGTTTTTACGTAGCGTAACCATCTTGAAAACTGACTGATGGAATGATCTTGGAATTTAGAGAAACCATGATGAAGCAGTGTCGTCTTAAGGCATGGCTCCACCCAGGCATGGTCCGGGACCTCAAGAGGGGGGGGGGGCTCATAAAAATGAAATCTGGTTGAAATATTTCGAGAATCACTTGGCCTGGGGACCCATGATGTTATTAAGATGGCCCTGTGATGAAGACGAGAGCTCTATGCGCTGTAATTCGCAACATAGCAACGGCAATCTATACCACTCAATTAATGCTCAAAACTTAAAACACAAGCTAAAATATAGTGTGTTCACTATTCAGTTTGTTATCACGTGAAAAATTATCCCTGTGCATTCATAGGAAAGTTCACTACCGAGTGTCAGACAATGGTGGTCGGATTCACTATGTATATTTCCCAAGAGCAATCCCAATCAGGGGAGTACCATGTTCGACCTTTGAAGGGGGCACAAAAGGCTAAGAGAGTGGAGCACAATCAATTCCTAAGAGAATTTTTGAGTTATTACCCTTCAAATAGTATTGAAATTAATATAAGGTGACTATAACACCACACACACAAGAGTATTTTCTTTTGATATTTTATGATATTTGATGAAAAAAAAAATTTCATCAAAAATAAATTTTTATATAGTCTGGTGGGTAACCCGAGCCCCCCCCCCCTTATGTTCTTCCTCCTGCGGATGCCTCTGATCCTACTTGAATGGCCCCTAGGTTTAAAAACTTTAAATTTGGGTTTCCAACCAATTGGTAACGGTGCCGACTCGCAGAATCGGAAACCAGTATGCACTATGTCACACCCTTAGACGATAAAATGTTCCTAGGATGAGAAATTGGGTAATGAATGGGGAAAATAAAACGATAAATTTAAAATGATCGTGTCGTGGTCTGGTATGACTAACGTTAGGGTCTCGTAGCTGTGAGAGAGTGGCATTTTTTCAAAAAGAAAAAAAAGCCAAAACAACAATATACTATATTTTTTAGATTTTTTTTCCAACTGTTGCCAGTTTTGGGAGTAAGATGGTCGGGGTAAAAAAAGACTCGTATTATATATGTAACTAATGGCACAAAAATTTCCAAACGCAATTTTAATTTCAATCTAGTATGTGCATATCATACCACACTTTTACATGTTATGCTTATTCGACAGAGCCACCCTTAGGGGGTAAGCGACAGGTGTGGCCGCATCGGGCCCTTAGTTTGGGGAGGGGGCGCACTCGCGGTAATAGGAAAGCAAATTATATTTATATACAGTGTATATCAATTGAAATTTCCTTGTACAGTTGGACTTCCCAAACCCGGACACCCATAATCCGGAAGGATCAGTAATCCCGGCACTTTGGCCGAATTCCCCCCCCCCCCCAGACCAGGGACTTCTGATGTTTTTTCTTTACCTAAATTCTGTGTGTGTTTCCGCCTTTTCTAATACATCTCGACCATTTTATTTCTTTTTTGTATCACTTATTGTTGGTGTCAACTGCGATTTTTGGGCTCATGAGAAACAACGAAGGCAACTGTGTCTTAATGAATGTGATTAGTCAGAAAGTAAGCATTGATCAAAAGAAAAAAAACATTCATTTCATTTCTCACGCTGTGTAAGTAACTTTGGTTTTTAGGACTCTTGTCCAGTGCTCCATTTTTTTTCTGTGATTGCTAAATGAATTTCCAAACACCAAAAACGTCAAATGGATGTAGCAGGTACAAACGGCAAACAGAAACATGACATTTTATGTATATGTGAAAAAAAAACTTTTGAAAAAAAAAGCGCTAGAACGTGGAACACCAGTACGAATATTGTTTGAAGAATATGGAATCTGAAAATCTACCGTCTACGATTTTCAAAATAAATACAAAAAAAAATATTTTTTGATCCGAGGCAATGGCTATAAATGTTTTCAAAGAGTAAGGATTTTTTCTATGGATAATTAGTAAAGAGGAATGTAAATTGGAAATTACGGTTTTAATTAAATTATTTGTTACTATACGCATATATATATATATATATATATATATATATATATATATATATATTGCTTTATTAATTTTTTTCAAAGGAAAATGCGAATCAAAGTGTTCAAAGAGGTATATCATTGCTTTAAATATGAAAACCTGGGAAACAAAAGTGAATCCACATAATCGGGAATCACCGAGGTGTCCGGATTTGGGAGGTCCAACACTGTGCTAGCAAAACCAGATAGCTGAGCTTTACCTATGAAAATATAAAAATTATTACGCCAGAAATTATAGAGAGGAGTGGAATGTGTCGTCTTACAAAGGAAACTCCACTATGTAGGGAAATCTGGCGATGCCTTGTGTGGGAGGAAGACATTCATCTTTCGGTCATAAGAAATCGGCGAGGAGGGGGCACCATAATGGATGTAAGTCATGAGCGACAAAGTATATTTTTGTTTCCAGTAGCGGTGCTTCGCCCCTGTTATACGAATATATTTTTCGACAGTGTATTTAATTAGCGATTATTCAAAGCAGTGTTTCCTAAAGTGAGCAATATTGTCTGTCCCCCCACCCGGGGGCTGATGGAACGTATCGGGGGAGGGGTAATAGTTACGGATATAATATATTATTCTATGGCAGCGATTCTCAACCGGTGCTCCGTGTGCACCTCTCAGGGGCTCCACGGCCATTCGAGGAAACTAAATCAAATCAAAAAAATTAGAAAAAAAAAGCCTACGGGGCTCCGTCATAGAAATTATTATAAAAAGTGCTCCGCGAGTCAAAATAAGGTTGAGAAAATCTGTTCTATGGTATGGAAGCCCGCGGCCCGGTTTCATTTATTTTTGTAAGTAGAAGGCCCGGTCAAACACATGGTTAACAGTGAATGATTGGGGGAAAATTAAACGACCAATCACCCGCGGCCGGTTTTAATGATGTCAGGGCCCGGTACTGGGCCGCGACCCGGCGGTTGAGAAATACTGTTCTGTGGGATCACTCAGGAGAGGGGGCGATGAACAAAAAAGTAAATAATAAAATAACGTGATCATCACATATTCCCACGAGATCTTTACGATCTGCCCAGGGAATTTGTTAGTGTGTTAGTAGACATCTATGCCCGAACCGGGATTCGAACCCAGACCTGCACAGTCAGAAGCTAGCTCCACTGAACTGCTAGGCGGCACCAATTAGTTTAGGAAACATTTTTAAAGGAAACAACTGCCCTTCCCTCTACGATTTCCATTGACCAATATTTTTCCTTACATTACAAGATGCTAAAGAAAGCATGCTAAATATTTTCTTTATAAAAAGATTTCTATTTCCCAACATTTCCAATTAAAAAAGGAGAGTATTAAAAGAAATTTCCCTTCCGGTAATTGTTAACAAGACAGAAAAAAAATTTAAAGTTAGCAATATAGTGGAACCTCGTTGTACTCCGTGTTATAACTTGATTATGAAATAACGAGTGCACATGAAATTACGAAGATTACAAGATAGTGCCCACTTTATATCAGATTCTACGGTATATCGTGGCATGGTTTCAAGAGGTTTGTTTCACTGTACCACGTTTAATCCATGCCTTTGGTCAGAGAAGTCATTCTATTCAAAAACTCACCTAGGGTCCTGTAGGTTAATGCAGTTGAAGTTACAGGGTCACAACCATCCCTGGTTTGGTAGGGTCCTCAACAAGTAAAAGTTTACCCTGAGATGCGTGAATCAAATATTTATGAGTCCTTCTCCAAAATCCCGTGCAATCGACATACTGTGTAACAGGACGTCAAATGACCCGTCAAATAACTGATTGGCGATTTGATTGGTCAATGGGGAAAAATATGAGTGGGAAAAGTATAAAATTTTACTTAGGTGATTTGAACTTAATCGTATAATAAGGAGAGAGTTATATATGCAGTAGGCCTACGGCCAAGAAAACAAAATGACTGCATGTGCAGAATATTTTGCGAATCACTTGCTATGCGATTCTCCGAATAACGAAGGATTACAAATTCTGGACATCAAAAGATTTAAACACACCGCTTCATAACAATGAGAGAGAGAGAAAGTTTTGGATTGTGCGCATGGTAAGGGGGGGGGGACAAATAAGAAGATGATACAGCCAGATCGTATCAGAAACATTAATCAAGATTTTAAATCGAAAACAAAACCGATCATCGCGTGAAATTAACAGTAAGCTTCTATCAGTTTTCATTTTTAATACTGTAGCCTACATACTTTTAAACTAATACTTGTTTATGTGTATCCCGTCTCGTGAAATAAAGTACAATAGTCTTAATTCAAGGAAATTCCTTTAAATTGCAAGTTAAAAGGAACTAAAATCGGAATACCTACAGATTATATAGCGTATGGTAGATGTTATTGGTTGTTATTACAATGGATCTCGCATATAACGTTCTCACTTACGAATGTTTTCTCGCTTAGTAAGACTTATTTTCCTGGTCTCAATGTTCACCAATACTCATCGAGATTTCCCGTTTAAAGCGTTTTCCCGCTTACAACGTTTTTCCTTATAAGCGGGATCTCCTATATTATAATTTCACATCCGAGTACACAATGTTTTTTGAGAATATCCTATTTGATTATATTTTGATGCACGTTTTACCATGTACATATTAAAAATGAACATAGACCGATTTTAATTCAAAAGGTGATGAAACACGCTATGGAAATTACTATAATACATAATACGATCACTGATTAATCATTGAAAAATTCAAGAAGTATAAACCATGAAGTTATCAAAGTTAATAGAAAAATATACAGTCGGAATTCATAAGCAACTAAATTACTGACGCGTGATTGATTAGATATGTAATCAGGCAGACGTTGTTTCCTAAAACTAAGGGGAAAAAAAAGATCACATTGCTATAGTGAATACGAATCGTTCAAAATAATTAAATGAATGCAACACATGCAAAATATTCCAGCGATCACAATTTCGCATGAAATTTCCATGGTGTTATTAATCTTAATTTTCTTTTTTTGAGAAATTTAAATTAATTAATTTATACATTTAATTAATTATATTTACCTGTCATCGTGTCAACGGACGGACATCTGCACCAACGTCAATGTCCATACATCAAAACGAAAATATTAAATAAAAACATTGCTTCAAATTCCGCTCTATACGAGAGAATTTTATTTTATTTTTCTCCATACTCAGTCACTCGCGCGGGTTGAGCCGAGCTTTGACCCTTTGGCTTTTTTGGATGCGACTCGGCATCGCCAATGACTAGCTCGGCCACTTTGGAGTTATGTCACTTTATGAAAGAGGTTCATATGTTACTTGGCGAGCTACGTAATTTGGCGACAATATTCACTCGCCTCTTCGTCTCATTCATGATTCCCAAATTGAATCATCAACAATTACACGTACGGAAAAAAATAGCAATAAAAAATGATGGTACTACAAGACCGTACAGAATCAAGAGAGCTTCAATGTAAGCGCCGTTCTTAATAAATCAGTCTCACAGTTATGGTTTCTTTCATGGCATCATACGATTTTAGCAGCTTTATCAGGAGCCGCTTCCGATCGAGTTAACAAAAGGAATTATTATTTTATCACTGGTACGATCGAGGCGAATTAAATTTTCGTAAGATTAGAGAAACATGATTGAAACTGAAAATTTTCATATGATTATGCAAAAAATCCATATTTCCTTTCAAAGCGAGTCAGGGACGGACTTGAGCATTTTTCGGCCCGGGGCAAAAAAAAAAAAAAAAAAAAGCTTTGCAACACTTTGGACAGGGGTTTCCCAATATCCCAGTGTCCATGGGTACCCTGGTGCCTGGCAGGGTCAAAATTGGCTACCGAGAATGACTATCAAACTACTATTTGATGGTCACAGAAAAGCCATTCAGCAATAAATATTGACAATAGTGTCCACTGTCCAGCGAGAAAATTGCAAGTGTGCCTCCAGGCACTTAAAAGTTAAGGCTGCCAGTAACAGAAAACCGATTACTACCCAGGGCCTCAACTGGATGCTCTTTCAGCTGAGTAAGAACGCATTACGCTTCCTTCATGCAATTTTTAATAAGTGGTTAGAAGAAGAATTTAGCGCCCCCTCTGGTCTAGCGCCCAGGACACTTGGACCGCCAGCACCACCCTTCTTGGCTTCAGGGTCTGTCAAAACCCTAGGAAGATGGTTCAATGTCTGAATGTTGGAGGTTCTCTATCTTGAACTGAATCTTAATTAGAGTACGGCTTCATTAAAAAAGTTGAAGTCAAAATATAATCAAAATATTTGTATCCCTTTTTGCGGAACCAAAAATTTTGCGCACCCTTCGCACCTGCCCAAGTTCGGCTCTGTAGCGAGTTGCTGTACGTTTGTAAGAAAAAATGCTTTAAATTGAATACATTCACACCTAAACACTTTAAAACAGTGGTTTGAACCTGTGGTACGCGTACTCCTGGGACTAGGACTACGTGATGCGCCATTTAGGTGGAAAAACATGAAAGTAGTGAAAAAAAGCGAATTTTTTTGTTCATTATCACAAACATTTTGTATACATTTTTTGTTCATGATTCACCATGCAAATTGGCACAAAGTCACTTACGTCTGTCCGGGAACGGGAGGTATTTTCGAAGCCCGTAAGGTAGGAGGCTACTGCCCTAGCATATAAGTACACAAACTTTTTTCGGTTTGTTAGCAATTTTTTTTTTCGCGTGCTTTATAAGACAAGACCACGGGTAGTGCGAGCAGAGGCACTAATATGAAGAAAACATTGAGGGGGCTAAAAGTTTCCAGATGTCACGTATATAAGGGACTTGAGCCCTTATGTAGAAGAGGGAGTGGTGCGTTACATTGTATGTTTATTAATTATTGGAGGGGGACCCGGGGCCGCAACTAGGTACTTTGTCAGCCGGGCAAGCGCGAATCTTGGTGCCCCGTGTGATGTAGAAGGAGCATTCAAAGGATGAATTCGGCGCACTTCGCTGTCCAGTGGCCGGGGATCAGGCTAGGCTCGCCTGCGTTGCCTAGTATGCGAGGATCTCTTACGTCCGATCCCTTCACCCTTCGAAATGGGGGGGGGGGAAATATAGCTGCTTAATAGTTACGTGATTAAGCTTATCGTTAGAATTCCGAAAACTACGCAGTAGGCTGCATTACAATACACATTATTCAGCCCTGAAATGCTCAATCGAACTTATTAAAAAACAACCCATCAATACACAATTAAAAAAAATTGTCAAATTGGAAAAAAAAATAAGTGTTCTTACTTTGTTGAAAACCAGCCGGAAAATATGATATCCTTGGTGGATTCATTGGCAAAGTGCTCCAGCGGTGAATTGGAGGAATATTAAAACTTTTTCTTTGGGTGAAGTCCTGCCTGTGATCAAGATAATGCGGACTCCTCAGTGCCATGGCAAAGTTCGGATTTTCAATTTAAATACATCGGAGAGTTCTATTAAATCAGATTGAAATCCTAATCCTGACTAAAGTGCACGTATACCGTTGCGATTTCAATCACATTGAAAAAATCACATTGAGGAAAAAAACGTGTTTGAGACACGAGCATGAAAAGCTAGTGAGACACACCACAACTACTTCTAGTCTTATCAAACACTACTGAACAAATTCTCTTGAACCTGCTTCACCTCCTGAAAGAGCAAGAAGCAATCTGGATGCATACCCCGAAGGGCCGGTGGTAGCAGGATTGAAGGAACATGGAAAATACCTACTCCGCGCGCGATACAAAACATTCTCCCTTTGTGTGAAAAATTGCCTTTTAGCTGCACAGGTGGTCCAGTAATAGAACATGCCCTCTATTGCAAAAGTTAAGTGACCGTTTAGGCCAACAATGTTCGAGCAAAAGATGGACAATGGACAGTTTAGTTGGAGGCGGTACTCCCCTTTAAGAGCCCTCTTCAAACTAGGGAATATATTTTACAACCCAAGGGAAATATGACAATTCAAGATATATATATGATGGTCACTTGTCACAACGGAAAAGTTGGTCATCCCTTTTGGCAAGAAAAAGACACTGAAAGCTCACAAGGAGGTCCAATTCTCTTTCTTCTGCTATTTATAAACGTCGGCAATGATCAACTGACGCCGAGAATATAAGCCCCGAAGACACATAGTCCAATGTCCAGTAAAAAGATAATGCTTATAAAAAGCTTATTCATTTACCTGCAAGCTAGAAATAAAAAGTGATACGAAACATAAAGGGCATAACTGATAAAAGATAAAAGAAAGGTCGTAAACACACAGTACCCAAAAGAGCAGTTTTTGGACGACGCTGCATACACATAGTAAAAAAAATCTTTTTTTTTCAATTTTATGTAGGCCTATAGTAGTACGAAAAGTGAAGAACTAACGATGAACATTTTAAGAAAAGCAGATGTATCAATAAAATTAGTGTAATGTATGCATAATAAGAAAGTATGCATAATAAGAAAGTATGCACAATAAGAATGTATGCTACACCTAAAGTACGTAACGGTTAGCCTTAATCTTATAGAAAAATAAGTTGGCAATTGTAATAATTTTAAAAAAATCGCGTTTTTTATTTGTTCCTTCTTTCATTTGTCAAACACAGGTATAAAATAAAAACAATGTGATTAGTGCGAAACGAATCGTTTTATTTTCAAAAACCAAGTGATACATCAAATCCAAAAGTATAGGATATACAGGTGCTGTATATCTTGCATCGATTAACAAAACACAATTTCGTAAAGAATACAGTGCTTCACAAAATCATCTCACCGTTAAAAACAAATCGATAAAACTAAATCGCATATAACATATAATTTATTTTCTTTAGAAAACGGGTTCTCGGTTTAGCGTCAAACTTACTTTTTGTTTCGACTGATAAACTGAAGATTGCAACTTTGTATTTTTTCGAAAGAAACAATTTGTTGAAATTTTTAATCTGCTGCATTGTGAAACATTTCAGAGCACAAAATAGTTCCATCTTGATGTAGGTCGATTATAGGATGTAGGCTACTGTATTTTACTCAAATCTAAAACTATTTCATAAAAAAACGGGAATTTAAAACAGGAAATTTTCAATTTTTTTCTCTGCAAAAACCCCACAAACACTAGTTTTGGGATTTTGGAAATTACGAAGTCAGAAACCCGACTGTGGCCAAGGCAACGTGGTTAACACCGTAATCAGGAATGAGCTTCCAAATACGTGGCATCCAATTCGAAAAAGGCAATCGAAGCCGCTAATAAATGTATATTTCCAATATTTGTTAGATCGTTTTATTCGTCACAATCAGGTTCCGGGAGTTTGGGTGAAACAATTGTTAAATTTTGAACAGGATCTGCATTGCGAATATAGACATCTAAATCATAGTTTAAGTACCACCAAATTTTCCTAAATCGTATACGTTTGTTTTTTTTATTTAATGTCTCATAAAAAAAATTAATTTATCTATTTTTCGCCTAGTTTCAGGTAGAATATTTATGTCTCTGAATTTTATATAAGTATAATGGGAGTCGAGAGAAAGGAGAAATGTAGACCGAGCTGGCAGAAACTGAAAAATTTCACCTTCGACTTACCTCCCTTATATAAGCCTGCCTCCCTCATGGGGCTTACGCTGGAGCAGCAAAAAGAGCACCGGGCTAACTGTGCAGCCAGCGTCTTTCTTATGGTTTAAAAGGGAACCAAAAACAAAGCAATGAATCACTTACCTCAACATTCCGAGTTATCGCCATTGATATTTAAAGCTTTTATTTTAGGTATAAATTGGAAAACTCCATAAAAAAATGATTGGTTATAATTCCTTTCTGGGAAGAATACTTTAGGCTGTTTTGGTATTTCATCCGGGTAAAAACGTTTCAGAACTAACTTATCTTGTCAGTGGACGCACCAGGAAAGATTCGTTTGAGTGGCAGGAGCTTCAAAATTTTCACAATTATATTCAATAATAAAATAAGATATATTTCAGGTTTTTTAACGGTAAATGACAGTAAAAATTAACTGGTGAAGGAGAAATGGAAATTTTTTTTTTTTGAAGAATAGTAAAAGAGCTCAGAGAGGTTCCTTGGAACAGAAATCTATCGAAACACAGCATCATCTAATACGTATGTCACTGTTAGATCACATTATTTTATTTTATGATTTACTTTCACTGCTAGATCCTATTAGACCGAGACCTACAATTCAGATCCTATTACAAAGCGCTCTATACAGCGATTTTTATCTATATAAAATTTATATATAAATTTTCTTACATTCCTATTGAATTCATTAGCTACTACATTTGGTATAATTCTTTGATTGGGATACAGATTTCGTGCAACACACTACACCAGTTTATATATTAAACAAAAAATATAAACTGTATAAGCCAGTGCAAGGTCTGAAATTCATAAAATGGATATTCGTATTGCAAAATTGGGTAATCCACGTGTTCCGATGTAGAAAAAATTACTAACTGGTGAATATTATAGAGGGTTTTTCAAGTTCCCAGTTGGCTTCTGTAGGCTACTGCGAACTCTTCAAAAGTTATATGGTTTGATCAGAGTTATTAACTGATTGCTTGATTATGTATACTTTTTCCAAATTATAAGTTTATTTATTTTGATTAGCTACTCGTTTTCAATTCGCCGTCCTAGATAAAAATTATAATTAATGAAATTGAGGTTAATTAAAATTTTTAAGATTCCTCTCGTCTAATATACATAGCCTACTAGCATAAGGAGTGTCCGAGAATTTTGCCGATTCTTTATTAACGCCCTAACACTCCCCCTGATTAAAACGGCCAAAAATAATCATTTTATTTTCTCTCACCATGTTTCACTAATATTCCAAAGAAACTAAACAAAATGCTAATAAATCACAAAAAAGCGTCTATTTACGAATATAATAACTAGTCTAGACAGGTTTAGCACGTGTCCGAGCACAAGTATGTTTTAGTATATTAATATACTTCAAGTATATATTTAGTCGGCTGCACCTAATATTTTCATTTTAAAGTCGCTTGACTACGCTTTAAAGTCGCTGTACCTCAGTTATAAGATGAATCAGGTGACCTATCGGTTATTTATTCTTTCACAAATCTTATAAATTTCCAATACATCAGGTATCTAAATAGCTCAAAGTCCTACTATTTTTTTTAATTTTTTCATATTTTGATTAATTACTATTTTTTTATTTCAAAAGGTAGGGTGAATCTGATGATTTTATAATGATTACATAAACGGGTATCAGCAGCTACCCAGCTGAGCCAATGGTAACTGTTGGCCAGATAACACCAGACTCAAGAACTATATAGATATGTTCACTTGTCAAAGAGAGGCCGGTTGTCCAGCATCTCTATCGATTTTCGGGAAACTTCAGTGGTCAGTTTACTGACCAAGGACCTCCCCTTCGTCGTCGCAGAAACTTCTATGAAGATTCCCTTCCACGCATATTGGAGGTCATTGGCTATCTTTGGGGTCAGTAATCAGGGGGTGGGTTGGATTTCACTGTCCAATAGTGAGTTCTCTTACTTCTCTTCGGCTGCCAATCAAACCATTGAAGGCGGGAGAAAGCCGAGAGGATTACTACCCTGGGAAACCGAGAAAAAAATCATCTCTCATCTCATATAGATGATCATGACCAAACAAATGGGTTTTTTTTTTCACGATTAGTCGCTGCGACGACTGGGTCCATTGTTACCAGATATGCTCTTAATAATTCTTAATCACTTTTCGCCAAATGGTGATAAACAAATTAAGTATCAGTTCAAACTGAAAGCCGTTTCTCTTATATACTATATATTCTCTTCAACCACTTGTACTGCATTTTAAAAGTGTATACCCCTTTCTGCCAAGAATTGGTCCCAAAAATAGGAGGGGTTTCTTATACATGGATAGTATTACTGTATATCTCTTTTCAAGTTTTTCCAAATTTTAAACCCAAAAAATCCGGAGTTTCTTATGCACGCTAAAATACGTAGCCTATATTTGATTTTAAAAAAAGTAAAATCGACAATTTTTTTAGACACTCTCGCCTAATAACACAAACTAAACGAACGCAATTCTTAAATTACACCGACTTCCCATTATTGAGTTGGAGTTGTATTCGGTCTGACAGCCATCAGACAAAACCTCCTATTTTTGACAACAATTGCGTGTAGTTAATGAAATAAGGCAAGAGTCTCGAGCGCTGGCTCGGTGTAAATATAATGTGAGATGTAAGCATTCCAAAAATATAACACTCGTTACTGTCCTATCACAAGCTAAAAACATTATTTATTAGATTTGAAAAAAAGGGAAGACTGTCGGTTTTCCAACAAAGCATCTATGTGTAGACAGCATATGTCTGAAACTGGCCGATTCAAGAATTGTTCAGTTCTTTGTGTCGTTTTAACTGTACCGTAACTAGACAAATGGGTACCACTGTGGTTGTGGTTAAGAGAAGTAAAGCCCAGCGGCTGTTGATGCGTCGGTTGACCCTCATGCACCTTCTCAGCCGACGCATAATCGACGCATAAACGACTACAGAATAATCGATCTGTTCAATCAACTGTCCAAATGAACCAGTGAGCCAACAAACTTTAGTTCAAAATTCCAACGTAGCAAACTCCGCCCGCTGTGTATGGTGATCCACAGCAGATGCATAGTAACTGAATCCATGGCAAACGAAGTCGAACAAATGACTTCAATTGACAAGGCGGTATCAAAATTGGACGTCTTCTTATTGGAAAAATGGTTCCCTCTATTGGATGATCCGCATTGTTATGCTACTGGAAAGGATGGTTGCTGTCGTATACGGGTAAAGATCTCCGAGAACGAGACTCTGTAACCGTTGCTGGAAAAATATAAGATGGTGATTGTAACATTATTAGTGGCATTGTCTGAGTACTATGATACTTCTGGAAACCACTTTCAACCGTTATGATTATGAATTCATTCTCGGAGATCATTTAGGATACAGCAATGAATCTTTATTATTGGAGCGCATGGGATCTCTTCCAGAAAGGTTATACGACATACCACGTGGCCCTGAAATATCTGAAAATTGTAGAAAGAATATGACCAGGATTTCCAAGCAGACTACTTTTCTGGTTCTTCAATTCTCTACACTTGAACTCGATCGAGCATATTTAATCAACTAGATCATCATCCGTTCTATCTTTTTATAGATCTCCCGCCACTCACTTTCCAGCATATATTGAATGGACTGCAGTCCATTATACATTCTACACTCATGTCCATAAATTAAGGATAATGCCAGCTCCGGCAAATAAAGGTTCAGAAACAAAACAAACGTTACTTATTCATAAAGCCCATTTATTAAACAAAAGATAAAGAACAAAAACGATGGTGTATGTATGATACCATTTATAAAAACTACGATTTTTGCTCCCTGGAGCAATTGTAAAAAATATCGCCTTTACAAAAACTTACTATTACATGGTTGGTATGATGGTTAATGCATTGTATGTCTCCCATGCGATGAAATACAGTCCGTACAACGCCTAGGCATGCTGAGTATCAAATTATCGATCTGATCTTGGGGAAGATCACTCCACTCAACAAGCGATGCTCTCCGAAGTTCCGGTACACATGTAGGAGGTGGTTGACGGGCTGCAACTCGTCGGCCAAGCATGTCCCACACATGCTCTATCGGATTCAAGTCAGGTGAGAATGCTGGCCATTCCATACGGGTTATATCCTCAGATTCAAGGCATTCGTTTACGATGTTTGCTCGGTGAGGACGGGCGTTGTCATCCATAAACACAAATTCTGCGCCCATGGCACCCCTAAACAAACGTAAATGTTGTTCCAGAATGATGTCCCGATAAATTTGGGCTTTCATGGTTCCGGTTTGAACATGCAGATCTGTTCTGGAACCCAGTATAATCCCACCCCAAACGAGCAATGCTGCACCACCGTAACGGTGTCGTTCAATGATGTTGTTTTGGTGGTAACGGGTACCTGGCGTTCTCCATATGAAAGTCCGACGTGAATCAGACTGCAAGCTAAACCTGGACTCGTCGGAAAACATCACACAAGCCCACTGTGACGATGTCCATATTGCATGTTCTCTACTCCAGGCTAATTACTGCCGACAGTGAGTTGCCGTGAGCGGAAAACATCTGACAGGTCTGCGAGCATAGAGACCAATATCTCCCAAACGTCTGTACACGGTTTGCCTTGAAACTGTGGTACCTGTGGCTGCAGATAGCTGACGAGACAGGTCGGATGCTGTGCTCCGTCTGCTTCTTTTGGCAGTTACTGCCAAATACCGGTCTTCATTCGGCGTTGTAACTCGGGGGCGACCTGTACTGTAACGTCTACTGACATTTCCGTTATCTTGGAATCGTTGCCAAAGCCTAGAGATGACACTTTGGGCAATTCCAAGTTCCTCGGATACTTCCATCTGAGTACGCCCACATTCCAGGCGGCCGATAATTCTACCACGTAAAAAATCATCCACATGCGTCCTCTGTGTCATAACTATTCGCTTATGGCACTGAGCGCCTTACAGAACTCTTGTGAATAATTTTACTTCTTTGCCACCATTCCTTATATACCCCCCTCTTACACTCTCGTCATTGTGACCTACTATCGGCATCATCTGGTGGCTTCCTGAAATTTGCATATCATTCTTGCAGATGTGTGTGATAATTCTACAGGTGAAATTTTTACTTTAGATTTCGATTTCCGTGTGATTCTGAATTATCCTTAATTTATGGACATGAGTGTAGAAACATTGCTGCAGTCTGTTTGGATCTAGATAATTGCAAAAACCTCAAGCACATCTTATTCACTTCCAAAGAATTTGCTGCTAAGCGGACTGCATAAAATCGTTTTTCTGGATATAAGCTGCTGATCACATTACGTGGGTTGATCAAGGCTGTCTTCAAGAATGGATCCCCCCCTGGCATGGCCCGGAGGCCTCGTGGTATACAAATTTGGCACTACGATTTTCGAAAATAAGTATGTATATTGATAGACAGGTAGCCTACTGTAGCTTCTCAATGTATCTTGAAATAATTTCTTTCAATTATTATGCAATTACTTCTTTATTCATTGTGGAATAATTTCTATCAGTTGTTACGAAATTATTTCTATCAGTTGTTACGAAATTATTTCTCTCATTATTGTTATTTCATGTTATTTTTTTCACTAACTAAAATCCTTTGTTTCAAATATTCCAAAGTTCTTCAAATCCTGGAATTATTTTTTTCATTAATTCTGAATTTTTATCAATTCTGGAATAATTCTTTCATTTATTCCAGAAAATTATTTCATTTATTCCAGAAAATTATTTCATTTATTCCAGAAAATTATTTCATTTATTCCAGAAAATTATTTCTTTCATTTATTCTAGTATTATTTCTTTCATTTATTCTAGTATTATTTCTTTCATTTATTCTAGTATTATTTCTTTCATTAATTCCAAAATCATTAATTTAATTAATCGTTTTTAAATTTTTTTCAACCATTTCTGAAAATGATCGGCGGGCCTCGAGAAGAAGCTCCGAAGACCAAACGTGGCCCGCGAGCCATACGTTGGAGACCTGTCTTAAGCAGAGAAAAAAATGGAAGTTATTGTCTCGTAAATGAAGCGCTAGATGGCGCTTCCATGAGTTTTAGAATCGAGCTTTATTTGTGGTAAAAGAGACGTCTTTTTTTCTTCGCGCGTGTCTGTGTATGTATTAAACGAGGTACTTGACCCAGTTTTCATTTTCCACTGGCCGTAATTTTTTACGCGTGATTTCTTTGCTCACAGGCAGCAATTTAACAACAAACATAATACTGTGTCAATGGCACGCGAGGCCAATAGGCGGTAATATTATCTGTGATCTCCACCTTCGGAAATTCGTCCGAAACTCCACTAATAAATAAGAAAACGGGGGAAAAAATAAAGGGAACTTATATCTAACTGTATAGATGGGGGAAAAACAAGAGGCTTTCAAAAAAAAAAAAAAACCGCACACAACAACAACAACAACAATATTGAATAAATAAAAAATAATAGCGAAACCATCTCCTAGCTTCAACTAGGAAAAGCTCAAAACATGACAATTTATGAGATGGTTGATGGAGTGAGTTATGAAGTCTAGGGCATTCAAGAGAAAGAATAAATTGAAAACAACTCGGTTATTCCTGCAGCTTTTCCATCGGTTTTGGTTTTGCAAAATATGTGTTTACGCTGCGGGAACGGTAAAAACTTGATTTTTTGTGCAATAAAAAAAAAAAAAAACAATACTAACATAGGTTGTATTATCGAAGTATTGTAACACATTGAAAATGATGAATGAATAAATATAGTTCGGTTTATATATTAATTTCTTTGAGCGAGTTGAAGTCGCTTTTTAGAAACCGGTGGAATTTCTTACTGATTTGACTTAACCACAGAACTTAGAAAGCTATTTGTCTATTTTTCCGCATTACTTCATAAATGCTAGGAATGTCACATTATTTTAATAATTTGTGGCACAAAGGTAGATGTAACAAAGTTAGAAAGGTGACTGGGTTCACGCCTGATTAAGAAACAAATATGACTGTGGACGCTTTTTGATAACGCATCCCAGACCCAATAACATTCACTATAAATTATAAAGATAAAAAAAAAATTTGCTTGAGGAAATATTTTTAAAACTGGATCGCGCAATGTCACTGATTATTCGTACAAATGAATTATTTTATTTATTTGTATAAATGATACAAAAATATAAAATCCGTTGATTTGTTTCTTTTTATGATTGATTGATTATATGTATATCAATCGCAAGCTATTGATATAGTATATCGTAGTCATTCAGTTATTCTTGTTTGACATTCTCAAACTCTGTGTATTGTTCATGCGTGTATGCGAAAATCACGAACTCGCTATAAATTAATCAACGTAGACGCTGGTAACAAGTAATGCCGCTGTTTATCTGTACTTTGTCACATACTGTAATACAGCAGCTTGTGTCACGACAGCGTCAAAATGGGGGTCTCTCTGACATGGGGCTACTGACCTCCCACATGGTACGCGTATGAGAGTCTAGAAAGAGATCAGATAGGGGGAGGCGGAGTGCAGAAGTTGAACCTAGCTTGAACAAGCAAGCAGGTCCGTTCTGTGGAAGCCAAGACTCGAAGGAGGCGAAGGGTCCAGACATCCCAGACATGAAAAACCCTATAACGAGGTCAAGGGTCAGTTCTTTATGATTTGGGGGGGGGGGGGACAAGTTCAATGACCACGTCTATGGGCTCCGAAACTCCGAGGTCACCACACGGAATACAAGTGGGCAACTGTTCCCCCACGTGTTGCTTTTCTCCCACTGACCCTTACAAATGAGTTCTTCCCCCCAATTCACTACTTTTTTCTTTTCCCTACACAGACTGTTTACTTGGTTCCAGATTTCTGGGTTTCTTACCGGGATTCCAATATTGGCCCTTCATCTAGACGATGGCGTACATCGTTGAAATAGTAAGATACCGTGTTAAAATTGTGAATGAAAAAATATATATTACTGTACTCACACTTATATGAATGAATTGTTTCTTGTAATATAAATGTGCAAATCGTGAATCGCATATTGTTGAGCGGCATTGATAGCAGAAATATTGAAGAAATCTGTCTCAAAGCTGACTATGTGATTAGAAAATGCAGTAATCTTTAATCCTAGGTGGTTGGAACTGAGGCCAGTTCGGATTATCGAAAAACTCGAATTATCCGAAAAACAATACATGCTTTAAATGTTGGCTTTAGTTTAAAAAAGACAAAAAAAAAAAAAAACAAAAAAAACAGTGCTAGCACATTTACTGTATTTTTTATTCTTGAAATATTAGAATTTTTGATTCTAATATCTTAACTCCCCGTAAGATATAGATGCCATGCGATATGTTTAAAAAAAAATAGGGGGACAATTTTATTCGAAGGTTTTCACCAACTGGCTGTTGCGCGAAGAGGAATTTTTGGGAAGAGAGAAACTTCAACTGCCTTTGCGGGGAATCGAACCTAATAAAACCTTCGTATGTGTAGCGGAGAGGGATGTCATCTTTGGACTATTTTATTATCCACTATTACGAAAAAAGTGGTCAGGCTTGCTTCTCTTTCTCAATGAGAATCTTTAACCCCGAAAGTTAAAATGGTCTACGTCCATTTCAGGGAGTCTGATATAAAGTTACAAGTTATAGGGCTGGGGGCTGCCTCATGGTCCCCACGGGGGGGGGGGGGTTGGGTTGGGCTGACAGAGCTCCAGCCCGCGGCCCGGGATGATTCTCATCATTTTTTTGTTTTTTCACGCCATCAATTCACTATAAAGGGTCCCGTGAAAAGTCTGGTCTGGGGGCCCACCAAAGGTCCCAGCCTAGGAGCCCTATCGTATCAGTTTGAATCCCTGCTGAAATCCCACACTGGTAAAAAGCTTATATCCCGGGAGGGACAGAGCCTGGGTCGTGTCTGGTCTGACAGCCTAGGAGCCCTCCCACACGGGTAAAGGGCTTACATCCTGGAACAGATAAAGCCCGGGTCGTATCTGGTCTGACAGCATACGAGCCCTGCTCCAGGATGTAGGGGCCATGGGCTGTCCCTTTGAACTGAAAATTACTGTACAATACGTACGTACGGGGAAAAAATAAAGAAGTGTGGATCTTGGAGAAAACAAAAGAGAGAGAAAGAGAGTCTCTCTGAAGATCTGAAGAAGGAAATTCGAAAATTTTTAGTGCCTCTCGGATTATTCGAAAACTCGAACTTTCGAGGCTCGGATTTTCAAGACCCTACTGTACCAACTCGTTCGATGCTTTATTAATGAATTTCAAAAATTCAACTTCAAGTCACAATAGAACTGAGTTTAATACTATTATTATCAAAATGAAATAAGTATTTGAAAAATTATTTTCTAATGCACTGCAAGCATTATGATCATTTGAAATATGTTATTCGACAATTTATCATTTTCCATTGTTGTTAATGAACAAACTAGAAGAAATGAGCCGCCCGCATAACTTAATTAACGAAAAACCAATTCCTAGCTTAGATGACATAAATTTTTTTAATGTTTCAGGACACAACTTGAATTTGCGTTCTTAACAGGATTTCGAAATTCTAATGCCGCTCGCTCCATAACTAAAAATGAGCAACACAAATAATTTGGAAAATTTTTGAAACCTTGTTCTTATTTTGTTGAAGCCAAGGTTGACGTTACCGAATTTTTGGTAACCCTGTAAAGGAAACCCATACAATATCTATTCAATACAGTAGGGGACCGTGTTTACGATCTGCTGACCACGAATTCCTAAAGTAAGCCTAAAAAAATTCGACATTACAGGTGGGGAGGGAGGGAGAGGAGAGGGGAAACACACAAGCGACCGACTGACCAGCACAAAAGAATACAGAGGAGAACCGTTCTTGGATGTCAACAACAACAGATACCGAAGGGGTCATGGTCCCCCATCCCACAATTTCGATATATGAGTAAACAATTTCGGACACGCTGCTACTACTACAGTATAAATAAATGCCGACGAAGAATGCCTGTGCTACAGACCTGTCAATATTTACGTTTATCTTAAACAAGACTTGTAACAAGTTATATCTAATTACAGCGACTCCTCGCAGCAACGATACTCGATATAACGATAAATCCCTCTAAAACGATATTTATCAATCTTGTTTGGAATTGCCTATAGTTTAATGCACTGTTTCCCAAAGTGGGCAATATCACCCATTGGTGGGCGATGGAATGGTCTAGGGGCGATAGTAGCTAAGAGTATAACATAGGATCCTATGGGTTTACTTGAGTCAGGGGGCGATGAGAGAAAAAAAATTTCTGAAGAAGGGGCGATGGAACAAAAAGTTTGGGAAACTAAATGGCCTGATGTTAAACTCCTCTCGATACAACGATATCCTTTTCTGCGGTAAATCTCTCTATAACGATATTTTTGAGGATATTTCGAAACTGCTATAGCGATATTTTTTATACTTCACTCAAAAAAAAAAAATCACCTTCAAAACATTTTCAAATTCCTTTCCAGTTTTTTGTTCTTTCGAGGGTGTTTAACAATATCGGTATTTTGCACTATCTATTCTCTGAAATTGTTAATGAAGTTGCGTGAAGCTATTTTCTGTGCAGTGCCCGATAGCGTCGTGCGATAAAGAACTTTACAGAGTGAAACAACTAACTGAATTTTATTACTGGACTAACTAATTACAATTTTTTGCTGCGAATAAATACTTATAAATGCATTTTATGGTGGTACTAGCAATACCAATTCAAAAGAGATGCCAACAACATCATAAATTTGGCGGTATGACTGATATAACGATAATCCCACTATAACGATATTTATTCTTGGTCCGCAGAGTATCGTTATATCGAGGTTTCACTGTAATAACAATTGACGCTAACGAAAACTTGTCGTTCAGTGTCTATTGTTATAGAAAGATTTCCCTCACTTGACTTTTGTTAAGGAGTAATTAAGGAGGTTCGGTAATGTTCGATCACGAGCCGCATGGCTCAACTATTAAAGGCTACGAACGGAAGAGAAAATTCATATTTTGATCTCAAAAAACGAAGCGAAATGAATTTTCCCCCACTTAGATTTACACATAGCTTCAACTAAGTTCTTAGCCGTCTCTTCCGTTGTAAAAATAGCTCGCACGATGAAAAATTGATGACAAATGTGAGAGCGGCAGATTTTTTTTTATATGCTGTCCTGCCAGTCAGTATAGTGCAGTCATGATTTTTTTTTTCTAGCTGTTAGCTTTTCATGGAAAAAAACTCATCTTCCGCCATTTTCTAACCGACGTCCCCATCTCTAGACAGTTCACTGAATAAACTATTCAGCCAGTTTCCTGCTCCACCAGGCGGATCCAGCAGGGTGGCTAAATAATAAGACCAACAGGGGTTGGGAATGATAAAAAAATACGAATAATAATGATAAAAAGACCTTGCCCGCTAACAGCCGTTCAAATGTACACGGTGGACATATTTCTAGAGACTGTTGCCACGGCCCCGCTGTTTCTCTCTCTTTCTCTTTCTTCCCCATGGAAGAGGAGAGGACTAAGCTCTAAAATTAGAGGTCCAAGCTGAGACCGAAGTCCGCTAAGCATGACCTTAAGAGGTAGTGCCAAGAGTTAGTAGGTATACTACCTCCAGCCCCAAGCTATTTATACTACTGCTCTTCCCTTCTCATTGCGGGCTCTCTCTGTCTGTATGCCTTCTCACTCACTCACACACACACACACACAGTCGTGTTGTGTGTGTGTGTGTGTGTGTGTGTGTGTGTGTGTGTAGAAAAAAAAGAGAAGAGAAAATGTGTAGTTAATGTTTTTCTTCTTTTATTTTCGTCGTCTGATGGGCCGACATTGGACAGCAAAAAGCTGACTTGGAACATCTTACGACACGTCGACAGTTGTAGTAGGGCAGCAAAGCACCGTGGCAGTTGCCAATTCAGCACATTCAGACATCCCATTTTTCACGAGAATCGGCTAAACATATTTTCATAAAATATATAAAATTACAGTACTTGACCTTTATACAAACTACTAAACTGCAGTCGATTAACGCCATCCGCATGGTCATAATCGATGTTTTACCATTAACATACGTAAATGTTTGAATTTTATCGTGGATTTTTTCTAATATCAGTAGGTTTTACCCGGTTAAGAGCTCTTATCTCTTAGATAAAATCGTATTGTTATGATGATCGAACCTTGCTCGAAACAATAGTTCATTTCCTCGTCTCTATTTTATTTTTTACAATTCATACGAGATGTGTTTATGAAATAAAATACGAACTAAATTTTATTTTGCACCCATTAAGCTTCGAGAGTTCCGATTTTCACCTTCAGTTCGTGACTGTAGATAAAATGCATCGAAGTTCCTGATAAAGCTTTCGAGGAATGGTCAGCAGTCACCTCCAAGTAGATAAGAAATTGGAAGACCAACTTTTGGTTCAACAGCTCTGGTTTGAAATTCAAGGTGGAGCGAGTATGAATAAAATCACCACTAATCTGTGGGCGCTGGCCTTATCTGCATGGCAGCAAAGTATGTCCTCGGTGTGTCATTTAAGGGAAGTGACGTAATCAGATGGAATTTCTGCAACAATTTTTTGAATCAATATTCATTAACATGTTCAGCAGGACCTCTCAAATAGACTCCTCGGGACCTAGTTGATTCCGGATTATGGATCCACTTTTTTTATTTCCGAAATTTTCATATTTAAAGCAATAATATGCCTCTTAGAGCATTTTATTGATTCGTGTTTTCCCTTGAAATAAATAAATAAAACGATATACTGTATATATATATATATGTGTGTGGTAACAGATAATTTAAACATAATCACTAATTTACACATCGTTACTAGTTATTCACGGAAAAAATCTTATTCTTTAAGCATTTTTTTTTGTAGTCGTTCGGATCCGAAAATCTATTTTTGTTTTGTTTCTGAAGGGCTCTCGGGATTTTCTAAAATATATTTTCCACATAATATTCATAGTAGTGTTCCGTGTTCTAGCTTTTTCAAAAGTTCTCAACTTTCTCACGTATACATAAAGCATGATGTTTCCGCTTCCAGCTTGTGCCCGCCACATCACTTGACGTTTCCAGCATGTTCGGAAATTCACTTAGATCATTCACAGAAAAGAAAAAAATAGAGCTCTGGACAAGAGTTCTCTAAAACACAAAGGTTAACTGTACAGCGTGGACAGATAATTAAAACTGACTTTCTGACTAGGTAATCACATCCATTGAGACACCCAGTTGCCATCATTGTTTTCCAGAAACCCGAAAATCCAGTGGACACCACCAATAAGTGAAACGAAAAAGAAACAAAAGCTCCGATGTATTAGAAAAGGTCGAAACAGAATTTGTTTAAAAAAAAGAAAAAACATCAAAATTCTGCTGCTGAGAAAAAAAAATTCGGTCAAAGTGTCCGGATTTGGTAGGTCCTACTGTAGTATGAAATAGGTGTTGTTCGAGATTTCATATATTTTCACTTTCTTCCTTTCGATATTAATAATAATATACAAAATTTTGTGAAAGTATGAATCACAACTATGCGCATTAGCTTTTATAGAATAGGACTACTAATTCATTTTTTAGAATCTTTCTGCATTCAAAACCAAACCAAATGTTTGTTCTCTTTGCAATCAGAGAAAAGCATGTTGACTTTAAGGAGAAATGACGAAACTTGTTATTAACAAATTTTTCCATCTGATTACGGTCATATGCACCCAACCCCGTTTTTGGTGATTTCAATGAAACGGGAAAAGTTTTCCCCCTGTATTGGTTTTCATTCGGAATATGTTGGCTCACAGAAAATCTAAACGAGAGACAGACGGGAGGTGAGTCCCAGCAACTTCCTGCGCCCACTTGAAGCCTCCGTTCAAAGAAGGACAGCTTCAAGGGACATAGGAAAGTATTTATAAATAGGCCCTAGGGTATACGTTACCAACACGGAGAAACACAGAAAAAGAAGCGGAATGAAAAAAAAAAAGGCAGTTGGGGCCACCCTTGGGAGCCTCTACCTGTTTAAGGTCGTGCAAACGGACGGCTTGGACCAACTAATTTTAGTTGCTCCCTTCTCTTGATGTAGCGAGCCGGGAGAGAAGACCAAAATATGTCCAGCTACTTCTGCTGTCTGCCAAATTTTTTTTACTCTCTGTTTTCTGTTTCTTAAAGGCAACTCGAGCTTTATTTTTTTTTTATTTTGCTGTCGTAGCTGTGCCACCGCTGTCTTTTTCACTTTCTTCTTCTTCTCCTCGACTCATATCAGCTAGCAGAGCCAGAATTGTAAATACCAGTTCGACCTACCATTCGTTCATGTCGTTGCCTTAAACCGCAGATTAAGTGGCTTTGCGCCAACCAAACGATTGTTTGTTCACCAACTCTCCTCCCATGTGCAGACTTCAAATTATGTAAAACTGAAATAAAAAACACAAACGAGCGAGAAACACCTAACATCTTTTTCTTTCTTATCCTCGGGAGAAAGAAAAAAAACTTAATGTGCAATACTATTCTTATTCGAATGTGGGCACGTTCTCGTCCCTCTTGTATGCAAGTATGAACACAATGTTGAAAACCCGGTCCTCTATACTCCGTGAATTAAAATTTTACGACTCTGGCTGACGGAGAACGTGCCATACCGTTCTCAGTTGTTTTCATTAGTGCGCGGGCACGTAAGTATCAGGATATGAAGTCTGTACGTAGTCTGAATTTAAGAATGATTATCATTCAACTGAATTGATTTATGATCAAATCTCGCCACGAAAATGATTTCCAAGTAATACCGAAAGTGAAAGACAAATACGAGAACAATATTTAGTAGTCAGTGCACGACACAAAACTCAATGAAATTCGTTATAAACACATACGCAGGGTGTCCCCTGTAAGTTTAATTCCTCCTGAATTGATGAACGGTTGATGAGATAATATCAACCGTTCATCGTAGATTGATGGTTCGAATTTAAGAAATGCTCAAAATGTGTAAAGAAATCTCCCTGTTACAGTTTTGAGAGTGAAAATGCAGTGTGTAATGATACAAAAAAAAAATCGAAATTTTTACATGGACCCCTTCTTTAACTTCCAATTAGAAAGTTGTTGCTCTGTTTCTTCTGAGCCCAACAAAAAAAAAAAAAAAAAAACTCCCACGTTTTTAACTGCAATACTCACTTAAATATTTGAGTTCATAAAACAGAGAAAAGTTGGGAAATAACAGCATAAATGAGGGAAAGAAGCATTGTCTGTTAGTTTATGCTGCCCCCCCCCCAACTTTACTCAGATTTTTGAACTCAAATATCTCAGCGAATGTTGCAGTTAAAAACATTGAAGTGTTTTTGTTGGACTCAGAAGAGACAGAGTAACAACATTTTCTAATTGGAAATTAAAGGACGGGAGACCATGTAAAAATTTAGATTTTTTTTAAATACATGACACATTGTATTTTCACTCTCGAAACTAGTACAGAGTTGTTCTTGAACACATTTTGAGAATTTTTTAAACTAAAACCAAAACTCTACGACGAATGGTTGATAAGTTAAAGAGGCTGAATTGGGACTTACAGGACACCCTCTATATATATATATTTTTTTTTTCATATAGCTTCCTCCTCATCTTTCAATATGCTATTCTTTCTCCTAACACAATAATTGAGGTCGCAGTTAGGGACCAGAATCTGTTGTTGTAGTATGCGCTGTCAGAGAGAAGAGGGGTACGAGAAAAAAATAGGATGGTTGGGAGATGAAGAGAAGGAATGGATATATGCTGTAAATAGGAAAAGGGGTAGCATCGGCCTGTGGGTCACTTATATCAGACTGACTGCCTTACAACGGGAAGGACTCCCAAAAAGCTCCACTTCCTGCTCCTGACGATAAAAAGTACTTGGCCAAAAAGGGAAGCAACCAATAATGGCTATTGCTGAAACAGGGGTGGGGGTTTTGGTTGCGATGGTTGCCTAGCCAGGAAATGGCCACCATATACACAGATATATATTTATACTATAATATGAAGAATCTGGTTCTGTGCGAACAAAAGCTGAGAATACAGTAAGTCCTTCTAGCGTATAACACGCCGATGCTTTTGTACTCGTTCGTGAGTTAAAAAATAAAGCCATTGGGATTAATGCGAGGGTTCGTAATTTTTCGCGAACGTTATCTATTCAAAAATGCGTGTCTATTTCTAAAGAAGTGGTGAAAAAAAGTGTTTCATTAAAAAAGTGAGAATCGGGGTAGAGAATTAATTCCTCGTTTCCAAATTCAAAAACTATTAAGAAGTCTCAAAAAATATCTAACTAACAACTCTTACCGACACAAAAATAATAATAGAGTAAACTTACCCCCCCCCCCCCTCCCGAACAGCCAAAATAATTTTTGCACGCGCATATTTAAAGAAACGTGTGGGCTGAGAGGTTGTAGTAGAGGTCATGTAACCAAAGAAATAATACAAATAATTTGCGAGTTAAATCTGTTTATGTAAAACTACATAAATGAGAAACGAGCAAATATATTTTTTTCTACAACGTATTATACAACTCTTTAGTGACATTGAAGCTCTAATATCAGAGCTGGACAAATCCCAGGCACCAGGTCGTCATGGCGACTAGAATATTGGTATTGGCGCCTAAAATTTTCTTTGTGTAGTTGCTAAATTGCAAGCTGAGAGCAGCACAAAATGTTTGGAATTTATAGCAACATATCTGCCGACATGAAAGAGAGTCAAAACGCCATGAATAAGTCAAAAGAATAATTATTTTGGACCTTTTTCTTAAGGCAAAAATTTTTTTGGCACCTAAAAATTTTTCTGGTGCCTAGTCTTTTGCAACCTGTCCAGCCCTGCCTTATATTTGACCACACTGACAAATCTACAGCAATATTTATCCATAATTGAAATTTTTCTTATCCGAAGCGTATTCTCTCTCTCGTAACAGTGTATTCATAAAAAAATTATTTTTGAATAGTATTGAAAATTTAGAAATACTTGTGAAAAATCTATTACTTCCTATTCAAATGTATGTGCGTGTTGTTTTGTCTTGTTTTATAAAAATCTAATTTCTTATATATTTTTTCAGAAAGACGTGATTCTATGTAATACAAACATCCAGAAAAGGTGAGGTGCCAAGCTCGAGGCGAATCGAAATAATGATTCGATACGATGATGATAACTTTGCAAAACGATTCATTTTGTTCATAAATATAGATCGGAGGGGCCAGCGACCTCCCCGTATAATAAAGATGATATAATAATAAAAAATTTAACAGGGAGAACCGGACAAAAGTGGGCCCTCGTGGGCACATGGAAAGGGACCGTCGGAACTTCCGGCGGTCCGGAGCAGATGCAGCCGGAAGCAGATGTGTTCACAAGCCACCTGAAAGAACATCCCTTAGAAAAAAAAACCATTGTTACGTCAGTTTATTTCCCACCGCATGGGAATGTGCTATAGTTCGCCTGTTTCTTCGTAGTTTTCTTCCTTTTCCACCTCGCACATTTTTCTCCCCACCAACGATCCACCAGTTACACACTTTACTATTACTACTTCTGTTCTGAATCAACGTTTTTTACGCAACTATTGTCAGATGAGAAGACCCACCATCTCCCAAACACCCTTCTTGGAATATCTCTCACACTCACGTGCGCAAAAAAAAGCTTTGTTAATGCAAACTGTTCAAAGATCAGTTTATCTGCTGAATTCTAAATAAGAAACTCGCATAGCATCAAAAATATTTTTGCAGCGCGATAGAGTTGAGAAATCGTACTATATGTAACAACTTATTCTGACACGTTATAACCTCTTCAAACCTGAGTCAAAACTGGCTGTTAAAAAATTTTTCGTTTTGATTAATTTGGGTTTATCCTATGTCAAAATCAATCAACCAATAAAATTTATTGTTGTGACCGCTGGTCTTTAACAATTGGTGGCAAAAAAAAATTACATAACACGAAATAATGCAGTATATGAAACAGTGAAATTTGTACGTCAAAACGTCCTTTAAAACGAGAAAAAATTTAGGTACGCATATATGTACCCAAGGCCGTAGCAAGAGAGGGGGGTAACTTGGGGGTCTCCCCCCGAAATGCAAGTGGTCCCCGTCAAAACGAAATTTCTGGCTACGGCCCTGTGTGTACCTCAGATCTTAACTTGAAAAAAGAATCATTAAAACCATTTAAAACCGTTAAAAATGGAGCGAAACTCTTTTACCTACAACTATGATCTGTAAAAAGTTAGTCCATAATTTCTGTGTAAGTCCAGGATTACACTTCAAAAGTTTTAAAAAAAGTTCATTTATAAAACTTGAAGTATTCATCCAATAAGCGTATCGGTTACATTAACTAATAGGCTCATTGGTTGTTTTTTTTTTTCAAGCTTTGTAAAAGATTTTTTATCAAACTTTTATAGTGTAATCCCGGCTTAAGGTAAAACGAAATACAAACACGAATATATAAAAAAAAATATTTTTCAATGTAATAAAAATATTACACAAAACGTACATGCTGCTCAGGTTAATATTGAAATTTATATAATACAATCGAACCCAGATGTAACACCACCATTTGTCTCACAGATTTCTTGCGCTATATCGGCGTTACATCGAATCACAAATTTACGTGTGTAATTCCTATATACGGAAGATTTGTTCACTGAAAGATTTTGACGCTAAATAGTGGGCGCTATAATGGGATTTGACTGTACTTTTCTTCAGCAGTTCTTAGAAGTTCGAGTCCTTTAATAAAGCCCATAACGATGCATTTAATTTTTTTCAGTCATATTGTTTCAAGAAATATATTCATCTCTACCTTATATGTTATTGAGATATTCAATAATTTGCATATAATTTTAGAAAACGGAAAAGAACTGGTGAATTTCAAGTAATCAAGTTGCATCAAATCTTTTCCTGGTCATTTTTTTCACTTTTTTACGGCTAAAACTTGAAGCACGAGAAAGAAATTCTGTTTTTATATATAACTCTTAGGTCATATGAAAATTAAGCTACCTCTTTTTTTACAGAAAGCAGTAATACACGAATTTTCCCGATCGTGTAGGGCCTAGTATTCAGAAATTACTATCGAAAGATCTTTATGCGAGTATTGCGGAGATATGATCGAAGTGTTCAAAATTTTCAATGGGATGGATAGAATGGACCATGAACTTTTAGTACACCGCCAATCGACTGCTTTTACAAGGGGACACCAGTATCGATTGGTAAGGGACAATGCAAGTTTATGGTGTCGCAGGGAATTTTTCTCTAATAGGGTTGTCAATAAACGGAATAGCTTACCCCCGGAGGTAGTAAATTGTAACCCAATTGACACGTTTAAAAAGAAATACGATAAACATGTTGGGGTAAATCGAGAAGCTATCCATACTTAAAATAAGACAACCATAAGTATCCTCTATGGGCATTGTATAAAATTTATCCTGTATATATATATTGTTTGTAATTGCATTTTTAATTGAGTTGCTGTTTTTTGAAATATCTGACATCCATATTTGTTATGAGCATCTTTTTCTCAGCCACCTCGCTGGGCATTTTGCCTGTTGTGGTGTTGTATTTGTATATATATAATCAGTTTCCTACTGAAAGAGTCAGTTTGCGACTGTTTTCAGAGTAAAGCCACATTACTGAAGTTACGTGAGGTCATGAACTTTAATTTATACAACGTTACAACGTTCAAAGTAGGAATAGCACGTATATGCACAACGAAATATTTTATTGATGTATATATGACAACAGAATTTTGATTGACAGAAATTTGACGACATTCTGGGCTAGTAAAGTGAAAACCGTTCCCAAAATAGCCTCAAATTCTGTGAGTGTTGTCATGGTGTGTCAAGTCCATTGCACGCTTAACTCAACTGGTCCTGTGTCCGCCATTTCTGATCACGGCAGAGGAAAAAGACGAGGATGGCAATTAGAAAACAGCTGCAGATCAATGAATGGTTGGTCGTCCTCGTCGTCGATGGATGCCCAGCAAATGTTCGGACTGCATCAGCATCATGGCCGCTGCGACCACTGCCGACCCTCCCTTCAGACGGGACCTATCCATGTAAATGTGCCTCGCCCACTCAGTGCCGAGCCTCCATTTTTAATGGCCTCCACCCTTTCTGGCCTCATATCTATCGACCCCTCCAGTACTAGGCTGCATTCCTAGCACTCATCGATTGCCGAAACACAACCTTCTTTCTCCCGTCATCTTCTCTCTTGTAGTAACACTACTGCCCATCCACCATCTCTCTCTCTTTCTCTCCTATCCACTCTCCTCTTAATTTGCCTACCTCGGACCCAGAGAATGCGCTTCTCTCATTTGAATACAGCGCGCGCGCTCTTTCTGCCTGCAAAGCTCCATCCATCCATCCATCCTCCAACATCTCTCTCTGGATTTTTCCTCTTCAATACTGGAGTTGTCTTTCGAACGGCAAAAGCTTTTCCTCTCACAAAGCCGGTCATATACACTCGTGCAAGAGTATATAATCCCTTGTTGCTACATGAATTTCATGAATTTTCCGAATTTGAATGCGGAAGTGTCCAAACTGATACACAATAGCTCCAAAGGTATTTCCAGAAGCATCTATTGAAAAGGAATAGAAGAATATTCGTTCGTAGTTTGAAACTGCGATCACCAAGGTTACGAAATATTGTGTGTGGAACTAGAAGCAGATTTGATTTTTCAAACAATTTCCATACATACGCCCATTCAGGATACTACACCCTCCATATGCATAACCAAATTTACCCATCTTTATTGCATGCAGCGATTTTTGTATCCTCCTATCCATGCGCTCTCATCTGAGCCTCATTGTTGTGACTAAACCATCTTCTGTTTGTCTCGGATATTAATCAGTCGATATGAACCTGCAATAGGAATATTAAAAGGCATCGAAGCTTATCATGTTTTCATAACAAAGCAACAAAGCATGCTTTCCCGAAAAATCCGTTTAAATAATATTCGAGATACCTCAGGATAATTGTAATTTATATCTTACAGGTTCATTGCATTCTGAACACTTGATATTTTTAAATCATTGTGTGTGTGTGAGCTCTCTCTTTTTTCAAAATATTTAAGAAATGTTTGTACATTGGCATATCCAAAAGTCATAGCATATCGGATATCACAATGCACATTAACAATTAAATTTTTAAATTTATTATGGTCATTGAGAAAACAAATTTTTCTATTGGTATGCAAGTATGTGTACCCAAATTCAATCTATCTAAATTCCGGTATCGGTATACTGTCACTTGCTTCAAAATGCATTTTATGTAAATCAAGTACACAGTAATACAAAAGCATATTCCCTTCTAGAGTACATGAGAATGGACACACAATGATGAAATTGAACCTTTATAGAATGTATTTTTTTGTATGTTGTTGTTGTTCGGTGTTGCTGACCTTTCGTTTGTCCTTCCTTTGGGGCAGATTTGTTGTGTCCAGTGGAGTTCACTACACTTTAGAGAGGGGAACAGATACCCTATTTTTCATTGCACCTGAACCCCTCCACAAGTTTTTTTAGTCGAAGGGAGTACTGTATTTGGCTATAGTGGCAGGTGGTTGACCCTCAAATGGTCATGCTGGGGATTCAACGCTCTATCGCCTCAAGGATCTGGGGGAACTGTTACTCTTCTTTTACTCAATCCTGAGAGAAATTGGTAATTCAGACATTCCGGAATAGAGAATTGCCCTTCAGAAATGGTGATACTTGTTGCTACACTAGAGTGATTTGGATGATGCATCAAAAACTAGAATTTAAAAAAAAAAATCATTATTTGTTAAACGATATTGACCAGTGTTACCCAAAGTGGGTGATGGAATGATCCAGGGCGGCGGTAGAAGGTAGGATATTATATATGATCCTATGGAATGTCTCAAGTTGAAACGCATCGAGAAAAAACAATGTCTGAAGAAGGGTGGCAGTAGAAAGTAGAAAAAAGTTTGGGAAACTTTGATATATTATAGAGTATAGACTAACGATAGACAATATCATTGACGGATACGCCTCAGAGAGAGAGAGAGAGATAGTTAATTATGAGAACATAAAATTTTTTTGAAAACCCATTTAAGAGATAATTTCAGATTAAATTTTGAGAGACTGTTGGTGCTTCTTGATTTTTTTTTTAAATAATTGAAAAAAAACCAAAAAAAAAAAACATGATCAGTTGAATATAGTCACCTCAAACATTCTGAGGTATTTGATTGAATTTCACGTAAACAGAAAATTTTCTCCGTGTAGTCTCATTGAATTAAAAATATTTCCAGATTCAAAGGCTGTTTACTCTTATCATTGTTCATCAGCTAATTTATTAATTGTTACTCTTACAGGAAACTTCAAAACAAAAAAAAAATGTTTTAAATGTGTTGTGTGTCGGATAACGTTAAATAGTTTGTGGTAATGTAAAAAAAAAAAAAATTAAGGTGTCTGGTGTTGTGATAATGAAAGGGATAACAATGGATGTGAATATGATACCGTATAAATACGGTAAGTAGTAAACCAATCAATCGCTGTACTTTGAATATTATTAGACTTAAAAAAATACACATGAAATTTATAACTGCATTATGTAATAAAGTTCCATGTTTTTATTTGTCAAGCATCTTTTTATCCTCAGCAATACAGTGGCTACTCTAGGCCTTATATACGCAATTTCTTGAAAAGATGAACCCGCACCCATAGCCTCTACAAAGCAGTTCCCAACCTTTTTTCGAAATGCCCACCTAAGCATCTTGTAAAATCCTAATGTCCCTCCCTTCAAACGGCACATGAGCCTTTCAACAAAAAATAATTTAACTGAAATAGATTAGAAATAAATTATTTAATTTATTTCTAATTAACACACCATTCTGTGTGCGAAACGCTTTTTGAAAGTAAAAAACTCAAAATTTTTTCTTGGAGATATTCTCGGTGCTCCCTTTAAACCTCAAATTATCTTGTGTGCTCCCATAAAAATAAATTAGGTCCTGCTTACATCCTTGTTTCCTTTCCGTGAAATATAGTTCTTATTACTCGAACAAGGGAAGCCCTATCCTCGTAAAGGAAGTCCAAATAGTCTTTTGGGTTAAAGCAGGAGTTTCCAACCTTGGAGACAATGCAGACCAAAAAAGAATTTCCATGAAGCCCAATGGCCAGCAAGTCAACTGTAGTATCACAATTCACACAGTGGCATCTCAACGATTGAACCCAATGAGGCCCAGCACTCCGAGTCAAATTGGGAACCCTACATTGTTGGGTAACCTTATTTATTCTGAGATAATTTTTTCATGAACTATGAATTTTCATTAATGCTGCAATTATTTTCTTATTAAAATGCATTTTCATTAATTAAGTTATTTTTTCATTAATTACGAATTTCCATTGATTATTAAATTATCTCATCAAATCTGAGTTTTCATTGATGATTAAATTGTTACCTTATCAAAAATATGAGTTTTCATTGGTATTTAAATTGTTACCTCATCAAATATGAGTTTTCATTGATACTTAAATCGTTCCGTCATTAAATATGAATTTTCATTAATTTGTGAATTATTTTTTTCATCGGATATGAACTTCAATAATTCGGAATTTATTCTTCATTGATTTTTAAATTATTTCGTAATCATTTATTCCCATCCATCAAATATTAATTTTCATTCATTCTGAAATTGTTTTTTCATTGAATATAAAGCTTTTATTGTAATTCTGAGAAATTATTTTTTATCAAATGTGAATTTTCATAAATCCTGATTGCTCCTAGTAAAAATCAAATTTGCCCTCTTAAAAATCACAACTACCTCCCACCTCCCGTGGGGCGTGGGCCCCCACGTTGGGTATCATGGCTCAAAAAAGATTCCGATAGGAAGTGTTGTTTGCCAAGTCCATTAATAGCGGAGGAAGAAAGAGTATATGGTACTTGCTGGGATGTGTGGACGGTTTCTTTTCTTCTCTTTTTGCAGCCACAACGGTCGACCCTCCCCTCAACGTCGAAACCGGAGCCCCCGAAGGCCTGTCACGTCTGCTGACCCCCTCCGGCCCGAGACTGTCGGAATGCTGGACTGGCCGTGTGTTGTCGCAGAAACAGGTGCCTGACCCGAAAATGACCACAACGGGGTCATTGGACTTACCATCACGGGGAGGGGATACGGTGGGTCAAGGAAGGGTAATGACCCCGTCCAGGCACCCCTAGGGGGCTTCTGGTCGGGGACGTCTTCGCCTATTCCTCACTGCTTCACTCTACTCCCCTCGCTCTTTACCCTGGAAAAAAAATTGGAGGGGTCGGTAGATATGTGGAATCGGACACCAGCGTTGTCGGAGTTTGGGTGCGGGATGATAATGAACTACCCTCAATAACCCCAGGGGTAAAAAAATACATTGGGACGGGATGCGACACTGGTAAGTGCTGCTGCCATAGGATAAAAATGAAGTTTCCGTATTTTCCTGAACATCTATTTACCCTGAAGGAAAGAGTATTAACACATATGCTGCTACACTGATGGAATAAACAGTGAAATCACGCTACAACGGTACTCGATAGAACGATAAAT
The DNA here is from genome assembly GCF_987345545.1 of Pholcus phalangioides. Classification (NCBI taxonomy): domain Eukaryota; kingdom Metazoa; phylum Arthropoda; class Arachnida; order Araneae; family Pholcidae; genus Pholcus; species Pholcus phalangioides. The sequence goes on from NW_028301625.1 coordinate 25,512,068, forward strand.
CCCTCTACAACGATATTTCTTCAAATCCTGTTTGGAATTGCCTATAGTCTAATGTTAATTAAACACCTCTAATTTCAACCATATCCTTTTCTACGATTAATTCCTCCATAACGATATTTTTAAACAGATTTTTAAACCGCTAAAACCATATTTTTTTATATTTCGTTTAAAATCGTCTTGAATTTAATTTCAACTTCATCACCTGTTTTCATTGTCCAAAAAGCGTGTTTTGCATCACATGATCATCGAAAATGTTGATAAAGCTGTTAGTATTGCCACTTAGTAAGACACAAAAGTGCAATACCGTAAACTTCTTCACAGTAGCAATGCATCTGAATGAATTTCATTAATCAACTAATTAATTACAGTTTTTCGTGACGAATAAATACTTTGGAGCACGTTTTCTAATGGTAATAACAACGCAGATTTAGAAAAGATACCAACAACAGCATAAATTTGGTGGTAAGTGATGATAATGTTGCCTCTCGATATAACGATAATTCCTCTACAGCGATATTTTTTCTAAGCTCGCAGAATATGGTTATATCGAGGTTTCAGTGTATTTTGGTCTGGTATTTTAGAACCGTTATTTTTGTACCCTATTTTCACCTTTCGAGAAAATTCAGATCAATACCATGCAGTAGACCTATACAGAAATAAGTTTATGTCGGTCAGTGATAATGAATTAACAAATTAGGTGGTGGCTGGAAGCATTGGCGTACGCAAGGGGGTTTTTGGGGTTCTAACCCCCCTTGAACCAAGATTATAGTGTTATTTTGCAGGGGAAAAAAGTAAACCCCCCCTCAGAAGGAAAAAAAATCTGAACATCCCCCTCGAGAAAATTCTGCGTACGCCTATGGCTGGAAGTAATTTTCAATCACCTCTAAGAAATAAATAAAAATATATGTAAATGTATTCCCTTTCTGTGTGTGTGCCTAATCGTTTCTAAAAACATAGGTAGGTTAAATACCTCTAGAAAATAGTAAACGTGAAATGCGGGTAATCATTTTCGAAATTTATGAAGTTTCCACAAAAATATCAAGCCTCAGATTCAAGTTGTGATATTTGAAACATTTTACTCTTTAAAGAAATGTTGCTTTTGTCGTTTACTTCCTATGTTTAAGTAATAATAACGAAACTCGTGTTCTCTTTCGAAAACTTGCGAGTTTTTACTGAGAAATTAAGACGGATGTTGATGGAGTTGTGTGGCAAAATCCTGAGAGGGATGAAAACTTTACCCTTACAGCGGCAATCCCGTCAAACTTGATCTGCTTTATTTCGGTCACCCCGAAATATCTCGGGTTCTTAGCCCGCTTTTATTTCCAATGTGGCACTTATAATACTTATCAGGAAAAATTTAAAAACCGCTTAAAGGGTTAAATCTATGATTGTACATAGGATGCTACTGTCTCGCCCAGTCATTTTCCGGTAAGATTGTTTGGCTCGCGACGAAGCTGAAAGAGTTAGTTATATCTCAGTATGATAGCCCAACAATGGACGGCACCACATTCTGCTGTTTCAAGACGAGAAATTATTGCACATCTTAATTTACAAGAATCGGAGAAAAGTTGTAGCTCATTGATATTATAAGATTTATAAGTGTACTGAGAGATACATTACACAGTGCATGGATATGTATGACGAAGCTCACTAAAATAATTCGAACGTGCATGATTTGGAGGGTGAGGGCGGAAAAAATAAAGGCACATAGATCTAAAGAAAATCAATGAATTATCGATTCTATTCTATAATAAAAATCATAGGTTAATTGTTGAACAAACGGAAAAAAAGCCAAGATTTTTATTTTTCTTTATTTAGTTTTTTTTTAGTCATTCAAAACGAATAGATTAATGCTGCTTTGTTAAATGATGCTTTTGGTAACAATGGACAAAGCGATACACGAGTAATAGAAGTGAGCGTACTGAAGTCGATTCCGGTTATAACGTTCCCACTAAGTGTTTTCCCCCGCTTCGTACGACTTATTTTCGTGGTCCAACAAAAACTGATTCTCCTTAATATTTCCCTTTTAAAGAGTTTTCGCACTTACAACGTTTTTCATCGCCATTTTTTAAAAACTTTACAAGCGGGATCCATTGTATTTTTCATATTCCTTTTTCATCGTACGGGAGAAATATTTTCAAATTCACCTCAAAAAACAAATTCGAATCTGAAACTCTAAACTCCAAAATATGTGCTCCAAAACTCTTTTACGGATAGAAACGGAACTATATCGGAAACCACATTTCTTAAAAAATAAAGATTAAAAAAAATCTAAATATATATATATTACGGAAATGAATAGTCTTCCAATTTGAAGCAATTCATTTACAAATTTATTCTCTAATACACTAAAACGGCTGAAACTGTCAGCATGAAGAAACATAGAACTGGTCATTATCAGCTTCACAGCTTAGACTCGGAATACATGGGTGTGAATGCTAATAAATTTTTTTTTATTTCTTTCCGAGATTAAACTATTTCCGCGTAGATTTTTCCTTTTTTTTTCTCACTCCTAATAATTTCCGCATGTTACGAAGATCATAATTCTATCGAGAATAGTCTTAATTTGAGAATTAAAAAAATTAAATTCAGCCGGCGTACGTGGTGAGGGCGATCTACTTTCTTTCGGAAGCATCTTAATTCCACGACGTGACTGATGAATTACAGTAGTTTGCCCTCAGCATGTGTTGCTACTGCTGCTTTATCCCACTCACCTCCGACCCTTCCAATAAACGTATTCAAACCCATTTCTAACCTTCAATCCTTTCACTGGCAATGGATAGTACCATTATAACCACGGCTAGCCTTTTATTTCTTATTTTTTTATAATTCACTTGTTACGCGAATTTCTAATTCCACGTTTGGCGATTAATTAACTTCCACGGCGGCAGTTTTTCGCTTTGCTAACGCCAAACACAATGGAAGTGCATATTGAAATTAAATGGAAATACAAATACAACGCCACAACAGGCAAATTGCCCAACGAGGTGGCTAATGTACTGTAAACATATAGAACAAAAATTTTAAAATCAAGGACTGCTTATACAATGAATGCAATGCTATGACTTTTCTCTGAAAAAAAGTTGACATCGTTTTTCTTTAACTTCTATTAGCATAAGGCCGGCATTAAGTTATAAAAATATTATGAAAGTTCTTTTATAGAAATTGAAAAATTCAACCAATGAGCGTATCATTCGAGCGAATGTAACCAGTAGGCGTATTGGTTGATTTTTTTTCCAAGTTTTGTAAAAGATCTTTTACCAAATTTCTATAGTGTAATAATCCCGGCTTTAGTCCAATTGTATGGAAAATTTTTATTTTATGGCTTTAATTTAAAATATTTTAATGTACATAAAACATAGAATCGGTTGTTGAAAATATGTAATAAACTTTCCAATTTATTCATGAATACCTTGACTGATTACACAAAGTTGTTTTTCAATAATACTGTATTTTTTGTCAGTTTTCACATGATACCCAGGAAGAAATTTTTTTTTCAATATGGGTGACGTGCTTGCATATCTTATAGGGAGAAAAACTGTCAGAGCTGCTGGACGCAGAAGATGAATAAATTATTTCGGGGGCATATCGATCTTACAGTAAGAATATGCTTTAATAAGGATAGCTATTTATGTAACGATCGAAAAAGTGGAACTTCAAACACATGGTCGAAAGTAAGAAATCATTTCATTTCATTACCCAGTAGCCTATCAAGAATATATTGGCTGTGTAAGCTACTAAAATCACAGTATTAACATACTACGAAGATCCTTATGCATTAAATTGATGTCATCACGAGATGGTTTTCATACACTTACAACCATATTTTTGAAGACAACCATATTATAGGTTTTTACACCAACCCAGGTTTTTATAAGACAACCATAATATTCTTTATGGGCATTGTATCATGTGTATATATTGTTTATAATTTTTGTGATTGTGTTTTTAATCGGGTTGCTGCATTTTTGAAATATATGACATCCATATTTGTTATGGGCATTTTTTTCTCAGCCACCTCGTTGGGCATTTTGCCTGTTGTGGCGTTGTATTTGTAATAGTAATGTAAAGAGGATTGCAGATCGGTTTGTGCTTTCATTTTCCCGCATAAAAAAATGGCGACAAAGGGTTGAAAAAAAGGTACAAGGTCACACTCACCAAAACTTCTCATCTTCCGCACTGTAGAATATTATATGCTCGATGTGACCTCATCCAAGCCAAGAAAGGAGCAACCCTATCTAGCTAGCCTCAAGGCCAAAAACATAGCCACTAAAACTTGGACTGACATTTTCTCTCTCGTTCCTATACCATCCGTTTTCTCTTTTAGGACCGCTGCTGGTCACTCAACAGTAGAGGCTGAAATTGACCCACAAGGCCACCTGTCAACCACGCACAATGCCTACTAAATAAAAAATAAGCGCTTTGCCTTGTCATGAGAACCTAAACGTTGTGTGTGTTAAGAAAAAAAAAAAATATTTTAGAAGAACTGACAGTGGAGCAATATTGTTTGTTGGAACATAACGATGTCAAACGCTTTGTCTCAAGGCACAAAAAGGGAGAGATAGAGAAAATTAAATTGCAAACTCCCTCTGAATGGCGTGAAGGTAAAAGTTTCTACAGAAAGGAAATTTGCTATTTTTTCTAACGATCATCTAAGGTTTCTGAAAATTTATCGAAATTACTCTGGAAATTTATGAGGAACGAGAATCTAATTAAAAATTCAATCCGCTTGAAGGTGGTGGTGGGGGTAGCGAGTCAAAATCGGACGGGACATATGCGGACAACATGGAAATAGGGTCAAAATCGGACAAATTTTGCCGCGCCCTCGATGTTGGCGCTGTATCTCCCATTTGTCTCTCCAACCTGTTAAATGGCGACAAAATGGATACAACAAGAAGCCGGGTCAAAATCGGACAAATTTTGCCGAGCCGGCGATGTTGGCGGTTTATCCCTAATTTTTCCACCAAGCTGCTAAGTGGCGATTTTCTCTTTGATGGACATTATAAAGACATGCAGAGAAACTTTTGATGAAATTTGAACAATGAAAGACGTGAGTCGTCTACCAGTCGCCAGAACAAGTTAAAAAAAAACCGTCCTCTTTGAACCACTGACAAGTGATGGATTGCTACACGTAAAAAAAAAACTCCGACATAACCAACACTATAATAATATATAGCTTCAGGAGAACTATTGTTATTATTATTACCGGGCTCGGCGCGGAGGTGATCATAAGTCCTTATCCCGAGGGATTTCTATCCTAGGAAGGGTATCTACAACTAATCTCGCCTGAGTATTATCAGCACAGTGCATGGACTACAGCATTGTCAAACCAAAGGAAGTTGATTGTTTCATAAGAGGGAAAATTAGTAAAATCATACATAAATTAATGAGCACTTATACGATCATATACATAAACGATATGGATTGATCGTACGTGCAAGATATATCGTGGGAAAAGAAAAATAACTACATCAACTGAACTAAATTTAATCAATAAAAATCACGGCAACTCACAGATGCCTCACGTGGATAGAAATATGATAATATAGAAAACATGTGAACTAGTTCGACAGAAACATTAGAAAAAGATTTTATTCTAATGAAGTGATCTAAAACTATGCACACACACACTTAATCCGATTACAGTCAATCCCGTTTTTAACGTTCCCGCTTAGTACGACTTATTTCTGTGGTTTCAACTCTAAGTACAGTGGATCCCGCTTATAACATTTTTTTCAAAAAACCTGTCACAAAAACATTGTAGGCGGGGAAATGCTTTAAGGAAAATCTTAGAGCGAATTAGTGAGTTGGAAACTCCAGAATAAGTCGTACTAAGCAGGAAAACTATATAAGCAGGATCGACTGTAATTCTCATAGGGATTTCCTAGTTAAAGCGGTTCTCGCTTACAACGTTTTCCATGACAGTTTTTTGGAAAACGTTATAAGCGGGATCCACTGTATTATTTAATATTTATGCATTTGCATATAATAGGTGGTCTATTAAAAAATCTTCGAGTTGAGCATAATGAATCGAAATGATAGATATCAAGTAGATACATGCGATCTTCATGCTTAATTGATTCAGAATTGAAATTCTATTACTGTCTTATTAAGGATGGGACGAATAGTGATTTGAGCGAATAACCGAATACTCGGCGGCCGAATATGTATTTTCTTAAAATTCAACACAATCATAAATAAAATTGGTGTTTTTAATTGAAAATAAAATTATTTGTAAATTCAAATGATTGACATTGAATTTTAGTTATACTATACGTCCCACGTTTAAATAAACTTACCCGTTTTGTGGTCCAGGATTTTTTTATTGTTCTTGATTATGCTTGATAACTTGATCCACATTGCAGCTCTTATTGATGAACCATCATTAGTTACACTTGTCCGAAAATGGGTAAAGAGCACGAATAACTACATTTACTAAGAAATTTATTTCAAATGCTCCAGAGGAGTATGGACCGGAGGAGGAGGCCGGACACCCTTTGCTTATATTCAACCGTTCGAGAAAAATTACTGGGGTCACTGGTCGAAAATCTGGGGGTGAATGGCACCGAGACTACCTCAAATTACCAAGGACTAAGATCAGGAGTTTCGGAAGTGTTTCGAACCAATAGGTACTCATCTTTGTTTTAAACAAATAAATTTGCTTTCTGATCGATTCTGCAGGTGTCGGATGCATGCCAAAAATTACCATGGGTGCTCAGAACCCACAGCACTGACTCGGATTACCGAAAAACGATAGAAAACGACTCTAGAGAGGGGGGGGGGCTACATTGATTTAAAGGTAAATATAATAAAAAATGTTAAGAAAATACTACGTTTATCCTGGAGTCACAAAGCTGGAGCCCCATCCGCGTTCTACTTGTGTAGCGGCATTTGAAACATGAACAGTTAACGGCTATAAGGAACTTACTTCCATTTGATGACATACTGTATAATAATTACATTAAAACAATAATTTTTCTAGTTTCTCTTCTTTGGACCTGCCTAGTCAGAGACAATCTCCCCTGCTTTGTTATTAATTCAATAACTTAATTCGTTACAGATTAGGACTGCGAAGACCCATGAAATCTTTATAAGGGAGACTGACATGGTTTGCAGATATATGAATGCTATATTTTTTGTTTGCACAGTAAATTAACTATAAAGATGCTTGTGAAAAATTTTAGCTAATCAGTATAGGTACACCGAAGACCCCAGTTCAGGAGAAGACTCCTTCTGTCCCAGTCTAGTTCAAACGGGAACTGAAAGTACATTGTGTGTGCAGTGAATTCCATTCAGAAGTGTACGGAAGATTTTCTCATGAGTGCGGGGGGGGGGGGGGGTAAACTTTTTCTTCGTCGAAGGAGAATGATAGTTAACCTACAAAATAGGGTGGATAGATCTGTTGGTTTTACATGACAGTCTCGGTTTTTGTCCAATTCGGATCCCGCCTATAGCGTTTTTGAAAAAAAGTCATAAAGAACTTTGAATAAACTAAAAACGCGCGAATTCCCTCAGAGAGAGACAGCCAGACTGGGGCAGACACAGGGAATGTTCAATTTCGTTAGAAGTGTTGAAATATCCTCTATAACACTGCTCAAAACAAAAATCGGTTTACCAAAGAAACTTCAATGGTTTTAGTGGGCTGCTGATTCCAAAACTGGTGTTGGTTTTGACGAAATGATTAGTTTTGAGATAGTATATATTCTCAACATTCCAATGCAGTCTGTAATCACTATTTTTTGCGGCAAATTTTTACTTTTGTGGTTTTTTTTTTATTTATTTTCCTAACTTATTCTCAATATTATTGCATTCATATCATTAAGGAAGCGTAATTTTCATATTTACGGAATAAATGCGATAAAAGTGAAATTAGCCGATGTAGATGAATAAATACGAAAATTTTGATTTTTATAACTTTTCCTCAAAATTTCGAAGATTTACAATTTTAAGCGAAAATAGGTCGTGATTTTGCTGAGAAAAATGCTTTTGAATTCTAACTCGTGAATTAAGAGTTCAGTTGCCTTCCGTTTCTGAGTTCTGTCCGAAAATTATGGACGTTATTGACTATTTATAGAAGGACCAAACTATATATCCATTTGCGCACGTTTTGCGCATCAAGTTAATTTTCTCCTGAACGCAAAAGTCAGAGCCATTTTTTTTCGAAAAGACAGAAAAAAGTTTGACAGCAGCAGAAGAGTTTAAATACATTTATTTTTTACACGATATTCGACGCAACAAATTAACCTCTGCAGCATATACAGTGGTTTTATGCTGGGCCTATCTGACGCCGTGACAACACTTACATCAACTTTGCACCCAAATTTTGTACTTTGGAAAGAAGCATGGTATGAAGTCATTGATAAATAGAATCATACTACTTTCAGTAGTCATCTAAAATACTTCTGTTGATGGCCATGCACATGAAATTCTACTACCTACTTTGCAAAGGCAGTTATTCAAAGTCTTCGTACTCCCGCTAATAGCAAGAATGCTGACACTGTCAACCTTCGGTTTACGAACGTCTCGGTTTGCGTAAAATTCGGTTTACCAACAACAAAAATTGATTCGGTTTACGAACACGCAAGCAGGAAAATATTTGACTAAATTCGAAATGATAATGGAGAAATTGAAGTGTCTACGGCCGCATTTAGATTTTTTCAAATGCATTCCTCCGAATTCGACTCCTTTTATTCAGCTCATAGATCAGCATGTCATTTCAAATTTTGGGACGGTTTTCATCAAAGAAATTTTCGAAACACGTTTTGCAATAACCTCTGACACATATATAATTACTACTATCTGATTTCTAGAAACATCATTTTAATGTCCCACATTGCTCAAAGAACTTATTGATGAAGTTTGGCAGCAAGTGACTTATAAAATGAATTCGGTTTGGAACGCAAGGTAGCCAGATTGCTTTGCAGGCAGAAATTTCGAGAGCTTTGACACTGAGATTAATAGATGAAATTAATCAGACTAGACATGGGTACAGCTCTGCCCATGTATAGCATATATGCCCGTTTTCTCGTAAAGTCTGGATTTTCTCTGGAAAAAAGTGTTTTTAGTGTCAGTATGATTATTATAGGTTTCGAGTTATTCACTTGAGCGTGAAAAAGTAAAAATTGACACTGTAGGAATCTTCGGGGTCTTAGAAACGAATGAATCTATTTTTACATTAATTCCTATGAGCAAATGTGTTTCGGTTTGTCAACCTACCTCAGGAACGAATTAACTTCGTAAACCGAGAGTCGACTGTATTATGTACCTGCAACGCCGTTACTACTCACAGAGGGAAGTACCATTGAAGGAGATATGGAGAGAGACTACTGAAATATTAGCTTTTAATTAAGTACTTTATTACTTCGCTTCAAAATGGAACCTGAAGGAAAAATGTATCGTTTTTTTTGTTCATTTTTGCGAATAAATGCAAAATCTTCGATTTAGAAAAATTTATTTTTGCGAAATTTCGAAATTTTATGCGCAAAATTTACGTATATCACATCATCAGACATTCGTTATTTGTCATGATCTTGAGCTGATGAACCTCTTACTGGGACAACAAAGAAAATATTTTTAGAGAGCCAGCGGTTCATAAACAAAATACATCTCCCAACACTTCATATAAAACTCGGCTTAGTGAAGCAATTCGATAAAGGTGCTCAATAAATAAAGTGGCGAGTGCTTCCAATTAATTTGTAAAACGTTTCCTGGACTGAACAATGAAAAGCTGTGAGCAGGGATTTTTGATGGTTCACAAATTCATAAATTTCTTAAAGATTCGAAATTTTCAGCATTTTTGACAGATATTAATCAATATCCGTCCAATCCGGTCGATCTTCAATTTGATCATGTTTCGTATCGGTTGTTGAGCATTTTTTGACAAAGCAGAGAACGATGAAGAATTGCAGTAAAATACGATTAATTTGCAATTTGAATTTAAAAATTTTCAAACGTTCGAAAAATACTGTTAATATGAGCACAAAGGCGCATTTTCTTCTTAGTTACTTGGTCCAATTTCACAGACAATCTGAGTCATTTTAATGACGAGAGAGGCGGTTTCATCAAGATATGAAAGTAATGGAACAGAAGTATCAAGGCAAGCTCGAGCTTCGCGTATGATGGCTGATTACTCTACCGAAGCCTCCTATGAAAGACATTCAAAACCCATAACAGAAAATCATGCAAGTACTTCTCCTTGAATTAATTTAATATCATTTTGTGTTCATTTTAGTGGACAAAATGCAACATTATAGAGCATATCATTACTGCATTGATCTATTCTGATATCCTAAATATATTCTATTATTTCCATTCCATATATTATACGATATATAAATGTATACACGATATGTATAATGTATATTATACATACATATATTGTTTTACTTTTATTCTGAACATAAATGTACCACAAGTTTCGTGTGACGTGCATTGCCTGCATATTGAAATCTGATAATTGAGTGGAGTGTTTTTAAAGATGTGCATTTATTGATTTACAAATACGCATTATTTTATTATCAAGGACGGGCTTAAGCATTTTGTGGCCCTCGAAAACGGAGTTTCCTAATCCCTGAGTAACCATGAACACCCTGGAGCACGCCAGGTTTACATAGGTAGAATGAACATCAAACTACTATTTCATGGTCGTATAAAAAAATCATTCGAAAATAAATTTGAAGGATATTGCACGCTGCTCCCAGATATTTAAAGGTTGGAGAGCTGTCGGGCCATTGAACCGATTACCTACCCAGGACCTCAACTTCATACTCTTTCGGCCGGGCAAGTATGCATTATGTATGCCTTGTGTAATTTTTTAAATTTTAAAAGAATAATTTAGTAACCCATCGTCCGGAGCACTAGATCCACCTCCATCCTTTACTTGACTTGGAGGAAGGGGTTCTGTGAAAACCCTAGGCAAGAGGAATAGGGTTCGATGTCTGAATTTTAAAGGTTTTAGACAAAATTTTAAGCTACAGCGAAACCTCGATACAACGACTCTGCAGACCAAGAAAAAATGTCGTTGTAGATTATGTAGGGATTATATATCGTTATGTCGAGAGGTAGCAATTTAACATTAGATATAGGCATTTTCAAACAAGGCTTGAAAAAATATCGTTATAGAGTAATTTATCGTTATATTGAGTATCGTTGTAGCGAGGTTTAAATGCATTCGCTTTGTTGAAAACGAAGTTTTTAAATTAAAATGCAATCAAAGTATTTTCTTTCATCACGTTTTTGCGGCCCCTAACATTTAACGCCCCGGTTGCGGCCAACCTTCACACTTGCCCCAAGTCCGGCCCTAAGTATTGACTTATCTTCCGATTTATGTATTGACTTATCTTCCGATTTATGTATTGACTTATCTTCCGATTAAATGTATTACTTTTCATGATTAAATTGATTACTTTTCATAATTAAATTGATTACTTTTCATAATTAAATTGATTACTTTTCATAATTAAATTGATTACTTTTCATAATTAAATTGATTACTTTTCATAATTAAATTGATTACTTTTCATAATTAAATTGATTACTTTTCATAATTAAATTGATTACTTTTCATAATTAAATTGATTACTTTTCATAATTAAATTGATTTATTCCATTGGTTCAAGCTTTCTAGTGATGTAAACTGCTCGCAGATTTAAATGCGATTTGTGTGCTGCTTATGTAGTACTACTGAAATTTAGTTTTCACTTTATGTTAAAAATTACAGCGTTTGAAAAAAAATAATGCCAGATTCACACACAGAATCAGCACTCAAAATTACCCTGAAATCACTAAAAATTATTTGGCAATAAAATTAGTGTTGAGCAGTGTACGTGTCAAAGCACTCGAAATTTCTGCCTGAAAAGCAATCTGGCTATAATGCGTCCCAAACGGAATTTATGGTTCTGTAAGTCTAGAGCCACCCTTAGAGGTGTGCGGAAGGTGCGGTCGCACCGGGCCCCGCACTCACGGTAACTTATTGGAGGCTTCCATCAATTCTTAAATTATTTCTTGCATTAATTCCGAATTTTCATCAATTCTAGAATTTTTTCTTCCGTTCATTCTAAAAAAAATCAATTCTATTATTTTTCTAATTAATTCTGAATTTTCATTGGTGTTGGATCCATTTTTAGTTATTTTTAATTCCTCAATTCTGAAATTTTCATCAGTTTCTGGAATATTGTTTCCTCTCATTACTTTGAAACTACCTTTAAGTACTGAATTATCATTAATTTTTTTTATTTACATTTTATTGCGTATTTAAAATTTTTTGTTAGGATATTTCTCAGCATTCCTACATATTCTGAAATAATAGCTGATGATCTCCCCCCCCCCCCCCCCCACAAAATATATAAAATCGGGGCTAAGGGTGTCCTAAACATTTTTGATGCCTCGAAATTTTTGAGATGGCCCCGTGTCTGATAATGGCGTCCCTGTGTAAGTCACTTTTTGCAAAGCTTCATGAATAAAAATTACGGGGAATGTAGTGTATTAAATTATGTTTGCAGAAGTCAGCGATTGTTAATTCTGAGGCAGAGATTATTGCAAAACACCTTCTTAAAAGTCCTTTGATTCAAACCTTCTCAAAGTTTTAAAATTACTTTTTTATCCATGGGCTGGCTAAGAGTCGTATTTGGAGGTACGGACGGCAAACGACGTTTCTCAGAAGAAAACAAGGCGACAATTGACTCTAATCATCCTCCCAGCTCTCAGTCAATTCATTCTTCTTCATAGTACAATCTCCCATGGGGTCGGCAGCCGACATATATTGATTCTTCTTCAAACTTTCCAGGAACTTATTCTCCCCCCCCCCCCCTCATTCAACACATTTAGAAAATGTAGCTCGAAAAATCGCCAGAATCATTCGCCAATAAGTGTTAAATTATCGGTTAACATAAAATGTCCGATTTTGACCCGATCGCGACCAGAGAACGTACCTTAAAAATCGCCAGAATTACTCGCCAGTAACGTTTGATTATTGGTAAACATAAAATGTCCGCATATGTCCCGATTTCCGACATGTCCGCATATGTCTCGTCCGCTTTTAACCCCTAATCGTGGTGGGGGGGGGGGCGGTTTCATCCTTTCTTCACGAGAATAGTGGCATTCAAAACTCATTACTTCCATCGAATTATTTAGCTCTGCTTCCAAGGCTAACGGGATGAATGTCAAAACCTTATGAATAACAGCTAGTGATATTCAATTTTCATTTAACCTACAATTTAATAGTCCTTTTCAATACGTGTATGCAATCTAATTTAATGCTGATGATAGTTTGAGTTTTCGGGAAATACACTATTTGTGGAAAGGATGGCTTTAAAAATAACAAAATAATAATAATATCTTCAGGGTTATTCTTGTGTTTCTCTACCCCCTCTTCTCTCTCTCTCTTTTCTTATTCCAATAACTCTAATTCAGAGTTGGTTGTATATATAATTGGGCATTTGATATTTGTCTTTAAAATTCTGTGCAGAGTTTTACGGATTTATTATAAGCGGATTACAATGAAACAACATGTGATTTAACTCAGAGGAATTTTCTGCGAATCGATGTTGAGGTCTCCAGCATCAGAAACGTGAATTGTCCTCCCAGGAAGGAAGAAGGGGGGCCCCAGAACGGAAAGGAAGAAAAAATATTCGCCTGCGCCGCCCTTAGACGACAAAAAAATAGTCGTGATGCATTTTTCCTCCTTGCCAGATCTCTGAACATCATCCATCCCCCGATTTCGTTTCACTGATGTAGAGGTAAAGATAGCTGAAAGGAGTGTCTGTCTGTCCGTCCGTAGTGGTTGTTCCATGCCAGTGAAAGCGGTTTCGTGGGAGTGTGGCCAGTGGCGTGAAAGATAGCCAAGGTCATGCTGACCCTAGTTTCGCCAAACTGCACCACGCCAAGGTCATGGTAGTAGCACTTACGCAATGAATTTTAGCCGATTTCTCTGGAAGGCGGCACCCTTACTCAAAATCACCTGCGGTTAACGGGCCGGTTTTCATTCGGGCATTTTAACGTCCGAAAAGGAACAAAAAAAACCCCCCTTGGCAAAAAAAAAAGATCCACACGTTCCTTTGGCACCACCACGCGTGCATAGCCACTTCCGCACACCTCTACCCCAACTTCGCAACAGGTTGGCTGGCCGTCCGTCGTCTCATTTCCGTTTCCAACGCTAATATACATGATTGCCTTAGAAACATCGAAAGAGAGAAGAATCATAGTCTATCTTTTTAGGAATTGATAGATGAGAATGGGTTTCCAGAAATAACTCTTCAATGAACGGAAAGTCTCTAATTTAGTGATAAAGATTAGAAAACTGGTGGCTCTCTGTACTCATACCCTTGCGATCAATATTATACAGTGGGCCTACATATTATTGTAAAAGCCTGAAGATGGATGAACCCTTGGTTTTCTAGGCAAATCGCAGGCCCTAGGAGTATATCTAAATGTTAGAATATTCACCGGTGAAACTAATTATTTACGTATCCTTTGGCTTTTGCAGTAGTTTAAGTATTGTATGCACAATGAATGGATATTATAACAGACAGAATCAAGTTTGCAATTACATACATCTTTGACAATTACAGTACCTCGAGTTACCTATTATATTGATATCACAGTTTTTTTTTTTCACAAGCGAATAATTTGAGGCAGGGAATTTTTTTTAATCATTGATGCGGTTTCGATCTCAATTTATAAAGAAGTCTAAAGAGATTGACAATTGCAAGTAACATTATGGGATAAAGGAGTTCCATAATGCTCAATTGTTTTCACTATAAAAAAATTATAGTATCTTTTTTTTTCATTTAACGTGTACTTATATTTTGCAATGCTTTTCTGTTCTTTTCTCGAGACATAACTCTGAATATTACTACAAGAGAAAAAATGAGTAATCTCAGTGATATAATTTATCAGTTGCAACGTTTGGGGCCTCTCTAAAAGGTAGAGCGGGTAACTCAGATATGATAAGAAATTTTATTAAATACAATAGCAACCAAATGGAAGACTTTCAGATCAATTTTTATTTTTATTTTTATTTTTTTGTTTATTTATTTCGAAGTTTTTTTCGACTTTTATGCCCATTTCCAGTTGCTGGACGTAACCCTTACATACAATTAGAACGTTTTTGCTAATTCTGAGAAAATTCTGTAGAAGTCTACGTTTGGCGATCTGGTTATTGTTTTTTTTCTTTTTGAACCTTTTCTATGAATATAATTCGAAATAGAGATGAGTGTTTGGTAATTAGCAACAAACATATTTCATACGATAAACGAACAATGAATGATGTGATTCTGATCGTTAAAGTCTTCACATGTGTTACGGTGTATATATATATATAACTACCATTTTTTTTATTTTAAACTTTTCAACAGAGTATGTGAAATGAGTATTGAATTTGGCGATGAAGCGAGGATTTCACGTGACAGCCATTAAAACAATAGCGCCGTTGCCAAATGTGATCCATGTATGTATTCATCCAATCCCCGGCGCAGCGGTGACGTAATTTCCTGCCGTGGGCCTCTCTTTCTCTCTGTGTTACTGTTTTAAATTGAACGAGGAGCCCTACGTGGGAGGCTGACCACTGTGGGGGTCACAGACCCACAGCTGCTCCTCCCGTTACGTCACGACATACGATAGTCCGGATATGCCGCAACGATGATGACCACAATGTTCTTTTTCGCTAAGGCTTCAAAAGCTTCACGAAGCGAGAAGCCCGCTAAACGCCCTTGATCACACTTACACATAACATCTGTGGACGAGCGAAGTGAGTGACTGACTGTTAAAAAACAAACGCCACTGCTGTGCGTGCATTTTTTTTTCATTGTCTGTTTTTAGATGGGTTTTTTTTTTGTTTTAGTTCTGATTTTATGGATTCCCTTTCTATCAGATCCGGAAATTTATTCGGCTGTGTTCTGTTTTTGAAACACAATAATTATCCCAATACTCTACTTGTATTTCATTAGAACTAGCCACTACTGCTTTGAAGAGAACGGAAATTAAACGAGTTTCTGATAATTTTGTATTTAATATTAATCTTATGGGATAAAATTTTACTCGCTACGTCCCCTGATTATGAAAACTTATGAAATAGAATTCTCAGCTGTTCATGCAATTTCCAGTGATACAATATTTGGCAACTTCTCAACAGCCCCGGTTTCTTGTAAACTCCTGATTCGATTCTCTCAGCTATCTTCTCCGGATATAAATATCTATTACCGAAGTTTTCTATATTGTCTGTGAACGCATTTATAACTGGTGAGAGAATATTCCATAGCCTCATGAACGAAATGTGACATCTGTAAAGGTTCTAACAGCGAAAAATGTCAAAGTTGAATTAGAAGAGAGTGGTGAAAACTCGAATTCTCTCGTATTTTAGCATTTGTTATTTCAATTTGAAAACGGCATGCTTTCAAGTAATTTTTGAACAGGTAATTAAGAATCTTCAAGTTTGAAATTATATTTTTTTGCCGAATACTAAACCAAAAAAAACGATTCGAGAAGAATCAAAGTGACGTTTTGCGCAAACCTCACGCTCTAATGAGAGGTGAACTAATATTTCGATGCTCGGTCAACTGCCTAATGACATGGTAGAGGATTTCGATAATGCTACATTCCGAACAAAATCAAGTTTTTTTTACCAAGAATTGAGAATATAATAAGTATCCCGAAAATCGTCGTTTTGCGGATTTTTTTTAACCGAGTAAAAAAGCCCAGCCACACGATTTCTACAGAGCAAGCAGGAGAAGACATTGCGACATCATGAACACTACTTGACGTCATGTGTGAACAGACCTCAGGAGCGATACACTAAAGATCCGTTGGCGCCATGCCCAACCTGATATCAGTTGGCCGTAGAAGGTGCGGGCAACACACACACACATTACTGCGCCCAAGATGAAAACAAAAAAAAAAAAAAAAACTATGCGCAAGAGAGAGAGAAAAAAAGAAAACAAGGATGAAACCGACGCTCTGCGACCCCGATACCTGAGTGTCTTCAAGCAGAATTTTGTCCAGCTGGCTTCCCAGAGAACGGATTCTCTGTAACGGGAATTATTCCGGTAATGTTAGTACCATGCATGATGGCAAAATGAGGTGACACTCAACTTGATCTCTTATTCACGAATTACGAGACTTTTAAACATCCATTGCATTCATGAAATCAAACTTGTTACTAATTCTGAGAAACGAGTAGCCAACTAAAACTTGGCTTTTAATTTTTACAAATTTTGATATAAAAACAAAAAGTTTTACACTGAAATGATTATAATTTCTCTCAAAACTAACTATGCCGTTGAATAACTTGAATACCATCATTGCATCCACAAAAGGGGATTCTGACAAGGCTCAGGGCAAACGGGGACAAAACTTCCTAAATAAATTTCCTAAAAAATTACTGCATTAGAGTATAAAGGGGGCCCACCAAAATCCTTTTCTAAGGCTCGCACAAATGTGGAGGCCTTGAAATAGATGTTATTCACGAGAACAAAAAAGCTGAAAAGAAAAAAACACGAAATTGTGTGGCTCTCTTTTTGTGGCACAAAGCAATAATTTCCAAACTGCGTACCAATTTATTGTTTGGTTGGAAAATATAGAAACAAATTAATAGAGCCGTGATTCCCACTCTGCACGTCACCGCAATTTCTAGTGGTGGCGAGGTTGCCTCAAGGTATTTGAAATTCTAAGCTTATTGAAAACGTAAAAAAAATTGATATCTCTGGGGTTGAAAGTAAAATTTTTTTTGGAAAGCGTATTAATATAATTTCCACAACTCAAAATTTTATAACTAATTGTTATTATGGAGTATAAAATTTCGGTTCCCGATTTTTGAGTATATAAAAAAGTATCGATATCCGTGGTTTTAGAAGCTTACATCAAAGAACTCTCACCACACACATGTCGATACATTTTCTTTTTTTTTTAGTTCTCTGTTGAAAAGATATATAAGGCCGGGATTATACACTATAAAAGTTTTGTAAAACCTCTTTGATAAAACTCGAAAAATTCAACCAATATATAAGATCACCGGTTGCATTTGGTCGAATGTAACCTATGAGCTTTATTGGTTGGATTTTTAAGTTTTATAAGAGGGATTTTATCAAACTTTTAATTGGTAAATTGGCCGGTAAATTTTCTCAAAAATATTAACGACATTTCAATCAAATTATCATTTGATATTCAAATGCTGGGAAAAAAAAATTCCAAGATTTAATATTCCCAAACATGCTTCCAGAAATAGTTACGGTAAAAATTAATAGAATGTTAATGAAATTAAGAATTTTTGTTTTACGAGGAAGATTAAAAATGTGGGGTGTTTAAGGAAAAATTGAAATGATAGTGATGAAACTTAGAAACGTTCATCTAGCTTAAGCATCTTCAACCCGTTACTCGCGAGCACCACGGTGCTCCCTGAAGTACCTAGAGTGCTCGATGCTCATGCCCGATTTCGGACAGCACTTGATCAACGTTCCAATTAAACACCTTGGAGGCATTGTATTCAAGGATTGAAATCATCATCATTTGATGCATTTCTATGTTAAACTTGCCGTAAGGGTGCTCTTCTTTTGATGATGGGTACAGCCAGTGCTCGCGACTGGAAAAAGGTTGAAGACCTCTGATCTAGCTTCTAGCCTTATCCCTGAAAATTTGCTTTTCAATTTAATGCAGGCAGGAAGAGGAGTTATAACGTAGAGATTCATAATATGTCATACTAATGATTGCACAGAGCTGATAAATGAGCATTTTCTGCATGAAACGACATTTTCCTCATCCCAGAAGCATCCATGCGGACAGTCAGTCAGCTTTGCAACTATAACATAAACGTATGTACTCAGAAAGAGAAAGAGGGAGACACACAGAGCTAGAAACGCGAGCAAGGTAGGTAGGATACCCAAAATGTGGAATCGCGCTTTACATAGCTGTGGTCAACTGCACCTGCAGCAGCTGAAATATCAAACTGCGTGTTTAATAATTGACCGCTGAGGCGACTGAGACGGAAGACGTCACCAACGGAAACATTTGTTATTCGTCCATTCCCCGCCACCCTCGGTTGCACGAATGAGAACGACTTTCTTTTATTCCGCATTCTGTGTTCGCATTACCGTTGGTTGGAAGGAGGGTGTGCAATGAAAAGACTCATTATCTATGAACAGAATGCGCCACTCTGTCGGGGCGCACGCATTTCAGAAGCGCTAATGCTCACCCAAAGGTCAAAACACCATATTACCAACAACATTTCGCTTGAAATTTTCAAAATTTCTGCGAGAAACTATTAAATAAATTCATGAAATGAAATATATTCATATCACTATATTTTAGCAATCATAATACATGGCTGCTATTTGTAACTGCTTTATAAAAACGTTCATGATACAGTGGAATCTCGTTTATACGTCGCTCAGTTATACGACTTCCACATTAATACGACGTTTGGCTTCGGTCGCAATTGGTTCTTATACATTTTGATGTTAAAATAATTCATTTATTCGAAGTAAAACCTCAATTATTCGACGATTTCACTTCGACTCGAACTCAAAATCTTTTTAAAAAATGCCATTTATATCCATCAAATGCGTGCAAATTTCTGCAGACCAAGGGTGTTCCACCTTTAGGAGAGTGCGGGCCACTTCACACACGTGAAATGTGTCGCAGGCCACTTACTTAAGGGATCTGAAACAGCGCGGCGGATCGCTTAAGTGATTTGTAAATGTGCTGGGAATGTGCCGCGGATCGCTAAATGATGTTTAAATGTGTCACGAATCCCTTTAGAGCTGTGGAGCTGTGCCGTGGTGATTTTTAAATAGTCCGCGGGTCACTCAAGTGATCTATACCGCGAGTCACCTTTAGGGCGGTATTCACCGACATGGTTTAAACTATAGTCACAATTTTTTGATAAGAGAACGAAACGGATTGGTTAAATTCAGGTTTTTAACCAATCTATGTTGATCTCTTATCCAAAGATTGTGACTACAGTTTAAACCATGTCGGTGAATACGGCCCTAAGTGATCTGAAAATGAGCCGCGGGACACTGTGATCTGTGACTGCGCTGTGGGCCACTTACGTGATCTGGAAATGTGCCGCCTAGTTTATTTTTACAAAATTAGGTTTGAGATTGCGGCCACATTAGATGACTCCAAGGGCAACAGGTTGAGCATATACGCTGTACACAGTAAAAACGCAAGATGCAATCAAACGCATTGAATATATTTGAACATTTTCAAGGTTATTTTATATGGCTGTTGGGGGCGGGGGAGAGAATTTTTTCAAAGGAGTCTCAATTATGTGAGTTGCGAATTTATAGGAAGTTTTGACGCGGCCTCTTGAGAACGTAGTATAAACAAGGTTCTACTTTATATACGTATGCAGTATATATTATAATTTATTTTAAAATTTTACTAGTCTAAAAGTTATTTTCTAGTTACTAAAAGTTGTTTTTGAAGCTCTGGTGAAAAAAAGTTTTTGTTTAAAAAGCTCTGTTGAAAGTTTTTTTTATGAAGCTCTGTTGAAAGTTTTTTTTATGAAGCTCTGGTGAAAGTTTTTTTGCGAATGAATTGAGAATAATATGATTTTTTGCTTCGGTAAATCACGTTGTATTAATATGTATGTATGTATAGTAAACCGTTATGAAAAACCGTTGTAAGCGGGAAAACGCCCTAAACGGGAAATCTTAATGAGAATTACTTAGAGACCAGTGGAAGTGAGTTTTACCAAGTGGGAAAACGTTATAAGTGGGAATATTATAAGCGTGATCGACTTATGTGCTAATGAAATGACATTTGCATTTCACCCAAAATTTTGAGTGGAGAAAAAGTCAACTGACAAATTAAGTCACAAAACTAAGCGGGACGTACATTACCGTGATTAATGAGAGAAGAAAAGAAAACTTCATACTGAATGCAAAACGATAGGCTAGCTCAAACCTTGACCCTCTGACTGTGTCCAACACACCTCTTGAATGGAGTTCGAATGCTAAACGGCAATTCGGAAATGTAAGCCAAGGTCGTTGTTTGGGTGATTTTTTTAATTCCGGTACATTTACTTGGAAACTGTTTTACGGCTGAACGACTGCGTAGACAGACAAAGAACGACTCGCTTCTTGCTGCTTGAAAACCTGCTTGGTGAACGACGGAAGCCAAAAAAATAAAAAACAAATCTCATGCTAAAGCTCACTCACTGCTTTACCTATGATAAAAAATAAATAAATGGATAAAATAAATTAGGATTCGCTCATGCCTGTCCCTTCCGTAAAGTGTGGTGGTACTAGCAGTAATATGCGTTGAGAAATTAAATGAATGGTAGTCTATCCTGTCAGTGAAAGATAACGTTACTTTCAACAACACCGTTATAATGGAGAATGGAGTTGAGCTCAACTCTTTCATTCATAAACCGAATACGGTACACGTGGACTAAGTCATCACCTATTTGAATATAATTACGAATTTACTAGGAAATTTGAATACTATATATATTGCTACACGTCACTCATGTTATTCGTTAACAGTTGGGTCTTCGGAAAGCGTTTTAGACCCGTAGAGGCTCAGTGTTTCAGTGTTTATGTACTAGTATATTTTATTTCGGAATCAATTGGCAGGGAGGTGATCGTCCCCAAGCTGGGCAAAACACCTTAGCAAATTTGTTTTTCACACGTCATTGCTGCTTAGCACCATCGGCTCTAACGCCATTGTATCTTCAAATTAAATTAAAAATTATAGTCTACCTGGGAAGTGTTAGTAAGAAAATATATATATATATATATTATAAAACAAGAACAACAAAAAAAAACCCCTGCTCTTAGACTTTCTCTCTCTCTCTGTCTCGCTGTTTTAGTATGTTGATTCTAAACGGAAGATTACTCTTGGATGAAATCCTCACCCACACCTACACGTTTTGTAATCTCGTTTATCGTCACGCGCACACCTGGTGCCTCCTGGTTTAGGCATAGATGCCGGT
This sequence comes from Pholcus phalangioides, assembly GCF_987345545.1. Lineage (NCBI taxonomy): Eukaryota > Metazoa > Arthropoda > Arachnida > Araneae > Pholcidae > Pholcus > Pholcus phalangioides. The sequence goes on from NW_028301625.1 coordinate 25,533,996, forward strand.
ACACGCGCGATGACCGCCCAACAAACGAAAACGCACATCGACATGCGAGTCCGCCTTATCTCGCTTTCGTCGAATGATCTCCATTGTCATAAAGGGCAGAGTCCGGCTCTGAAATTGAGATGTAAGCTGTGAAGTAGGTTTGCCAACCTGCTTTTACGACTTAATGGACACTCGCACGCACCCAGTGGCGTACGCGATTTATTCTTCTGGCGAAAAAGAAAAACGCCTATACATTTTCACACTCTTGTGAATACAGTTTGAAAGGGTTCCTGAAAAACTGTGAGAGAGGAGGAAACAATCAACGAGAAGAAACGAAGGTTTCGAATTCACAAGCTCTTGCGACGGCAGTGAATTCTCATCGGAAAAATGTGATTTTAAACCAAGTAATTTTACATGCAAATTTACGTTTATACGAAACATAAATATTGCGAAAATCCATCGAACTTGTCACCTTGACGGCAAGGGGAAAAAATTAAAAGACGTGAGAAATAAATAAAAAAAAAACTATTTTATTAAGCAGCCCGTGACATCATTACCAAGAATAGTTACTGCGAATCCGCTTTTCTGCGAAATAGCCGCCTCCGACCGGTGACCACAACATATCTTTATAATAACCAACCGGTCACGTGATTGTGTTGCTGCAATCGCCTCTATTCAAACCTACTGTCGAGAAACTCATGATGACGAAGTTTGGCTGAGACGGACGAGAATCCAAAAGAAGGCATTAACGGAGAAAGAAAAAAAAGAAACGCCGAACAACAATTGTCCTGCTTGAAACGAGTGGTGTGGTGGGGATCTGACAGGCTGGACCTGACCTGCTGGCCATCACCACCCATCCCTCTCCCTCCCTCTTTAATAAACCACAGCGGACATATTTTTTGCCCATCCTTTCTCTTTTTTTATTTTCAATTTATTCACTACTATTTCTTTTCTCCTCAGTAACGTGACCCTGCAAGAGCAAGGGCCAATGGGGGTTAGGAAGTTCTTCTTTTTAATATTATTATTGCAAACAGCGGTCAATTTGCCAGATTTGGCGCCGATCGCACTATAAAAAAAGGTTTACGGTTCCTCTATTTTTTTTTTTATCTTTCTCAATAGTGTAATTCGGAAGATGGACCGGAGAAAGCAAGCGTGACCAAGTTATATCTAGGAAAAAAAAAAAGGTTACGGTAATAAATCATGTATGAAGTTGAAACCAGTACTTACACTGAATATAATCAATCATTTCGTATACACACATCAACAGGCTGCCGTCACTCTTAATAAACGAACATGAAATCGTGAAATTGCCCTGGCCATCATTCGCACATTTACCATCAATCCAAGGGAAGATGATGCTCTCACATTTTATATAAAAATGTTTTTACCCTTAACAAACTAATTTAAAAAAAAATCAATAGAACTTATTTTTTTCATTCATTTAGAACCAGATTCGTGTTTCTTTGGACGTGTTCAACTGATTGCAAAAATATAATTTGAAACAACAGATTTTTTATTTAGTAGAATGATGTTTTGCCTTCGTTGGCGTTCTGTGTGAACACACACACACAAGATACATAACTATGACTCCACTAGTGGGAAACTCTTCGTGTTGCTTTTGTTCAAAACCCACGTAAATGATTGTTGGGACTTCAATAAGCTACAGAAACGTATACCATATTCCGACGAAAGTATTCGTGTGAATTCGTTCAGTTAAAAATTTGATAAACTCCCCCCATTCACGAATATCTAACTGAAGTCATATTTTTTGTTTGTAATGATAAACCGACAGCTGTACGTATGTATTTTATATCATGTGTTTTCATAAATGAAGCATGGTTTCACCTTAATGAATACATCTGTATAGCTAAAATTTCCGAACACAGAACTATTAAAAACCCTCACATCTTTTTGTCAAGAGACGTCATGTCCCTTGGGGCCTAATAAGGTGATACATGTGTTCCATTTTGTCTACGCGTTTTTGTTCTTGTCTTGTGTAAATATAAGTGTATTTTTGTATTTGTTCTTGAAAATAGAAAAAAAGTCGCTTCTGCATCCTGCGGAAGAAATCATCTATTGTACAATGTCCAGGTGACAAATAATCGGTCCTCTGTTTGTGACACAATTGTAGATACACAAACAAGATATTGTCAGGCAGCCATAGTCTTACTGGAAGAGGACGAACAGTGTGACCGCGAATTTTACAATGGTAACGCTGAAGGAATTTTTTGAAAACAGAATCATCTTCGGGGCTGTGGCTACTAACATTTTCAAATCTTATCTGTCCGAACGACTTTTTGCGAGAACATGCAGACTGTATACAAAATAATCCTCACACTGGAAGAGCTGAAGATGAACATTACCGTCATCGTAAAAAAGGGGTCTTCAACCTTTCTCGAGAAGCGATCACTGCACATACTTATCATCAGAGAGCAACGTTACGATAATGTTTACATACGTATGCCTCAAATCTGCATAATCGTACTTATTGAATGCAATTTTTACAGGGGGGCATATAATTCAAGCTTTGGTCAAGTGCTCGTGAGCACGAAATCGGGAATGAGCATTGAGCTCTCTTGGTGCTTCAGGGAGCATGATCGTGCTCGCGAGCAACAGGTTGAAGATGGCTGTCATAAACAGCAAAGACACCAGATTGCTTCATCAGGTTAAGAGTGACACGTGGGCAAATGCATTGAAATGTAGGGACATCATTTCTCATTGAAGCCAAGTATGTTTCTACATATATACAGTGATCTGTCACTTATACACCCTCTTATTTAGGCCGGTATTACACTATAAAAGTTTTATGAAAGTTCTTATATAAAACTTGAAAAATGCAAATAATAAGAGCATTGGTTGCATTCGCTCGAAGGTAACCAACAGGGTTATTGGTTGTTTTTTCAAGTTTTGTAAAAGACCTTTTATCAAAATTTTATAGCGTAATCCCGGTTTCTCACGTTTCTCTCAGTTATAAGACGATTTTCTACACTCCCGGTCAAAGATATAGCATAATAATGTTATTTACTTTTATACGCCTTTCTCACTTATGCGTCTTTTTTTCTTGATCCCTTGCACCGACGCATAAGTGAGAGATCACTATTATGTACATAAATACTTGCTCTCACGATATTTCATCGGTGGGTACAATTTTAGATTCTACAACTGTACATAACAAGAATATTTCTTATTGAAGGGTTTTCTTGCGCGGTTAGAAACGTAAATTGAGATGCTGGTCAATTTGATAATGGAGTGATTATTTGTAGATGAGCAACGACGACGACTAGACGGCAGCGAGGCCAAAGTTAGCCAAAGCAATGTGGTTCACGTGCAACTAACTAACTGTCCGCAGGGTGGGCAAGAAAAAGAGAAACAAGGAGGCAAGAGCTGCTGTCGGCAACATCAGCTACGGACCAGAGCTTCCTTTTCCCCTTCACCCGGAGTTCAAGGCTAAGAGACCAACCACTCTTTCTTCTTCCAAGAACACAAGAGCAACTAACATTACATACATATACGGTGGCTATAACTCCGGCAGCTCTCTTCAGTTACGTCAGAGCGGGTAGGCCGCAACTCAAAAAGGATCGACATGCAGAAAAAAAACAGATGGGGGTAAGCAAAGAAATAATAATAATATTAAAAAAAGAAAAAAAAACCAGCAACTGTCCGATCCTTGTGTGTGTACCCGCAGCCTTGCCCCGTCCCCGTTCCGTCCGATGGTGATTCATCTTCTCCAGCTGGTACAGGGCTTGGATACTTTTTTACCATCTAAAAAAGAAAACTCTCAGAGGTTTTCCAATGCAAGAGGCACATATTAAGGGATGGGGGGCCTTTAAATGTGGCCTTGAGTGGGAAGAAGCATCAAGAGACCCACGATGGTTCAAAACGTTTTTTTATATATTCACCCATTCTTTCTTTTCCTTCTCCCCCCCCCCCGGTTTTTTGGGCCATTCAATACCGAATAGAAAACCCTCGCAAGAAGTATCCCACATAAAACTCTCGGATATAATGATAAGTCATAAAATTTCATTTTTGTTAAACGAAAAAAAAGTTATATAATTTTTTCCCAGTCCTTCCATAGCAAGCGTTAACATTCCGGAAGAACGCTTCCTCTATTGATTGATAATCCAGAAAAATGACAATTGGAATATATACAAAGGGGATTCTCAACCTTTTCCAGTCGCGACCCAAAATCAGTAACAAGATCAGCTTCACAACCCATGGAACTGCTTGTTTTTCGAAATTAGTGAAACCAGTGACGCAATAGTTGAGTTTGTCACAGGACTGTAAGTGGGTCTGTACGGCTGATCTAGGAAGTCCCTGCGAATCAAGCTTGGGTCGTGACCCATAACAAGCCCTGGCTGTAAGTGGATTTGTACGAAATCTCTAGGAAACCCCTGCTACCCAAGATTTGGTCGTGTGTGTGTGACCACACACCACACACACACACACACACATAGCTTAAGAGAATCCCTAACTACAAGTAAATTTTAAAAATCCATCTCGGAAGCCCCTACGGATAAAGTTTGGGACGTAACCCATAGGTCAAGAACCCATGGCTGTAAGTGGATTTGTACGACCCATCTTGGAAGTCCTAGCGAATCAAGTTTGGGTCGTGACTCACAGCTCAAGAATCCCTAGTGGTGGTCGAGTGGTCATAGTGACGGACTCGCATCGCGAGGACCCGTGTTCGAGCCCTACTGTAGCCACAGTGGTGGTCGGCTGAAGTTGGTTTACTGTGGTTCCCAACTTCGAGGCGCAAATGCGAGCCGATCTCCCCTTTAAAAAGTCTCGCCACAGAGAGCAACAGTCCTACAAATAGTACAAGTATTCCGACATTACACTTCACTGCTGAAATATATATGGCAGCACTGAAAAATCATACACAACACTAGATACGCAATCAGACTGTTGGGTACACACACTTACACTTCCGGCACAATTCACTAGGTAATAAATTGCCCATGGCGACAGACTCGAGTTGCTGTGCTCGAATTGAAGAAAAAAAAATAAGCTCAAGAATCTCTGGCCGTAAGTGGAAATGAACGACCAGGGCCCAGATATTATAATGACATTTACATTTTTCTGATTTTTTTTTTTCACTGATACGGCATTTTTTGACATTTTTACGATATTTTTTTTTTACTTTTTAAATTTTTTCACGATGGAAAAGATTGAAAAAAATATATGAATACTGATTGCATTGAGCACTTATGCAAAAATATGCCTGAGTTTCTTTGAAAATGAAATAAAATATACTTTTTTTTCCCCGTCTTCTTAGCCATAGGCATATGCAGGATTTTCTCGAGGTGGGGGGTTTAATTTTTCGTGTTTTACTGCAAAAAAACCCTATTTCCCCCAGTACTGCCACGGTACCAACATCTAGCAACAGGGCCACCAGGCCAGATTCTTCACGGGCCTTTGGAAAAAAAAAAATTATAAGAATCATCCGAGGCCCCCAACCCAGAGCCCTGTCAGCCCCATAACGCCAGTGTTCCTAACCAATTCGTGAATTATGACTCGTTTATTAGAAAAATTCTCATTTTTATTGAAATCTAAACGCGAGAGAGCGGGTAAAAAAATGTATATATAATATGATTTTGATGCTGTCAAAACTTTTTCTTTCGCAATTCGAACATAACCGGGTTTTACTTTGTTTTATTATTTTGCTGGCATTTTCCGAGATCTTTTTAGGACAACAACATCCGGGCCTCGGTGATGACGCTTGCAGAAAATTTGTCCTTTAACTCGCAGAGTTCGGCAGCGCCAAATTTTTCTTATATCTTCATCCTTACGTGACGTTAATGATTCTTAATCGCTGTTTGAAATTAAGAACCATTCGATTCGGACACCCTGTATTTGTTTTTAACTATCCTTGTCCAGTCAGATAAAGATCGAAAAAAAAAAATTATATAACATGGGCGAATTTCTGAGTTCTTGTCTTCTCATCACTCTCAATGAAGAGCCGGAAAAAAAAAAAAAAGTTACTATCAACAAAACAAAGATCGGCATCGACTCGCTTCAGTAGTCAAAACATAAATATTCGCCAAAGGCGCCAAAAACAAAACTTTTCCCATCTTTTCTCACTTGGGATAAAAAAAAAAAAAAATTTACGAGCTTTATTTTTTTTCCTAACTTCACTTTCCGTCATCACCGCGACTGAATTTTTTTCTCACATTTAATGCTTTCCCTTTCATTAGAAAGGATAGGCCACGACTTATCAACTCTAATTGTCCATCCGGATCAAACACGGACGGCGATATTAATTACCCAAACATAATTTTACTCCAACAACCAACCATCAACGAACGCATTGTGTCAGCGCGACAATAAATCTTTCGGCCATAACGAAAATGAACACGTAAAGACTACATGCTCAACCGATGGCCCGCGGGCCAAATGTGGCCCGGAGAGTGTTCTGATGTAGGGCGGTTTTAAGAGCATCATGATCCCCCCCCCCCCCCCGGGCCAAGTGATTTTTCTCGGGCCATTTACCAGGCAAATTCTCGAAAATTTCAACCAGATCTCATTTTTGTGAGGCCACCGGGCATTGAGACGACACTGATCTGATGCGGCAACGATCTCAAACCTAATTTTGTAAAAATGAAAATTCAGCAGTACATTTCCAGATCACTTAACCGATCCCCGGTGCAGTTCCACATCACTCTTGCGGCTCGCGATATATTCCTAAATCATTCGAGTGACCTGCCGCAGTGCCGTCTTAACGCATGAGCCCGGGGGCCTTAGGAGAAGGGAGACTCACAAAAACTAGAACCGGTTGAAATTTTCGAGAATTTGCCAGGTAAGGGCCGCAGAAAAATCACTTAGTCCGGTGGCCCATGATGTTCTTAAGACCGCCCTGGCCTGCGGCACATTTCCAAATCACCTAAATCACTCGCAGCATAGTTCCAGGTCACTTAGGTGTCCCGTGGCACATTCGCAGATCCCTTAAATGACCCGTGGCGCATTTATAGATCACTCAACAGCCCGTGGCACATTCAAAAGCCACTAAAGTAACCAGTGGCGGCACATTCAAAGGCCACTAAAGCGACCCACGGCACAGTTTCAGATATCTCAAGTGCTCCGCGTAACATTAACAGTTCACTTAATTAAGTGACCGGCGACATTTTTTAGAATGAATGAAGTGGCCCACACTCTCCTAAAGGTTGAACAACACTCTCGACGAACGAGGGCATCAAAAGAGAGAAAGAGAGACAGACCACACATTATATCCAACCACAAGATAAAAATAGTCTTTTTTCCCAACTCGTGGGTCCCTCTCGACGGCAAAGAGTGATTCCCGTTCCCAAGGAGGGAGGGTCACTTCCATTACATAATACCAAACTAATGTAAGGGCGAAACTATACAGAGGGGGGTGCGAGGCCAAAGGTAAAAAGAAAAAAAACGACAACAACTGCATACCCGCAGTGACAAATCCCTCGCCAAAAAATGGCATTTTTTTCATTTTTTTTTTTTGTATTCTAGTAACAGACCCCGAAAAACCCAGACTCGACCCGCGTTTCAAACGGGGGCAACCCCCCTTCCTCTTGCCCGGTCCGTTTTCTCCCATGACCTCTAAATGACCCCCCTGAACCTCTCCTACTTCTTGGGATCTTTCTGCGAAGAGTCTAGTGCCTGCTTTTTTCCCACAAGAGAGAGGAGGAGGCCTGCTTTTTGCTCTCCCTTCATGTTTTTTTTTTTTTTTTTTTTACTTTTTTGATCCCGTCGTCGTCCTTTTTTTGAAGATAGGGGGCCCCTAGTAGTAGCTGCAGAAGCAACAGCAGGGTCTTTGGCCATCTGGCTTTTTGGGGTCTTTTTTGGGGTTGCCGGACACAGCTGGCACTGGTTCCTCCAAACTGGTCCAAGTAGACACGGCTATTTTTTTACGCGTATGAGACTTTTTTTTTTTTTTTTTGAGGGGAAAGAAGTTTTTATTTTTTTTCTTAGACGTTTCCTGCTGATGAGAAGGAGAGTGTGTGTCGTGTTGGGGTGCGAGAGACCGCGGGTTCGATTACGAGAACAGGAGGCCCGGCCATGACGGTATGGCGCTGAAAAGATTACGCATATCCTCCTGATTTCTCTTCTTTTCTTCCTTTCTTTCTTTCTTTTTTTTAAGAAACCGCCTTTTAACACTAAGGAAAGGATCTTCTCTCCTTTGAGAAATGAGAAGGGAATAATTATTCTCTTGATCCTGGGAAATAAAACGAAACGAAAATCGAAAAAAAAAAAAAAAAAATTTTTTTTTAACCTCTTACGTGACATATTACAAGTAGATAAAATAGACTCGAGTATCTAATTCTTCTTGAATGGTCGGTTTTTCGATATGTCTTGCGTTTTTTGTGTTGAATTATCGAGCCGTCCCGAGAGTTCACAGACGAGAGTTCTCGTTTATAATCAAATGTGCTTCAGCTGTTGTTGTGTCTTTTTAGCATGTTGAATATTTCTTGGGAATACGGGGAAGTTGAATGTCCATTGATATGGCCAGACTAGTTTCGGTTGCGAATGGTGTGTGTATATTGAATATTTATATGCCTGTTTGCTATGGATGATCAAAAGTTGAATTTTTAGGCACTTGGTGTTATTTTCATTATAACAGTTTGGAACAGCGTTTCTAAACTTTTTGCGTTTAGAACGATTGAAATAATTTTCATATTTTAGGTGAAGATCCTCTTTGATGCACACACAATACGCATATATTCTAAGGAATTCTTCAAACAATGTCCATGTTCTAGGACCACTAACTTCCAATTCACTAACGTCCACGAAATACAAACGCGATTAAAAAATACCGGTAAAATAATGAACATAAAAGCTCCATTATGAAATTCAATGTGATTGATGTTTTCGTCTTTCCCAGTGATTCTTAATCACGGGTCCCAGAGAGGTTTTAAAGAGGTCAGTGAGCTCGGATGACAAAACATTTAACTTATCGTTTTTACATTATATGCTGAATATTATTCTGTAATGGTGTCCGCGGCCTTCATCTTACTGGCAAAGGGGGATCCCTGGGCTTAGTTTTATTAGTTTTAAAGGGTTGGTGGAACACAAAAGGCCAAGAACCCCTGGTCTATCCTGTGTTGGTGACACGAAAAAGAATCAAGATACAATGAAAGAGTGCTTAAAACATAAAAATTACAAATACCGTAATGTCAAAATTTCTCCTCGAACCAGCTAAATTTTCTCACGGACAGATTACCGATTGGTGACTACTGATGTAATCTACATCATCATTATAACTACTGCATTTGTACTGCTATTCATTTACTATGATTGACTTATTTTTATTTGCACAGCTTTCCACGATCATTTCTCGCGTAACCCTTAGTGATGTCTAGAGGAACCCCGGTAAAGGAACGCTGGTCTAGAAGAGGAGGATCGGATCGGATGACCTGTTGATACCAGAAACTAACCACTCGAAATTCAGCAAAAATTCTAAACATTATTTGTGAAATTAGTCGGAGAAATCTTTCATGTGTTGGATGGATGCTTATGAAACGCAGCGAAAAAAGAGGCGATTTTTTTTCAAGCCCAATTTTTCTTCAATGACCTAAGACGGATTCCAAAAGCTAGGGGCTGTGATATTTTATCACATACAACATACCGATCACACAAATCACATCATTCACAAAAGCCACATGAAAAACTTTTTTTTTTGTGCCTCCGCACCAGCTAAATTCTACAAGGGCGGAATTTTCGAAACGCCCGAAAAATAGAGAGAAAAAGTCTTGAACCTTTTTTTTTTATACTCGCTTCAAAAAACTTACACAAGAAAAACGCGCCGAAAAATTCGGGACGACCCAATACTGTGTATTATCATCTCGTAATTTTCTTCCATTATAAGCACATTAATAGTTGTAGGAGAGGTGGGTGAGAGAGAGATTCTCTTCTCTCTCTACGTGATGACGTAATTGATGACGCAAAACACGTCACGGATGGGTACTCGCGTGGAATTATGGGTAACGTATGTGATAAAACTCCCACACAGAGGAAAAAATGCATTGCATAACTTAATTATTAACTAACTTGTCAGACGATAATTGAGCGATTATCAGGTAATAATAGGATGAACTTGCAGACGACAAATTGGAGATATCCATTGATTTCCTCTTGCGTAATTTATTCGGTAAAACAAAGATATTACCATTTATATTTTAATGAAATCTATATTTTTTTAATTAGTTTGTATAATAAAAATATTGCATATTCATAATTAGATTCAATTATGCATATATAAATGATGCACGCATGATTTTACGATGAAATCGAAGTTCCGAAATGCTTTTGTTATGCTATTATTCGAAGGATGGACAGCCGGGCCGTGGAGTGTCCTCTCGGGGCCAAGGGCAGACTTTTTCTTGGAGCCCCTTGAAAGGGTTATAATTTTTGTGCAAAATAAATGTTTTTTTTTGGGGGTGCCCCGGTTGACCCAGCCTAGTTACGGGTCTGACGGACAGGTATTTTTAACCTTTTAACGGTCGCATTCTCAGATTTATATGGATTTTTATAATTTTATTCTTTCATTTCCCCTTCTGATCCTTCAGTTTAGACCAGTGGATCTCGAACTTTTGTCATCCGCGGCTCCCTTGCCCAATTCATGGTTCGTCTGCGGCTCCCCAGAATAGTTTGATTCGATATTTTACCTTATAAAAGAACCACTTCAAAGCATAAATAGGCATACGAATCAATATCTCTAGTTTGCGGCGACGCCCCTGACAAAGGTTGGTGACGCCGCTAGGAGCCGCGAAGAACACTTTGAGAAACACCTTGGTTTAGATATACTGTATCAATCAAAAAATCCATGGAAAAAAAATTTTCTTTCCATGTTTTCTGAATTTGGCTATGTCCGTAGAAAGAACATTAACATTAAAAACAAAAATATTGAATTTTATTCATCCTTAAAAATAGATGACTTGAAAAAAAATAAATTCATGGTATTGCATGTGTTGAAATGAACAAAATTTTTGTTTTGTAAATTAATTTTGGAATCTCACACCTTTAGGAAAAAAAATCAAGTGCTTTCATGAACAAAAAATATTTGTTTCTGATTAATAAGACCGATGTTCCCAAAAAAAAGGTTAAGGCCATAAATTTTATTTTTTTAACGCCATACTTACTCGTAAAAACTTTCTATATTTTCTATACGTTCTAGACCGAGCTTATACATTTTGCGGCCCTTCGCAATATCTATATCAGTGGTTCTCAACTGTTGGAAGCCCGCGGCCCGGTTGATTTCTTTTTAGTGATCGGAAGGCCTAGTCATGCATGCATACGACAAATGAGCAACAAATGGAGAAAAATTAGACAGTGAGATCACTCACGGCCCGGTTTAACTGATGTCAGGGCCGGTACCGTCAGTGCCGTCTTAACGCATGGGCCCACCCGGGGGTCTTGAGAGCTGGGGGGGGGGCGTGAAAACGAGATCTAGTACTATTTCATAAGAGTAAAAGCATGTAAATAGGCATTTCTAGCCAGGTAAGGACAATGAAAATAATTTTGCCCGTGGGCCCATGATTCCCTTAAGATGGCTCTGGGTATCGGGCTGCGGCCCGGTGGTTGACAAACACTAATCTATATGCATGACCCTCACTAATGAACAGATTCCAATCTAAAGGCCCGATAATCGAACTAAAAATATATTCCCGTAATAAATTCACTAGGAAATCAATGTAGCTTTTTTGAAGCAGCCACGGTAAAAATGATCACGTTGTCAACATTTTTTTTTCATTTGGCGACCTGGTTCGGCTGTATTCTTTGCACCTGCTCAAGAGTCCGGTCTTGTATATATATTTTCAATTTTTCTCTCTATCAATATCATAATCCTTCATTGTAATTATTGAAGATTTCAGCCACCGTCAATCCAATATATTTCGTTGTTTCTTTTCAGTTTCGGAATTTATTTTGTAAATTATACAACGGCTTATTTAATCCACGTGGCTCGTGTATAATGGCTTCTTCGGTATTTCGAACGTCCATTTTTTTGACTGAAACATTAAAATTGATTTTTAACTGCTTTGCGAAATCGATGCTGGCACCTGCAAGAATGGATGATGGTTCTCGCTGATCAATGCCGCGAGATTCATTAGCATAAACACTCACTGGTTAAACACACACAAAGGCCATTCTTTGAAGTCTTAATAAGTATAGTATTAGCTCGGAGTCCGATTGACCAAGAGCCGGTTGCTTTTAGGGCCTTCAGAGAAAATTTGTCATGCAATAGATCAGCGTTTCTCAACCTATGGTCCGCGGACAAGAATTGGTCCGTGGAGATGGGACAGATGGTCCGCGCAAGCAGACTTGAAAATTTATTGAAACTGAATGAAAATTATTCAATTGGATGATGTTTACCCACTGTAGGTTCGATTAAAAAAAAAAAACCCTTTTAACTGAGCTTGAAGAACCAGATACACTCGGGTTCCCATCAGTGCCGTCCGCATGGGTCCACCCGGACACGGCCTGAGAGTCTTAAGAGAAGAGGGAGCTTCACAAAAATGAGATCTGGTTGAAATTTTCGAGTGAACACGTAAATTTGAAAAGTAGGGCCTCAGAAAAATCACTTGGCCCGGGGGCCCATGATGCTCTTAAAACAGCCCTGGTTCCCGTCACTCATCCTACTTTGAAAGCTATTTCCCCTATACTGCAGCAGGGCTCCTAGACTACAATTTTTGGCGGGTCTCTGATCAGATTTTTCATTGCCCCCCCAATAGTGAACTCACAGTGTGAAAAACAAAAAAAAAAAGAAGATAAGAATTAGAATATAAGAGCCCCGGGGTTTCAGTCCTGTCAGCCCCACCCGTGTGGGGCCATGTCGAAGGCCCACAAAATAGTAATGTGAATTAATGGTCCATCGAATTATTTCAGAAAATTTAGTGGTCCTTGGGTTTAGAAAGGTTGAGAAACGCTGCAATAGAGATATGAGAGAGAACTTTAAAGGACTCTTACCTTTGACTAGGTTCTTCCTCGGCTGAGGTTTTTCTTGTTTTCTTCTGCTAGACATTTCATCGAGTTTTTGGTTAGTCCAAAACGTGCACGGTACATGAATACATAATAATTGAGCGAAGTAAAACTATCAAACTATGGCGGCTACCAAAGCATTCTGGGTATAGGCAAAAAAGAACAAAAAAGAATAGGAAACACCTGCTGTGTGTCACACCAAATTGAACAGTGTCCTCGCTGTTCCGGATCAGAATCAAGTCCGACTTCAGAGTCCCTTCACTGGACACGACATAGCTGGTTGGGCTCCAGAATTCGATTCTCTTGCCGGCGTATATTATATAGCCCCGAGGCAAAGTCTTTTAGTCTTGTAATCTTTCCGCGTTGATGAATCGTTGCTGGTACCAGGTGTTTTCTTTAACCGTCTGCCCCGCAGTTCCTTTTAAGCTATCGATGAAATTGTTATTTTTTTTTTTCTTTCCTATCACCGCAGAAATTGAGCAGTTCTTGTTGGCACTTGTTTGAGTGTTGTTATAAAAATCGAATGGGTTCTCTCTTTGAAGATCCGCTCGTGAACTCACTCACATATAACATCCAAGATATTCTTCGCCAGCGAAGGGTGCTGTTGAGGTTCGGAACCACAAGTCTGAAATGAATACAGACCAGGGCGCTTTACTTAACGGTTCTGGTGCTTAACCCTCCTCCTCTTTGGGATCATAAGAGGCGCAAGACGTCGAGGGGTGAGTGAAATGAATGGGGGGGTCCCTAAGATCCTCCTGCTGAGCCCTGACTTTCCCCCCTTACAAGATTACGGGCCGGAACGCTATGGTACTCTTTTTTCCGCAACTTTTTTTTTTCTTCCTTGAACCTCCTGGATGCAGCAGTTGAGTTCTTCCCTCTGAGAAGAAAAGAAAGAGTACGGTGAAGTTGGGACGCGTAGTGGAGTTCTTCGGTAAACAATTTTATCTCTCTCACCTTTTTTTTCACGTTTCACATGAAAACTTTGGACTTCAGATAATAACAGGCGCGACAAATTGTCCCTTTTTTTTCTTTCTCCTTTTTTTGTCGAGCTCAAAAACATTTACTTGACCACGTAATATCCTCGATTATTTTAATTCTTTCTCCGTTAATACACTTGATATACACATCCACTTCAGAGAGCTCAGAGTCATGACTTTTTCTTTTCTCTTTTGCCTGCAGATCTGCACGTTTAAGGCACGTTATTAATGTAATTCTTTGGTTTCCGTTATTTTTCCTGGGTTTATATATCCTTAGATTTTATCCTTCTTTATTTTTTCTCTCTCTAAAATATCTTTAGGAACAGTTAATGAGGTATATGAGTATTCACAGTGCGACACAATTGGTCTCAGAACATGATGATCGAGAGTTCCCCAAAAAGTCACTCCTCCACTGATGATAGAGGAGAGATGTACCGGCGTCGGAAGCGGAAACTTCGAGGCTTGATTTGTTTCATGTTGTCGATGAGTATCCGAGCATGAGGTAGATTTTAAAGCCACTCTTTGAAGATTACATGAAGATCCGGCAACAAACATAAACTGAAGGAAAAAAAATCAAGCAACAGAAAAGGTAGCAGTTGTGCTCGCAGATCGGTTGCCCTTCTGGCACTGACGCGCCTATTACTAAAGATTCGCGCTCGTCAGCTGATGATCCGGGCGGTTTCGAAGGAACTGCCAGCACGCGGGTGTCTCATTGGGTGAAACGCTACTCTGTGGGCGGAGATTTCGGTTTTCTTTCGTGAGCGCCACCCTATCGGTGCCCGTTTTACAAAAAAAATAGGCGGCAACTAGTTTTGATCGACGGCTCGGTTTATGTTTGTTTCTTTTCTTGGGAAGCTTGGCGCACGTGTTTCTGAGAAATCTTACGGAAGGAGGGAGAGAAAGAAACCCAAGAGAATGAAACTCTCTATAAACGCGAGTAATTCTTTATTTGCTCGTGGTTTGTGTTTTAAGAAAGTGAGGATATTCTTGATTAGATATCGGTTATTTTTCGCATTTTAAAGATAACGAAATGCGACATTAATATGAATCCGGGTAACTTACAAGATCTCGTGAGTTGAGGTCAGGGCCGGAACTAGAGGGGGTGGGGAGGGGGGCAACAGCCCGGGCGGCAGTTTTAGGTGCGAACAAAGAACACCGTTACAAAATTACCGAATTTTAAAGTTGTGGGGCGGCAAAAATCCTAGTTACGGCCCTTCTTGAGATGACCGAGATTGGGGCTTATGTCTCGATTCAGAACATATTTAAAGCATGTTCAGGTGAAAATATATTATATAATATTGGATTGGAAAATCACACGGGAATTTTCCTTGTCCCACATTCCACATTTCTCAAATATGTCATTTGCTACCTCCTAACCCAGCGTTCCTCAAAAATTTTCCATCCCCGGCTCCCTTGGCATTTTCATCTTTTATACGCGGCTCCCCAGAATAGTATGGGCAAAAATCCTTTCAAAGCACTGAACGGGCACACATCAATACACCAATTCCTCGCGACGCTCCTAACAAAGGTTAATGATGCCAGGGAACTACAACGCATACTTTGAGAACCACTGCTCTCCCATTGTTTTTTTTTTAATTGATGAAAATTTTGCATAGAAATAGCTTCAATACATATTGACTTCTTAAGCTTAGAAACCTAATATCTTATCTAATTTCTAAGAAAATTAGTTCTAGAAATTGTGTCGATAAGTTACAAAATTTCAATTTCAAATGCACGAAATTTAAAGAAACCAAACTATACCATTGCATTGATTCAACTAAAAGATATTTTTTTTCAATCCATTTTACAATTAAAATCAATTCAGAAACTTAGTGATATAATATAAGAAGCTACTGTGGGCGTTATTACGATTCATAAAAAAGTAAAAAAATATTATATTTTCGAAGTAAAAAATATTTCTTCAGAACAACAAACTTTAATTCTTACATTGTATCTTCTTTATTTGTATGAATCTTGGACGCAACAAAATTTTCTATCCTTTTTATATTTATTATTTTTTAAACAAGCCGAAAAATGATTTTACAAACCGTAGTTCTTTCTATAACGGTTTTTCGTGTTTGCATGAGTTTTGCAACATTATATGTTCGTTGTGTGTTTCGTGTTTCAAGATAAAGTCGCTCAAGTATAGACACAACAAAGTCAACTGTTTAATATACTCAAAACACCCTTCTTAAATCATACTATTATCGTGTTCCAAAAGCATGAAAAACCTTACGAGGGAAAGAGAAAGAAAAAAAACATCTTTACAAAGCCTTAACTTCCTCTAAAGAACTAAATCCCATTCTAAGATATTACCTCATCGTATTCACCTTTCTATTCTTATTCAGTGGGTGTCAGTTTTCAAAATTCGCAAACGGTATTACCGCTTTGCTGATTTCGTCCACGCATGCGTGACTAATCTTGAGGAACAGCTTAGCTAATCTGAATTTGAACGCGCGTTTTAGGTCAATGCTACGCTCTGACACTAATCCTCTTTTTTTTTTCTTTCATTTCATCAAGACAACGAAACCGAAGCGTTTTGTGGTCATTTTTGATGAAGTGGTCCATACTTGGTGTCTCCTTCTTACTTCGGGCACTTTTTTGTTTTCTTTTGAGAACCAAGGAATTCGCCTTGAAGCTCAAGGTGTATTCTTAAAGCAAGTCACGGCCGAACGATACTCGTAGAATATTTTTGGTGGTGTTGATGCCGGACATATTGCTGCAACTAGTAGGCTATTTTTTTTCCGAGTTTCTCTTCTGATAAACTGCATTTTCTTTTCTTTCTTTTTTTCTTTTGTACGTGAAGTTCAACGTCAGCTGAAATATTAGGTGGGGTACGGAAGTAATGGTGCTCTTCTCTTCTGTTTCATACATTTGTTTTGTCGGAAAAATGTGATTCCTCGAATTCTGATCGTTTTAAGATAATGTTCAATTTCAAACTGACAAACTGATAAAATAATAGTGCTCTTAAAGTAAATAGTTATTTCTCATTTTATAATTGAAACATCTAGCCCATTCATCAGTAAGAGTTGTACAGTTAAGGTCTTGATTAGGCCTACTGAAAATCTGAGAGAAAATCTTTTTTTTTTCTCTTTCGAAATAGCTATTGCTTTAGAGGTTAATATGTCCTTAGACACAATATCGCCCCAGCGTATGCCATTTGATCTTTTATCAAATATATAGGGTCTACTTACCCCTCGTCCGGACACGCATAACTAAGAAATGTGGCACATGGCTATATATTACATCTTATAATCATAAACATTGAACATATGCGTATGCTTATTTTCATTATTTTTATATAGGTCTACTACGGTAGATTCTGCTTGCAACGTTACCTTTTGGAACATTTTCCTGCTTAGTACGACTTCTTTTTTCGAGGTCTCTCCCAACTTTTACTAACACTAGGGCCGTCTTAAGAGCATCGTGGGTCCCCAGGCCAAATGATTTTTCCGAACCCCTGCATGGCAAATTCTCGAGAAAATTTCAATCGGTTCTCATTTTTGTGAGTCCCCTCTTCGCTTGAAGCCCCCGGGCCGGGTCCAGGTGGGCCAATGCGTTAAGACGGCACTGACTAACACTCATCAAGATTACCCGTTTACCCACTTACAACATTTTCCATAACGGTTTTTTGGAAAATAATATCAGCGGGATCCGCTGTATACAGAATATTCTATAGGCTACTGTACTCCTATACAGTGGTCAACTCTTACCGTTATCCAACTGCTGGTTCCTATACCGTTGGTCTTAGAAGTAGTTTAACTTCCGAATAAAATAAGTGTTTCAAATTAATATTCGATAAAATTTCCCCCTTAATGTGATAATTTCTAAAACTTTTCCCAGCTTAATCGAATATTGGAGAATTCACACAACTGTAAATACATAACAACCACTATGTACATAATATTTTTTATTGAATGAAGTATTCAGAAATTAAATAAAATATGTGAACATTTAAAATGTATGAAAAATCCAGAATTGGTACCCTGTAATGTCAGTTATCTTCAGTACATTTAATTATTTTATTTTGTTTTTTATTTAGCCCATATAGGGTGCTAACTTTCAAATGAAAAAAGAATTTGCACAAACGCCATGACTTTATGGCAATGTTTTAAAATTAGAAAAAATTACAAGAAAAAAAAGGAATTTCCGTTTATGAAAACTATACACACATATTGAAAGTTTTTAATACAATAATGATAATAAAATAAAAAGAAAAAACTCAAACTAAAATCCCCAAAGTGCATGGAATTTCTCAAGCTCGGGTATCAGGCATTACAAAAAATGTGGATGAAATTGAGGAAGATATGGAAGCTCTTGATCAGAAAACGAAAGAGAAAATCTAATTTCGACGGTGTCGACTAATTTCTTTTGCAATGGGTTTGTGCTGAAAAGCCAAAAATGCATCAATCAATCAACCTATGCCTATGAGTAGGCAAAAAACAGAGAAAATTGCCAAGATTTCGAAAACTCCGAAAATATAAAAAAACATAATATGATAATTATACTTGTAATTTCAATCTTAAATTTTTCTTTTTTGTTGATTTTTTCTCTCAGCATTAGGCTAATTGGCTTTGAATTCATTTCGTCCTATTTTGATCACACTATATATTTTAGCGGCCTTTGGCGCTGATATCGGTATGTTATTATGAATATTTTAAACTTGAAATTTGATATTTAATTCTGTTCGGATAATATGATAATTGTATATACAATATATTTTTTCAATATAAAATCTATACTACGGTATGAAACTACAGTCGAATTGTTCCCCGCATAATCAGATTCCTCGCTTAATCGGATATTATGTGCCGGAATCATTGAGATGCGTTTGAGTGAGGGCGACAGAATATTCATAAGAAGTAGGCCTATCCTATCAACTGATGTTATGCCATTGATTGAAATCTCAAGAAAATTATATTCGATAATGGATATAAATTTTTATACTTCGCTTTGCAGCGTAACCGAAGTGATTCATTTTCTGATGAAGAAAGAATAAGAAAAGCAATTCCTAGAAGTCAGAAAATTCAATGATTCATAACTTGGTCTATCTTAGTCGAAAATGAATCAATTTTTTTGGTTTTATATTTTACCTCATGAATTTTGTTTTACTAAATAGAGGCCTATAACTTGCCGGACCCAGCGACAGTATTTTAAAATGAAAAATTCCGTAACCTTTTCAAAAATCTTATGGCTTCTAAAAGGATATGTGGCATTTAAAGATTATTTTTATCGGAAGTTACCTCTAAGACTAAGAGTTTTAGAATAATAGGATAATAATATAATTAGGGGAATAACAAAAAGAGTGGACACCCTGTATATACAGTAATATATAAACATAGTAAAATGTCGAAAATAGTTTCGAAATCAGTGACTAATCTAAATTACAAGATTTTTTTAAAAAAAGCATCAACATCTAAGAGAAGAAATTCGGGGATTTGATAAATATATTCAGCATATTAAAGTGCTTCAAGCGGGGAGCCTTAATTTTTTAAGGTATTCACATATACAGGGTGGGCAAAAATTCCGTAAAAACTTTAAAAATTCATAAAAACCGGAAAAATAGCCGAAATAAAAAACGATTTGCAAGGTTAGCATCGCGGGGGTACAGGAATTTTTTTAAGACAGAAAAAAACTAAAAAAAAACAGCCGATAGGTGGTCCTAACGTACACAAGTCAAAGAAAAGATATGCAAATAACGAACAGAATGCCTCCAAATCGTTTATTACGGCAGTATGTATTCCACATGACCACCACCACAGGGCAGTGATAACACATTGCAGGCGAGGCGAGTCACAAATCCAGCAACGGCAGAGTGCAGCAGGTCCACATACGCGGTTTACAACGGTGAACTGATTGTGGATTAGGAGCGCGCAAGTTCTTATAACCGTCTCATTTGCATATTTCCACCGAAGTCGCTCGTACCAGCGCCAATTATCGTCTGTTTTTTTAAGTTTTTTTTCCTGTCTTAAAAAAATTCCCGTGACCTAGCGATGCTAACCCTGCAAACCGTTTTTTATTTCGGTTATTTTTCCGGTTTTTATTTATTTTTAAAGTTTCTACTGACTTTTTGCCCACCCTGTATTTGTTTGCATCTAGCAAATAGCTGCGTGAGAAAGAGAAAATGAATAAAATATATTTTTTCACAGCATCAATATTTAATATTTTTAGTTACATAAAATATTCGATTAATCAGTCTATAATCGATTAAAACATTTTGATTACCCGGTTAAAAATTTTAATCACTTCCCTGCCCTAGAAATATTGTTTGCATAATGGAGTGACTAACCATACATTAGGCAAATTTTAAATGTGCGTTTATTAGTATGTTTCAAAACTTCACTAGTAAATAGGTTAATGGGATGGCTTTATATAGTTGCGTTTTGAATGTATTTCGCTGTTCGCGAATACAGTGTATCCCGCTTACAACGTTCCCTCTTAGAGCGGTTTCTCAATTAGTACGGCTCATTTTCGTAGTCCTAACTCTTACTAATACTCATCGACATTTCCTGTTTAAATCATTTTCCACTTACACCATTTTCACATTATGGTTTTTTAAGAAACGTTACAAGCAGGATCCTCTGTATTATCCGATTGCAAGGAAAAGTTTAAAATTTGAAGTCTTACTTCAAAAAACATTTCGTATTGGCAGTTGTTAATATCAATACCCACACAGAAAATTGCGTTGATGACTTTGATTCATATCCCACAGAGCTCTCTTTGGCAGGGTTCACACTGGTGCTCTACGGCAAGCGATGCAGCATGTAGCTGGACTCAAATTGGTTAAAAAACTTGAAATTCAAGTTTTCATCCTGTCCAAGTCCACAACCACTTACTTAATTTTGTTCACTGAATATATATATATATAAAATCCGCATTATAGGCCTAGTGTACTGTCTTATACGAAGAATGCACCATATTGACTGCTCCTACAGTAATACGCAGTTCCTGGAGGAAATAAAATAAATACGCAGAAATATATATATAAATATGTCATCTGCAATAGTTAACGCTCAGTTTCTTGAACTCCAGATTTGAATTGAATTTTTTGTCCTGTAGAGAAAATGTCTAGCTTTGGTAGTGATGGGCACCACATGGGGGATGACAGTGTTCAAGCCCCTTATTATTATTTGTTTTTTATACTGAACAAATTTAGAGGAACCCATGAAAAATCTTGCGCCGTGGGCCTGCCAAAGATCTCAGCCTAAGAACCTACTCGAGGATGTAGGGAGGAGAATGGCATCCATTTACTCGATGCTTTAATAGTATAACTCTTAACATAAGTCTATGGATCCCATAACCATAGCCCACTAGTCCTGTAACGAGTGACTTTAGATATGAGTGTCCGTGGGTATTCAGAATAAGATCTAGTCTGTTGATTTGAAGTGGATACTATGTATCCAAGTACCTACTTACGGATACACGGGAAACAATTCTGATGCGACAACAAAATACTGTAAAGCCGGGTTTAAGCTATAAAAGTTTGATAAAAGATCTTTTATAAAACTTGAAAAATTCGACCAATAAGTGCATCAACCAATAGGCTTATTGGTTGGTTTTTTTTTCAAGTTCTGTAAAAGGTCTTTTATCAAACTTTTATGGTGTAATCTCGGCCTAAGAGCCTAACTCTCTCTAAAAAAAATATCGATATTATTCAACTTCAATTAACATTAAAAGACCACATTTTGCTTTATTTCTCTGGTCTCAATAGCACTAGCAGCACCTATTCCTACAATCATCGAAACTTTTCAGAATCGTCTCAACTTTAGTAATAGGCACGGTTGCATATTTATAATTAAGTGCTCAAAAACTCTACATATATTTACTCCACTAATGCATCAGCGCACGATAGCCCAGATCGATATGACACACGCATAAATTACCAAAGGATGTTTAGCGGTGTCGCGACTTCGATACCCGGTTCGTCCTTGTCAGAAACTTTCCTGACGCGGGGGTACAACAGAAACGGCGACATTACCGCAGAAAAAGATCTCTACCACACCGAGGGGTTAGCGCACCAAACTCTCGGTATGTAAAAAAAGGCCGTTCGTAATCCGCAATTAATTGTACGTCCTGGTCTAATTAGCCCTCGTGTGTAAATAATGACCATGGTGCAACCAAGAATGATCAACATAATGCAGTATGAAGGCATAAAACACATGAAGAGGACTTTGACAAATATGTCATCGTAAACACACATCGAAATCGAAGCTCAATTGTATAATTTTGCTTCTGCAGCAGATGGAAATAAGTATAATATATAAGCGGTCAACTCTTTAACTTATAATATCTTAGCTATTTTTAGAAAGCAAATAAGATTTAACAGAAAGAAAGGTGCTTTGTTCAAGTTTTCAGAAAGTTAGTCTCTTCGAAAGCATGACGTTATGAAGTGATGCGAACGAACGGTTAAAAAATTACTAGTTGAGATAATCTAGGAAGTACAACCAAGTTCGTTTCTTAAGTGTGTTTATGTATGAGTGTGAATCGCGTGAACGGTTTTTCGGACAAGTCGGATATGTGCCGAAGTCACAGATTCTTAAATAGGCAAAAGTCTACGAATCGGTCAAGGCTTAGGACAACGAAAATGGAAGCTAAGAGGCAGACTTCATGCTCTAACGAACAGAAATTGTCATTAGAACGACATTTTGTCATGTGTAGCGCGGAATCGTTTGCCCTTTTTTTCATTTATTGTAAATGTCTTAATGGCCTTAACGAGAATTCTCAAGAATTTACAATTCCGTGACACAACAACGGTAAGAGGAGCTGTAGAATGCCATGTCTGTGAAATCGTATCACTCAAAATAAACATTTATTTATGTTTATTATATTATTATATATATATTATATATATTATTATGTCACCAAATGTCCTCACAATTAACATCGTATTTGCTGTTGAATTTTTCTTCCAATTCATTAAAGAGTTGAGAATAACGTTTCTACTGCTAAATGAATTCAGATGCGTCAGCAAAACGAGTCTTTTCATCCTTCTATATACGGGATGAATTCGACCTATTCTGCCAAACGAAAGGGATTGATAGACGAGCCCAAGTGGATTATGAGACACCCCACCAACTCAAATCCTATCTCAAACCATTTTCGAGTTATGGTGGATAATCGATTATGGAAAAAAAATGCGTCAAGTCTGAAAAAAAAAGAAGAATTTGTAAAGTTTTTGGAAGATCTAAACGCAAACTAATCACACATTTGGAAAGAACAAATAAAATGCTATAAGGTGACATGGATTTCATTAGAATATCTGGTTTTAATGGTTAAACTGCAAGTGCTGAAAGATTGGCAAAGAGTTCAAAATCGAATTGTCGCCAAAATGTTTAATCGCCAATTATGCAAACACCCTTCTAGCTACAATCGGTGAAATTTTACAAAAAGAGCCTACAATAAACTATATCGGTGATCTAGTTTAGGAGAAATTTAGTCTTTTGTTTGCAATACATCACTGAAATCTGCGTTAGTAGAAGTAGATATTCGACGAAAATTCGCAATTGGCGGTTACAGATATTCTGGTGACAATTTGATTTTGCACAAAAAATCCTATAAAGTGACACTACCTCTATTCTACAGGATATCCGTATTTAATGGCGAGCTACAAGCGCTGAGAGATCGGTGAAGTGAAAAATTGCATTTTCGCCAAAACCTAATAAAATTATTTCGACGAACGTAGATTTCAGTGATGTATTGCTAACAAACGACTGAATTCCTCCTGAACTAAATGACCAGTTTGGTTTATTCTAAGCTTTTTCGAAAGCTGGTAGAATGGACAAGTTTTTGGCAAATTCGACCGGTTTTAGCTAGAAGGGTGTTTGCGGAATTGGCAATTAAAAATTTTGGCGACAATTGGATTTTGAACGTTGCCAATATTTCAGCACTTGTACCTCGCCATTAAAACCAGATGTTTCAATTAAATTGGTGTGACCTTATAGGATTTTTTCTTCGCTTTCCTAATATGTGCTCAGTTTGAGTATAGGTCTCTCAGACACATCACAAATCTGGTTTTTTTTTTCAGACTTCACGCATTTTTTTCCATAATCGATTATCCACCATAACTGGAAAACGGTTCGAGATAGGACAAGGTTGATAGGTTGTTTCATGATCCACTTGGACTCGTATATCATACCCCTTTTGTTTGGCAGAATAGGTCGGATTCACCCTGTATGCTTCATGTTGAGAATGTTCCTTGAAAGTAAATCATAGGTTTCCAACTAGAGTTCCACGACAGCTTTTCCGGGGTTCCGCAGCTTCAAAAGGTGTAAAGTTTTTCTTTGGAGGCGCAATAAAAATATCGATATTGTTTGAATATTCTTATTTGTTTCGGTTCCCTGGAACAGTGTAGTTACCATGAAGAGGGTTCCATGTGCTCTTAAACCGGCCATCTTCAACTTGTTGCTCAAAAGCACCATTGTTCTCACTGAAGCACTAAGAGTGTTCAATGCTCATAACGATTTCGTGCTTGCGTGCACTTGATCAATGCTTCAATTTGGCACCCTGTAAAAATTGCATTCAAGAATCGCAAACATACAGATTTCAAGCATAGGTATGTCAATGTTACCGTAAGGGTGCTCTTCGTTTGATGATAATCCTAGGTCGTGCTCGCGACTCAAGAAAAGTTGAAATCCCCTAGCTAAAACGTTGGAAACTTTTGGTCTAGATCAGTGGTTCCCAAAGTGCGGGTCATGACCTGCTGGGGGAAGGGGCGATAGATTCTGAAAAATGAAAATGTCTGAAAAATTTATTTTTATTTTTCGCAACGTAAAAAATGCCTCAACGGAGCTGAACAGCTACTTACCACATGTATCATAAAATGCAATTTTGTCAAATTTTACCTGAATATCAATCAAATATGTACAGGGTATTTAATTAATAATGCTAATAACAATTGAGCTAGTGTGTTGTTTATGAAGTTTTTTTGATAAAGTGAACTTATTGAAAATATTGGGACTCTCAAAATAGTTTTGTATGATGACGCAAGGGTGGCATGGTTCAACAACCATGAAAATGTTATGAATATTCAAAATAATATATAAACATCAAAACAAAAATTATTCCTCTTATGGAGGAACGCAAGAATATTTTCGCACTGGCCCCTGCTTGGTAATGGTGACCATGAATTTTTGGTTATCAAGTTACTCGCTCTGCACCATTATTATGTGCAAGACACACATTCTGTCCTAGCTTGCGGCTGTATTTGATGACACCGACCGCAGGATTCAAAGCTAATAAACACGTGGGCAGTTTGAAATCTCATAATAAAACAGTTCTGCTAACTAAATATTGAAAAATAGTTTGATTTCATCCACCATTGATTACAGGAATTAATGCACATTTATTAACAAAAAATCAAGACCCGGAATCGGAACATATGGTCACCCCATGTAGGGGAGTCGCCGATAAAATTCTAGTTAAAAGGTGGTCACACTTCAAAAAGTTTGGGAACCACTGATCTAGATAACTTGAGGCTAGTCTCCGAATGACAGAGATACTCAGGAATTTCATAGGATTCATGATGTTAAAGGATAAGAAATTTGTCAACACCTCACGACTACCTTAAGCTCTGACAAAATTTGTGTTATTCCCTAGATATATTTTTGAGGGGGGGGGAAGAATCGAAATATTGATCATATTTTCATTTTTATATCATATGTGTTGCCACAATTAAAAAGAACGATCACATAAGAGTTATGGTTATACTTAAGATTGATAAAAACTCCTTTTAAGCCTCATTAGTTGCAGTCTAGTTGATTTTGTTGTCCATTATCGTGGCTTAAATGGTCATTGGTTTTGACGAAGACATCATCGTAAAAGGTGATTTGCTCTACAATCGTTTTTTCTTTCTTATATCAGACTCTAAATGGCCTTCTCTGGCTGGGTCAGGACATAGGCGGAGATAGACTTGGAAGTCTGGGGGGGGGGCTCGGTCATTATCGCTGGGGGGACACGATGATGATGATGTCAATTCATATATACGCATATGCATTAGATCAGGCGACTCCACCTTTGACGCTGCCCCCCCTCCCCCCGTATTTCAGCCCATGGGTCAGGGTTATATCCTGACTAATTTTCCTCACTAATTTTTATGATGTTATGATAAAACTATGTAACAAAGCAAAACATTTTTCGCAACCGCGAATAATAGACGTAAAATGTCCGATTTCGAATATCCACTACTCCAGTCAAGGTTGCAGCATGAGTAAGCCTATACGTAATGCAGGGTATCCGGATATTGTCGTTGTCCATAATTTCAAACTGATTAAAAATCATTAATGTCACGTAGGGTCACGATAATAAAAAAACTTGGCTATCCAGCTTTTTGAGAGTTTAACAACAAATTTTTTGAAAGCGTCATTATGTACGTTGCAGTATTTACTTTCGAGCAAACATGGAGAAAAATGGTGTCATCACTGGTAAAGGCGCAAATAGCTCTGTGAAGGTGTAGCTCTCATCAGCTGTAAACTTGAATTCCTCTCCGGGATTATTTTTTCAGATGAACCAACATTTCATGCTTCCAACAATGTTAATTTCCAAATTTTGGGTTCAGAAAATTCCCATGCAGTTTTTGAAGTAAAAAAAAGAGTCACAAAATGAATGTGTGGTGTGCGCTTTCATGTTATATGGTCATTGGACCAATTTTTGTTCATTTATTTTTTAATTGTTAATTTTTTGTGGTGATAACACAGACATCTGTGACATTCATTCATTAGACCGACAACAGCTCAGGCCTACCACTAGAAGTGATTTACTGCCCTTTACCCAAAAGGGTGAGCTGAGCGGAGCGGGAGATGACATCTGTGACAGCAAACATTTATCTGGATCTAGTGCAACTATATTCAGCACCTCAAATGCATAATTTACACTCTAATACTATCTCCGAGCAAGATGGGCCACCGAGCAAGACTGGGGCACGGATGTAATAGAACCGTAGTCTAGCCACCCAGATGACTAAATATCACTCTACTAGATTTGTTAGGCTTGTCGTCCACTAGCAGCGACTTGAAGCGATGAACAAGTCGCACGCAGTTGTCTTAAAAAGTGGGGAAACGTCTTCCACTGAGCGGTGACAGCAGCAAACCACCGGCAGATTCAAAAAATTCGGGATCTTAAGCGACTTGCCGTATCTTTCTCCTTTTCCCATCACGAACGTCTTCTCCGAGTTTGTGTTAGATGTCTCATTAAGTACGGACTTGATAAATACACATCATCTGGATCTGGATCAATTTCTCAAAAATTCTAGTTTTCCAACGTTTACTCAAGATAATTATCGAACACACACTCGTATGCACGGAGTGCAGTCGTGAACTGAGCAGCGTGTAAAGGTCACTTTCAGTGAACGGCTGTTGTCACTCGCTTATCTTGCCGCGTGTTGTCGCGTCCAGTGGACGACCGGCCTTATTCTGAGATACGCTAAAGACTTCAGCAGGAAGATCCATGACATACAGCAGGATCTTCATGTTAGAATGACAGATGTTATTGCTACTGAGAGAGTCACTCCGGAAATACTGCAGAGAACATGGCTAGAACTCGACTATAGATTAGGTATCGTCCAGGCAACTTCGACATGTGCTGCTGCTCTGCAGCACATGTCGAAGTGTACTGATTATATTCAAGTTTATGGGTGTTGTTTTCTATTTATATATTTTTCTCATTCTTTAAGTATTAACTGTTCGGAAATAGAAAAATTCAAACCGGACACCCTGAACTTATGACCTGCATATAGCATCTTAGCAATTTCCAATTATGGATTGGTCTCTATGCAGTGTGCGAGATCCCTTTCGTGTGCATCAGGCATCTGATACAAACAGACACTGGGGGGAAAAACAGTTTTCCTTCCTTACAACCCCCATTCTTCATACACGCCTATTCAATGAATTACAGTATTTGCTGCCCGTGAAGCGCAATCTCCTTCTTAGCACATATTTTAGATACTTACTCAAATACTTGGTACTATCGTAAAAGAAGAAACCTGTATTTTTTTCAGATAAGTTTTCAAAGAAAAATGTGTCTTATATACACCGGAAAATAAAAAATTGAAAATTTCATAAAGCTATGTAATGTTATAATATCAGTTTCATGTATTTTAAACTTTTAACAGTTATGAAATTAAAATTTTCACATAAAAAGCTCTAATTTTCAAGGTTAGGTACTTATAAAAAGTTTGAAAACAACGGAAAACTAGAATTTGTTTTCCTGCAGTTACATGGAGCTTGGCGTGAAGCTAACTTCAAGGTAAGCAATACTTGGTTTCAAGTAGCCTCAATATACTGTGTGTCAGTTTTTATTCTCGCAAAAATAAAATTATTGCGATATCTATTGTTGTAATTCAATTTGAGAATTAAACCAAGAGCTTTTGGCAGAAAACTGTTCCGTGTCCTTTATGTTTCGGTTAGGCCACTCAGTTAGGCCTTAAATGTACGAAATATTCGTAATGCCAAGTACACCATATTTCCTTACCGCACAGTCCATTCATGCATTAGTGTCGAAATCTTTACTAGGACCATTGGAGTTAGGTACGCATACATGTGTACATCGGGTCTTATCTTGAAAAAAGAATCATTAATACCCATTTATAAAACCGTTAAAAATGAGATCCACATATGTGTATCTCTGGAGTGAAGTGGATAACAAGTACGTCTTATAACGAGAATTTTGGTACAACGGATGATTTTCGAGTGATTGTCAAATAGCTAATGTTAAAGATACAAAAAGTATTCGGTTACAGCGAGTTGAAAATCAAGAGGCATTCGCTATAACGACAAAAAATTCTCAACAATACCAGTTTTTCCTTCTCTCTTTTGTTGAATTAAATATGATGACTCTTATAATGACACATGATCGACACTTCTGACAAATAATGGATACAGAAAAGTTTTTTTAAACTACCTTTTCTATTTTTGGCCATTAGGATATGTGATGATTTTATTTGACCTTTGTCTCTATGCCGATCTTTGTGACTAAGAGAAAACTCTCACAGTTTAAAGTCGTTTCGAAATAATTAGCGGAAAAATGTTGACGAGACCATACTGTCATAGCTTCACTGTATAAGCAGTGATATAATAATTGAAAATTTTAAGTGTTCAGTCGATTAACTTAATAGGGTTGATAATTCGAAATTCTATGCAAAAATGTCTCAGATAATCAACAGCTGTGACACCAAAAATCAATTTCATGACTAGACTTCTGTTCACTCGTCAATATTAGAGCGAAATGATCTAAAGACGTTTTGATGCAGATAAGGCAGCAATTTTCTAGAATTTTATAACCCTTTTCTACAATTTGACAGAGCAAAAAAAAAAAAAAAATGGATATTCGCTTTTAATGAAAAGTCCGTTATAACGACGATTTTCCTGGTGATTGTGAATTGTCGCTATAACGGACTTTTACAGCATGACTTCTTTTAATTAAAACAAAGCAAATTAATAGAACATTGTTCATAAGACTCTCTTGGACATCTGTGAACATCATCTTGGGCTTGAATTCTGTTTTACTTTAAAATCTGATGTGTGAGTTTACGTAAAACATTTTTAAATAGTCGAGATCACGGGATCGCAAATTGTAAACATAAATACAATTGGAAATATATTTTACTTGCTGTTCTCAGTGTGACGTGTTTACCAAACATTAAACACATTGTACAATGAGATGTTGCAAGTGTTACTGTTCCGATCATATCGAGAGTATTTAGTGCGCGAATTTTCACCTGTTATCTTTCGCATGAATTTTCCGGAATACAGTGGATCCCGCTTATAACGTTCAGACTTAGAACATCTCCCGCTTGGTACGACTTATTTTCGTGGTCCCAAATTTCAATAATACTCATCGAGATTCAAAGAAACAGATATTTTCTGTGGATATTATGCCGAAGTGAATTCGGAAAGAAAAATCACCTGGCCTCTGCCGTGACTCGAACCCAGGCCTTCTTGCATACCGGGCAAGCATGCTAACTATGGCCCCCCACATCCTGGAGCACCCCCCCCCCCAGTCTGGGATCTTCTACTGGCCCCCTGTCAGATTTTTCACGGGTCCTTCTACAGTTAATTTATAGCGTGAAAAAGCAAAAAATGATGAGAATTGTCCCGGGCCTCAGGGCTACAGCCCTGTCATCTCCGTCCTTGTGGGGGCCACGATGCTAACATCTACACAACCCTGCCTTCCTTATTTCACGCACTGTGGCGTGAGGAGCTGAAGTAAAGGCATTAGCTCTCTTAACTTCAGCAAATAGTCCCCATGTTGGAGTGTAGAGACGAACACCGAGTTCTACGGAAGTGCTGCCATCTATTTAGCTATGTTGAAAAAAACTATTATAAAAACATTATAAACATTTTCCCGTTTATGTTTTAAGTGTTATGGTTTCTTGAATAAACCTTATATAAGCGGGGTCTCGATAGGGATGGGGGGTCAAGTCTGCTGTCCCGGAATGTATCTTATTAATACTGTATTACAGTAATTAATTTTCCACGCTATATTGATGTATTATAACCCTTTCAGACCTTGGTGTTACAAATGTGTGGGTTGCTTTTTGTCACTGTAAAAGTTTTTTCTTTTGCCCTCAGGGAGTAAAGCCCTGACTTTTGAAAGATTGTGTAAGTTTCGAGTTAGAGAAATATGGTGAACTTTGGGAGCTCTTCCATCAGACTGCAGTAGTTTAAGGGGTTTTTAAGATGGCTTCCAGGAGAAAGTGCCTCTTAGAAAATGTGATATATTACATAAAATGTAGCAATAAAAATCTGGAAAAAAATTGTATGTGAAGATGAATATATACGTACCCTGCACCTTCTTGGCTGAAAAAATTGGAACGAAGTGAATTATATTTCTTCTCAGAAAAATAAATAAATGAATTGAAAATTTGAAAAAGAAAAAAATAAAGGTTTGGTGACATTAACGTTTTTTATGCATTTTTTAAGTATCAAAAATGCACAAAAACATTTTGAAAATTCCAAAAAATGAATGCTCGTGTCTGAAAGCGATAAAAGAGTCCCCGGAAAGCCTGGGGTCTCAGTCACAATATCCTATCTTCATTGGCTCATTGGCGTACGCAAGAGGAGGGGGGGGGGTGTTGGGGTTCTAACCCCTCCCCTTGAGCCAAGATTATAGTGTTATTTTACAGGAAAAAACGTAAACCCCCCCAGAAGGAAAAAAAATCTGAAAACCCCCCTCGAGAAAAATCTGCGTACGCCTATGCCTGTCTTACATGCATGGCTTTTACATAATGAAGCAGAGGTCCATAGGATGGGATCTTTGGCGGCCCCAAGGCCAGACTTTTCACGGGCCCTCTATAGTTAATTTATCGTGTGAAAAAACACAAAACATTATGACAATCGTCCTGGGCCCATGTCGGTTCCACTCTTGTGGGGGCCATGCTTTAGGCTCGGGATAGTGAGCGAAGATGCGGCGTAGGCTCCCTTTCCCCCAGTGTCAAAGGCGGAGACGACTGATTTATGGGTATAGTTTATGGGTATACATGAACTGACATCATCGTGCTCCCCCCCCCCCCTCCGACTTTCAAGTCTATCTCCACCTACGGCCGGGATTACACTATAAAAGTTTGATAAAAGATCTTTTGCAAAACAACCAATAATCTCATTGATAGTATTTGCTCGAATATAACCGATACGCTTATTGGTTGCATTTTTCAAGTTTTATGCAACAACTTTTCTAAAACTTTTATAGTGTAATCCCTGCCTTATAAATAATTGAATTATTATTCAAGATAATCCAAGAGAGATAATTATGCATTTCAGTAGAATAATAACGACAACCTACGAGATATGATTTCCAATACGCATGTGAGGAAGAGCGGTCTTATATGCATTCGGGGCCACCCGGCCGAAGTGATTTTTCTGAAGCCCCCTATCTGTGTGACATGTTAACTAACGCTCAGAAATTTTAGCCAGATCTGATTTTAATGAGACCCCCTGCACTTGAGGCACCCCGGCCATGCCCGGGTGGGTCTATTCGTTAAGACGTCACGCTGTAAAGTAGCCTAAGGCCGGCATTACACTATAAAAGTTTTGTAAAAGCTCTTGGATAAAACTTGAAAAATTCAACCAATAAGCTTCTCGGTTACGTTTGCTCAAATGTAACCGAAACGCTTATTGGTTGCATTTTTGAAATTTTATAAAAGAAATTCTATCAAACTTTTATAGTGTAATCCCAGCCTAAAACAACACCTAATCAGTTCGCAAAGAAAATTGCTTCTAAAAGAATGTATTTATTTAAAACGTCTTTTATATCAGCAAAACGAAAAGTAGATGGCAGCAGTATATCCCTCAATATGAGACTTATTCATAGTTACATTTAATTAGGCAGGGCCGGACGTGGGTCATTTAGCGGCCCAGTGCGAGAACAGTTTTGTGCGGCCCTCTTCAATATTAAGAGAGATAATGTGATGGGGGGGGGGGGCGTTATAGGACCAAAAAAGCAGGGTCGCCTTAATGCATGGGCATACTGGATAGTTTAGGTCGTACAATTCGTCGCAATCAATTTGTCGCAGCGTCAATTCGTCGTGCTACAAACTCGTCGCGGTACAAATTTGTCGCAGAGTCAGTTCGTCGCGGTACAAATTTGTCGCAGAGTCAGTTCGTCGCGGTGAAAATTTGTCGCAGACTCATTTCGTCGCGGTACAAATTTGTCGCAGAGTCAGTTCGTCGCGGTACAAATTTGTCGCAGAATCAGTTCGTCGCGGTACGAATTTGTCGCAGAATCAGTTCGTCGCGGTACAAATTTGTCGCAGAGTCAGTACGCCGATCAAATAAATTTTCAAAATTAAATTTTCACCGTATAAGCCGCACTCCCGCTTTCTGGCGGGATCTCCATTTCTCGCAGCGAGGGGCGTTGGGCGAACACACCAAGATGATAAATTACGATAAAATAAATTTTCAAAATTAAATTTTCACCGTATAAGCCGCACTCCCGCTTTCTGGCGGGAACTCCATTTCTCACAGCGAGTGGCGTTGGGCGAACACACCAAGATGATAAATTACGATAAAATAAATTTTCAAAATTAAATTTTCACCGTATAAGCCGCACTCCCGCTTTCTGGCGGGATCTCCATTTCTCACAGCGAGTGGCGTTGGGCGAACACACCAAGATGATAAATTACGATAAAATAAATTTTCAAAATTAAATTTTCACCGTATAAGCCGCACTCCCGCTTTCTGGCGGGATCTCCATTTCTCGCAGCGAGTGGCGTTGGGCGAACACACCAAGATGATAAATTACGATAAAATAAATTTTCAAAATTAAATTTTCACCGTATAAGCCGCACTCCCGCTTTCTGGCGGGATCTCCATTTCTCACAGCGAGTGGCGTTGGGCGAACACACCAAGATGATAAATTACGATAAAATAAATTTTCAAAATTAAATTTTCACCGTATAAGCCGCACTCCCGCTTTCTGGCGGGATCTCCATTTCTCGCAGCGAGGGGTGTTGCGGGAACACACCAAGATGATAAATTAGGATCAATGCCCATCCCAAAGCACAATTTGCCTAAGGGGTCATTCAAGTATTACGTCAGGATCGGGGAGGGAGTTTCGGATTTGTTGACTTTTGATGGCGGGGGGGGGGGGGGGGTTGAAGGTCGCTTACGTCATCAACCACCCCTTTTTGAAGATATGAAATATTCTAAGCTTCTGGTGAAATTTTGCTGACGGGGGAGGGGATGGGGGTCAGTGTTTTGCTGATTTTTGCTGACAAGGGGGAGGGGGTCAAAAATGGCTGAAAATCTGCTCACGTAATACTTGAATGGCCCTAATTCACTATTGAATATGTATCTGCCATGTAGGGAATACATCTTTGAGGAATTTTTTACCGACAATATATCTAAGGCTAGCATTACACTATGAAAGTGTTCTAAAAGTCCTTTTATAAAACTTGAAAAATTCAACCAATAAGATTATCGGTTGCATTTGCTCGAATGTAACCTATGAACTTTATTGGTTGGATTTTTTGAGTTTTTAACTTGAGCAACTTATCCGGTGCAAATTAAATTTTGAAAATGTATGTGATCGCAATTTATCATCTCGGTGTGCGCCCCAACTCCCCTCGCTACGAGTAATGCAAATCTCGAGAGAAAGCGACAAGTGTGGCTTATCCGGTGAAAATGAAATATTAATTAAATTAAATTATTAATTATTTCAGGTTCTTGTGGAGATACTGTAGTGGTTAATGTTGGTGGGAGTCTCGATTCCACATGGGACAGATACAAGTTTACACTTAAAGACAGCCTCCGCTGTACTGTAATTTGGGGAATATCATAAACACCGACATTTTTTTACAGAATTTTAAAATTTTATCATAGAAAAAATGATTTTTTTAACATTTACAATAATTAAATAATAAAACATTAATATCAATTGTAATTTTAATTTCGATGTAATTTCGATGATTTTTTTCGAAATGACAAAAAAAAAAATTTAGTAAACTGTGTGCATTTCTTGATGGAAAAAAACTTTTCTTCATGTTTATTTTTTCACGTATGAGACAAAAAAACCTACATACAGATCGCGTGACGAGTTGACTCTGCGATAAATTGACGTCCCGACGAATTGGTTACACGACAAATTGTCACTGCGACGAATTTGTACCGCGACGAATTGGCTCTGCGACGAATTTGTACCGCGACGAATTGGCTCTGCGACGAATTTGTACCGCGACGAATTTGTATCGCGACGAATTTGTACCGCGACGAATTTGTACCGCGACGAATTGGCTCTGCGACGAATTTGTACCGCGACGAATTTGTATCGCGACGAATTTGTACCGCGACGAATTTGTATCGCGACGAATTGGCTCTGCGACGAATTTGTACCGCGACGAATTGGCACTGCGACAAATTGATGCGCGACGAGTTGAGCGCGACAAGTTGATTGCGACAAATTGACCGGCTACGGTGCAAAACAGAATAATGTCTAATACATTGAAGTAAGATTTTGAATCGGGTCGGGGTGTGACTGACACTTGAAGTCTAATGGAGTGACGAGCTCAGATAAACTCTTTTCCACAGGGCTCATGGCGCTGTTAAGACCATGCACCCCCTTCCTCTTTATTTGGAAAGGCTGGCATGGGCTCTGGAGACCTTAGGTATCGGTCATATATTGTTTTAAATATTCAAAATTTATAAATTTTCTTGAAAATCAATATGAGAAGTCAACTATAAATCTTGGTCTGGGGATCCTGTTGAAAATCAAGGCTCCGTTCAAAGATGTGGGGCCATGGATTCACTATCATGTGTCCGTTAATAAGTCGGCATATTTTTCATCAATAGATCAATAGAATTTCCAAGTTCTGGCTTTTTGAAGCAGTTATCGTAAAATGTACGTAGTCAATGCAGTAAAATACAGTTTTACGGCCCATAATATTTTGCGGCCCGGTGCGATCGCACATTTCGTACCTACCTGAGTCCGGCCCTAACTGACCCTGGTCACGACCCATGGGTAAAGAGCCCTGCCCTAATTACAGGGCTGGACTTAGGCATGTGCAAAGGGTCGACTGTACCGGGCTGAAAAATATTACGGGCTGTAAAAAAACTGAACTTTTAAAGCTATAACTGCTTAAAAAAGAAAGAAATTGAAGTTCTGTCGATCTAGATGTCGATTTACTATAACAGACACACGTGAGCCTATCACAGTGAATCCGTGCCACCCCTTCGTCCACATCATATTTGAATGGGGCCTTGAGTTTTTACAGGACCCCGGACCAGGGCCGTAACTACGATTTTGCCGCCCCCCACAGTTTAAAATTCGATAATTTTGTAATCGTGTTCTTTGTTCCCACCTAAAACTACCACCCCATTAATTTTGCTTTCCGGGGCAGTTGCCCCTGCCCCCTATCTAGTTACGGCTCTGCCCCAGACATTTAGCTGACTCCTTATTGATTTTCAAGAAAATTTAGAGTTTTAAATATTAGAAAAAAATAAGGCCAATATCTAAGGCCTCCAGAGCAGTGTCCTCTTAACGAATATGCCCACCCAGGCACGTCCGGGGCCTCAAGAGCAGAGAGAATTCGCAAAAATTCAGTCTGGTTAAAATTTTCGAGATTAAAAATGAATTTACAGGCAGGCATTTTTAACCAAGTAGGGGCGTAAAAAAATCTTTTTACATGGGGTCCATAATGTCCTTGAGACGACCCTGCCCCTGAGCCTTGCCAGCCCAGACTGATAGGGCTCTGAGGCAGGACCGTCAAACCACCAAAATGCCTACCGTCCGTCTCCCCAATATTTTTAATGGGATGCTCTCTATCCACCTGAATCTTCTAGTCGGCCTGTGCTCATGCGTTAAGACGGCCCTGCATCCTGGTTCTTTGACGGACCCAAATTCCGAGTCTTTTAATGAGGCCTCATAAATTTATTTTCGGTGAATGTGTGTAGAGCAAAAATGAGTAAATCTCTACTTACTACCAATCATATCTCTCGTTGGCGGGGAAAAGAGGCGTGAGTACAAATATTAAATAGGGCCGCAAAACGGTTCTCGCACCGGGCCGCAGAATGACCAAGTCTGACCCTGCACATGTGTTTACTTCGATTTTTTCCCTACATATATTTACACTCTTTGAGGAAACCCAAGGACGTACTTACTCGCGATTTAAGAGCAATCTCCCTCCGAAAAATACCAAAAATAGTAGTGTAATAGCTAGAGTTACCATCCGTCCTCCTTTTTGGTGTCATTTCAAGCGTCCTCCTACGTTTTAGAAAAAATTCGTCCTTCTGTCTTTCTTTTCAGAGGTTTCGGGAATCATTTTCTTTTCTTTTTTTCATTCCGAAACATATACAGTCGATCCCGCTTATAATGTTCCCACTTACAAAGTTTTCCCGTTTAGTACGACTTATTTTCGTGGTCCCAACCCTAACAAATTATCATTAAGATTTCCCGTTGAAACCGTTTTACCGCTTACAACGTTTTTTCATGACGTTTTTTTGATAAACCAGCTAAACTAACTTTATAAGCGGGATCCACTGCATCTCTTCATTGGCATGAGTGTTTATACGTCGCTCCTACAGGCAGGTTTGGGGCCGTTCAAGTATTACGTCAGCAAATTTTTAGCCATTTTTGATTTTTGATCCCCCCTTGTTAACAAAATTTCGTCAGCACTGCCCCCTACCTCCTAACGCATATTGGTGGGATCAGAAACGTACGCGGGAGGGGGGCATGGGGGTGGGGCTCGTGCACCTTCCCAACCCCCCCAGACCAAAAAAAAAATTTTTTTTGATGAAAAAAAATTTAAAAAAAAATTTAAATTTCGAAAGAAAATACCTTATATGTTATTATAATCAATTTCAGTTAATTTCAATGCTATTTGAAGGGTAAGAAAATTTCTCTTTAAGAAATTCATTGCGACCCACCCTTTAAGCCATATATGGTAAACCTTGACCCGCAGACCACATGTGGACCTGAAGGTTATGTGATGTGGCTGCCCTCCCCCCAAACCTAATTTTGTACAAATGAACTAAGCGGCACATTTACAAATCGCTTAAATGATCCGTGGTACAATTCCAGAGCATTTAAGTGGCCCGGGGCACATTTTCAGAGCACTTGAAGGATCCGTGAAACATTTAGAGATCACTAAAGTGACTCTGTAGGGTACTTATCAATAGGGAGAATGTTAGTTCAGGTGCCCAATAACTATCCAAAGGTTTTTTTTCCGTTTTTGGCGCACCGAATAAGATGCCATTAATAATATTTCATATCTTCACAAAGGGTGGTTGATGACGTAAGCGTCATCTAAATCCCCTCCCCTTGTCATCAAAATTCAACAAATCGGAACCCCCCTCCCCCATCGATGCTGACGTAATACTTGAATGACCTCTTAGATATAAGAGATACAATAAGGATGTGGTAAGTCAAGTAGTTATAGACAATGTACATTATGGAAAATGCAATAAATCAGTAATCATGCATATTAACCGGTTATTATACATAGCCACCAATCGTTTCGGTAAGTTTGATACATTTTTCTACATTTGTCACTTTTACCGGTAATCATGCATAATTTCCGATTGAAGTTGGTGAGTATGAAGTATGATTTTATGTATGGAAAAAATCATGCGGAAATACCACTTAAATTCAATCATTTATCAGTTTCTTCCGTACGTGAGGGGCATGGCTCCCGCATCCTGTAGCAGGGCCCCTAGGCGGTCTGACACGGCCCCTAAAACGAACTTTTCACTTGCCCCTTCAAAGTGAATTTGTAGTAAGAAAAAAAAAATTGATTAAAATTGCTCCGGGGCCACAGGGCTGGAGCCGTACCAGTCCCACCCTTGTGGGGGAGGGGCATGATGATGGGTGCACTATATGGGTGCGTATTTTGTCATAAAAACTAAATTAAATGAAAATAAGTGTTATGAGAATAAAAAACGTATAAATTGTTATCAGCATTGTAAAGTTAGCTTTCTTCACATTTATCAGCATTTTTAAACATAAGCTACATCACTGATGGAATTCATCATCCTAGACTGAAATTTGAGCAAAATTTCTGGTAAATTTTAATAATTTATTGACTATTTATCATATTTACCAATACGAGCTGGGGATTACACATAATCACCGGTAAATGTGAAAAATAAAATTTACTAAACTTGCAAAAATGGTTGGCGAATATGCATAATCGCCGGCTATTATGCATAACAACTGGATTTATCAAATTTCCGTAACACATATAGTGGTTCTGTTTTAGTTGGGAAAAATTTATTGTGGTGGTGGGTAGGCTTACCAAAATCGTTCTCCTTTTTGGTGTCATTTCAAGCGTCCTCCTGCGTTTTAGAAAATTCACTCTTAAAAAAAAAAGAGACCCCGGGCTGTGCCCGGGTGGGCCCATGCATCAAGACGGCACTGATTCTATAGTAATAGCAGTTTTGTTGTGATTAGCTTTCTCCAAGTTAGTGGCGCCATCTGTCATTGACAGAGGTACATGAGTTGTTACTAAATGAAGGAACAAATATAATTTGGTAACTAATGCTACCGGATTCGAAAACTCGAAAATGAGGACGCATGCTTTAGCCATCTTAATTTTATCTCTACTAAAGATGGCGCCACAAAACTTAATGCTGTAAAGCAGAAGTACCCAAATACTTTTAGTCATGGATCCCCGGAAACCGGTTTACGGAAACTTTGCCCCCCGACATTAGGGAACGAAAGCATCAAAGCGAACGTATTGCAGAGAAGCCTCACAACTCACCAAATGGAAAGCTCTCTCTCTCCACAAAGCATCAGTGTATCTTCGGAAAGCAGCTATGTCTTCTTCTGCTGAAAGAGATAAAAATGTAATTTCACAGTAATGAAATTAGTGAGTCATGTGAGAGTTCATTGTACTATGCAAATTTTTTTATTCAAGAAAGCAAGAGAGTACATTTATAATCAGAGAGAAACAAGCCATTTTTAGAATAAAATTCAATATTGAAAGATACATGATAATATGTTTGTGTGCACAGTATATTTAGTTTTTTTAGAGTCATTATCGGTGATTGGGAAGACTGGGGATATCATGTCCGGTAGGAAGAACCACCTAGGGTACGCCATGTATGTTGCTTTAACGTTTTTAGCAGGATCAGTCTCTAATATTTCAGTTTGTCCGTTTGGAATAAGTAAGTGTTCAGGTGTGCCTATGATATCGTCGATTCGCTTGCTGCCAGTCTTCAGATCTGTGAGAGAGTCATTCAGTGGTGTCGGAGCCGGGGGTGCTGTGGGTGCTCGAGCACCCACGGAAGTTTGTAGAACGAATCCGAGCACCCACAGAATTGATTCAAAAATCCAATTTTTTCTACATGAATCTCAAGACGGGCACCCACAGATTCGAAACACTTCCGACGCCCCTGGAGTCATTGATCCAATGCGATTTCAGTATACGGTGATGATACTTGAATGGTTTTAGTGTTGAGTTGCCATCTGGAGAAGAGTCCCTCTTCTTCGTTGAACTGTACTGTAGCTTTCGGTACTACACCGTCCTTATCCCAGAG
This sequence comes from Pholcus phalangioides, assembly GCF_987345545.1. NCBI lineage: Eukaryota > Metazoa > Arthropoda > Arachnida > Araneae > Pholcidae > Pholcus > Pholcus phalangioides. The sequence goes on from NW_028301625.1 coordinate 25,573,855, forward strand.
TACGTACATTACAGGATTGGAGTGTCTGTATACGGTTTGGAGAGAAGTATCTTGAACCAACAGCTGTTTGTCGTCGACAATGTAGCGGTATACATCATAGTTAGCATTTTTTAAGTAGGCAGTCCAGGCTACAAGTCTTTTAGCCCGGTACTGGTCCCAGATGTGAGAGAGAGAGATTGTAGAAGTCCCTTGTCCGTAGGTAGCCACTGTGCCACTTTTTCATAATATGTAAGTAGTTTGCAAGGAGATTCTGTCTGAGATTCTGCATTCCAAAAGTCCTTGTGTATGACTGTATTGATTTTAAAGTCACATACCTGCGCATAGGTATCTGTAGCCAGTTCCTGGATACAGCAGGTCGTGCTCTAATCCGACGACCATGGCGATAGCGAGTTGTGGTCATGGGCGGAGATACGCCCCCCCCCACCCCAATGTCAAAGGTGGAGTCGGCTGATCTAATGTATATATGTATATATGAATTGACATAATCATCATCTTGCCCCCCCCCCCCCAGCAATAATGACCATACCCCCCAGACTTCCAAGTCTATCTCCGCCTATGGTTGTGGTAGAAGGTATCCTGCGTCACCGGTATAGTAACCTGCGAGTTCTCATCCGGTATGTTGTTAGAATCCGTCTGCCACGCCAATACCCCCGGCCAGTCCGATGTACTGGGTGCCGGCTGCGGAGTCCGAGGCTTCTGCGGAGTAGTCCGTGTCTCCACATGCTTGGCTCGTGGATGTATAACTGCAATGTTTGGGACGAGAGGTCTATTACTTATAGGAAAATTCGGAACATGTCCCACGATGGACTCTGTACCCTGTGCTGTTAGATAAGCATGTGATAAGAGTCCTTTCGTTCCCAGCACATTTCGGCCCTGGAAATTTTGGCCCGGACATTTCGCCTGCCATGACTGTATGCGTGACCATATAAGTGGGTGAGTGACCAGAGGTGTATTTACTGTTTTATTGCCCGTAGGTTACCTGAATTTTGCCGCCCTTCAGAGCATCTATGAATAATAGGCGGTGATTATGCATAATAACACCGGGTCTATCAAATTTCCGTAACATGTAGCGGTTCTATTTTAGTTGTCTTCGCCATCTGGTTTTTGCGAAAAGGTCACTCATTCTAGTTTAATTTCCTTGATCACGCATTCCTCGAATTCGCCACTCTGTGCTATGGATCGCTTAGCCCCCCACGCCTATGAATATGTCCGTGTCTCTAAGTCTTTCTTTTGGTCACTCACATGCTTTCATAGGTTTATGCAGAATTTTCTCGAGAGAGGGGGTTTCAAAAAAAATTTTCTTCTGGGGAATGAAAATCCCCCTTTACGAACGCCAATACATGCTTTCATACTCTTTCTGTCACTCATATGCTTGCATACTCTTTCAGCCACTCCCATGCTGACACACTTTCTGAGTCACTCTCATGTTCACACATTCTCTGGGTCACTCTTTCGGCCATTCACATGCTTGTACACAGTTTTGGCCATTCACACTCTTTTGCTTACTCACATGTTTTCAAACTCTCTAGGTCACTCATTGACCTAGTCTCTCGCTTTCTGGGCAGCGGCGGATCCATGGAAATAAAACTTTGCCGTCCTTCTGTCATTATGTACTAATTCTCTTAGCCACTCATTATTAACAATTTGCAGCCCCTTCGAATTTGCCACCCTGGGTTATAGCCCGCTAAGCACCCCTGTAAATACACCACTGTGAGTGACCAAGTGACCAGTTATGTTACCAAGTGCGTGGATGAGTGACTGTATGAGTGGCCAAGTGAGTCACTCATACTAATCAGCCTCTAGATCTTTCATGTGGTCATTCACTCAACCATACAGTCAGTAAAAATCCCTCCTCATACGGTCACTCACGTAATCATTCATGTGGTGTTATTCATTCAACCATACAGTCACGAACCTTCACTTTCTCACACGGTCACACTCACTCATACAGTCATTCGCATTCACTTGTTCATTCATACTGTCCCTCATTCAGTCGATCGCACAATCACTTGATCACTTATACAGTCACTCACTCATACGACCACTCACCCATGTATATAATCACTCATACGGTCACTCACCCAATCACTTGGTCACTCATACTGTCACTCACCCAATCACTTGATCACTCATACTGTCACTCACTCACTCACTCGGTCACTCATACTGTCACTCACTCACTTGGTCACCCATATGGTGAGAGCAGGCGAAATTTCTGGATCCCCGGAAATCTCGGTGTCTGCCATGGATCTCCATGCACCAGCCAAGCAATATCTTTGAGTTTTGACAACTAAATAAATTTCTGTTATAAGTTTTTTAAAATTGGCTTCTGATATATTTTTTGGCAATTTTTTACACGTAGCTCTCTGTCCGAATTGAGCAGCCTGAGCTTGTTTCTTGACTTATTTTTTACCTGGAGCGGTTTTTTTTATAATTTTATAATTGGATCGTGGAACCTCTGTAAAAAGGTAGTGGATCTCAAGTAAAAAAGCCGTGGATTCCTGGGGGTCAGGGCACCTCTAAATGGGAACAGCTGCGGTACAGCGACCTAGGGTTGCCGGATTCCGAAACTTAGAAATGAAGACACATGCACGCGTACTCTTGGCAGTTTCACTTATTTTCACAAGAAATGGAGCCTCTATACCAGTGGTTCTTGACCTTTTTCAGCCCATGGCCCCCTTTGAACCATATTTTCTTCTCGTGCCCCCCCCCCTTCATGCATGAACGAGATCGTTTTTACTTATTGATTGAATTTAGTCAAAACTAGTTAAAACGAAAAAAATTTTACAAATAAGGTTGATCGGATCCCTGAACCAGAAGCGGTCCTTACCAAGAATTTAAATGTGTAAAGTTATTTTGTTTCGTAAAAATACGGGACTATCCAACCAACGAACCTACACAATGTATCGCCCCTCTAGACACATCACCCTCGGCCCGTATCCACCCTGGGCTAGAGTTCAGTGAGGTTCTTTCTGGTGGGCTGGGGGGGGGGAAGTATATGCAGGACGGTCTCAACATCAGAAGTCCTAGGACAAAGTGGTGCTCTGGGACCCTCCATACTTAGCAGGTAGTAACAGTTAATATATTTGCCTACTTGCGTGAAAAAGATCATAGTACCATACCAGATTATCAGACCTCATCGTATAGGCATTCTATTATACCTCCGGATCATACCCAGATGGGCCCATGTATTGGGATGGTTCAGGTTCTATGTGACTCTCTATTGGATTCTGAAAGCAGTCACATTTTTTTCTCACCATATTTCACTTGAACACTTTATTGCTTCACAGCCGTTTTTTTTCTCATCTTTGTGTGGCCCCTCTAACTACCTTCCGTGACTCCCCTATCACCTAATTTTCAAACGTGGCCCCCTTAGAATATCTCAGGATCGCAGGGTTGAGAACCACTGCTCTGTGTGTACCAGTTTCACAAATTTTTTTTCCATCGCCTTCAGAAATTTTTTTCTCATCAACCCCTATCTCAAGATAACCCATAGAGTCTCATGTTATCTCCGTAGTTTCTACCCCCCCCCCCCACCCGCCCAGGACCGGTGCTTCGCTCCCTTTGGGACACACTGCTCTATATACCAACAAAGAACAACAATTGTTTTTCAACCAAAAATAGAGACGAATCTAACATGAATATGGTATTTTTTTGGAAGGGGAGCACTTTTTTGATGGAGGGTAAGTAAAACCAGGGCCGGACTTAGCGGCCCGGTACGAAAATAGTTTTGCGGCCCTCTTCAATATTACGAGAGATCATGTGGTATGGGGTTAGGCCCATAGTTAGTTAATAGAGATTAACTCATTTTTGCTCTATTAAATTTATTGGGGGGGGGGGGGTGACAAAAGTTTTGGAATTCTGATCAGTCGAAAAAACCTTTCCAAGGAGTTTCCAGAAAGCAGGGCCGTCTTAAAGCATGGGCATACTAGATAGTGTAGGTCGATAAGGAGCCTTATCTGAACTGTCTAAAGTAATTCTTTTTCGCAGGGCTCATGGTGATGTTAAGACTATGCCCCCCCCCCCATTAGGAAAGGCTGACAGGGCTATGGGAACCTTAGGTATAGGTCTTATTTTTTTAAAATAATTAAAACTATAAATTTTTTTGAAAGACAATAAGCTATAAATCTTAGTCTGGGGTCCTGTCAAAAAAGAAGGCTCCCTTCAAGGATGTGGGGCCGCGGATTCACTACCATATATGTGTCTGTTAACAAATCGACATATTTTTCGTCAATAAAATTTCAAGTTCTGGCTTTTTAAATCCGTTATCGTAAAATATTATACGTACATAGGCGGAGATTGACTTGGAAGTCTGGGGGGGGGGGAAAGGCAAGGTCATTATTGCTGGGGGACACGATGATGATGTCAATTCATATATATACATTAGATCAGTCGACTCCACCTTTGACGCTGAAGGGGGTAATGCCCCACCCCGTATCTCCGCCCATGTATACGTAGCCAATGCAATAAAATCCACTCTTTTACGGCCCGGTGCCATCGCACCTACCCAAGTCTAGCACTCAGTAAAACAATTGGTTTCTTTAAAGAGTGTAAATATGCGTGGAAAAACTTTAAATTAGGGGTTCTTAACCTATGGGTCGAAGCCAAACGTGGGTCACAGGGGTTTCCAAGATGAGTTGTTGTCATGGGCGGAGATACAGGGGAGCAATGCCCCCCCCCCCAGCTTCAAAGGTTGTCATAATCGCACTCTCCCTCTCCCCCATAGCCATATGTAACATAGCTATGGCCCCCACAAAGGGGCGGCTGACAGGGCTCTAGCCCTGGGATCCGGGACAGTTCTCATCATTTTTTGCTTTTTCACGCTATAAATTAACTATAGAAGGGGCCCGTGAAAAGTCTGACCGGAGGGTCCGCGAAAGATCCCAGCCTAGGGGCCCCGCTCCAGGATGTGGGGGCCATGGTAACAGCCCCATCTTCGAAGGTGCCATTACTTGATATTCAATCAAATGTTGTTTGCCAAAGTCATAATACACACACAATATTTTCACAACGTTACGTTGGGTTTATTTTGTTTTCTAAATAACCATGTTACATCAATCATACTACTTCGATTAAGGCACTAGTTATAACTGAACAAACATAATTATTAATACTTTAACCGGCACTCACAACAAACATAACTACAGTCACTCACCCATTTTTGCTAAATCGAAGGTTTACCTTGACCAATCTAAGCTACTCCATGAACCCAGACCACTCTCTCTCGAAAAACGTGGTCAGTACTCTCTACATCGATTTTAAACTCTCCTGATTGGTTGAGTATCATCGGCTGACAACCAACAAGGGAGCTGATTGGCTTGTATGTCTCCGGTGATGTGTTGATGTTGGGCAATTACGTGTCTCAGTACAAGAAATATTAGACTGCCCATATTTACTCGAGAGAAATAAGGGAAATTAGTATTCCAAATACTGTAAAATACGAGACATTGCCAATTATCGTCAAAAATGACGCCAAAACCATACAAAGTTGCCAAATATTGTTGAAATTACGGTAAAATCACAATGGCAGGAAATGAAGCGTTACTGCAAATTGCAATGGATAAAAATGAATTCCACGAAAAAAATCGTTCACCAAGACAAATGTGGGAGATTAATATTTTCATTTATAATTTCAATCTTTGAATTTTTACAATAAAGAATAAAAATTCAAGTAAACTTCGTGTAAAATACGAGAAAAACCGAGACACTTTTGCCAAAAAGTCGGGACGGCCAAAAAAACAGGAAATACCGGGACTGTCCCGGGAAATACGGGACACCCGTATGGTCACCCTATGAAAAATGCATCATATCGCATGGCGAGGGAAAAAACTCAAACACGTTGCTTTCGTGATGTATCTGTGTATAAGCGTGTGGTTTGTGGTATCGCTATGGGGGGAGAGAGAGAGAGAGAGAGAGTGTGGTTATGACAAGATGAAACCTACTGATCTTATGTATTTGCGTATTATATGAATTGACATCATCATGTCCCCAGCAATCATCGTGCCCCCGACTTTCAAGTCGATCCCGCTTGTTCAAATCCAAACAGGCCAAATCCACAAATAACCAGGGACTCTTTTTTTTTTTTGGTCCCGACTCAAGCTTGATTCAAGTTGGAAAGATAATTAGTAGGGTGACCATACATCCTGTATTTTTCGAGACAACCCCGGTTTTCTCTTTTTCTGGCTGTTCCGACTTTTTTGCAAAAATACCCCGGTTTTCGCGTATTTTCAACGAAGCCAACTTCACTTTTATTCTTCAAGTCAACGATTAAAATTACCTTGTCAACTCAGAAATTACATTACGATAATTACGACTACAAATACGAATATTCATCTCACATATTTGTCGTTTTTTTTTAATTCATTGTGATTTGAAGTGGTGCTTCATTTACTGCGAATAGCGACTTTGGGATTTCCCAGCAAGTTAGCAACTTTGCTTACTTTTGGAAGAATTTTTAGTGATAATTGGCATTGTCCCGTATTTTTCTGTATTTCGAACCCCAATTTACCGTATTTTTCATGAACAAATATGGTCAGCGTAATAACTACATAATTTTGATAGTTGATTTGAAGAATAAAAGTCAAGTTTGCTTCGTTGAAAATACGTGAAAAACCGGGACATTTTTGCAAAAAAGTCAGGACAGCCAGAAAAACAGCAAAAACCGGAATTGTCCCGGCAAATACGAGATGTCTGGTCACCATGTGTGATGTTAAACTCAAGTATATGAAGGCATAATTTTTATTTGAACCCATATGGGAAAAAACTAAAATGAATTTTTATCAAGTTTTATAAGAATCAATTTCATCAAGTCTGCTTGCGGACCAGCTATACCATCGTTGCGGACCATGGGTTGAGAAACACTGATATAAATGAAACAAAATAAATTCGATTCTTTAGTTATTTTATTTATAAATAGATGGCGGCAGCAGCAGAAATACTGTGTTTTTTCACTCATCTACTCATCAGATATTAAAATAGGTTGTTTTGCCATGTGTATGCTTTATTCTGAAAAATTTAATGGAATTTTTATTGTTGAACTCGTTTCATGACAAGCTGCCAAATTATTGTGTTGAAATTGGACTTGAATAGAGATGCGCTGTTCAGTTGTAACTGCGGTAACCATCCGTCCTCCTTTTTGATGTCATTTCAAGCGTCCTCCGACGTTTTAGAAAATTCGTCCTTTTGTCCCCCTTTTCAGGTCTTCGAAATTTGCTGTCGAATCTAAGTTGCTTCCAAGCAGGGCAGATGCTATTCTAACCATGGCCCAGCGTTCCGCAAGATAAGATGAAAAAGACAGTCGGAAAAACAGCTTTTTTGGCCGTCCCGACTTTTTAGAGAAAGTGTCCCGGTTTTTCCCGTTTTTTACACGAAGTTTACTTTACTTGAATTTTTATTCTTTATTGAAGTCAAAGAATGAAATTATTTTCCCACTCATAAATTATATTATGATAATTACAATTATAAATAAGAATATTAATTTCTCACATTTGTCTTGGTGAACGTTTTATTTCGTGGAATTCATTTAAATCCACTACAATTTGCAGTAATGCTTTATTTCCCGCCATTTTGATTTTTACGTAATTTCTCTAATATTTGGCGTCATTTTTGGTGATAATTGGCCATGTCCCGAATTTGGAATCCCAATTTCGAGTATTTCTTTCGAGGAAATATGGTCAGCCTAGTCATGATCCTACTCCTTTTTCGGTCTGGTCTGAAATTTTGAAGGAAAAAAAAATTATATATACAGGGTGATTATAAAAAAACTATCCCGACATATGGGCCCCTAACTATCATACCATTCACAGAAACTGAATGAAATTTTGGCATAAGGTATTTTGAGGTATGCGCTCAAGAATGATATGGAAAACAACAGTCTCACTCTAACAGTTACGGTTACAGTGAGAAAATTTCGAAAATATCAAATGGCAACACCAAGTATTTTGTATTGGAATGTGATCTCCATTGTGAAAAACCCTAAATAGCGTTCGAACGGCAACTGTAGCATGAAAATCACCGGCGGTAGATAGGCTAAAAGTGAGGACAACCAATAAGGACAGAGAAGCAGCATAAAATAAAGCATTTTATTGTGTTTCACAAATTTTCCACATGACCTTGTGGAGGACTAATCAGGCTGGGATCTCATCCGAAGAAACGGTGTGACGAATGAAACGAACATTAATGCTCTGGTGCACGGCAAAGTCCTTTTTACTTTTTCCTTGCCTAGCTCCGGGGATTTTCGTGCTACAGGTGCCATTCCAACGCTATTTAGTGTTTTTCAGTATGGAGATCGCATACTAAAAACTTGGTGTTGCCATTTGATATTTTCGAAATTTTCTCACTGTAACCGTAACTGTTAGAGTGACACTGTTGTTTTCCATATCATTCTTGAGCGCATACATCAAAATACCTTATGCCAAAATTTCATTCAGTTTCTGTGAATGGTATGATAGTTAGGGGCCCATATGTCGGGATAGTTTTTTTATAATCACCCCGTATATATATATAAACGATAACTAAGGCTGGGAATCGATTAAAATTTTTAACTGGTTAATCAAAAATTTCTAATCGATTATCCGACCAATTAATCGAAGTTTAATCGAATATTTTTCGTAACTATATAATATTAATTGATGCTATAAAAATGTAACTTATTCATTTGATGCACCTATTCGCTAGATGTAAACAAGTATAGTATAAAATTAAGGCCGCCACTTGAAGCAATTTAACACTCGTATGCTGAACATATTTTGTTAAAACTTGGAATTTCTCTTCATTTGGATCTTGTGATTTTTTATCGATTGTTTTAGGTTAGTCGCTGTGGTTTCGAAACTACTTTTAATCATACTGTTACTTGTTTTTCTTCAAACTCCTCCCATATGGTGCTTGTGAGGAGAGGAACTGATACTTCCAAGAATACGAACACCTACTGTTCATAGTGGAGACAATAAATTTTGGTTTTGCCTTTTAAAACTCCCATCAAACTCAATTTGAAACTGGAATAATCACAATTTTTTGTTTAATTGACCTGTATCTCCCAATGCCGGAAAATTATATAAAAAATATTGATTCAAATATGACTACTTACCGAAAATGTTATATATTGGTACAATGATTTAAGATATTTATAATCGGTTTCGTTAAATAAATCAAGTCAAATTACTAACTTTTTACTCAAATTTTAATTGAACTTCAATCGCATTGATCGAGTCGATTAATTTAACTAAAACTTTTAACTACGATTAACAAATGATTGATTAACAGACCCCGATTAATCGGACCAGTCCTAACGATAACATTAAATAAGCGCAAAAATTATGCATAACCACCAATCGTTTCGGTAAGTTTGATACATTTTTCTACATTCGTCCCTTTTACCGGTAATTATGCGTAATTCCCGATTGAAGTTGGTAAGTATGCAGTATGATAAATATGGAAGAAATCATGCAAAAATGTCGCTTAAATTCAACCACTTATCAGTTTCTTCCGTACGTGATGGGTACACCACACATATTTTCCCATAAAAACTTAATTACCGTATTTTAACGTGTATAAGGAACCCCTTCTATTTTTGGGACCCAATTTTTAGCAAAAGGGTTCCTTATACACGTTAAAATACAATAAATGAAATTAAGTGTTATGAGAATAAAAAACCGTATATATTATTATTTGCGCTGGGAATCGATTAAAATTTTTAACTGATTAATCATAATATTTTAATAGATTAATCGAACTTTTTGTCGTAACTATATAATATTAATTGATGTTATAAAAATATGTATTATTCATTTTCTTCACCAGATGTAAACAAATGTAGGAATACGTAAAATAAGAAATTAACTAACTACTCACTTGAAGCAATTTAAAATGCTTAACAAATTTTGTCAAATTCTGGAGCTTCTGCCCTTGGATTTTGGTTTTTTTTTTAAAATCGGTTATTTTAGATCAATCACTGATTTCGAAACTACTTTCGATTATACTGTTGTTTGTTTCACCAACATAGATACCCCCCGCCTAAATGGTACATGTGAGGATAGGAGCTCAAGCTGCCAAGAATAGAAAAAACTACTGTTCATATTGGAGACAATAAATTTTAGTCTTCGAACTCAATTTGAAACTGAAGTCACCAGCTTTCGTTGAATCAAATTGCATTTCACCATGCCAAAAAATGTGATAAAAATATTGATTCAAATTCTCTTATATATATGGTCACTTATCCAAAATACTACATGTAGGCACATAATTTAAGACATTCAATCGGTTTCGTTGAACAAATCAAGTTAAATTTCAAATTTTTAAACAGATTTTAATCGAGTTGATGGAGTCGATTATTTCAACTGAAATTTTTAACTGCGATTAACAATTGATCGATTAACCGACCCGATTAATCGATTAATCGGACAGCCCTAATTATTATCAGCATTATGTAATGTTAGCTTTCATAATTTATCAACATTTTTAGACATAAGCAACATCACTGATCGAATCCATCATCCTAGACTGAAATTTCAGCAAAATTACCGGCAAATTTAAATATTTCATTGACGATTTATCATATTGTTACTAATACGAACTGGGGATAACACATCACCGGAAAATGTGAAAAACAAAATTTATCAAACTTACAAAAATGGTTGGCGACTATGCATAATAACAGGATTTATCAAATTTCCGTAACACATATATAGTGGTTCTTTTTTTATTGGAAAAAATTATTATCGTGAGATGGGTTTCCTTTTTTTGGAAGAAAAGGGGCACCATCTGTTTTGAATATTGGAAAAAATGACGTCATCAAGGCATGGGTGGAGATACGGGGGAGCGTGGGGGGCATTGCCCCCCCCCCCAACGTCAAAGGTGAAGTTGACTGATCTAATGTATAAATGCATATATGAATTGACATCATCATCATCGTGCCCCCCCCCCAAAAAAAATGACCATGCCCCCCAGACTTCCAAGTCTATCTCCGCCTATGCATCAAGGGTGCACACTCAGGTAGAACCCCTATATACATGAATACAAATACAAATACCACGCCACAACAGACAAAATGCCCAACGAGGTGGCTGATAAAAAGATGCCCATAAACGGCCCATAATAAGGCGTCTTACACGCAAGCATCGTCCTTTCTCGTCCTTTCTCACCGTCGAATCTGTTAACCCTAGTTGTAACTTATAACGGTAAGCTGAGAATGTAATTTGTCGCCATCTGTTTCCTGCAAAACGTACTATATTTCTAACATGGAAAGAGATCAGTTTGAGAAAAAGGAGGGCGTTCTTAAATTTAATGTAACGGCAGGGGCCCCCGCAGCTAGGGGGAAGCAAGTGGATCTTATGCCCTGGACGATGTTGATGACGTCAATTCATATATACGCATATACATTATATCAGTCGGCTCCGCCTTTGATGCTGGAGCGTATGCAACATGTGAATGAAAAAAGTGACTAGAGTGAGTGTAAACATGTAAATGATTGAAAGAGTGATCTAAAAAAAAAAGACAGGCGCGGTTCTCTTGGGCCGTGCAACCGCACTGGGCACCGCTCTAGGATAGACTCTAACTCCGTGTTGAAAGGGCGGGAAATAACGTTTGTAGGGGAAAAAAAAAAAAAACACGTAGGCAGGAAGTGCCAAAAATAGGTCCCGCATGGGAAAAATTTTTTCGCCATCCCTGTATGGAGATCAAGGAGCCAGGTCAATGAACGAGCAAAAGAGTGACCTAGAGCATGTGTAAGCATGTAAATGATGAGCGATTCTCACGGGGGCGGTTCTTGGGTGGTGCGCCCGTGCTGTCACCAAATCCGAGTTAAAAGGGGGAAAAAAGGGTTGTGTCGACCAAAAAAAAAAAAAGAAGTTAGCAAGGAGTGACAGAAATAGGTCCCATACGGGTAGTGATCTTCGACCTTTTTCCAGTCGCGAGCACTGCCTGTACCCATCATGAAAAAAAGAGCACCCTTACGGCAAGTTTAACATACGAATGGGTGAAATGATGATGATTTCAATCCTTGAATGCAATTCCTCTAAGGTAGCGGTTCTCAACCTTTTTTGACTCGCGGAGTCCTTTCTGGTATATAATTTCTGTGGAGGAGCCCCGTGTAGGCCTATTTTTCATTCATCATCTCTGATTTAATATTATTATTCAAAAATACTTATAATTATTTTTTCCGAATTTACTGTTTTTTTGTATTTTTCTCGAGCTGCCGCGGAGCCCCTTGGGAGTTCACACGGAGCCCTGAAAGCTCCACTGAGCAGCGGTTGAGAACCCCTGCTCTAAGGTGTTTAATTGGAACGTTGATCAAGTGCTCGAGAGCACGAAATCAGATACGATCAATGAGCAATCTGGGTATTTCAGAGAGCACCGTGGTGCTCGCGAGCAACGGATGCCTGGTCTAGAGAGCAAGGGACTAGATTAGGGAGTGACCTGGAGTGCGTGTGAACATAGAAGTGACCTAGAGTGTAAGGGAACAGGTCAGTAAGCGACCTAGAGCGTGTGCAAGTATATGAGTGCCTCCTACCTCCGGTTTCATTCGCAGCTGAAGATGCCTGCCTCCGCTCCATTAGCAGCTGAAGATGCCTGCCTTCGTTCAGGCTCTGTTCCGGAAGGGGGCGATTAAAACGACCGCTCCTCTCAAGAGCCGAATAACATTGGAAAATTTGTCTGCCCCGTAAAATACAAAATGATCAGACGCACCCAAGTCGCGTCTCCGATACATCTCGCCCTGGATCCGCCTGCCCCTCACTCTATTCTCAGCTGAAGATGCCTGCCTCCACATTCCATTCGTAGCTGATGATGTCTACCTGCGGCTTTATTCGCAGCCGATATTTGCCGTGGCTTCATTCATAGCTGAATATATTTTCCTTTCTCCACACAAAATCCTGAACGCATGGTGTGAGTCTCCTCGATGTACCGATCACATTCGGATCCTCACGAGTAGTCATTCCGTTGCATGTATCGTATAAATCATCTCGTAAACTCTAATCATATTCCCATTATATGGGAGCTTTGTAAATCGGTCAAGAACAATCCCTTATTAGTGAGGGGGCACGGTGTAAGTGTACTGGATATTGATCATAATATTGATTCCAATCCTTGGAATCAGTAATGTAACATCTTTGTAACAAAATGAAACATTAAAGTGAATTGAATTGAAATAATGATTTTTTTCACATGATGAAGGAGATGTAGGTCTTCAACCTCTCACGTGATGAAGGCCCAGATGCAGATCCAGAGGAAGCGGTCGCCTATCCCAAAAGAAGAATAATATGAGAAAAAATGGAATCCCTCAAAATCGAACTTACATAATAGACCCGTTTACATGTGCAATATTGCGGTAGCTTTGTGAGTACTAGCACCCGCTTAACGACTTTTTTCTCTCGTAGGAAAAGAAATGGAGAGCAGGAATTGCCCCTTCTTTGTTGGGGATACTTGGGGAATGTAATATTCTTTCTTATAATCCTTTGCACGGCGAATTGAACTGGTCGTCCCACGGGACCTCTGACGACATCTAAAAAGTGGGGTTAAAGTGCTGGTCTATGTGAACGAGTTTCGGTGAAAGTCCTTGGAGCGGGTTTTAAACCCGCTTTTTTCCACTTTCTATGAAAACGGGGCTAAAAAGTCATCCCCTTCGAAACATCGCCCAAGACACGTTGAAAATTTCAGTTAAGCTCGCCGGACGCTAGGGTACACGAAACACATACACCAGCGTTTCTCAATCTATGGTCTGCTCTGGTCCGCAGGCAGACTCGATAATTCGACACGCCTAAACACTCACCAAATTGACACAACTCCTCTCGGTGAATCTGCAAATCCCTGGCAAATAAGGATTGAGTTTATTATGCAGTGCAACGTAACGCTCTCCTATGAAATGATTGAACAAAGATAAACACATGGTAACTTCGTGTGACATTCAGAACGCTGTCACGCTGATAATCGACCTATTCATTCATCACTGAAATTATACAGGGTGTTCTGTAAGTGCTAATGTGGTCTTTTTCTCATCAACCGTACATGTAGTACAACCGTAGAGAAAATGAGTATGATTCCAATTAATAAAATGCTCAATTAGAAGGTTGTTGCCCTATCAAGTTGCCTCAGGCCAACGGAAAAACTCTATGTTTTTGATACAATGTTTCTAAATACAATATTCGCTAAGATATTTGAACTCAAAACTCGGAGAAAAGTTATGAAAGAACAGCAAAAACACTAACGGAGGACACTCCTTTCCCTCATTTACGCTGTCCTTCCCAAACTTCTCTCAGATTTTGAAATTCGAATATCTTAGTGAATATTTCACTTAGAAACTTGGAAATGTTTTAGTTGGCCTCAGGAGAGACAGGTCAACAACTTTCTAATTGGAAGTTAAGGGACGGGGGACCGTTTAAAATTTTAGATTTTTTTATTTTGTTATACACTGTATTTTCACTCTCAAAACTGGTACAGGGTAAATTTTAAACGTCTTTTGAGTATTTTTTAAACTGAAACTATATATATACCTCTACGACGGACAGTTGATGAGATAGAGGCTGCATTAGCACTTACAGGACACCCTGTATAAATAATCTCAACAATCTCAATCTGCATACATATTTTCGACCAAATCCATCAAGCAAAAAATCCCAGTACCTCATTCTGAGGCAGTCGTCATCTAGAGATATCCATGTCACAGACTATAGCTAATGGAAGCACCACCGGATGAAACTACGCATTGTGAGCACTATTAGTACCTTCAGACCAGATGGTAACTCCAATGAGAGGGGAGGTTGCCATTGGGAAAAAATTACTAGATTTCTTTTGTGGTGTCCCTTTCGTTTGATGTCCTAAGCATGTTTTTTTCCTTGGTTGATGCAGCCCTGTTATATCTTTAATAGCAGAAAAAAGAAAGGCCAGACTTTTTTCCGGGGTAAAGAATGTGACCACTTGCATACACTCTTTTCCTGTTTGAAATAACCTAATGCCATACCTAACACTAAAAATGATATAGGGCTTCTAACTGAAAGCCTCCTTTCACAATCAATAATAGTTTGATAGGGGGAAAATTAAATTTTAATCAAAAATTTCCAAAACATCTGCTGAGAAAGAAAAGGGTTTCTTCAGGAAGAATTGCGGCCCCTGAAATGTTGCGGCCCGTTGCGACCGCACCTTTCGCACCCCCCTAAGTCCGGCCCTGACAACAACTTTCTAAAATAATTAAATAAAATAATTTTAATTGGTTCTTTAAGTTAGAGGACACAGCGAGACCATTTAAAAATTTAGATCTTTGATTTTAAGACATATAGCTTACTGCATCTGCATTCTGGAAACTGATACAGAGAAATTTTGTACACATTTTGAGCATTTTTTAAATTAGAACCATGCCTGTACGACGAACGGTTGATGAGATAAAGGTCACATTAGGACTTAGAGTCGTCTTAACGCATGGCCCGGGGGCCTCGTAAAAATTAGATCTGTTCAAAATTATCGAAAGTGAGAATGTGAATTGCTGGACAAGCATTTCTAGGCAGATGGGGGGCCCCCCCATGATGTTTTCAAGACAGCCCTACTTATAAGACACCCCTAAATACCAAACAGGACCGGACTTAAACGATAATCTACATTTGAAATTTGTCATATTTATGCAAATGCCCAAAGTGATCAAAAATTATCCGGCAACAATGGTTTGCAGGTTTCGACAATGGACTTTTGGAATGTTTACTTTTCTTTGTTACCGTCCTTACCGAACAATAGGTTTACCAGATTCGAAAACCGAGAAAGGAGGATGTGGGTGATTGCGTGCACCCTCAATGACGCCACTTTTCCCAATTTTCACAACAGATGGCGCCACTATTCTGACCAATAATATATATGTTACCGGCAAAGTATGAAATCCAGGCATTCTATAGAATGCCTAGGCATTCTATACAATGCCTGGTCGTTTCAGGCAAAGTATGAAATACCGGTTTTATTCTATACTTTGCCTAGGCATTCTATAGAATGACTAGTCATTCTATAGAATGCCTAAACACAAACCAGGCAAAGTATGAAATATCTTCTTCCAACAAATCTCTTTAGGGGCGGTATAAAATATTACATAAAATTAAAATTTTACAGAATTTTCGTCATTTATTTCCGGAAACGTTTCGCGGTATAAAATATTACAATTTCATCGCATTAAAATTTCACAGAATTTTCGTCATTTTTTCCCTGAAACGTTTCCCTTTCGCTCTCGTGGAAAAGGATCTGATGAGGGACGGTATAAAATATTAAATTTCATCGAATTAAAATTTCACAGAATTTTCGTCATTTATTCCCGGAAACGTTTCGCTCTCGTGGAAAAGGATCTGATGAGGGACGGTATAAAATATTAAATTTCATCGAATTAAAATTTCACAGAATTTTCGTCATTTTTTCCCTGAAACGTTTCCCTTTCGCTCTCGTGGAAAAGGATCTGATGAGGGGCGGTATAAAATATTACAATTTCATCGCATTAAAATTTCACAGAATTTTCGTCATTTATTCCCGAAAACGTTTCCCTTTCGCTCTCGTGGAAAAGGATCTGATGAGGGGCGGTATAAAATATTACAATTTCATCGAATTAAAATTTCACAGAATTTTCGTCATTTATTCCAGGAAACGTTTCCCTTTCGCTCTCGTGGAAAAGAATCTGATGAGGGGCGGTATAAAATATTACAATTTCATCGAATTAAAATTTCACAGAATTTTCGTCATTTTTTCCCTGAAACGTTTCCCTTTCGCTCTCGTGGAAAAGGATCTGATGAGGGGCGGTATAAAATATTACAATTTCATCGAATTAAAATTTTACAGAATTTTCGTCATTTATTCCCGGAAACGTTTCCCTTTCGCTCTCGTGGAAAAGGATCTGATAAGGGGTGGTATAAAATATTACAATTTCATCGAATTAAAATTTCACAGAATTTTCGTCATTTTTTTCCGGATGTTTGCCTTTCGCTCTCGTGAAAAAGGATCTGTTGAGGGACGGTATAAAATATTATAATTTTATCGAATTAAAATTTCACAGAATTTTCGCCATTTTTTCCCGGAAACGTTTCCCCTTTCGCTCTCATGAAAAAGGATCTGTTGAGGTTCGTAATTTTTTCCGAAAACATGCATTGGCCAGCGACGGCTTCCATTCTTATTGGTATATAATCGCATCATTTGATCCACGATGTCGACTCCTTATTTAATTTCGTTATTGTAGGCAACTATTTCTGGGGTCTTTTTCACGTTTTCGTTGATAGTTACATCCAGGGGCGGTCTTAGGGCAGTGCGACCGGTGCAACTGCACCGGGCGCCAAATGAGAAGGGGCGCCGAAACGCGTTAAATATACATTACTAGAAAAATATCTTTAAGATACGTATTTATAAAAAAAGCTGTAAAATATATATGAAAAAAATGACCGAGATGAATTTTAAAAAAAACAAAGATTTGAGTGTGTATAATATTAGTTATTTTTCGAAACGGAAATAATCGATGGGCAGTTGTGCAGTGCATAATATGGCCCCTTCCCCAGGGCTGTAGCGTGCTTTCTCGGGGGCAGTCTTTTCTTGGAGTCTCCTTGAAATGGTTATGCTCAGAAAAAGGAAGAGTTACAAGCACCCCCCCCCCCTCCATTCGGCTCGTTGCACCGCCCAAATTGCCTCAGAATAGTTACGGGCCTGCCCAAGTTGCAGGGCCCGGTGTTTTAGCTGGCTGGTGTTAGCCTGTCCCTTCCGTTTCTTGGTACTGGTTCTGAAAGGGGTAATTTCAAATGAAGTTCATGAGTTTTATAAATATGAAAAGAAATCATACGGAAATATCACTAATTTAACCACTTTTATTATCATCTTAGCGCGTACGTGATGCGTGCACTACACGAATTTTACCATAAAACTCAATTAACATAAGTATGAAGAAGATTGATCCTCCGTGATGAGTATCCTGCACAAATGTGTGACGTTTTGCTTCTTTAATGTTTTTAAATCTCATCAAACAAGTTGGGTTTTTATGCTTGTTTACAAGTTAAATAGCGGTGTGCCGGGGATGGGGGGGGGGTGTCACCACACAAAGAGTGTCTGATAATATGGTAGAATGAATCTGTCCCGTATGACTAGCAAAAATTGCCTCCTCTGGCACATCACTCTGGATTTACGCCTGGGGGGGGGGGCGCTGACTACTTTTTTTTGCACCGGGCGCCACTGGGCCTAAGACCGGCCCTGGTTACATCAGTATGAAGTGAACTCAGAACTAGAACATTTTTAATATTTTTTCTCTGATAAGATGTCAGTGTAATAATATCAGTTCCTGTTTTTGCAGTTGGAGGTACCTCACGACGGTCTTTTTGAAGGGTCCCAACCAAGCTTGTCCTTTTAAAAAATTCACATAATCTCAGTGATGTAAAATAATCATCTGTTGTTTTGTTTCGAATTACATGTTCATAGACAAGTTGATTTGCTGGTCTGGTGTTATCTGTCCCAGTGTAATCGAAACTGATTTTCTGTCCATTCAGAATATATTTGGAATCAACGCAGGCAAGAAGCCAGAATTTTATCCCAAATTTATCTGGCTTACTTGGGATATACTGTGTAAATGGACATCTTGCTTTTGAGGGTAGAAGTTGTTCGTCCACAGTTAGATTGGACCCTGGTTTGTAGCAAGTCGCACTGTATTCTATGAATGAAATCCATAGTGAACATGCAAGAGAAAATTGGTCAGTTTTTAATATTTCAGACCTTTCAGATTTCAGATCGAATCGCATGAATTTCAAAATTTCTTTGAAACGATGTCTTGTCATTGTTTGGGGAAAAAATAGGGGACCCCAAATCTCGACGACCACAATGAATTCAGTAGGAAGTTTTTTGCACCTCTTGCATACATAATGGATATCGTTGCATCCAGTTCAAGCAAAGAAACTGACCAAGAAGTTTCATTCAGACGACGATGGGCTTCAGCTTCTGTATATGTCGAATCATTTTGTCGCAGAAAATAAGGCGTCACGAACCCAGAACACTTTCATTTATGTTTTTTGAACGCATAAAATGTGGGGCCTTGATTTTCTCTCAGTATATTTTGCGATCCTCGACATCCTAAAGTTGATGAAGGTTCTATGATTTTCCATATGCTCCCATCTGCTGCATTTTCTTAGATCATTTCTGTGGCTTCAACGAGTTATAATGAGTCACACCACGGTCATTTTCTGCACACGAGATCTAATTAGACCGGGACCCACAATTTATTGCCGATTCCGAACGGCAAGCTTGTTTCTATGCTCATCATCGAGAAGTTGGTGCACTAACTCCTCAATGGGGAACTTCCTGCGGTAGCAATTTTTTCTGCGGTCAAATCGCCGTGTCTGTTGTACCCCTGTGTCAGGAAAGTTTTCTGACAAAGACGAACCGGGTATCGAACTCGCGACACCTCTAAACATCCTTTGGTACTTTAGGCAAGTATCTTATCGACCTGGGCTACCGCGCCCGAGAAATAATTTTATATTGATTTAAATCTTCGTCATCAGAACCGCTACTTTCTTCACTACAGTTCGACATAGGGTAGATCTATGCTCTTCTGCACTTTCATCATAACTGCTTCCAGAGTTTCTCTCATCTAATCTTTACATCTCCTGGAGTATTTCTTCAGTAAATATACGTTTTCTCGTCATTTTAAACCAATGTTTCCCAAAGTGGGCAATATCGCCTCCTGGTGGGCGATAGAAAGGGCCAAGGGGGCGATAGAAGCCACGGGTATAACAGAGGATCCTATGGGTTCGCTTGAGTTGGGGGGGGGGGGATGAGGGAAAAATTTATCTGAAAAAGGGGGCGGTGGAACAAAAAGTTTGGGAAACTATGTTCTAAACTAACTGTTTGAAAAGATCACATGCACTCAAATTTTCTACGTCCAAGAATAAACAATTTAACGGATAATATGGCAAGAATGCTTGACAAAAACCAAAAATGACACACCTGCTGACGACACTTGCAGATAAGAATGAGAGGAAAAGAAAGGTCACGCACAAGGTCAAATGCAAAAAAGACTTTCAGAAGGATTATAACCTACTTAGAAATCAATTGTGACGACGATAGTAGTATTTACCGCATAATGTGCTAGAATATAAGAAAGGATCACTATGACCCCCCTCGGTCTTTCTAGGTATATCAGCTCGTAGCTTCGTTGTTAAAAAAGATAACGAAAGGAAGCTTTGGTATACAATAAGAACATGCTAATTCAGGAAAAGTCCAGAAATTCCAGGTGGTTCGGTTTATTCTTAGCAGAGATATGTAAGCTTAAACAGCGTGCAAGGTCAAAAAGACCCCCGTTTCGTCTTCCTACTGTTAATATTTCATCATTGATAAATGGAACTTGCAAATGCGGATTATGCGATATCATTTTGTCTTGAAGTAACAGAAATTTTCATCTACGGATTTATGAACAAAAAATATAATGTATAAAGCGCCCGTTAACTCATCTATTCGAGGGAAAGTGACCGTGGTATGTCGGTCACGGAAAACAAATTGGTATACGTAGGTTTACCGTATTTTATCGGTGGAAATACGGGAGATAGAGATCCTAAGTAAAGAATTGCTTATTGTTAGGCCGACCATATTTGCTCGAGAAAAATACGTGAAATTGGGATTCGAAATACGGGAAAATGCGGGACAATGTCAATTATCGCTAAATGATGCCAAAAGTAAGCGAAGTCGTTAACTCGTGCTAAACTCACAGAAAATTCGCCAATCGCGAGAAATAAAGTGCCACTTCAAATTACAGTGAATTAAAAAAAAACATGACAAATGTGTGAGATGAATATTCTTGTTTTTAGTCTCTTAATGAGGCTTTTTGAATCACGTGATATTTCCCTTTTTCTGGAGGGACATACATGGTAACCAATATGGCGACTGCCTGCGCAACTCATGAAAGACATAAATCAAAATTAAAGAAACGTAGAAATGAATTGTTTTTTTTTCTTTTTGATGGGTGCTAGATATTTCGAAAATTTTCTTGAAGCTCAAGTTATGGATTTGCCTGCTTTTGCTTCAAAAAATGCTTGATTAAAGCTGCGGAATTTCTTCAGTGTAATTTATGGGCCCATACATATTAATTCTCATTTTTGTGCTTGAGAAGATATAAATCAATGTTATTGCATGAATATCTAACTCAAAAGTAGGTCCGGCTAATTATTTTATATTTAATTTCCTGTGCTTCATATTTCTAAGCGAACTCAATTTTTCGAAAATCGAGAATTCAGTTCAATTTTTAAAATTATTGATGACACGGAAAACCCTACTAAATTTCCACATTTCTACGGTAAATTCGGCAATTTTAACATTGATGCAATTTTAACACAGAAACAAACTTTACGTCAGGTTGCACTACACGTACACGCACATTCCCGCATGTACCGGTTCGTTGGGGGGTTCCGCGGGGGGGGGGTGCATGTGTGATGTAGCAGTAGTAGGTAGGGCCTCCAAAAAATGGCTCGGGGATCCATGATGTTCTTAAGTCAGCCACCTCGTTGGGCAATTTGCCTGTTGTGGCGTTGTATTTGTATTTGTATTTCCATGGGAAAAACATGCTGTGCTTGTCCCTCCAAGTGATACTGATACTGATGATCATAGGCGTACGCAGAATTTTCTCGAGGGGGGGATTTGAAATTTGTTTACCCTCTGAGGGAGTTTTACCTTTTTTCCTGTAAAATAACACTATAATCTTGACTCGGGGAGGGGAGGGGGTGGTTAGAACCCCCCCCCCCTTTGAGTACGCCAATGCTGATGATGATTATGATATCTATTCCAAAAGCCTCATTATCGTGATGTAATTTCTAAGCTGGAAAGATAATTTTAATCGTTGATTTGAAGAATAAAAAGTCAAGTTGACTTCGTTGAAAATATTTGAAAACTCGGGACATTTCTGCGAAAAAGTCGGGACAGCAAAAAAACAGAAAAAAACCGGGACTGTCCCGAGAAATACGGGATGTATGGTCACCCGGCTTATTGCTATTCTATCTCTCAAAAAATTGTCAAATGTTGAAAAATTGCAAATTATGGTTAAAATTGATGGGAAAGAAATGCTGATGGGTATGTACGAAGAAGGACTACAATAAATTGCAGTAAATAAAAATGTATTTCACGAAATAAATGTTATGTTAATGATATTTTTTTTTAAATGTCTTGTTTTTGTTATGTAAAAAAGAAACACGTCACAAATATACGACATGAACGTTTATGTTTACAATCATAATTAATCGTACCGTGATTTGTAAGAAATTAAAACTATCTTCCTCAACGTTTTCAGTCAAGTTTCAGTGAGTCAAGTGAGTTTATTTGAAAATACGGGACATTTTGAAAAACAAATTCGGGACAGTGAAAATAAAAGATAAATAGCAAAATATAGGCCTTTTTAGCAAACGTTTTGTGGTGACCTTATGCATATGACACATATGTCACGCATTTCTCGGGACATTCCAGGGACATTTTCACTTTATTTTGGCTGTCCCGACTTTTTTGCAAGAATGCCGTGGTTTGTCGCGAATGTTCTACATTGAAGAATCTACAAAGCGTACTTTTAGATGGTTATAGTTTTATACTTTATTAAAATCAACTATTGAAATTATATTTCGACGCATAAATTATATCACTATAATTACAACTATGAATAAGAATATTCACCTCACATACGTCATGGCTTTTTTACTTTCTTGATAAAGTGATCCTCAAATATGTTCAAGAGATTCTGTATGATCTGTCCAGGGAATTTGTTAATGCTAATAAACATCCATGCCCGAGAGAATCAGGGTTCGAACCAACACTTCCACAGTGAAACGCTAGCTCCCAAACTACTCCACTGCAAGACGGCAAATACTAAACGTTGATTTAATTGTTTGCCCCTTCAAACGTTTTATTTCGTTATTTTACAATGTACTTCGTGGAATCCAGTTTTGTTCACTGCAATTCTCTCAGAGTAATGCTTTGTTTCCTGCCATTGGTGTTTTTTAGTGATCTCTGCAAAAGTTGGCAACTTTGTTTACATTCGGCGGCAGTTATGGCGATGATTGGCGATGTTCCGTATTTTACCCGTATTTGAAATCCTGAGTTCCGGTATTTTTCTCGAAGAAATTTGGTCAGCCTAAATGTGCAATAAAACTTAGTGACACGGTTTTTACAATCTACCAAAATTACGTGAATTCTTTGGATACCAATGAAATCATTTACCTCAGCTTTGGGAGCTTACGTCAGTGGTGAAATAATTGACGTTATGTGTCTCATCAGGCCCCTAGCCAGAAATTTCATTCCAAGGCCAAGGGAGGATCACTTTCATTTCGTGGGGAGGGACCAAAGTCATAGAAAACTGGTTCCAAAATTTTTTACGTCGTGGGGTACTTTTCAGAATTGTTATCATTGAGCACTAATTTTGACAGCATTTACAGGTTTGTGCCATGTATAAAATACAGTAATTATGATAAATCTGGTGATTATGCATAATCGCCGGTTATTATGCACAATAATTTCATCCGTTTTGATCAGTGATTATCCATAGTAATCGATATAAATCCGGCGATTATGCGTAATTACAGATTTATGCCATTTTGTTTACAGTAACATATTCCACGAAAAACGTCCGAAAGCGATAAAATGTAGTTGTCCGTATCAGATTTGAAATTCCAAAAAGAAATTACCCGGTTAAATTCAGTTGTGATTTATTTTGACGAATGAATTTTAATTTGACGAAAATGTGACATTTTATATCGTCCATCCACAGATCCCTTGTCAAGAAAGCCAAAGGAAAAGTTTACAGAAAAAAAATTAAGAAAAATTATATTAAATTGTAATCATATAAATTGAATATTTTATACCACCCCTATAAACAGATCCCTTTTCCAGAGAGCCAGACGTTTCCCGGAAAAATCGAAGAAAACTGTTTGAAAATTTAATTTGACGACACCGTCCCTCAAGGGATTCCATCTCAAGAGAGCTAAAGGAAAATGTTTGAAATTGAAAACTGTGCGAAAGTTTAATTTGACGACACCGCCCTTCAAGGGATCCCTTCTCAAGAGAGCGAAACAGAAATGTTTCCGGGAAAAAATGACGAAAATTCTGTGAAATTTTAATTCGATGAAATTGTAATATTTTATACCGCCCCTTCCTTTTTCACGAGAGAGAAAGGGGAAACGTTTCCGGGAAAAAATGACGAAAATTCTGTGAAATTTTAATTCCACGTAATTGTAATATTTTATACCGCCCCTCAACAGATCCTTTTTCACGAGAGTGAAAGGGAAACGTTTCCGGGGGAAAATGACGAAAATTCTGCGAAATTTTAATTCCACGAAATTGTAACATTTTATACCGCCCCTGAACAGATCCTTTTTCACGAGAGCGAAAGGGAAACGTTTCCGGGAAAAAATGGCGAAAATTCTGTGAAATTTTAATGCGACGAAATTGTAATATTTTATACCTCCCCTCAACAGATCCTTTTTCACGAGAGCGAAAGGGGAAACGTTTCCGGGAAAAAATGACGAAAATTCTGTGAAATTTTAATTCCACGAAATTGTAATATTTTATACCGCCCCTCAACAGATCCTTTTTCACGAGAGCGAAACGGAAACGTTTCCGGGGGAAAATGACGAAAATTCTGTGAAACTTTAATGCGACGAAATTGTAATATTTTATACCTCCCCTCAACAGATCCTTTTTCACGAGAGCGAAAGGGGAAACGTTTCCGGGAAAAAATGACGAAAATTCTGTGAAATTTTAATTCCACGAAATTGTAATATTTTATACCGCCCCTCAACAGATCCTTTTTCACGAGAGCGAAACGGAAACGTTTCCGGGGGAAAATGACGAAAATTCTGTGAAATTTTAATGCGACGAAATTGTAATATTTTATACCTCCCCTCAACAGATCCTTTTTCACGAGAGTGAAAGGGAAACGTTTCCGGGGGAAAATGACGAAAATTCTGTGAAACTTTAATGCGATGAAATTGTAACATTCTATACCGCCCCTGAACAGATCCTTTTTCACGAGAGCGAAAGGGAAACGTTTCCGGGAAAAACTGGCGAAAATTCTGTGAAATTTTAATGCGACGAAATTGTAATATTTTATACCTCCCCTCAACAGATCCTTTTTCACGAGAGTGAAAGGGAAACGTTTCCGGGGGAAAATGACGAAAATTCTGTGAAACTTTAATGCGATGAAATTGTAACATTCTATACCGCCCCTGAACAGATCCTTTTTCACGAGAGCGAAAGGGGAAATGTTTCCGGGAAAAAATGGCGAAAATTCTGTGAAATTTTAATGCGACGAAATTGTAATATTTTATACCTCCCCTCAACAGATCCTTTTTCACGAGAGCGAAAGGGGAAACGTTTCCGGGAAAAAATGACGAAAATTCTGTGAAATTTTAATTCCACGAAATTGTAATATTTTATACCGCCCCTCAACAGATCCTTTTTCACGAGAGCGAAACGGAAACGTTTCCGGGGGAAAATGACGAAAATTCTGTGAAACTTTAATGCGATGAAATTGTAACATTCTATACCGCCCCTGAACAGATCCTTTTTCACGAGAGCGAAAGGGGAAACGTTTCCGGGAAAAAATGGCGAAAATTCTGTGAAATTTTAATGCGACGAAATTGTAATATTTTATAACTCCCCTCAACAGATCCTTTTTCACGAGAGTGAAAGGGAAACGTTTCCGGGGGAAAATGACGAAAATTCTGTGAAACTTTAATGCGATGAAATTGTAACATTCTATACCGCCCCTGAACAGATCCTTTTTCACGAGAGCGAAAGGGGAAACGTTTCCGGGAAAAAATGGCGAAAATTCTGTGAAATTTTAATGCGACGAAATTGTAATATTTTATAACTCCCCTCAACAGATCCTTTTTCACGAGAGTGAAAGGGAAACGTTTCCGGGGGAAAATGACGAAAATTCTGTGAAACTTTAATGCGATGAAATTGTAACATTCTATACCGCCCCTGAACAGATCCTTTTTCACGAGAGCGAAAGGGGAAACGTTTCCGGGAAAAAATGGCGAAAATTCTGTGAAATTTTAATGCGACGAAATTGTAATATTTTATACCTCCCCTGAACAGATCCTTTTTCACGAGAGCGAAAGGGGAAACGTTTCCGGGAAAAAATGACGAAAATTCTGTGAAATTTTAATTCCACGAAATTGTAATATTTTATACCGCCCCTCAACAGATCCTTTTTCACGAGAGCGAAACGGAAACGTTTCCGGGGGAAAATGACGAAAATTCTGTGAAACTTTAATGCGATGAAATTGTAACATTCTATACCGCCCCTGAACAGATCCTTTTTCACGAGAGCGAAAGGGGAAACGTTTCCGGGAAAAAATGGCGAAAATTCTGTGAAATTTTAATGCGACGAAATTGTAATATTTTATAACTCCCCTCAACAGATCCTTTTTCACGAGAGTGAAAGGGAAACGTTTCCGGGGGAAAATGACGAAAATTCTGTGAAACTTTAATGCGATGAAATTGTAACATTCTATACCGCCCCTGAACAGATCCTTTTTCACGAGAGCGAAAGGGGAAACGTTTCCGGGAAAAAATGGCGAAAATTCTGTGAAATTTTAATGCGACGAAATTGTAATATTTTATAACTCCCCTCAACAGATCCTTTTTCACGAGAGTGAAAGGGAAACGTTTCCGGGGGAAAATGACGAAAATTCTGTGAAACTTTAATGCGATGAAATTGTAACATTCTATACCGCCCCTGAACAGATCC
Source organism: Pholcus phalangioides (assembly GCF_987345545.1). Lineage (NCBI taxonomy): Eukaryota > Metazoa > Arthropoda > Arachnida > Araneae > Pholcidae > Pholcus > Pholcus phalangioides. The sequence goes on from NW_028301625.1 coordinate 25,600,559, forward strand.
TTTTTCACGAGAGCGAAAGGGGAAACGTTTCCGGGAAAAAATGGCGAAAATTCTGTGAAATTTTAATGCGACGAAATTGTAATATTTTATACCTCCCCTCAACAGATCCTTTTTCACGAGAGCGAAAGGGGAAACGTTTCCGGGAAAAAATGACGAAAATTCTGTGAAATTTTAATTCCACGAAATTGTAATATTTTATACCGCCCCTCAACAGATCCTTTTTCACGAGAGCGAAACGGAAACGTTTCAGGGAAAAAATGACGAAAATTCTGTGAAATTTTAATTCGACGAAATTGTAATATTTTATACCTCCCCTCAACAGATCCTTTTTCACGAGAGCGAAACGGAAACGTTTCCGGGAAAAAATGACGAAAATTCTGCGAAATTTTAATTTTATGTAATATTTTATACCGCCCCTAAAGAGATTTGTTGGAAGAAGATATTTCATACTTTGCCTGGATTATGTTTAGGCATTCTATAGAATGACTAGTCATTCTATAGAATGCCTAGGCAAAGTATAGAATAAAACCGGTATTTCATACTTTGCCTGAAACGACCAGGCATTGTATAGAATGCCTAGGCATTCTATAGAATGCCTGGATTTCATACTTTGCCGGTAACATATATATATATATACCCGGCCACAACATTATTATTTTTTCCAACTAAAACAGATCTGCTCAAAAAAGAAGCAAAAGCTGAAAGTTCTGGGGATTTTGACGACTATTGATCAGTGGAAAAAACAACAAAACACTCATGCCAATGAAGAGATATATGTTTTAAAGTGGAAAAAAAACATTTCGTAAGAAAAATAGTTCCAGAAAAACCTGAAAAGGAGGACAGAAAGCCGAATAATCCGAAATGTAGGAAGACGGTTGAACTAGGCGACGTCCTCCTTTTTGGTGTCATTTCAAGCGTCCCCCTGCATTTTAGAAAATTCGTCCTTTGCCTTGCTTTTGAGGTTTACGGAATCATTCTCTTTTTTTTTTCACTGTGAGACATATAATCTCTTCAGTGGCATGAGTGTTTGCGTGCATGTGTTTTTATCCACACATTTTTACACGCTTTGACTAACTCTTAACAGCCTCCACAGAGAAGAGGGCGTCACAAAAAAAGATTTGGTTGAAATTTTCTAGAATTTATCAAGTAGGGACTCAAAAAAAACCACTTGGCCCGGGGGCCCATGATGCTCTTAAGACGGCCCTGGTGGTCGGCTGAAGTTGGTTTGCTGTAGTTCCCGACTTCGAGGCACGAATGCGAGCTGATCACCCCGTTAAAATGACTCGTCACAGAGAGCAACAGGCCAGGCCTACAACGGTACACTTATTCAATCACTATACTTAAATGTGTAAAAATAGATGGCAGCGCTACTGTACAAAAGAATTGTACAGTAACAAACTTCACGTTAGGTTCACAACACTTACAAGCACATTCCAACATGTACCAATTCGTTAGAAATTCCGAAGAAGAATGGGAACGAGGTGCATGTGTAGTTTAGTAGTAGTAGTAGTATTAATGCACACAAATGCATAAAATTGAAGAAAGCATAAAATTACATATTTTCTTCACATTTATCAACATTTTTAAACATGAGCAACATCACTGACCGAAAAATTTCCGGTAAATTGAAATAATTTATTGATGATTTATCATATTCACCAATACCAGCTGGGGATTACACATAATGACCGGTAAATGTGAAAAACAGAATTTATAAACTTACAAAAATGGCCAATAACTACGCATAATTGCCGGTGATTATATATTTAGTTGGAAAAAATTATTGGGGTGCTAGTTTTTCTTTTTTTGGAAAAAAAAGTGGTGCCACCTGTTGCGGAAATTGGGGAAAATTGCGTTATCAAGGGTGCGCGTGCGAGCGTCCTCTTTTCTCAGTTTTCGAATCTGGTAACCCCAGAAATGACATCAAAAAGGAGGACGTCTGGCAGTAACATATACTAATAAAACAAAACAAAATGTGTGTAAAATCACATCACATATTTGACACAAAAAATTTTTTCTCCTCAAATTTATTTTCATATTGATCTTGATCACTAGATGGCGGCACAAGTAACGCAAACAGTTTATATTTTTATCTGATGTTTCTCCAGAAAGCTTGCGCGGAGTGATGTTACCGAGTGGTCATTCAACACCCAAAAATTATACGCTATTGCTAAACTTTACATATAACCAGAGCCGCCCTTAGGGGGTGTGCGACAGGTGCGGTTTCACCAGACCCCGCGTTTTGGGGGATCCCCCCACCACATTTACAATAAAAATAATTATTTAATAAACTTACTGAATTTTTCATCAAGAAAGAAAAAAATTCTTCGATTTTTCATTTCTTTCATAAATTCTGAATTTCCATCAATTCTGGGATTTTGAATTTTCTTCAATTTTGGAATTCTGAAATTTGTTCAATCATTCTGGAATTCTGAAATTTGTTCAATTATTCTGGAATTCTGAAATTCCATCAATTGTGGGATTCTGAAATTCCATCAATTGTGGGATTTTGAATTTTCTTCAATTCTGGAATTTTTTTGAATTTTCTTCAATTCTGGAATTTTTTTGAATTTTCTTCAATTCTGGAATTTTTTTGAATTTCCCACAATTCTGGAATTCTGAATTTCCAATAATTCTGTCATTCTGAATTTTCTTGAATTCTGGAATTTTTTTGAATTTCCAACAATTCTGGAATTCTGAATTTTCATCAATAGTGGGATTCTGAATTTCCATCAATTCTGGAATTATGAATTTCCATCAATTCTGGAATTATGAATTTCCATCAATTCTGGAATTATGAATTTCCATCAATTCTGGAATTATGAATTTCCATCAATTCTGGAATTATGAATTTCCATCAATTCTGGAATTATGAATTTCCATCAATTCTGGAATTATGAATTTCCATCAATTCTGGAATTATGAATTTCCATCAATTCTAGAATTATTTTTTCATTTATTCTGAATCTTCATGGGTAGGCTACTGGAGAGAGAGAGAATCATCTCTCAAATATTTTTCTTATTTTGGATTCATCGATTCTGAATTTTCATTAGTTTTCAGGCCTTTCATTAGGTCTTAATTTTAATTTGCTTTGGAATCATTACTTTGATTAATTTAAAATTTCCTTCAGTTCAAAATTTTCATTAATTTTTTCTGTTAATTTACATTTCATTTTGTCTATATTTTTTGTGTGGTTATTTTGAAGCATTCCTATATATTTTGCAATAATGTATGAATTTTTGGTCGCTCCGATTCTCCTCTCTCACAAAATATACAAAATCGGGGGAAAGGGGGCCCCGAATTTGTTAAGATGATGGCACAGCGTTTGGTAAGAGCTGCCCTGCATTTAACACGCGAATGTCGTGGATTTAATTTTAAACTCTTAAGGAATGAATCGTGTTGATGAAGTTCCTTAAAAAGAAACAATTCTCTTTTGAGTGACAGACCAACACCCCTATAGATAAGAGATCCTATAGATATAGATCTTATCTATATGGGGGGGGGGGTGTTGGACAGGTTCGACTACAGGCGCATTTATAGTGTTGCCGCCTGTGGCAGGGCCGTAGCGTACTTTCTCGGAGTCCCGGGGCATCCATTTTCTTGGGGCCCATTAAAAAGGAAAAAATTATGCAAAATAAGTGTGCATTTTTTGTGAGGCTCCCATTTGGCTAGGGGCCCCAGTTTTCCCAGCCTAGTTATGGCCCTGGCCTGTGGGCTACATGAATTTTGTCTCCCCTCTCCCATTTTAGTCTAATTTTCTTGACTACTCTTTCCTCCAATTCACCACCCTATGCTATAACGCGCTTAGCCTCCCTTCACTCCTGCAAGTACACATGTTTCTAAGTCACTCTTTGGTTACTCCCATACTCACATACTCTATAAGTGATTATAAGTCACTCGTTTAGTCATTCGTATGCTTGCACACTGTTTTGGTCACTCACATGCTGGCACATTCTCTAGGTCACTCTTTTGGTTGCTCCCTGACATGGATCCTTGCTGGGTCACTCTCTCGATCATTTACACGTTTACACATGCTCTAGGTCATTCTTTTGATCACTCACATGCTTGCATGCACACTAGGCCACTCTTTTGGTTATTCAAATGCTTGCCCCAGCATTCTAGGTCATTGTTTTGGTCATTGACATGCTTGCTCATGCTCTTATTCACTCTTTTGCTCACTCACGTGCTTACAAATCCTCTAGGTCACTTTTTTGCTCACTCACAGACCTAACCCCCAGCTGTTTGGGCAGAAGCGGATTTATTGAAGGCGCAACAAACTTTGTTGCCTTTCTCTCATGATACTAATTTTCTTCGCCAATCATTCCTGAAATTTGCTGCCCCTCTGAACTTGCCGCCCTGGGCCCGATAGGCCCCCCCCCGTAAATACGCCACTGGGCACGACGAGTGTTTTTTTTCATTATGATTGAGGAAGAAGATAAAACATGTAATAGAAATCAATGACTGGTCTTGGTTGTTTCATCTCATCCACGCTTCACTTGTCCGTCCGTCCGTCCGTCCAGCTTCGAAATTATAGTGTAGACGGGAAGAGTAAAGCAAACAATCCAAGTAAATACCGTCTGTCGCGTTGATAGAGACAGGAAAGGGGTTTTGATCCCCTTTGGTCCCAATCAAATCCTCGGTATCGAAGTAGTAGCACTAGAAAAGGTGCTATACGGTGTATTAGCGCTAATGGCGGCGTGTGAGAAGAAATGGCTAGCCCAATTAATCACTCCCTCTCAATTCTTTTTTCCGCTCCAACGTATTCTCGAGTGTCCCCCCCCCCCCCCTGAGAATACAGACAGCACTTCTTTGCTCTGTAGAAACTGGATGGATGGAGGATTATGCTTCCTTGCACTAGCAAATCTCTGCAGTTAGGGTGGACGCTCTGTGTATCTCTTGTGTGTGTTTTTTTTCCTCTCACCTTTCCTGGTAATACCCTTACATCGATGCAGCGTGTATCATAGAGACTGCTACGAACATTGTACTTCTGCCTTTTTTCATATAGTCTTCGTTTCGTTTTGAGGTGCTTATACATTATCGAGCGGAGCCGTCGTGAACGACGAACTCCTTTTTTGAGCCGTTTGAACTAAACCAGCGGGAGTCGGTTTTTCAACGAACACAAAGGAATTAGCAAAAAGAAGACCATCGTTGATGGTGATTACAATTCATTTCGAAAACTGAACACACGAACGCATTAGTACCGCTCTAAGGAGGTTCAACGTTACATGTTCGACTCTTTAATGTATACGCACTTTTATGCAAGCATTCCGCACATTACGACAGGACGTTCCATCATATGAGTGAGAAAAGGTAAGAAATGAAAACATAATTGTATGATAATGGGGATAGAAAAGCAAATTCATTAAATTTTCAAGTCCTGCTAGTCGAAAAGATTCAAATGGCTTTGATTGTTCTCAGACTGAGATTTCGAAACGATCAAGGGAATAGGTAGATACTACACATAGTATCATTACTGGCGAATAACAATTGTTATATACGAAAAGAGGAGCTCGCGAAGGCAAAGGTTATATACAGATATCAGCTTACACGTGTCAGCGGCTACCATCTTCTACTAATGAGGCCAGGGTCTCGTTAGCTTATACTAGAACCAAGTAGGGTAGGGGTGTATATATATAAAACTAGCCGCTCTTTCCACATACTACAACCCCTTACTCGTAATACCCGCTCTCTGTAATTTCAACGGTAGTCGGTAATACTCTGGGGACTGTAACATGTCGGGTGGGAGAACTGCGTGAAAGGTGAAACCTACTATTTACCAGGAGTCACTGTCTCCACTAATGAGGTCCCAAAGAAGGGTCTATATAAGATAGATATATACGGTGTAGAGAGAAACAGCAGAGAAGAACAGGTTGAAGGTATAACATCCAAGAGATTGGGAGCCGAGAAGGATTTTCTTCCCGTTTTAAGGAGATACAAAATAATTATAGGTAGGATACCGTTGAACTTAATTCTTCTTCTCTTTCCTACACGTTCACTCCTGAATACAACGATTTACTTTCGCTTAGAGTAGAATACGAGCTAGAAAGAGAGATAGAGTGAAAAAAAAACCTCTTCCCTTTTGAAACTAAGGTTACAAGTGATTCAGAGAACAATGGCAAAATGATCCCGTTTTTCGATGTAAAATAATGTGTCATAACTTTGACTTATAATATCGGAGATAATATTTGCGTCGAAACAAGACCTTTGTGCTTGGCTGTATAGGTCTACCTATAGTGATTTGTGTACCTATTTGTGCTTGGAGGCGTTTCTTTTGTAAATGCAAATATCTACTAAACCAGTGTTTCCCAACCTTTTATCGCCCGTGGCTCCCTTTGGACCATATCTTCTTCTGGTGGCCTCCTTTCTTATCCAGGGCCCTCTACCCTAATCCAAGAGCGAGACCTTTCCTACTTATTGCATTGAATTTAGTCAAAACTAAATTTATAATGAAAATAAAAATAAGATAGAGCTCTGGAACCCTGGGCCACACAGGTACGGATCTAGAAGTGTATGGGATGGTCATCACTCCCAAGAGCCGAATTATAAGGAGAAAATAGGTCTGTACAAGGGCGTAGCGAGGGGGGGGGGGACTTGGGGGTCTGGTCCCCCCCCCGAAATGTGAGAAAATGACCGAAAAAAGGGAAAAAGATGGCCAAATCCATTGTTCTGTCACTTTGGCCCCCCCCCAAAATGAAAGTGGTCCCCCCCGAACGAAATTTCTGGCTACGCCCCTGGGTGTGTATGTGTAGAATACGGACAATCCAACGAACCTCGGGAGGGACGATAAATGTACTCTCCGGCACATCACCCCTGGTCAGTGCCTACCCTGGGCTAGAGTTCTGTGAGCTTCCTTTTTCTGGTGTATGCATGGTCATCTCAACATCGTGTGTCATCGAGCAAAATGATGTTTTGGTGACCCCATAATTAGCTGGACGTAATAGCTTACATGATTATACATTCTTACATTCTGAAATCACAGTATCAGATATCCTCATCTAGCCTCCCCCTCATGGGCATGAGGCCTCGGGTTGGATTGAGATGGCCCTGTGTCGGTAGACACTTCTGTTGGGTTCTGAAAGTAGAGGGAGAGAGTCACATTTCTTCACGCCATATTTCACTTGAAAGCCTTATCTCTCTCTTCACAGCTTTTTGTGGGCCCCCTTCGTGCTTGTTGTGGCTCCCATTTCACCCGATTTTCAGCCATGGCCCCCTTAGAATATCCTAGGACTCCAAGAGGGCCATATGGCCCAGGCTGAGAACCACTGTACTAAACTATTTTGGGGAGTCACAGAAGAACCATGAATTGGACAAGGGAGCCGCGTTTGACAAAAGTTTCAGAAGCACTGGTTCTAACGTATTGCAAAAGCTACCAATGTAAAAGCTCTCACGGAACCCTTACAGCAGAAATGACAAGATACAGTAAACTCTCACTTATACATGTTCTCATTAATACGTTTCTCTCAGTTATAAGACGATTTTCTACACTTCTGGTGGAAGATATGGGAGAATAATGATATTTATTATTCAGTTATACGAATTTCCTTTACGGGACTTATTCATTTATGCGATTCATTTCGCAATATAACCTACCTCTGAGTTGTGAGTTGCAGAAAATTTTGGTTATTTTAATTTTTTTCCAAAAAAGTATTTTACAAAGGATTCTAAAAAGATTTTGAAAAGTTAATGTGGCTATAACTATATTTCTTATATTTATACTAATAAATAGGGTCACCTATTCTCTTCCTTCTACACATCGACTGCATCGCTGTTTATGACTGAGATCAGAGTGAGTTCTCTTTGTAATACTTTTTTTTTGGCGTTTCTTCTGCACTACGTACAACTCAAGGTGAGATTCTGGTATACATCATTACTCTGTCCGGGGAGGCTTATCAGTATCAATAAACCATACCGATGTGTGTGTGTGTGTGTGTCACTCTTCTGGTCCTTCACGTTCTTGGTCACACACACACACTAGGTCAGTCTTTTGATCGCTCAACGACCTGGTCCCTCACTCTTTAGATCTGACCTGGTCCTTGACTCTTTAGGCCGCTCTTTTGGTCATTCACATGCTTGAACACACTCTAGATAACTCTTCTGATCGTTCACCGACCTGGTCCTCTCGCTCTCTAGGCCATTCACTTAGGTCCCTCTTATGGTCAATCACATGCTTGCAAACGCTCTAGACCACTCTTGGATTGCTGCTCTAGACCTATCTTAGTTATATTTGACATCCATATTTTTTTATAGCCATCTTTATTCAATCAGCTCGTTGGGTATTTTACCTTTTGTTTGAATTTGCATTTGTATTTTGATCGCTAACTGAGACACGCTCTAGATCAGTCTTGCTGGGAAGCCCAAATTAGGGGTGGGATTGTAATTTGTTTTTTCATCTTCTAAGAGGTTGTTCTTGAGCAAATCGGCGGCAAAAAATTTGCATGAAGTAGATTGAATGTTTCTTAAAGTGTCAAATTACTTTTTCCTCAAAAAATTCGAACATCCCGAAACTGTTTCAAAAAATTAGAACATCTGACTTAAAACGAATTATTACATGAATATTTTCATGCAAATTTACATCAACTTGATCGAGTTCGTGCCTTATGTCTTCCTTCGTTACACATATAAACCCAGAGTCAGGCAATCTTCGCAATACGGGTTGAAAAATGGGACATTTCTGCAAACACAAAATTATATGTTTGTTTGCTTGGGCAGTATGGAATTAATTTTTATTTGAACCCATAAGAATATTACTGTGATATCAATAAAAATATTTTTCATTTAATTGGAATTAAAATAATCAAGTCTGACTGCGGACCACAGGTTAAGAAACGATGCAATAATACACTTACAATATATGCCCGCCTTTCATAATTATTTGGTTAGCTGCGAATATCCAAAAAATAGCTCAATTTTTTATATGGACGAGCTCACTTTCTGTTTGTTTCGAGCTTATGCTATGAACCACCTTCAGAATTGTGGAATTTTCGGAATTCTAATTTTTTGGTGTAAATATGAAAAAGATATGATCATTATTGATTTTGACAAATTTATCTACTCATACACTATACACAAACCCCACTCAACTATAGCCTACTCAAAAAAAAAAACAACGGTTTCTTCTTACACGCATGAACGGTTTCTTCATGTGAAACGATAACTTCACATGATCCTAAGCTAGGAGTGCGCAACATTTTGGAGAGTGTGGGCTAGTCATTTGATTTGGAAAAGTGTTGCAGGCCACTCAAGTTATTTAGTAACCAGGCACGGGGCCACTTAAGTGATTTGGTAATCGGTTGTGGGCCACAATCGAATAAAATACGTAGGGCCTACTTTAAATTTTTATATAAATAATGTAAATTTAAGAGCATAAACTAAACCAGAGTAAGTTTTTTACATGAGGTGAACCACATGATATGACTCCAAGGACCACATTAGTTTCGCGAGCCACGGGTTGAGCACGTATGTCGTAAGCCAACTGACAGCCTATGAAGGCCGGAGCCTTAGTGTGAAAGCTACATGGTAGATCGAAGACCTACGTTACCATTTTCGCGAAAAACTTTTAATTTATAAATCTAATAAAATATCTAATAATAATAAATCTAATTTTAAAAAAATCTTATATTCATATCAGTGATCCATTGTCCTCGGGCTGAAACAGATCTTTGTACCTGACGCCATTATTCTTCTAGAACTGCACTTGCGTGGTATAATAATTAAGGAAAAACTAATATAAGTAATGTTATATTTTATTACGGTATTATTCTTTTGCGTAATAATTTCTTTGCACTTCACATATTTTTTATGGTAAAATATAATCGATTAATACATAAGAGAATAATGCTAAAGATAATTAGTCATAATTTTTTGCGATCGCAACACGATAGCCCATTATGAGAATGATAAAAACAGCTAATACTTGAAATTAAATGAATTTTTTTCATCCTTTGCTTTACGTTTATAATAACGCAAAGAAATTCCTCGCTTTTTAATTAAAGAAACTTATTAAATAACATTACGTACTTCGTAATGGTAAGTAGTTACATAAATGTACACTTCTTTTCTATGAATCTCAGAAAATTAAGGTTTAATGTAACAATGTGATATCTGATACACTCAAGTTTGGAGAGAGAGAGAAAAAAGTTATTATTTTATTAATTAAATAATTAATCGAAAAATTATTTTTTTATCAGATTATTCAGATAAAAAAAAACATATTAATGACAATTTGTAATTTATCATTAGGATGATAGAGAAGAGGAACTTCTGATCGTATTACAGAGGTTTTTTTTTACGTAATTAGTACATTCGTATTCAGATGATTAATGATGTATACTTTTCCGTTATGTTCTTGAAAATATTCGCAGAATTTTTTTTTTTAAATAACTTTTACCGATTGCTGAATCGGAAATTTTTCCCGATGATTGCTCCAAAGTCCGATTGAAAGTATTTAAAAAAAATAAACAATTTTCGTTAAAGTGCATCTTTAGTCGGGAGATGTAGCTATCGAAAATTCCAGAATCCGGGTAAAAAATAATAATAATAACAAAACCAGGAGAACGACAACAAGTCGACCGCTATATCACCGAGAGCATCGATTCATTGGGTTGTGTGTGTGTGTATAGCCTTAAGCGTTGTATTCAATTCCTTATGTTCGAAGCTCCGACTTCCCAATCCGTAACCAAATTACGGTCGAACCCAATTATGGCAGTTCGAGTCCTTCAGTCCGATTAACTTGTTCCTGTCGCTCTCTGTTGTACTCCGTGTATATATACTTTCCTCTTTTCCCTTCTCTCCGTACAAAATTGAGAGCATTTGTACAAGAAGCTTTGATTAATCCTTTGAATTTATTTATTCGTATGTCGGAAAGTTCCAATTAATCGAATCGCTTTAGGGCGACGCACTAACTTATCGTTTTCCTAAGTACGACCTTCTCATTTGGGAAATTTAGAAACATACTTTCCTAATTTTATACTGGTGTGGTAACTATGAGTTTTACGACACATTTCTCTAATCGTTCTTAAGTTGAATGAAGCCTTTCGGATTCGAATCAATACAGTTACAATAAAGTAGTTTATAAAAACGAATATAAATAAGGATTCTGACGAAAAGAAAGATTATAGCCAGGAGGTACTCGTTTATCTGTTATTGTATGGTTAAGTAAGATCAATTTTTTAAATATAGATCGATTAAGCGATCAAAAGCCATCAATTACCGTACGTAAAAACGCTGACTAGGAGCGCGAGTATTTTTTTTTAATATGTGTTTTTTTTAATTTTTTAATACAATTTTTTTAAATATAAGTGTGTGCGATACCGGTTCTTGAGTAACGTCACGCTTATAATAATTTTTTGTCTAGAAATAGAGCTTCTTGATAACAGATCCCAAATTTAATTCAATGCCCCATGTATGTACAGTATGTTATTATTTACTCCTTTTCTTTTGTTTTTTTATCGTGTTTTTTTTCTTCTTCCCCACAATGTAAGTGCAATTAGCTTATTGTGGGTGTAAATAAATAAATATATGTGCACGCGCCCGCACACACAGTGTAGCCTACTCGTTTGATAATTACAGTAAAAAGTCCGATATAACGAGTAAGCTTACGTCTTATGACGGGAATCCCTCTATAACGAGTGATTGTCAAATAGCTAATATCAAAGACACAAAAAATTATTCTGTTATAGCGAGATCTAAATTAGGAAGCATTCGCTATAACTTGATAGAGCAAAAATCGGAAATTCGCTTATAACGAGAAGTCTGTTATAACGATAATTTCCCTCGTGATTGTGAACTGTCGTAAAAACGGGCCTTTACTGTACTACAGATACAGAGCCTTTTGAAGATTGTAAATCTGATGAAGACGATTTTAGGAGATTTGAACTCGATTACCACTTATTGGAAAGAAGAATCCCATCAAAAACATTTCATGTGAAAACTGAAGCCAAGTCTCGAGATTCTTTAAAGTTGTGATATCTGATGTAGAGCCAACTCTAATGCTGTTATTAACTGTGACACTTCGATTCACAAATCACCCCAAGTCTGTACACCTTTAGTTGAAGAACATTTTGGGACTAGGCAATTACACAGCACGAGAATATGTCGGTCGTAGTTACATTTTATTATTCACGCCATAAATCAAATTCCATAAAATACTGTTTATGTAAGGATATATGTACAATTTTGCATAACATAGTAAGATGTAATATGCACATATTGCCAATATATGCGTAATTGCCAAGTCCCGAAATGTTCTTCAACTAAAGGTGTACAGACTTGGGGTGATTTGTGAATCGAAGTGTCACAGTTAATAACAGCATATTAATAGACTTGGTTCTACATCAGATATCACAACTTTTTACGACTAAATAATCTCGAGACTTGGCTTCAGTTTTTACATGAAATGTTTTTGATGGGATTTCACTTCTTTTTGTAAGTGCAATACTCTTTTTTGACGTTACATACTTTTTGGACACCGTTTTATTTATTTTTTAAATTATATCTCGTAATGTTTCGTAATTGTTTCATCATACATTGTAAAGTACACGAGTTGAAAAGCCTCGTCACTATGGTGACTGCACGATCCGTATTTTAAAGAATATTCAAGTAATTTTTCTGTCCCTACTCTACTTTTAAAAATGTGTTCAGGTTTTTCCAGAGGCGCATTTATGGTTTTACTGTCTGTGGGCTACACGAATTTTGCCACCCTTCTCCCATTATCTAGTCTGATTTTCTTGGCTACTCTTCCCACGAATTCGCCACCCTGTCCGATAACCCGCTTATCGCCACCCCCGCTCCTGCAAGTACAACTGTGTCTCTAATTCACTCCTTTGGTCATTCCCACGCTAACACACTCTCTCTCTCACTCACGTGCTTGCACATTGTTTTGGTCACGCATATGCTTTTGCACTGTTTTGATTACTCACGTGCTTACACATTGTTTTGGTAACTCACATACTTACACATGCTATAGGTCACTTTTTTGGTTACTCACTGACATGATTCCTTGCATTATGGGTCACTCTTTTGATCATTTTCACTGTTACACATGCTCTATATCATTTTTTTGGACATTCACGTGCTTTCACACTCTCTAAGTCACTCGTTTGATCATTTATACGTTTACACATGCTTTGGATCACTCTTTTGGTCATTCACTTGCTTTCACAATCTCTAGGTCAGTGTTTCTCAATCGCTGGGTCGCGGACCAGTACCGGGCATTAACACTAGTCATACCGAGCCGTAAGTGATTCATAGAGTTTCATTTTTCTCATTAATTTCTCGTTAGCTGTGTGTATGACTGAACCTTCCACTTACACAAAAGAGATTTACCTGGCCGCGGGCTTCCAAAGGGTGAAAACCACTGCTCTGGGTCATTCACATGCTTGCTTACGCTCTAGGTCATTCACTGACCAGGTCCTTCGCTCTGTAGGTCATTTTTTTTTTGGTCATTCATATGCTTGCTGAAGCTCCAAGTGACTCTTGCTCACTCACGTGCTTGCAAGCTCTCTAGGTCACTTTTTTGGTCGCTCACTGAACTAGTCCTTATCTGCCTGGGCAGATGCGGATTTATTGAGAGTTATACAAATTTTGCCGCCCTTCTCCTATTCTACTAATTTTTTTGGAAACTCATTCCTCAAATTTGCCACCCCTCTGAATTTTCTGCCCTGGCCTATAGCCCGCCAAGCCCACCTGTAAATACGCCACTGACGTTTTTCATCGTAGCTCAGTTGAATTGGTAATATTTACTAAAGTCGTGTGGACAAAGATAATATGCATAACTTATTATTATATTATGATAATTGTTACAAAAAAATTTGTGTATGTTCATCTCATATTTTTGTCGTGCATAACAAATACATATATTTTAACATTTTACAGTCCGAATTCAGATTTGTTTTCATTATTTTTACCCTTCTAATCCCCCTTCTTTATAGAAATCATCCGAGAATTTCATAAGGAAAAAATATTTCCTGTATGTTTTTTGGATTTGTCTTTGTCCATGAAACACAATTGGAATAAAAATTAGATCACTTTTTCGATCGGAAATGGGTGATTTTAAGAAAATATATCAATCATCATAGTGCTATAATGAATAAAATTTTTGTTTTCGAAATTAACACTGAATTTATATATTGACACAGCACTAAACCAACGCCACTGTCGATATATGTAGAAACCATTTTTTCCGGTCTTCCGCAAATTTAGAACAATTTCAACTATACTTGGCAATCTTGCAATCATTTGGCATTGTTTTTTGGCGACAATTGGTAATATCCTTATATAATTTTCCCGTATTTCTAATCCTGAGAGGAATTTTCCGGATTTTTTAATTTTTTCTTGCTTTGTATCCTGAACACCATCTTCATACTAAATTTAATGTTTCTGGGGCTGCTAGAAGTGCCTGGGAGTTTTGATGATCGATGAGTCAGTGTCAAAATAACGAAATTTTGAGTTCTAATTTCTCAAGAACTACAAATGATAAAAAAGTGCAATTAAGAGATTTAATTGAATTTGTAAAATGCTCTAGATATGCCAAGTTTCAAGTCTCCGAGCAGCTTTAATGTGGAGATATGAAGGTCTCAAAAGTACCGAAGTTGCTTCCAGCAAAGGATGTTACGGCCGTGCTTGTTTTGCTCGACTTGGCAAAACAAGCCCAGATATTGTATAAATAGAATGTTCTTTATAAGGTAGGTATGTTGAGCTATTGCAGTTACAATCTGTAAGATTAGATTTATGCAAGCTTGAGACAATAGAGAAAAGCTAATATTATTATTACAAGTGAAGGAATATATTATTATTACAAGTGAAAGAATATATTATTATTACAAGTGAAGGAATATATTATTATTACAAGTGAAGGAATATATTATTATTACAAGTGAAGGAATATATTATTATTACAAGTGAAGGAATATATTATTATTACAAGTGAAGGAATATTTATGTTCCGTCGCTGGTAATAGAGGGAGGCGATGAATGAATTGCTTTGAAAAATAAAATAAAATTTGATCTAAGCCACCGGTTCTCAACCTTTTTGGTCTCGCCTCTTTAGCATAAAATTTTTATGGCGGAGTCCTGCAGGCCTCTTTTCTATATTTATTTATCAGATTTTACTGATTTATCATATTGTCTTGGAGTACCGGTTGAGAACCGTTGATCAAGGTAAAAGTAGAAATGAAAATTTCTAACTTACCAAGTAAGCCTATGTAGTCTACTTAAGCAACATTATTCGTCCATGTGAAATGGAAAAGAACTTTTAAATTATTGAATAAAACCAAAATTGCTCCATCCATGACATCAGTGGTAACAAGACCCAGAAGTTAAAAGAAAAGTAAAAATGGATATCCTTACTAACTAATGTTTTACGTCGGGGCGGCTTAAGCAAGGGTGCAAGGGGTGCTGTGCATCTGGGTGGCAGCCTAAGCTTTGTGTAGACCAGGGTTGGCTAACCAGTGGCACGCCATGGTATCAAGAGTGACACGTAAACGGTTTTTAAAAATTTAAAAAATTCTAAAGCATTTTTTTTTTAATCGAAAAGAAATTCCCTCCAACTTTTAAACAATCCTTTCCTTAGACCAGGATTACACTATAAAAGTTTGATGAAAGATCTTTCACACAACTTGAAAAGATCAAAACCAATAAGCCTGTTGGTTGCATTTTTAAAATTTTTATAAAAGAACTTTTCTAAAACTTTTATAGTGTTATATAATTAAATGAAATTTTTTCGCTGAAAATATTGTTAAATCTAAGAAAACCATTGCAATATTTCTAGACATAAGAAAAGCTTTTGATAGTGTGAATCATTATATATTACTAAATAAGTTGAATAAATTGTCAAATTACGGAACCACAGAGATAATGCTTTCAATCTAATTGCTTCTTATTTAACCCAATCAGTTAATGTGCTTCTTATTTAACCCAATCAGTAAATGTGCTTCTTATTCAACCACAATCAATCAAAATTCACAATAGTCTTAGCACCCCTTTGGAAATAGTGAAAGGCGTTCCCCAGGACTCATTTACTAGCATTTACCAGAATGGGTCTTTTTTTTTATTTGACTCCTTGGTAATTTCTTTTCGTATATTTTACTCATATGTGTACTTATATAATTATAATAAATTTGAAATTTGAAAAAAAAAAAGAAATAATATGTTAATTCTCGGGAGAGTAATGCTTTGTATTTGATTTGCTTTGGTACACATTTTATTGACTAAATTGCAGTATGTAGGCCTATATGAGATTGGTAACATCATACATTTTGTGATGTGTGTGTGTGGGCCTATGTATAAGTTCATTGCGTATCATAAATTTTGTTTCAATTGCATTATTTGTATTTTAAGAAAACTTGAAATACTGCATAACAAAAATATATTCACAAGAGCCCGGTTTAGAGCTCCAGGCCAGAGATGCTCAGTGTGATAACTCCATTTTGCATCTACCTTTCATAGGAGTCTCGGCTCCTCTACAACACTATGCCCGGGACAACTTGGAAACCCTAATAGTGTCATTTATGACTAGTAAAACGGTTAATTGTTATTATTATAGAGTAATAATCATTAAATAATAATACGTAGTACGAAGGTTTCAATAGCTGACTGATGAGAAGATGAATTCAGGAAAGAAAACTCAATTGTCTCTGCGGGAAATCGAACCCACGTTCTCTCACTCACCGGGCCAGTGCACTAGACCACTACGCTACAAAGGCAATGAACCTCTTTCCTTAGAGTTCATGCACGCTGAACTCTAAGAGTACCGTACAGACCTAACTTAGGTCAAAGCTCACAATCAAGCTACTGTGACACTGACACCAGACAGCGACTTAGCTGAAGATGATGTCACGCTCCGCTATTCACACGAAGGTTTCAACAGCTGGCTGATGCGAAGATGAATTTAGGAGAGAGAGAAAATTCAACTGCCCTTGTAGGGAATCGAACCCGTCCTCTCACTTGCCGGATGAGCACTCTAGACTACTAGACTACAAAAGGAACGGATATTTCAATCTGTAGTCTAGTGCAGTGTTTCTTAACCTTTTTTGCCCGTGGCCCCCTTTGAACAGCATTTTTTTTCTCGTGGCTCCCCTGAGTCACGTGGCCTACCCAGAGTCTTCGACCCTCATCTAGAAGCAAGGTCCTTTATATGTATTGGATTTTTTTCAGTGAATTTATACTGAACGAAAGCTTTGCAAATAAGATTGGTCTCCGACCACTGGGCTAGAATTTATTGAGCTCCCTGCTACTCCGAGTTCTATTTAGGGCTGTCTCGACATCATGGGGCCCCCTAGGTGAAGTGATGCTATGGTAGTCCCACAACACTTAGGTGGAAATAAACAGCCTACACATTCCCTACTTATTTTCAAAATTTATTGTACGGAACAAAATATCATGAGGTGGGGTCACTTATGCACATGAGACCCTCTGGTATGACACAAGAGTTGGACTGGCAGAGTTGCAGCCCGGGGGGGCCTAATACGGTTTTCATCATTTTTTTGTTTTTCACACTATAAATTTAATATAGAGGGGCCTGCAAGAAAACCCTCCTCCTAGGGAACCTGCTGCAAAATGCAGGCGGTGAAGCCCGGGTGGGTCCATGGCCTAAAATTGCCCTGGTTTTATGGGTAGTTTTACCAGTTACTAATTTAAAAGCTTTTTATTTCTTCACACCTTAATTTTTCTTCTCAGCTCTCTGCAACCCTTCAAACCACCTGTCATGGCCCCTTTCTCAATTTTTTTCCGTGGCCCCTCTTGAAGTATCCCAGTACCACCAGGGGGCCATATGGCCCTCGGTTGAGAACCACTGGTCTAGTGGTCAACGGCGCTCACCCGGCATGTGAGAGGACGTGGGTTCGATTTCCCGTGAGGGCAGTTGAATTTTCTCTCTTTCCTAAATTCATCTTCGCATCCGTTTTTTCGTTAAAACCTCCGTATGGATAAGCGAGAGTTACATCATCCTCGAAGAATTCGTAGTGTCTATGACAGTTATATATGTCTTCGATTTTTTTTGTAAACAAGTTGAACTAAACAAAAAAAAGTTTTCATTAAAATTCACACATATATAAATACCGCACACACACACACATTCTTCCCTAAACCAAACTCATTTCAGAAAGTCTTTTATCACGTTTATCACGTTAATCACGCAAAATTATATACAGTAATTATTCTTTCCCTTTTTATAATTAGTATTTTCCCAACGGTTAAAAATAATTTGAATAATTAAACATACAAAATTTTTTTAATATTTTTAGCACTATCTCACGAAATGATTCCATTCCTTGAAGAAAACAAAAGACAAAAAAAACATTAGCTTCAACAATAAAAAAAAAGAAGGGAAAAAATACGTATAAATTACTCTTATATACTTTTTATTTCGCTAGAGTAACAGGTAAGATTAATTTTCTCTCTCTCGTTCCAGCATCATCACGCGTTAATCCGTCAACATAATATTCACTCCCCTCTTTGAGATACACGTATATTGATTGATTAAGACGCTTCTTCCACTCTCTTTCTCTCTCTGTCTCTCTTTAGAGAATTATGTGGACATTTTTGGTCGGTCATCCGAAGGATGAGGATAGCATTCGAGTGCATCCATCCCATTTATGAAAGACGAAACTGCTCGCAACAGCATCTATCTCTCCCTCTTCTTTTCTCTTTAAGAACCTTCAGAATTTAATCTCGACGGATTTTTTTTTTTTAACTTAAGGGTTTTCCAACGGCATTTTTCATTTAATTCTTTCTCAAGACAGTCACCACCTTTAACATCCTTAAAGAAATACCAACCTCCTTCACAAGAAGGAGAGATGACTGAACCTTGTGTATAGGACGTTCCCTCTTCCCTCATTTTTTCTACTGTGTCTTCCCTCTCTGAATATATATGCGTGTACATATACAGAGAGAGAGAGAGAGAGAGTCGACTTCTAAAACGAAGAGACAGATGATGAAGTGAATATCAAGAGAATATTGGATTTATTTTATTTTATTTTTTTGCCTTCTTTTCGTTTGCCATGTATAAAGAAGGTGGCACGAGTATTTCAACGTATTGCCTAAGGGATGAATTCTCCTGGCAGTAGTAACGTTGAAAGGTGAGTTTTAGGTTAGCAGCATCTTCTCTTGGCTTTTGTTAAAAAAATATATATACAACGTGGAAGTCTTTCTTTTTCACTCGCTTCCGAGTTTGCCGATTGATTCCTTTGATCACTCTCCGGATGTGAAGGCTGTGTTGCCGGCTTTGATATACATATATATATAAGGAAGGATTTGTGTTGCGTGTGTGAGCAACTCTTTCATTCGATGCCGAACCATCTTTGGGTGATCGCTCTTGGCGATTTTTCACCGAACGTAACAGGAACCAACCGATTTTTCCGACGATAGTGTTGTTTCATTTGGTAGTTCCGTGGATGATAGAGAAGGTCCAAATATAGGCTATATGTTTCATTCTGAGGTCTGGCCAGCTGAGCTATTTTTAAAGATTTTGATAACGATTTTGTTATTGCAGAGGTTTCCAAGCTTCTTGTACCATCGCCCCTTTCCTCAGATTTTTTTTCTCATTGCCTTCGAACTCAAGAAAACCCGTAGGATTCTATGTTATACACATAGTTTCTATTGCCCCCTCCCAGATTATTCCTTTACCCAAGAGGGGCAATATTGCCCACATCTGCGTTAATGCAGCCTAAAACATAAGGATAGGAAGGAAAAGATGCTGGTATTGATCCGTGTATTTTATAACAAATTTAAATACAAAGGTTGTGATAATCCTTGTCTTTCAAATGATGGTCAAAAAATATGTCCATCCGGTATATATTTATAGAAATAATCCAGAAATCAATCAGGAACACTGCCAGTCTTCAAAGTTGCTATTCATTTTCTTCTCCCAAGCAGCACTTTCAGCTACACTGCTCAAAACAATTCATGGTTTTAACAAAATTACGCAAAGATGTATACCGATAAGTAACATAAAATGAATCATCCATAATTTAAAGCCTAGCAGGAAACGGAAGAAGAAAACTTCATATGCAAATCAAAGTTCATGACGTCAAAAACTACAAAAAGGAGATAAGGGCAGAAATCGGGATGTTGCAGAAACGTCTGTTTTACTGCCGTAACTGTGAAATTCGATTGCGCAGTATTTTTTTTTGAGACAAGGTGACTTGAGGATGTCTCAACAACGTGATTTACCGGAATCCATGGCATGGCGTGTTATAGGCAGACTGGAATCCGGGCAAACACAACGTAGTATCGCGGACGCTGTTGGAGTCGCCAGAAGGGTTGTTGCAAGGCTGTGGAATCGATTCCAAGAAACAGGAAATGTTAGACGTCGACCAGAGCAAGGTCGGCCACGCGCCACTACAGCAACTGATGACCGGTATATACGGTTAACAGCCCGTCGAAACAGAACAGAGAATGCTACGCAGCTGCAAAGACGGTTGCTCTTGGCAACAGGACGAAGGGTGTCCAGCCAAACAGTACGTAATCGGCTTCATGAGGGAGGGCACTATGCACGTAGGCCAATGGTCTGCATTCCGTTGACCCCACGCCACCGTGCGGCCCGAAAAAGATGGGCTGCTGAACATCGAGATTGGAAGCAACATGATTGGAGCCAAGTGCTGTTTACAGACGAGTCCCGATTCAGTCTGGAGTGTGACACCCGACGTGTTCTGGTATGGAGGGACAGGGGCACTCGAAATAACCCCGCATTCGTTCGTGAAAGGTCACAATACAGACGAGCTGGTTGGATGGTATGGGGTGGAATCAGCATAGGCGGACGTATGGACCTGCATATCATTCGGAATGGCACTTCGACGGCCCGAAGGTATGCAGACGAGATACTGCGACCTCATGTCATGATGTTGTCTTGGTGGTAACGGGTACCTGGCGTTCTCCATATGAAAGTCCGATGTGAATCAGACTGCAAGCTAAACCTGGACTCGTCGGAAAACATCACACAAGCCCACTTTGACGATGTCCATATTGCATGTTCTCTACTCCAGGCTAATTACTGCCGACAGTGAGTTGCCGTGAGCGGAAAACAGGCCTGCGAGCATATAGACCAATATCTCCCAAACGTCTGTACACGGTTTGCCTTGAAACTGTGGTACCCGTGGCTGCAGATAGCTGACGAGACAGGTCGGATGCTGTGCTCCGTCTGCTTCTTTTGGCAGTTACTGCCAAATACCGGTCTTCATTCGGCGTTGTAACTCGGGGGCGACCTGTACTGTAACGTCTACTGACATTTCCGTTATCTTGGAATCGTTGCCAAAGCCTAGAGATGACACTTTGTGCAATTCCAAGTTCCTCGGATACTTCCATCTGAGTACGCCCACATTCCAGGCGGCCGATAATTCTACCACGTAAAAAATCATCCACATGCGTCATAACTATTCGCTTATGGCACTGAGCGCCTTACAAAACTCATGTGAACAATTTCACTTCTTTGCCACCATTCCTTATATACCCCCCTCTTACACTCTCGTCATTGTGACGTACTATCGGCATCATCTGGCGGCTTCCTGAAATTTGCATATCATTCTTGCAGATGTGTGTGATAATTCTACAGGTGAAATTTTTACTTTAGATTTCGATTTCCGTGTGATTCTGAATTATCCTTAATTTATGGACATGAGTGTATATATATATATACACACACATGATAAACTAACCAAGACTAACCAAGGATAATTTTTTTGTATTTAATAAACTATAAAAGTAAAAGTAGTTTCATTAAGTAATAAATCAAAACGTAGTTTTAGGTACTACAATAAAAAGCCAAAAAGTTATAAAAAATATGTGACAGGTGGAAAAATTATTTAAACCAACAGCACATTTAACTTCTACCGACACGTAGCCATTATCAGTTAACGATATTCCTTGGTCGCAAAACGTAGCTCATTATCATTGATATGGTATCTTTTCTGTGATATGGTAACAACGAAACATACAATAATTATCAATTAAATTTTCAGAGAATCAAATTAACTCACCTGATAAAGTTTTGAGGTATGAAAATATATTGTGATTTAATGAAAAAATGGCGTCTGCTTCTCACGCGGACGGCTCCGTCCTTCCACAATGTCATACATTCATGCCCTCATCATAAAGTGGCAGAGCCTTCTACTAGTCTAGTTCATTCAACAGCTAGCCCATATATTTGGACTTTCTACTTTAACTTTTATTAATTAAGAAATTTACTCCATAGTAAATTTGTGAATATCGCTATTATGGTCCATGCAAACCGAAGTCACCAGTATCTTCTGCAGGTGCCACTAGTTCTCAAGCGACTAATTTTCAAGACGGAATGAAATTTCTGTTATTTGTTGCCTTCGAGAATAGATTTATTCTGATTTTTTTCACAAAGATGAAAACAGTGCTGGAACTAGAGAAGATCTGGCACTATATATATATATATAGCTTGGTAGGTAGAGTACTCAACCGGCATTCGATTGACCCGGGTTCGAGTACCGGTAGGGGCAGAGATGAAATTTCACTCCGCGCTGAGTTAAGACAGCCGTAGAAGCAAAAAAAAAATGAAACACAGAATTAAGAAGAGGGAAAGGAGGTAGTTGCTTTGAGCAGCAATCTTATATTTTAGGGGAAACAAAAAATAACGTTGAAACCATTGATTTTTCCAGTGGAGGACACAGACTGGATCAGCACTGTTAGAAATGTTTTTCGAAGAGGGACAATCGGTTTATTGGGAGGGACAACCAAAGTGACCTAGCCCCCCCCCCCCCCCGGTTACTGCCCTGGATCAAGGTGACTTTTCATTGTGAAATTAACAATTTCAGGGTTTTGAACCCTATGTAGTTAAGTTCAAAAGACGTCTCCAAAGCTTTAAACGCATGGAAAGTGGAAGTTTTGTTCGGAACTCTCTAGTATAGTAGCAGGCTATACCATCTACACGATGCAGGTGGGAAAAGGAAATAATGTAATTGCGATTTTTTGTATTGATGTGAACTTCCAACGAGTGCAAACGCGTCAGAAAACGAAATGAATGTTAAAATAAAAATTTGATATATTTCAGATAAGGGCAGGGCAGCAATTAGGGAAGGACAGGAGAGCCTGGTACCGTGGTTACCGGATCAGGAAGGGCGCTATGTTTACTGCTACTTTACCGCACTTCAACTGCGGTCATATACCGCCATTCGGCAATTTCCAACTAGTGGAGTTGGAAATGAAGGCGCCATCTATCGGTGGATGCCCCAGGGTCGATAGACAAAGAACTTGTTCCTGATGTTCTACGCCCGGATTCGAACCCATGGACGGTAAGCTACATAGTGGAAGACGAGCATCTTACGACTGCGCCACTCGGGCGATTTCCTGCTGTTTTTTAGTTCAAAACTACGGGGAAGGAGAGTCAAAATGAGCACGCCCCGGGCGACAAAGTAAATTTTCGTTACTAGTTGCGGCCCTTGATAATGGTGTTGAAATTATAAAAATTGTTGTATGTTACTTGTTGTTGCATTAATTACACCTCTTTTATTCATGGCATTTGAAAATTAGTGCTATTTCAGTATTGTTACTATTCGATAATATTAACTATTCCAACAATAATGCTCACAACCTTGAATTATCACCTTTATTTTAATTTCAGTTAACACATATGTAGGAAATGGTGCTTGGAGACACATCTTGCATGCATTCAGGTCAATATTTTGAATTTAGACCTGTTATAGCGATTATCTGTTAATAGAAGCCATTTTATATTGGATTTAAGGGAAAAAAAAGTAATAATCCGTATGAAAATATTTCCTTGAAACAACAATTCTCAGTTTAATACATACTACCATATTGTTCGGCTATATTTAGCATCATGATGGTCTCACATCACGAAGACCCGGACTTGATCCCCACTGGTAGCATATTAGTGATTGGCTGGACTCGGTTTTCCAATTTTTGGCGCGAATGCGATTCAGTCTCACCGTGGAGAGCAATGAACCCTACAAAGGTACAAATATTGTCATTTAAATTCACTCACAATTTTAAATATAGGTGGCTGAGAATGAATTTGATTAGATACGCACTCAGACTGTTAGGTACACACAAACTTTTGGGACAACTCCTTCACTCTCGAAAGAGGGTAAAACGGAAATGAAGTGCACACAACGCAAAATAATATGGGTAAAAAAAGTGGGGAAATTTTATAAATCTCTCCAAGTATTATAACGCATGCGCCAAGTAGATCCCTACTAATCATCATCAATATTAGACTACTCGACACCTTGATTTTCAATAGTCCGAAAGTCTAAAAAAATACTTTCCCTTCATCAATGTTCTTCCAAAATCATCAGAGGGGAAAACACAGTAAACAAATAAATAAATTGGAATGTCAAATTCCAAAGGAAAAAAAGTTCCATTTATCATAATTATTCAGTTAAAGTTTTAAGTCAGTAACGCTTATGCAAGATTAAAGAGGACACAAAGAAAAACCTATAATCTAAATTAAACTTCACGGGA